>NC_141685.1:920380353-920980353 GCF_964263255.1 Lissotriton vulgaris
TACCAGGTTCATCTAGAAACCGAGGAGGTGCACATATGTTATTACATTCTGCCATTTTATGCCAAATATGCTCTTATTATTCTTATCCTCACAGTCGTTTTTTTTTTCTTTTGCCACAGATGGACCTGCATTTACTTTTCTTTATGTATAGTTTGCCCACAATTGCTTGTGCTTACTTGCGTTTATTTGCGATTTTCTTGAAGCTCTTTCGCTATTCAAACACACAACGCTTACTTTTCGAGCGCCGATTTGTTTTCACTCGTTAGATTCCTGTCACGTCAATTTCAAAGATGGCCGCCACAGTATACGCACTATGACGCGCGTTGCCTTGGACCAATAGGCTTACGCTCCCGTCATGCTTCGCGCGGCGCTGCTGAGGAAATCGACTGACGCCTCAGCTGTTGCGTTGCTAACAAAGCGCCTGCCAAAGACTCTTACACGATGCTTTCACAGGTACAGCGGCGAACAACAGCATCTATTTTAAGTCACTTTTTCAGTCGATTTGCTTATCCATTCACTTGGTTTGCTTATTTCTTTTAATTCTCCTCATTTACTGGATTTTTTTTTTCCTTAGAATCTCCTCATTTATTTTACGCGCTGCTAATACCATTCGCTTTAATAATTTCTTCTCAAAAGTTCTTTACTTAATCAGCGCTTGCCTCATCCCGCAGTGTACTCACTCAGTACAAATCTTAGTGCTCCTTGGTCCGGTCACAAGCTTCTTAATCAAACTTGCCGATCCACCGAAGTTATAACTGCAGGCCCATGTGAAACCAGTCCTCGTCGCCAATTGTAGAGTGACAGCACGACAGGAGAAGAAGTGTTGTTCACAATATATTTATTAAAGACATAAGGGCCCGCATGGAGCGGAAATAACAGGCAGTCACCACGGGAGTCAGCTGTCATCTGTCACGCAGATGACAGTGACGTCACCTAAATACATTCTGGACATTCCATGGTGACGCGGAGTGACGCTATATCAAGGAAATAGAAAACATACTGAAGGCATGAACCTTTGCCTCCATAACAATATAACATGTACGACAAACATGAGGTGAGCATTTGGAACTCGCTTCCTCCGTTGCTTCGTGCCACCTCCCCAACCCGGATCTTCAATGTTGACCTCAATCTCTTCTCTTCCAAAGACACTTTCAGAACTAATACTTTCATTCTCAGGCCCCTCTAGGATGTTTGCTCATAATTGTAAATTTGTAATATTTTCTTGTACATTCCTCACCTTAGCTTGCTGTGTTTGATATTGTGTTTTTGCCTTCTATGGTCTTACCCTAATTTTTCTAGTCTCCAGTTTATTTTTGTAATGTTCTAATTTGTAACATTGTAACCTTATGTAACGTAGCCGGTTCTATTGTACAGCGCTCTGACACCTTCGGGTAAAGTCCGCGATATATAAAATTGCATTGAATAAATAAATACATTATTCAAAAGCTGTCTTGTTAACCAGCATGGCGCCCAGCGCTGCCACATTCTCGATAGTAGGTTAGCGCTCTAGCTCTTCATAGACCCTTTGACCGTCAAGTCTGTGTTTTCTGACGCACTTAACACGAAAGGCCGCTTCTGAGAGTTGATCGCTCCTTGTGATGCGCAGCGCACCCGCCTCTGACGCTGCAGATGACGCTCGCGCGGGGCTGGGCGAGGTCCGAAGGGAGCTGCTTCCGGGTATAGTGTTCCTTGGGAGCTTGAACTAGAAGCAGCTGTCAGCATTTGGAGAAGACACCCTAACGGGGCAAGAAGAGGTACCGAGGCTAGAGGGGTGTTTGAAGTCCTTTCAAAGAGCTTGAGAGAGAGAGAGGCTACTTACTTACTGTTAAACTCCGGGACTTGTCACAACAAGCCTCCCAAGAATGCTCAGCTACACGGGGCAACGGGTCCTGGAGCTTGTAATGTGCGGCAATGCGATTGAGTGGTCACTAGCGTTTTGCGGGCTATAGTAGAGTTTGGTGTTGGTGGGTGGGCCTGGGGTCATGATCCAAGAGAGTACTGGGTGTGTAGGAGTACGGCTCCACTAGTTGTTGGTGAGGCACAGGTCATATGTACAGTTCAACGGGGAGGAGAGATAGATGACGAGCGTGCCCGCAGCACCTTACTCGCAGTTATGATGCTTCAAGGAAAGCAGCTGGGAATGAAAAAAATCACATGAACTCAGAAACAATAAACACGAATGTTGTTTAGTGTAGCACCAACCACGATGTACAAATTACAATGCATACTTTCATATATAAATTATATACAGAGATATAGGAGGTTTATGATCGTATGTTTTATTGGTGCCCTACAGAGGACTTCTGTTTGTACACTATAAAAAGTAAACTAGATATAAACCTAAATGGAAACGTGAAAAGAACATTTATCTTGCTAATTCGCATCGGTTGTTTATTTTCCATGTTTTGAGAACGTTACATTATGAATAAGTCAAAAATAAAAATGGGTGTTTTTGCTTTGGACAGTTTTTCAACATATGAAGTAAACGTTATACCTTCAATAAAATAATGTGTGGGTACTAAAAGTATGAGAAATGAGAGATCTGTTTACATTGCAATCTTACGTGACTCGAACACTCCACCTCAATCCCCATTACAAATGTTGATCACTTTGTGGCTTATCTTTCTGAAAGCAGACGCTTAGCAATGCCAGAGCATCCTGCATGTTCAGCCAGTAAACAATGTGAAACGTTAGAGGTCTCTGTCCAGCCCTTTGGCATTGTTAAAAATGATTGGTGGGCTCCCACAATCCCTTATAAATTGTCGCCTATGACTAGTTGTGTATTGCAGAGCTGAACACGTGGAAGAAGCTTAACGGGTACCGGTTTTAATATCCCTTGAGAATTTTCTGTAGGATATGATGGTGCAAGATTGGGCAGTTTGAGTGTGCAGAAGTGACAGGGTGTGGGTGAAAGAGTGCAGGAGGAAGAGTGTGTGCAGGAGAGAACCCAGTGTAAGATCGTGAAAGAGGGCAGGAAGAGGCCGGGTGAAAGTGGGGCTAGGTGCGGGAGTGATAGGTGGGTTTTTGGAAAACAAAGGCACCCCTACTGAACAAATGCGTTTGCTATGTGTAGGGAAGTAACACAAGTTGGAAAAATAGACATAAGCAAACATACAATATACTACTTAACTGAAAGGGTGCAACCAAAATGAGTCCACAATTAGGTATTTTTTTAATGAAAAGTATAACTTTATTCTATTCTTTTGATAATTTTTGAATTGATTATTATTATTATTTTTAAATAGTTAAATAGATATAGAAAAGATTTTCACATTATTCAAAATGTCAAATGCATTACATTATATTATTTACAATTACTTGTCACCAACATAACTTGGAACACAAAAAGTAGATGCATATGATGATGGCTAGCGGCAGAATATGAACTACGCCCGTTTCGGCACTGCTGCCTTCATCAGGACACCGTATTTTAGCATCACTAACAAAAGAGAAACAAAACAATTGCTTATTATATATTAGCAGACTCTTTTGAACACCCAAAAAGATTCTACTATGTACAATTTTATCAGGTAAACGTGATTGATTTGGTCAAATTTATCTTATGCCGGCTAGTCTTATTTTTTTTCTTCTTTTTTTTTTTTCTCTCATTCTTTTTCATAGATATGTTTTCAACATTTTTGTCTACAGCCAGCATTGTTGCTATATTCTCATAGTTTATTAAAAAACATATAGTGGTTAAGGGGAAAGAAACTTAATAAACAATATATGTAGTGAGACATAAAATATTTTCATTTTTCTAAAACACAATCCAATATTTCATTGGTATATACATATTTACACATTGATACTGTAGAAACAGAATCCTAATTGTATCCAAACCAACTGTACATATATTTACATAAATCTATAAAGTTATTGCTAAATTCTACCTTGTTTGTAGATTTTCTTCCACAGAGTCGGATTAATAGAAAAATTAAAAAAATATTAATAATAAAGACCTAAAGAGATGAGTAGAGAAAGATGTATGTAGATATATATACATACACCCATAGATTAGGGTACCAGAAAGTATAAAAAAGATTGAAAGATAAAAGGTAGAAATTAAGAATAAGAAAAAAGCTAAAGTAGAAAGACTAACTAATTGACAGTTCCAGAATGGTGTTTTATAGGGGGTTGAGTAAATAGGATCTACACTTGATCTTATCTTTGTTGTACAGTATAGATCATAACGCTGTTGACTTTTACGAGACCATACCATATATATATATATATATATATATATATATATATATATATATATATATAACATTTCTTATATTACCTAGTTAACCATTGCCCCAAATATCAAATTCACATGGCAACGGTAATATACTCACAATCTGTTTCGTATTTGAAATGTTCTAGTAATGATAGCGGACAAAAAGTGGAATGGCGTATATGCTGAATAATCGAGGTACAGCTGGGTACTCGATACTGAAAAAGATTATAACAAATGTATCCATGATCTATACTTGAACAGGTCTAACACTTGTGAAATTACAATGCATCCTTGAGTAGATACTTACTTTTTAAAAAAAAATATGTATTATTGGCTGATTTCTCGACTGTCTCATCTATTTGGAGTGACTTCAGTTTAGTCCAATGGATAGATTTATTTAGTCTAAAGGAACAAATATTAAAGAACACTCGTTGATTAAAAATGCCTTGCTAGATTCATTTATAGTTTATCTAAGTGAAACACAATTGTATTTTGTACCTGAAGTTTATGAGTGGCAATTGTCGTATGATATCACTTGATTTGGCTTCCAACAAAGTTTAGTTAGCGATAAGTGACTGAACGGATCTTGGCGATTAGTATTGGGACGCCTAGCGGTGTATCGATGATCCGCCAACAGGTGGAATTGTTTGCAAATGACCATATAGGATATATATATACAACCAAAAATATAGCGCTTTTTTAAATCGAGTAGTTTACAACGATTTGAACATTTTAATAGAGTGCTTCATACAAAGATATTGTTTTATCCTTTGCGTGAGCTTGGCTTACCGTGGGTTAGGCCTTGGCTTCAATTAGATGATAGCAGCGCTTTATCGAACAGCTTTCATTTTCTCAAATGTAATTTAAAAATAACACACTGAGTTGCCGATAAATGGGCGTAATTTAGTCTGCTTTATAAGAATTCATAATGCAAAAGTCCTAAACGGATATCCTTGTGCATTCTATTGTAATGGTTATTAATCCAATTTTCATGTGGCTTACCATGTCAGTTTGTTTATCTTCGCATATCATGCATTCGAAAACCGCCATCAGCGGAAGTCATATTGCCCGCGTTTTTTTATTTAATTTGAACTTAACCACGTGATTGTATAATTCTTAGGGCATAAAGATGAAAAGCGGACTCTCATATGATCATGGGGTTATTTGGTCATAAAGATAAAGGGTGGACTAACATGCATGGTTGCCATCTTGGTCGAACTGGTAGTTACATTTTATATTAAACAAGTATCCTTCCCGTATCATTTTGGTGAGATATTGGTCCATTATTATAATGGGAATATTTTCCAGGTTTCCCGCATTTATTTTAATTCCTATAAACTTAACCCCGTGATTGTGTAATTCTTAGGGCATGAAGATAAAAAGCGTACTCTCATATGATCATAGGGTTATTTGATCATGAAGATAAAGGATGGGTTAACACGTATGGTTGCCATTTTGGTCGAACTTGTTATTACACTATATCTTAGACAAAATCCTTTCCGATATCATTTTAATGAGATGTAATTCTTAGGGCATAAAAATGAAAGGCAAACTCTCATATGATCATGGGGTTATTTGATCACGAAGATAAAGGATGGACTAAAAGGGATGGTGCCATATTGGTCGAACTTGTTATTACACTTTATATTAGATAAAAATCCTTCCCGTATAATTTTAGTGAGATACTGGTCCATTTTTGCAAAGGGGATATTTTCCGTCTGAAATATATATGATTTTTTATATATATATATATATATATATATATATATATATATATATATATACACCATGGATTTTCAAAAAATGCTTAGTATTCTTTGCAAAGACAGTAGTTAGTTAGAGAAGTATGTCTGCTATACCATTTTGAATTATTTTTTGGAGTACTTGAAAACCAGATCGGAAATGGGTTAAGAGGTGATACCATCTCATTATTTCATTTATGATTGGGAATAACATCAGATTTCATATTACATTATGGCATTTTCCCACGGAATTTCGAGATTAAGTCCTTTAGTTACTGTATCTAATAAGAATATCCAGAATACTTATCGTTTTCTTCTCACAATGTCAGAACGTATGCCTTTCTTGGTTTTGATCTTTTCCAGTATAAACCAGACTATATCATTTTCTGTATGACCTTCAGTTAAAAAATGTGAGACTAAAGGAGATGATGTTTTTTGAGTCCTTATGGCTGATCTATGTTCTGTTAGTCTGACGCTAAAACTACGTGAGGTTTCCCCTACATAGCCTTTTGCGCACAGGCAGATCAGGAGATATATTCTATTCTTTGATTTGCAGTTAGTGATATCCTTAGATATTATTTTGTGTCCATTGAATTCCATTTCTTTTGTGACCAAAGCCATGGGGCAACTTTTACAAGAGCCACATTGATAGTTCCCTACTATAGGTTGCATGTTCTCAACACTTCTCTGTGTTGGCTCTTTAGGATTTCCTGTCATGCGCGATCTAACTACAATGTCTTTGAGGTTCTTGTTTTTTCGGTACGCAAATAATGGTTTCTCCAGAGAAGTTATAAATGCATTATTGATATTCAGTAAATGCCAATTGGAGAAAATTATTTGGCGAATCGGTTCATTCATAACTGAATGACGTGTCACAAAAACCAATTTCTGATTTTGTTTGGTGTTCATGTTTTCTAGCAGGTGTTGGCGATCGTAAAATCTTGCTGTTTTATAAGTTTGTCTTACCAATCTTCGTGGGTATCCCCTTTCAAGAAATGTGATTGTCATTTTCTCAACTCTTTGGTCAAAGTTTTCCAATTTGGTGCAGTTTCTTCGGAGACGAAGAAACTCCCCAAAGGGGATACTGTCTTTCTGTGTGGTGGGATGGAAACTGGTATAATGAAGGAGTGTATTCAGTGCACTCTTTTTGACAAAAAGGTCTGCCATTTATTGCCCATTCTCATGCTTGATCCAGATGTCTGAAAAAAATCGATTTTTTGATTATCAACTTTGGATGTAAATCGTAGATTTGGATCACATAGGTTCAGCCAAGACACAAATTCATCTAGTTTTTCTGTGTTGTCATCCCATATTAAAAAGATATCATCTATATAGCGTGCCCAGTGCAAAACTATCTCATAAAAGGGCGCTATTTCGTTATAGATGAATTTACTTTCGAAATACGCTACATAAATATTCGCAATAGTGGGGGCGCAAGAAGTGCCCATACTGACACCTTTGACCTGTTTGTATAGGTCATTGCGAAATATAAAGATGTTTTCTTCTAGGACTATGTGTAGACAGTCTAAGATGAAATTTACATTACAATCAATGTCCATAAGGTGTATGAACCAATCAACTGCTTGAATTGCCCCGTCACTAGGGATGTTGCTGTTAAGACTTTCCACGTCTAATGTTACTAGCCATTGTCAATCTGAATTGAATGATATTAGATTGATAATATGGCGGGTATCTTGTTAGTGATGCTAAAAGACGGTGTCCTGATGAAGGCAGCAGTGCCGAAACGCGCGTAGTTCATATTCTGCCGCTAGCCATCATCATATGCATCTACTTTTTGTGTTCCAAGTTATGTTGGTGACAAGTATTTTGTAAATAATATAATGTAATGCATTTGACATTTTGAATAATGTGAAAATCTTTTCTATATCTATTTAACTATTTAAAAAATAATAATAATCAATTGAAAAATTATCAAAAGAATAGAATAAAGTTATACTTTTCATTAAAAAAATACCTAATTTTGAACTCCTTTTGGTTGCACCCTTTCAGTTAAGGAGTGATAGGTGGGTGCAGAATTGATAGCTTTTTGGTTCTGGTGGTGCCAAAATAATAACATTATGCAATATGTAATTATAGGTGTGAATGGAAAGCACAAGAAGGCGCCGATGAAGAACTCTCTGTGCATAAGAATGTAAACATACTTTCTAGAAGTGCATCTCAAAAGGTATGCTCTTGCGTCAGGAGGCCTTTGTAATGAAAAGTGATTTCACTGGTCTAGAAAAGCTTTTTCCAGGTAAGTGGTTATGTGGGAATGCCCCCACTTCTGGGCTTTCGTTGATTGGTGCAAGCTATCCTTGAGATATCATGGTAATATTGGCCCTTGGTGCACAAATGCGTTGTATGGTGCACCAGCAGTGTGTCAAGAATAAGGGGCACCAGACCAGATCTGCTAAATTAGGACCGCAAGCAAAGCACTAAATAAAACTCTGCAAATCTTAGGAGAGTAAGGTGCAGAGGGAGGGGCTTTGGACATATCTTCCAAAATAACGATTAGTGAAAGATGATGCTGTACGATAAAGGTATTTGGGAAGGAAGACATGGTGTGAGAATCACTAGACATAGCTACTCAATATGAAAACACTCTGCAGTCCTGAGCTTGCAATTGTTTTGCCTTCTGAGTTAGCTGGTGGCGGTCTAAAGGTACTACTAAAAGTATAATAATTAGTAGAGGTGATGGCGACGGACCTGAAAAACCTGTTGGATATATGCTGCTTACTCAGACTAAATCACTGCAATTTTGGGAGTGGCTGTGGTTTGAAATGAATATTTTGAAACCATGTATTGCTTTGTATGATGCTCTTGCAACTGTGAGGGAAACAAATGCTGAAGGAGTGACTGGTAGTTTAAGGATGCAATCTCACCCTAACCAGTGGACATGTTGGTATTGGTTTGATCACTGTCGTAGCTGGTCAACATTGACCAAGTCTTGCTTCGATTACTTACTGGTAATTGCATTACTCTGAGTCCTTAGCTTGCTTGGTTTCCTAACTACATGAGGCCTCCCGTGCCTCCACAACACACACTCTAATCTTATAAAAGCCCCCCCCTTTCCTCCTATATCATCGGCTAGCTCCACCGAAGCTAGTTGGTGTGGACTCAGAGGGCGGGATGGAGGGCATTAGGAAGCCAAGCAGAAGAAGGACTGAGAGTAATGCAATTACCTGTAAGTATCGTAGGTTTACCTTCTCTCTCTCGCTTGACTTCCTAACTACATGAGATGTACCCAAGCTATAAACAAAGGCAGGACAACTAAAGAAATTGAGAAACAAACTTTATTATAGAAAGAAAAAAAAACCTTGGTTACACCACTGCAGACAATACTTTTGAACCAAAGAGATCTTACACCGCAGGACCTTGAATGACGCTGTATTGTTTAATAAATGTAGAACGAATCCCCCAAGTGACTGCCCCACAAATTTTATCCAGAGATGCCCTTTGTTATTCAGCCAAACAAGCCTGTTAAGCCCCCAGTTGACCTGCCCTGAACCTCTAACCAATACTGGGCACCAAACTGGTAATAAGCCAAGGCAATAGTAGAACAAGCTCATCTGCTCACAATCTGTGTGGTAGGCTTGAAACCTTCCTGGCATGCCCAAAATTCACAGAGAGGAACTCTGACGGAAGTTCTCCATCCTCTCTGAATAAATCCAAACAGCCCTCCGAACTACCAGGGAACAAAGACTAACTTCCTCAGGTGACTGAGAATCGGGACGAAAAGATTGGCAGAATGACCTTCTGCTGGCAAGGAAAGACAGAATTGACCTTGGGAATAAACTCTGGTCCCAGGACAACTGAACGTCAAAGATCCGCAGAAAGGGAGCTCTACAGAAAAGAGATCATAGTTCACCTAGTCTCCTATCTAAAGTAATGGCCACCAGAAAAAAAGACTTTCAGGGTAAGAAACCAGAGTTAAATCGAAGAAAGTCTCAAAAGTTGAGTAACAAAGAGTCTGCACGACCATAGGCAAATCACAGGAAGGAGGCACAGGTGAACGTATAGGACGCATGTTGGAAAAACCTTTAAACCTCTTCTGAACCAAACACAGGGAATCCACCAGAGTACCCCAAGGAACCTTAAAAGCCCTGATTGCGACACTTTAGAGCTTCAGCATGGAAGAACACAGCCACAAAGAGAACCTGGCTTGCAGAAACCAAAGGATCTGGGAAAGAGCAGCAGATAGTTCCAATCTGTTGTTTCCCAGGCTACTTCGCAAAGGAAACCCAGTGTCTAGCACAGAAGGACCTAGTGGAAGATTAGAAGTAGAAACTGAAACAGAACAACCCAGAGCCATCATTCCTGACCGATCAGACGATAAACCGACAATGTCAGACGAACCAGTGACGACTCTTTAAGGACTGAGGAGCACAGAAAAGGAGGACTCGTAGGTAGCAGCCACTCCCTGTCCCTCTCCATCATCACCAGAAGAGGAAACCAAGATGAGCCGCCCCATGCTGTAGCAACCAGGACTACCTGTGCACCCTATCTCTGAGCAGAAACTTCTGGTCCAAACTGAAAGCAAACCGAAGACCCTGAGGCTAAGGACAGGACAGGGCATCTGTCCCGCAGGCTGACCGCTCCCTTATCCTGGACCAAAAGAGAGGAAGTGGAGTGTTTCAAGCATCCGCAAATAGATCCACCAATGGACACTCCCACCTCTGACAAATCTGGCTGAACAGACTAGGGCCGAGACAAAAGTTGTGAGAGAAGGGGATCACTCTGCTCAACACATCTGCCTGCGATTTTAGAAGACCCGAATATAAATGGCAGTTAGAGACCCAAGATGAAACTGTGTCTGAAAAAAATGTGATCCGAAATGAGGGATAGGGACCGCACCTTTTTTGGCACCTGCCGGTTGATGTACAATTTAGCAGTTGTATTGTCCATCCTGACGAGAACAGCCCTGTTCTGAATCCATGGAGAGAAGACCAGGAGGGCCAAAGCGAATTGCTTCAAGTTCCCTCCAGTTCGCCGAGCTGACACACTGAGAGGATGTCCACAGGCCCTGCACCTGATATGAAGCCATCCAAGCGCCCTATCCCTTCATGCCCGCATCTGTGGTACTATTACTCTTATCTAAAATACCTTGGGGTACCGGAAGGGGAGGACATGAAGACACTCCTTCAGTAGAGGCAACGGATCCAACCACCAAGCTAGATTTTGCACCACAAACCGTGACACAAAAAGATGGAGAGACTTATCCTGCAAGCCAGGATCCCAGGCCTGAAGCAGGAAATGGATCCCATGCCTGAAGCAGGAAATGAACTAGGACGCTCAGAAGGAATCTAGCAAAGGAACCAAAAAGACAGTGGCTGCCAGATCCCTCTGTACTTTCAACCAGTATGAAATCATTGGAGAAAGAGAGCTACAGAGGTCCAGAATATAGGACTGAATGTTCTCCAACCTGCTGTCTGGAAGAGTCACCACCCCGATGTTTTTGTGAAACCGGGCTTCGATGAAGACACAATCCAGTGCTGGAATCAACTCTGATTTCTTTGAGATAGAAACCAATGGGATGTTAACACTCAAATGGAGAGGGAAAGGTGAGGCCGCTGTACATCCTCCCTAGCCAAAACACTAGAACAAAAAGGTACCAAAGCTCAAAAAGGAAAAGAGGGACCTTTTTCCGATTTGGAAATTCAAGTCTGATCCCTACTTGGACATCAGAAGAATTTTGTCGGGACATTTGGAATACCAATCTTTTGGTAGAGGAATCCTCACACGCAATTTGTGTCATGTTCCTCATCAGCAACCTCTCTCGACCCTGGTAGGATAATGTTACGATGGCGGACTCAACCTCCTGGTGAACTCTAACGCAGGAGGGAGTTCTTAGATGAAGATCTACAAATGGCACAATACAGACAAATTTAAAAATACCTTGGGGTGCCCAGGTAAATAACCTTTTAATTTTGGGGACCTCTGGTATATCTTAAAACAAGAATGAGTTGGCAAATTAGAGCAATGGCTCAAACCATCTCCTTAACCCAGCATGTTCCTGCACCTATAATTAGCCTATAACGGCCTTGGGCATTCTTCAGAGCTAAGGATGTCTAGCTGATTGACCTAATCACCAAATGCAAAATACAGTAAAAACCAAAGAGCCTAGGTGAATCCTACCTGGACGTAGGTATATTCCACCCTAATTTAGGGGATACCAGCTCCCTGGTCTGGGAGGGGATGATGTCCTCTTTAGTCACACATTCGTCAGAAGGTCCTAGTGTTACTGAACCTGTATAGACTGCACCGTCTCCCAGCCACAGAGCTTGTCTGTCACTCCTTGGCGAGCACAGCTATCCCCAGTATTTGTCCTTGCCTGTATTTCCTTGGAGCAGCATTGTTCTCTCCATCCAGGCAATTCCGCAGCGATCCAAGCCGCCAAACCCACAAGTATTCTCCAGAGCACAGGCGCTGCAGGAGGACACACAGTAAATCTCAGTTGCTGTTGTGGCCCCTGCCAGAAGCTGTCTCCAGTCCCCCGGCCCCCATCCTTGAAGAGGCGACACTGGCCTTATAATGGATGCAGGAGCGGGTGCCCCGCATCTGCCCATCGTGGGGAAGACAAAAAAGAACAGTAAGTTAGTAGGGGGAGAGGGGCTTTTATTACATTAGAGGGAGTAAGTGCGGGAGGCCTCATGTAATTAGGAAGCCCAGAGAGAGGAAAAGGTAATGCTACTTTTTTTGACATTTCTTGAATTTCCAGGAACCTGTTTGTACCACCCTTTCTGAACTGCTGCTCTTAGTTTGTGATCAACAATTAATTTCTATAACCCCCTTCCTGTTCATGTTTTGGCATTAATAATGATTAGGGCTCCTGGTTTTATGATATTTTTTTTTTTACTTTTCAGTCTGTATTTATCCATATTTCTTTTTTGCTTATTTTATCTGCATTTATCCATTTTAATTTTGAGTTTTCTGGAAAAATGAAGCTGAAATTAGTATGTTTCCACATTTATTTAACTGGTAAATATGCACTAATGCTTGAATGCCTACCAGGTTTCAATGCTGTAAACCCCCACAGAAGATAAAATAATACTTTTATAAGAAAATATGCACATTTTAGTAACAACCTTGTGCATATCTACTGCTGTTAAAGCCTCTTTACTAAAATTACTTTCTTTTTTAGCCCCCTTACCTATTAATCCACATAGCTATTGGCCTGGCGGTCATGGCAGACAGTATTTAGAATTACTCAAAAAGCAACCCATTTTCTGTTTTTATTCAAATTTAAAAATAAATACAGACAAGAAAATAAATGTAAATGTAACAAGCATTTGCAATGCAATAGGTCTCGCATTTGAGAGAGTTTGAGCTATTGACATTGTAAATGACAATGCCTTCTGTTTATGTGCTTTGAAAAACTGCAAGCGGTTCATAGTCATTACATGCATGAAGCAAGGCTGGCAATAACGGTGCCTATTTTACTTCCAGCCTTGCTTCTCATAAGCAACCACTATAAGTACGAAGTGCATGTTTACGCACTGCTTGCAGGTGTTCAAAACCCATAAGTAAAAGGCATTGCCATTTACAATGCCAATAGCTCAAACTCTCGTAAACGCGAGACCTATTACATTGCAAATGCTTTTTTTTGGTAGGCACAGGGAGATTAAGTGATTTGCACAAAATCATAATCGAAGGATGCTGAGCCGACGCCGAGTGTCGTACCTGGTTCCCCATCGCCAAAGTTGGCACATCATCGCCCCTTATGTATGAGGGTCCTTGTGGGGGCCTATCCTTGATCCACGCATTTAAACAAGGTTTGTATTTAGAGGAGCCGAAGGCTCGCAAAGAAGGAAAGTATGGAACCACAGTGGTTAATATAAGTTCAGCAACAGATGCAGAACAAACACTTTGGGCAGACAGCAATGTGGGCCAAGGGTCACAAAACATTTCCCCAAAGTAGCACCTGCCTGTGGATTAACCCATCACCAAGAAATTCATACCCGACAACTCAGAGAGCGTTGTGAGCCTGCACTATAGTAAAAAAATATGCCCCAATATTATAACAGTCACACTAAGTAAAGAGTAACATGCAGCAAAGGGAAGTTTTTAATAAGAGTTTCTAGCAGTTGTAACGTCTTACTAACGTACATGCTGAACAAAAAAAATATGATGATTAATTTTCAAGCAGTGCTAACAATTCTAAAGCTTGTTTGTTCATAGCAAGGCGCTCACTACCATCAGGAGAAGTAGAAACAATCATGTTGTAAGTACATAATTCAAAGCTTACCTTTATATTTTTATTGAAAGAATGCCCAAAATGATGGTACACCACACCATGAGCATTCCTTCCTCCAGCAGTGCTGCTTCAGATTTCTCAGTGCCTCCAAGGGCATAGCTTTTCCCGCTTTGCAGGCAGCCCAGTGTCAGTGCAGTAATATTAAACGCAGTAAGCTACTCTATTACAATAATTCCCCTAAATGAGGCGTACCCGTGCAACCCCTTAAAGCCTAAGAGAAGAGTAATTAAACATTTTCACAACAGAAAAACAGGAAGTGCCTTGGAATGGGAAGGTATTTATTATGAGAGGGCCCATCCTGTGATTAGTGCCGGGGAGGACGGAGCAGGCAGAACGGGGTAATAAAGAGGCTGTGGCATAATGCCTAGAGCGGCAGACCTTGTTAAGTGGGCGCTAAGTTGATAGGTTTGAGAGCAATCGCACCCCAAAAACAAAATCTAAAATATCGCTGAGTTTATAATCTATTGTTCAATGTTATGCAACCACCGCAATCAGATGAAATTCAATCTCGGTGCTGTGGGAACTTAAAAAAAAAAATCCTACATTAAAAAAAAACACTTAGTTAATTGGGTCGACACCCAGGGTTAGTGCAGAGTTCTCAGTCTAAATCCTAGCGAGGCCCTCTTGGGCTCTCATCCTCCAAAGGTCGGTAAAATTAGATGTCTCACAGCTTCTGCTTGTGATGTAAGCTTCACGAAGCTGTTCAGCTGCTGACATGAGTTGCATGCAACAGGATGTGAGAGTGGCAGTTGAAGAGGTTCAATTGGTTTGCTATTATTGCTGGTCTTTTTCTTGTACAATAATAACAAGGACAGTAGTACTCTGCCCACCATAAGGCCCATGTCTGGTGTGTCCCTACGGTCACAGGACAGATCCAAGACCCCGCAACGTTATCGACAGGCCTAGACCTCTGAGCACACATTTAGATGTGTCATACTCAAAATAAAATTCAGTATACCAGATGTGCAGGAGGGTAGCACATTCATATAGCATGCAGTGGACATTCCCACCCCAACATACTGTCTGTAGAAAACCAGAATGGTTTTAGGAACATTTCAAATCAATTTGCCACCATCTGGAATGTGCTGGAAGATTAATGTTTCTGCGCATCTTTATGAGACCAAAATCTAAGACCAAAGAAAGGCATGTGAGACTAAATGTTGTGAAATTGTATTAATAAGGGCCAATGGAGATTTGTGTAGTTTTAACCTGTCATAATTAGCCAAGCAAATATGAAGAAGTCATAATTATTTAGGATGAAAACCATGGAAGGGCGTTTATCCTGGAGAAAGCTGAAAGTCAATCAAACCTATAGCTCATGAAGAAACCCCAGCACGACCCTACCCAAACCACGTGAATCTATCATGTGCATGCATACACATTTGTTTCCACTATATATAGATATATTGGTTTTGACAGTCCATGTTATCTATAATTTCAAGTATTTACGTTAACTTTTTTTAGAAGACGCACAGTACCAAACATGATCTCAAAGATAAAGGCAGGAGTGATGTATTGGCTTTCTGACATATAGGATGCTGTGTTGGATGTAACCTCCCCACGTGTGAATAATATTGCAAAAAAATGGATAGCTCAGATCCCGGGTCATCTCTTATCTCAAAATGGTCAGAGTTTCTAGACCTGGTCTTCCCTGAAAATGACTATTAGATCGCGCGTAAGTGTAAACGGTTGTATGAAAACAATCGCCGTTTCTAATCATATAACATGTTAGGCTGACAACTGCAAGAACAGGACTGGAATGTTGGTATACAACTCTACGGTCCCACTCCCTACCCTTTTTCTAATACGTGTGTCAACCCGATTCAGCGTGACGAGCATGACAAAGGTTAAGGTGGCAGTTATGGGGTTGGATATTCCCTAGTGTTTCTCCTCCATCACTGATGCAGACTTCAGTATGAGGTGAGCAATCGTGAAGACAGTGGGGTTGGTTTGTTCTTTCGCTCTAAGACTCCACTGTGGCAGAGTAATGACGTTTACAAGCTCCAATCCCTCACCCTTTACACTCACCGCTTTTAAAACCTCGGGTGTGTCCCTAGATCCAGGAGGGAGATGCAGCAGGCGGAATTACACTCTTCCAGGGGCGGGACTTAATTGAAACACTGCAGTGACGGCACCGGAAGTTTGTTTGGATAATAGAGTCAGACGTGGCGATAGATCGTCCAGACTCCCTAAAAGGTCCCTGGCCAGCTAAGCCCAATACACATAACTAAAGCAGAAAACAGGCTTTTTGTCTGCATTCGAAATCCGTCCTTGCATAGGAAACCTACAGGCTGATTGAAACCGAATGCTATTTTTCCGCTCCTTAAAAGTTGGGCAAATGATAAAACCCTGTGACGTTTATCATATTTACCTCCTTTTAGAACATTTAGAGTGCTCTGAAAATAAATTGTTGCTAACCAACTACATTGGTGAATTTCGAAAAATATTTCTTACTTGTATTTTTAGTCTGGCTGCTGAGACCATCCCATTCCAAAATGGCCTACAGGTTTATCAGCCTCTATGGTTGGAGGAAGGCTAGACGTTCTGGCGTGTAAACTTCTGTGACGACAGATGAAGTGCCAGAATCCGTGTTGATGACTGGCAGGCGTGCGGAGGCCTGGAGGTGCCCGGTACTAAGGCAACAGCTGAGCTGTAGCAGAGGGGTTCGTGGGCATTAACAGAGCATAGATCGGCGGGCGTAGAATGGTAACCAAAGCTGCATAGAATATAAGGGTAACATTGGGGGCAGGTTGGTGCATAGTTCTCAGTTGACCCATTTGCAAGGTTTCTCTTCTTGTTTGTTCCTAACTGGAGGCAGATATGCAGCAGCAGTATCATATGGGTATAATGCATTTATTATCACTTCCGACTCTTCGTGGTGCTATTTGAACAAGGAGGGTCCATCCACTGCAATGCTCCTTCCTGACCTTCCAGCAAGGAGAACGAGGCAACGCACGTACACAAAATAAAAAAAGGGGCGGGAACAGGATATTGAATCCCTCCCCTCCAGGACTCCGTGACCGGCCTCGTGGTTGCCAAGGCAATATTTCTAAAAATATTGTCGTGCTACCGTAAGGCAGGTCATGGAGTCCTCGAGAGGAGGGATCCAGAGCAGACAAATCTGCTAAACAGGAGCTTTTTCCAATGGCAGGCTTCTGTTTCCAGAGGCCTGCCAATGGGAAAAGGGGGCGTGGTTTCACGCAGTACTGAAATTCTCCTGTTCACAATAAGTATTTGCCTGCAGCAGGGCCATGCCCTGCAATGCAGGCTTCGACCTAAAAACTGAAAACCGGGACCCTTAATTATGATCGTGTGTGTCCGCATGAACATCCTCGTTATTTCGTACAAGAACACGTGATGTGAGAAAGGAAAGTGCACACGGAATCGCAAGCTTTACTTGCTTTTTGGCTAGTGTCCTGTTTCCAGGAGACAGAGTAAAACATTATGTAACCATTAACTTTTATCTTCGACGATTAAAGTTGGTAAACTAGGCATTTGTAGCATTAGATGGTCTTAAACCTTGTGTATTCTGCATTCAGTGTTTGTTCCCTGTGGTGGCATTCTAAATCTGGCAGTTGTATTGCAACCAACCTCTTTGAGACACCAGTGTGTTCCTATTTTAATAAAATATCCTGTTTTATCCTCTTACTGTTGTGACATCTCTCTACGACTCAGAAAAGGGGGTGGTGATGGACAGAGTTTCTGAATTAAGCAGAATACTCCTACCCAGTCAACAGATCAGAGCTTGATCCATCACCGTTTTTTAGCTCACTGCACCATCCCAGCTCAGAACCTGGCTACATGCAAATTAGTCAGTCCCTGTCCCAGTGCATCATGGGAACAGGGCAAACCAAACTACCAAGCCAATTCTTATACTGGGAAGGAAACAAGCTTCCGGGGACCGGTTTCTGGCATTACAGCCGTCTTCGGCCCGGCTTGCTTGAATCCTGATGGTGCAATGAGCAAGGGACTCACATCTGAGTATACCCTTCCACGCTTATGGTGGACAAAATGATTCAGAAAAGGGGGGTGGTGATGGACAGAGTTTCTGAATTAAGCAGAATACTCCTACCCAGTCAACAGATCAGAGCTTGATCCATCACCGTTTTTTAGCTCACTGCACCATCCCAGCTCAGAACCTGGCTACATGCAAATTAGTCAGTCCCTGTCCCAGTGCATCATGGGAACAGGGCAAACCAAACTACCAAGCCAATTCTTATACTGGGAAGGAAACAAGCTTCCGGGGACCGGTTTCTGGCATTACAGCCGTCTTCGGCCCGGCTTGCTTGAATCCTGATGGTGCAATGAGCAAGGGACTCACATCTGAGTATACCCTTCCACGCTTATGGTGGACAAAATGATTCAGAAAAGGGGGTGGTGATGGACAGAGTTTCTGAATTAAGCAGAATACTCCTACCCAGTCAACAGATCAGAGCTTGATCCATCACCGTTTTTTAGCTCACTGCACCATCCCAGCTCAGAACCTGGCTACATGCAAATTAGTCAGTCCCTGTCCCAGTGCATCATGGGAACAGGGCAAACCAAACTACCAAGCCAATTCTTATACTGGGAAGGAAACAAGCTTCCGGGGACCGGTTTCTGGCATTACAGCCGTCTTCGGCCCGGCTTGCTTGAATCCTGATGGTGCAATGAGCAAGGGACTCACATCTGAGTATACCCTTCCACGCTTATGGTGGACAAAATGATTCAGAAAAGGGGGTGGTGATGGACAGAGTTTCTGAATTAAGCAGAATACTCCTACCCAGTCAACAGATCAGAGCTTGATCCATCACCGTTTTTTAGCTCACTGCACCATCCCAGCTCAGAACCTGGCTACATGCAAATTAGTCAGTCCCTGTCCCAGTGCATCATGGGAACAGGGCAAACCAAACTACTAAGCCAATTCTTATACTGGAAAGGAAACAAGCTTCCGGGGACCGGTTTCTGGCATTACAGCCGTCTTCGGCCCGGCTTGCTTGAATCCTGATGGTGCAATGAGCAAGGGACTCACATCTGAGTATACCCTTCCACGCTTATGGTGGACAAAATGATTCAGAAAAGGGGGTGGTGATGGACAGAGTTTCTGAATTAAGCAGAATACTCCTACCCAGTCAACAGATCAGAGCTTGATCCATCACCGTTTTTTAGCTCACTGCACCATCCCAGCTCAGAACCTGGCTACATGCAAATTAGTCAGTCCCTGTCCCAGTGCATCATGGGAACAGGGCAAACCAAACTACCAAGCCAATTCTTATACTGGGAAGGAAACAAGCTTCCGGGGACCGGTTTCTGGCATTACAGCCGTCTTCGGCCCGGCTTGCTTGAATCCTGATGGTGCAATGAGCAAGGGACTCACATCTGAGTATACCCTTCCACGCTTATGGTGGACAAAATGATTCAGAAAAGGGGGTGGTGATGGACAGAGTTTCTGAATTAAGCAGAATACTCCTACCCAGTCAACAGATCAGAGCTTGATCCATCACCGTTTTTTAGCTCACTGCACCATCCCAGCTCAGAACCTGGCTACATGCAAATTAGTCAGTCCCTGTCCCAGTGCATCATGGGAACAGGGCAAACCAAACTACCAAGCCAATTCTTATACTGGGAAGGAAACAAGCTTCCGGGGACCGGTTTCTGGCATTACAGCCGTCTTCGGCCCGGCTTGCTTGAATCCTGATGGTGCAATGAGCAAGGGACTCACATCTGAGTATACCCTTCCACGCTTATGGTGGACAAAACAATTAAGAAAAGGGGGTGGTGATGGACAGAGTATCTGAATTAAACAGAACACTCATCACCACCCCCTTTTCTGAACCAGTTAGGACTCAGGCGCTCTTATAGCGGTGCAGTTCAGGTGCAGCAGAGCCTTGCTGCTTCTAAATCAATTCTTTTTTTTGCGTGCACGCAAAAAGAATCCTGCGCACTCCCAGCTCACTATAGGTGTGGCAGGGTATACTCAGACATGAGTCCCTTTCTCACTGCTCCATCAGGATTCAAGCAAGCCGGGCCGAAGACGGCTGAAATGCCAGAAACCGGTCCCCGGTAGCTTGTTTCCTTTCTGGTGAAGAATTGGCTTGGTAGTTTAGTCTGCCCTGTTCCCATGATGCACTGGGCCAGGGACAGACTGATTTGCATATAGCCAGGTTCTGAGCTGGGATGGGGCAGTGAGATAAATAACGGTGATGGATCAAGCCCTGATCTTTGGACTGGGTAAGAGTGGTCTGCTCAATTCAGACACTCTGTTCATCACCACCCCCTTTTGTAAATCGATTTTGGCCACTATAGGTGTGGCAGGGTATACTCAGACATGAGTCCCTTTCTCACTGCTCCATCAGGATTCAAGCAAGCCGGGCCGAAGACGGCTGAAATGCGAGAAACCGGTCCCCGGTAGCTTGTTTCCTTTCTGGTGAAGAATTGGCTTGGTAGTTTAGTCTGCCCTGTTCCCATGATGCACTGGGCCAGGGACAGACTGATTTGCATATAGCCAGGTTCTGAGCTGGGATGGGGCAGTGAGATAAATAACGGTGATGGATCAAGCCCTGATCTTTGGACTGGGTAAGAGTGGTCTGCTCAATTCAGACACTCTGTTCATCACCACCCCCTTTTGTAAATCGATTTTGGCCACTATAGGTGTGGCAGGGTATACTCAGACATGAGTCCCTTTCTCACTGCTCCATCAGGATTCAAGCAAGCCGGGCCGAAGACGGCTGAAATGCCAGAAACCGGTCCCCGGTAGCTTGTTTCCTTTCTGGTGAAGAATTGGCTTGGTAGTTTAGTCTGCCCTGTTCCCATGATGCACTGGGCCAGGGACAGACTGATTTGCATATAGCCAGGTTCTGAGCTGGGATGGGGCAGTGAGATAAATAACGGTGATGGATCAAGCCCTGATCTTTGGACTGGGTAAGAGTGGTCTGCTCAATTCAGACACTCTGTTCATCACCACCCCCTTTTGTAAATCTCTCTACGACAGCATTATTTCTCGATCGCTTGTACATGGACAACGAATACACACAGCTGTGGTTTATACAAAATACACAATTCCACGTAGGAGACCTCAGTTCCTGAACTCTTTGATTATTTTGTTAACCACATTGAACTTCCCCAGGACGATCAGAAGCCATTGTGGTCAATGTGGTAACTGTGCGAGCTCCTGCGCCTTAGGGGTGGCTTTTTTACTTATCCAGTGGTTAAATTGACTTTCTTAGTACTACGTTGTCACAAATCCTCTACTTGAAACACTGAACCAACTGAAACCCTGATGGTTTGATCACCTCCATATGAAACTGCAGGTAGTTAAATGATTAGTCTTGGACCATGTGGAGCCACTGCCCCACTTTTCATTTGATTGTATTGTTGATTTGAAAAGCCTAGATAAAAAAAAATTGTTAGATGTTTTGCTTATCATAGAAAGAGGCATATGTGTTGTTTGCACGATGTGCTTCATGGTTCTAATTTTTGTATATATGTTTATTTTTTGTTTGGGATCCCGTCAGGTTTCCTGGCAATGATCCCACATTTCGCACGGAAGCCCCAATTTAACCAGGCCTCATCACGACGAAGGATTGATGCATTCCGTCGCCCCCAGCGCTCTGCAGTATGGGAATGTGAGCCAAGAAGTCGCCCTGCAAAGGCCAGACGAAGGCACCTCACCTGCAGTGCGGTCTTCCATCACAGAGAAGAACTGCAATGGCCTGTTTGCTCGGCCGGAGAGTCCCCAGTCGGGAGAGCTGGACGAAGTGGACAAGATTAAAAGCAAGCTGATGTCTGCTTGGAACAATGTGAAATATGGTGTGTGACTAGACGTTGTGGAAGTGTGACTGGATGCTCATTTGAAAGAGATTGATGTTTCCTCCTGCTTAGCGGGGGCAGTACGAAAACCTTCCTCATAGACTGTCCCATAGAACATAAGGTTTTTTTATTTTTTTTAGAATTGTTATCTATCTCTGACATTGCTGGCCCTTTATTAGGTGACATCTTCTAATACGCAGTAGCCCTTAGTTAATAACATGTTGTCTTCCTCTTACAGCCCATCCATCCCTCCTCCTTTTTGACCTTCGAGCTTTTAAGGAGGGGGGAAGAATGGGTGATAAAAGAAAGGCAACCCTTCAGTCTTATATGGAGCATTGCCACCTACCCTTTGGGGACCGGCTTTACAATTTTAAGTTTGCCTTGCTTCACCACCCACATAATAAACCACTAGTTTTATGTACTCTAGTATTGGTTATAACTTACTGTCATTTTGCCAGCATGCCTATCTTGAAAACGTTTTCCTGTCATGCCACGTGTTAGTTGAAAACTGACAGTGATTTGAATAAACAAACCAAAGCCTGGTTTCTGTTTATTTTCTTGTTGGGAAGATTTATACAAAAAAAAACTGTTTGTCCCATTTTTCAAAACGTCTTGGAATCTTTGGTAGTTGTCAATGTAGCAGTTGTCTAGATCAGTTATGTCCATTTTATGTCCAGGAGGGCCTCATCCAGAATAACTACTGACCAGGAAAATAAGTTTAATTTTGATTTATGTATTGCAAATATATTTTGTCTGGGTATCCTAAAATCCTGTCTTGGACATGGCATTCCAGCACCTACGCTGGAAAGCCTGATCTAGACTGTTATGTAATCAAACAACCTTTCCACAGTAACCCACAGCCTCTCATTTAAAATCTCCTTTAATGAATGAATGAAGAGTATTTGAAGAGTGCTCTATTACCCTCTCGAATGTCCTGGTGCAAAAAATAATAAATCCAAGTCTTAAGCTTCTTCCGGATCTGTAGGTGGTTAAGAGCACCCAGATACACCAAGGTAGGACTTTTCGTTGATTAGAACGAAGATGAGCAGAGGAACGCAAACCCATTCTGGCCTTCCTAATGCCTGGATACTGGACAGGATTGGTCGTAGCAGGTCCTACGTTCTTGCAGTGAAATGCATTCTAACACGATTCTGGGCGTAAGCAGGGCCTGGATTGTTTGTAACATAAGCAAAGCGCTTTAAAAATCTACACCTGGGACACTGTATCAAAGAGTAATGGAGGATTCAAAGGCCAATCATAGAATTAACTGCGCAGTAGCATTTTTAATAATTTGCAGTCTCGTTCAGTTAAGGTGGTAAACCGAGATGTAATGAGTCGCAGTAGTCGAATTTTTATACAATAACCCTCACAAACATTTGTTCCCCTGCCTAGTTTGTGTTTCAGACACACTGCTTGCTGGGTTTGGAGTGGAGTACAACATACCCCTTCCAAACTTGCACCCTTTCTCTTTGAAACAACACCTAATGTAGCAGTTCTAACCCTTTTGACTTCTGCGCATGTGTCATTATTGTAAGTTAGGGACCCCCGACCTAAAAAATTTCTATGGTTTGAATCCCAAAAGAGTACACATAAAATACAAAAACAAGTATATGCAAAGCAAATGCTCAAATATTGAAATATTTGTTAAGATCACAAACAAATATAGAAAAAGTTTTAGATTCGGTTTTGCTTCTTTAATTGTTTATACTTAATTTAAATGTATTCCTTTTAATATTTAGTTTTGTTAAACAATTGCGTACCCCTTAGTAGGCCTTGCGGACCCCAAGGGGTCCTCCGACCACAGATTAGGAACCAGTGACCTAGTGCAAATGTAAACTTTGTAACCTTTTCCCATCCCTGGCAGGTTGGATTGTTAAAACGAAAACTAGTTTCAGCAAGTCATCCCCACTTCTTCTCCTGGGACGTTGCTACTTCTTAGACCGTGAAGGTAACTGTATAATCCATTTGATAGCTAATGGGTGATCCAAGCCTCTTCGAGTTAAATTGATAAGTAATCAGTTCATTCTCTTGATGGTGTTTTGCAAGTGTAATATCGCATAATGAGACTTTGATCATCACTGTTATTTTTGATATTCATGATATCTGTTTTCATATCCTAAGGCTGCTTTAGAAAAGCAGTTTTTACCAAGTCACCAAATGGGGGTTATGCTCTTAACGAATTATGCTATTTCCTGATTCTTGAAGGAGTGAAAGTTTTCAATGTATTAATGGCTTTTAATATGGTACAGCCCATCTAGTCTGCTTCTGAGCAGGAACATGATGGTTAAGGAGCTGTTACAAAGTGAAAAGGAAGTAAAAACTCTAGTCAAGACTTAACTGGTTATACAGAATGTCTCTTCTTAGGTGAAGAACTAGTGAAAAGGATTTTGCTACAGAAAGTGAAGTGTCATCACACTTCACCTCCTAATAAACGTCTTCAAAGATATTGCATAGCGTATGCAAGTCTCCAGGTGCCAAATGTGTTTTTTGGGCTATGAGTAGACTGTTGTGGCTTCCTTATCTCCTGGCTTTTTTCTGGGTGCCTACCTGTGTCTTTGCAGGTTTTTAAAGCCCAGACCCCAATATAACTGTCTTTAAAAAGGTTTTTATGGATTTGGAGGAAGCTGACATGCATGTCTAAAAGTCATTGTTTTCCTTACTGCATTTCTACTACAGTTTTCCTCGAAACAAGATAACCTTTTATCATACATGTGTAAGGTGAAACGGGCAACTTGGTGTTCTAAGAATAAAAAAAAAAGATAAACTACAATTTTAGAAGATTGTGCTGTATAGCTGATATTTCTAGGAAGTATTTCCAAATGTGAACTTAGTGTATGTGTTGCACTTGTTGGCCTAATTCTGTTTTGTGAAAAGGCACCTTAATTTACATGTCAGTTGGAGTACGCCTGTTCTTTTTAATACAGGTCTCTATCTTGCTTAGGCAAGCAGGCAATATTGGATGGGGATTCAAGTGATTTTGGCCTCAGTAAGCAAATAAATAAATAACCCTGGGCTACCTCGCTAGTTGCACCACGAACATGGCCTCTGTAGCTTATCTCTCACGTTCTTTCTTGAGCTGCTGTCTATCCACTGGTAGAGATGTTCTGTAATTGCTGAACATAGTTGCTGATTACTGGAACACTGCAAACTTGATGTGGTTCACTGGAGAGCAATATTGCAGAATCTTGACCTGTTCATTGCAGCCTGTTGGGAAGAATCTCGGAATGGTTAGAGCCATGCTGTCCACCCCATCCAATTGCTAAGACTTAGTAGAATCAAGCAGTTTTGAAAGCAGCTAGCCTTTCCAGCAGAACAAATAGTTTGGAAATCAGATGACCAATGCTATATTTTCACGTGCAGGAGTGCATACTGAGAGGGGGGGGGGGGGGGGGGGGGGCGGAGCTAGCCATGGAGAGTGATGGCCGCATTCTGAGTGAGCTCCTCTCCAGACGCTGACAATATCCTTCCAAAATCCAACATACAATGACACCCGACAGCGAAATATGATGAGGGGAGTGTGAGGCGAGCATGGGCACCCTTGAGAACCAAGAATATTCCCGCCGCAGAACCAAATCTCTGGTGGAGAGACATCCGACGTGGGAGGGCCATGGCAAGCAAAAACAAAACGAAAGCCTCGGACTGCAGTGACAAGCAGTCCGAGATGCACAGCACGTAATGCGGCATTGGGGCAGTCATCGGACCACTGAGATCGATATACGTAGCCCGGAGTGACCAAGCGGTGAGTGACTGGCATGGAGACCTGTGCAGGAGGGCCTCTCTGAGTATTTTGGCATCTGAGGCGGTGTGTGGTTCCGAGGAGAGCGGCTGACAAAGTGTACAGGCTGTGGCAGGTGGAACGGGCATAGCGCGCAGAGACATCGGCCATATAACAATTTGTGGAGACCCGCATCAGAGGACTCTGCTGCGGAGGGCGTATCTCTTTGTGGTTGCACACCCCATGTCTGAGGATCCTGCACCGCGGGAGCTGCGGCAGAGCTGGTGGAGTCGGGCTGAGGGTGCGTAGACTATTTTCCTGCATCTCCCTCCAGAGATGCATGTACTGCGCCCCCCTGCATGCACAGAACGGACCCGCGGTGAGGCGCGTAGGTGGGTGCCTGGACACACAGAACTGCCCAACCTCGCTTGATATGGAGCCTTTTAATTGCCTGATGGTGCCAGGAATGACGAGCTAGTGCCCACCTTGTGCTTTTTGGAACCTGGGCTTCGTATCTGCACTGCCCCACCTCCTATGCAGAGTGTGGTGGTGCCCGCAGGAGACCTATTGGTGCTCTCCCTGAGTTGCGGACCACATGCACATAGGGGCACCACCATTTGAAAAAGTGGGCTGAAAGTGCGCAGATAAGCGAGCAGAGTGACGCAGAAGGCCTGATCCTTGGATCACAACTTGGTTCTTCTGAGGGGAGGTGCGCACAAATAAGGTGCAGGAAATAGGGTGACCCACCGGGAAAATAGTTGAGCCGCCGCAGGGGTCTGCACCGGTACCAGGTTGCTACAAAACATAAAACAGTTGGGAAATAAAATAGAGGTCTGCACGAAGGTCTACCCGTTGGTTACATGGCACCTTAATTCACGGCGGAATTCCGTGACACTCTGAGCTGTAGCGATTTTTGTGTACCAACCACCTGCTTGCAAGCTATATACTGCTACTTAATATAAACATCACAGAGGCGGACCAAAGGCGCCGGCACTATGGGCAAGACAGACCACACCCAGCCCAAACTAACTTTTGATCAAACAAAGAAGCAGCATGACCAAGGGTCAGAGAGCCAACAGTCGACCCAATCTACGTTGAGAGCAACAGGTGGAGTAACGAACGATGATGTCCAAGTCATGTTTGCCACGATTCCAACTGCATTGTCAAATATTGACGGAAAGACAGATTCTCTGACGTATAGAGTCGATAGGAAGTCTGAGCGCATAGACTAACACAAGGAAAGAATAGATATGGTGGCGCGCAGAATATCCGAGGCTGAAGACAATCCAGCTCAGATGGACACATAACGGGTCAAGATGGATAGGCAGCTTGCTGCCATGGGTGCGAAGGCGGAAGATTTAGAGGCGAGGTCTCGAAGAAACAACATCCGCCTCAAGGGTGTATCGGAGACGACGAATACAGGTCACGTGGAAAAATTTGTTGAACAACTGCTCATATCCCTACTAGGCCGTGAAATATTCTCTGATATATTCATCGTGGAGAGAGCGCACAGATGGTTAGCACCGAAACCACCGGCTGGCTCGAGACCAAGACTGATTATTGCACGTCTTTTGAATTATAGGGACAGGGATGCGGCGCTTAGGAAGGCAAGAGAAATGGGCAAACTGAACCACGAAGGTATGGATATTTCCCTCTACCCTGACTTCACAGGCTCAGTACAAGATGCGAGGAAAAAGTTCAACATGGCGAAACAGAAACTAAGAGACTTAAACATACCATATGCTATGTTGTATACCGCCAGACTTAGGGTTACGAATGAGGGGAAGTCTAGGATCTACATTGACCTTCAGGCTGTGTTAAAGTTTCAAGTTTTTAACAAAGGAGGGAGGGAGAGGGTAAGTGGATTCGATCTCCCCAGGCAATTTACATAAACAAAGTAGAATCCACTCTAGTGGTGGTAGTGGTCCCTACAGTGGTGGTGAGCACACAGTGTTGTGTAGAATACCCCTCACACACCAACAGGCCCCTTGGTGTCATGCTTCATCATCGGGATCTTCGCACCCCTCTACGGGATGCGGCGTGCTGCGACTTACGACTACGTAGGAGCACTTGAAGTGAACTATGTGTTGGTGAGTGTGTTTTTTTTTTTTATTGTGTGAGTAGTGAAGTGGTGAGAGGTGAAAGTTAAAAAATACCTGGCTTGTAGGGTAAAAATAAAATTTATTAAGCCCTCGGCTGGTATTGTTAAAAGGGTGCAGGGTGAGGTTGTTACTGTATTTTAATGTACATCAACCTCAGAAAGTGCGTCGACATGACATGTTTCGGAGTGTGGAAACTCCTTCTTCAGGACGAGGGAGTGCACAAACCTCCTCACCTTACTCACATGCGTTGTAAATGTTAAAGTTTTAATTACAAAAATCTACAAAAAATTAGGTGTAATGTTCCTAATTATGTTTTTATGATCCAGTAGTCTGTTGCGCCCAATTGGCGATAATAGAACAAGACCTGTGAAGATAAAGTGCATAATAAATCAAGACATCACATTAGGATAAAGATTATCATCAGAAAATGTCTGTTCAGAAAAAAGGGCAATCTGTGACCTAGTGTGGTCAGGAACCCTGTAAGAAAAAAAGACCCACATGCAGACTAATACACACACATTTACAAATGGTAAGCCATAAGCTTCTCCTAAGTTGATGTGTTATAGGAGAGAGATTGGTTTGTTCAGTGCTTACTTATTTAATAAGGCAGGATGGCCTCATGAGCCCTGCGTGGTATTGGGGGTAGTCTTCCGGTTCAATGCGGCTACCTAGAGGACATAGGAAACTAGAGTAAGGATTCGTAGTTGTTCCTCGTGGAGAAAATAGGGTAGGTTCCCTGCATCACAAACTCACGGTTACAGCATGCTTCGATGGACTGTCATCCCCTCAACGCGGCTCCGACGATATGCCGTGTGTTAGGAGGTTCGTACCTTATATACTAACCAAAGTGCCCTTAATTGTAGCCTGATTAGAATCGGATATTGCCCATAGAAGGAGAGAAACCTCACTTGATTCTCCGGTTGTGCGCGGAAGAGATGGGCGTTGTCGTTAGTGAAACGTGCATGTGCGCGGGAGTAGCGGCAACCCTGCCTCTCCGTGCAGAGAGGGCGTGTCGCCGAACAGCGCGCATGCGTCGGGAGGTAGCGTGTGGCTCTGTTTTAATCAGGCGCGCTCGCGCTGTGGGCATTCCTGGAATTAATAGAGGAGCGTTATTAGATTTAAACGCGCTCGCTGCATATCGCGCTGTGAAAAATTCTTTCAATTGTTAGTGCTCAACGAAGCTGATGTTCTGGTATGGGCCATGGTTTTATCATGCACTCAACTAAGCAACACCTGTTGGTATGAGTTTGTGAACCTATTTAGCATGAACTGGTTCAATAGATTATAGATGGCACATGGAAAAGAAAGTTTACAGGTCAATCAGATATGCTGGGATAGAATGACAACCCCTATATATATCCATCCTTCGCATACATGCTCCTTGATAAAGCCCCAACTATAGTTGATAACTAAGGGGGGGGGGGGGGGGTATGAACTGGAATTTTTGTGGAACTTATGAATCCATAAGTCAACGTAGTTGGCCCTGTTAAAGTTTCTCCAACAGAAAAGTCAGAGGGCCACGAGGAGGAAATCGCCACGGGGAGACCCGGAAGAGCAATCTACCACATCGGACGTGGAATGAAAGGTTCAGGACGTCTTCTCCAATGCTGGCCTGCAGGCTCGGACGCTCAGTGGTGAAATGCTAAAGAACTGTCCAGGCAGCAATAGACCATGCCCTTTTGCTGGTTCATCAGGCTTACTGGCTGAACGACGCCAGGCCTAAAGACTGTCCTACGTGTTATGAAGCGGCGCCTACTCCACGCCGTCAAAAGCTAATTTGATCGCAGGAGGCTTAATAGCTGTGTCCAGGAGACATGAACGACCAGATAAGTCGAACGATTTGACAAGCTTACAATTAACTCAAGTGCTTATGTACATTTTTGTTTTTCTCGGGCGGCTCCGAATTGAGGAATCGATGTTTGATTCTGATCTCTATCTCATTGCTCGTTAGATGTGGAAGTATTATAAATGTTGAATGTCTAATATTCTAGCTGACGCGTTTACCCATGTGGTTTTACCCACAGGAAAAGGGTTGCCATCTCTTACCCTTCAGTGTGAACCACAACAGTTCTTCATTGATTTTTCTTTTTTTTTGCCTTTTTGTTTTTTGATGGGGCGGGGGAGGCTGAACAATGTTTTTTAGGAATGTCTCCGCTGCATGCGAGGAGGCGGAGTGGGTGGCGGGTGGGGGTCGGGAATGTATGGAAAATTCCAGTTGACCTTGAGCAGAGATACATATATATATATATTTTTCTTCCTTACCAACACATGGGCTTCACAATGAGGAAGGTTAGTGGTAGGGACAGCAATAGAAATGGCTGACACAAACCTGAATACCCGAAAATTGACGTTTCTGACATGGAATGTTCGCTGACTTCAAAATCCCCAGATGATACGTAGAGTGCTGGCATACTTGGATAGGCATGGAATTGATGTTTCAAAGAAGTAATGTTATGCTGTTCCTCTAGTGGTGGAGTTGTAGAGTCAACTAGAGGCTGGGTCCAGCTAGGAAATCCATTTGTTGGATTTTAATGCCCTCACACCCTCTTATGTGTCATGCTTCATCATATGGGCTGCTACTCGTTGGGTCGGTGGTGCAATAACCAACGGGCTCACCTAAAAAGGGGCACTTTATCAGAGATCTTTTATCCAACAGCCGTATGGTGAAGTACGGGTATGGGCCAGAAGTGTGTAGATTTACAGATGAGGTTTAAAAAGTAGGACTTGGATTACCTGGCGTGGAATACCTTATTCTGGGGGTCTCCTGCCCTAATTAAAAACAGTGAACACGGCATTCATCAGAGTGTAATGTCTCGTGGTAGAGTGTCTGTTGTTTGTAATCGTAGGCCAACATGTTTCTCACGTATCGTAAATTAACTCTCGATTCTTCAGGACCGGGAAAACAGGAAAACTATCTACACTTGAAATCTTTTGGTAACTCAGTTTGACAAAAGAAGGAAAGGTGTCTATTTATAAAAAAGAAGTACCTGTGGTAGCCTGGGTCCAGACCCGGTGAATTGGGTAGGTCTGGAGGAACGACGTTAGGAAGCCAAACTCCAGCACACACAGGAGTCAAGCCTTGTGTTGACCCTCTGGTACTGTTGATGCCTGGATACCTTACAGAATTAGGCAGATCCAGGCTACCACAGATACTTTTTTATCAATAGACCTCTTTCCTTCTTTGGTCGGTGGATAGTGCAGGAGTACTGTGGGAAGCGTTTAAAGTCACGATAAGGGGGCACTGTATTAATAGGCACGCTCTCATACTGAAGGACATTCAGCAACAACTTAATTTGATAGAAAGGGACATAACGCTACTCGAGGAAGAACACACACTGACCCTGCACTACTAGCACAAATGCGGGGGGAAATGGATGATTATCAATCACAAGCCGCAGACGAAGTAAAATACAAATCTCGTAGATTCACAGTGCGTACCTACGGTGAGGGTGGTAGACTGGGGCGGGCTTTATCAAGCAAAATAAAACCGGCGCCAACGATGTCGTTCATTACACAAATAGTGGACGAACGCAACCATGACCTATATGACACTATGTCTATTTTGGAATGCTTTAAGCGCTATTTCTGCCATCTCTATGACACAAATACGACAGTTACCCCATTAGAAATAAATCAGTATCTGCAGGATATCGGTATAGCCTGGTTGTCGGACACACATAGGAAATACCTGAGTCATCCTATTTCTAAAGATGAAATTATTGACGCCATAAACTCCCTTCCGAACAATAAAGCACATTTCCTGGACGGGCTTTCCGCTAAATTTTATAAAGAATACCGGGATTTGCTAATACCATACTTAGCAGAAATGTTCGACGAAGCGTATGAGGAAGGTAAACTACCCACTCCGTTATGGGATGCTCTATTGATGGCCCTTTCCAAACCGGATAAAGATCTCACAAAATGTGACTCTTACCGGTCACTATCCCTAATTAATATTGATATTAAGATCTTAGCAAAAATCATCGCAACCAGGATACAGCTTCTACAGGAGAGACTGGTGCTGCCTGACCAGGCAGGTTTTGTACCAAATAGATCCACGTCTCATAATCTCCGAACAATATTTGCATTATATCACCATTTAGACCCAGAAATACAAGCAGCAGCCGCATAATTGGATGCAGGGAAAGCCTTCGATTGAGTGGGTATATATGTTTACATTGCTACGTAGAATGGGCTTTCCGGAGCTGTTCCTGAAATGGATAGAATTATTATATAATGGTCCCACTGCTAGGGTTCCATACAAAGAGGCACAAGACAGGGTTGCCCGCTCTCTCCTATACTGTTCACGCTAGTCATAGAACCCTTGGCTTGCATGATCAGACACCGACACTCAGACTACTCTACAATTCAAACTCCGCCCTCTCAGCATTTCTCTCCATGCTGACGATATGGTGCTTTTCACCCAAAACCCTGACACGCATTTAAACACACTTATCAGGGACTACGTACGATTCGAACAATATTCAGGACTGCGTATTACTGGGACAAGTCGGTGGTCATACCGCTGACACTGCTCACAACACAACCAATTTTGGATTACCCCCTAAAATGGCATACGGACCCGGTAAAATACCTGGGTATATGGATTCATAGGGAACCGGAACAAGTAGTAAAGGACAACTACAGCAGGGCAACAATCAAACTGAATGAGCAAATAGATAGATGGATAAAGATGCCCCTTTCTCTGGCAGATCGGATAGCTCTGCAAAAGATGATTGTTCTACCTAAATTCTTATATTTTTTTAGTAATCAATCAATCAAGGAATTTGTAAAGCGCGCTACTCACCCGTTAGGGTCTCAAGGGGCTGGGGGGTGGTTGCTACTGCTCGAACAGCCAGGTCTTGAGTTGCTTCCTGAAGGCAAGGTGGTCCTGTGTCAGCCGGAGGTGGGTGGAGAGGGAGTTCCATGTCTTGGCCGTTGGGTAGGAGAAGGATCTTCCTCCGGCGGTGGCTTTGCGAATGGGTGGGACGTTGGCCAGGGCGAGGCTGGCGGAGCGGAGCTGGCGGGTTGGTGTGTAGAATGCAAGGCGGTTGTTGAGGTACTTGGGGCCCGCGTCGTGGAGGGCCTTGTGTGCGTTGGTGAGGAGTCGGAATGCGATTCTCTTGCTGACGGGGAGCCAGTGCAGATTCTTCAGATGGGCGGAGATGTGGTTGTGGCGGGGGATGTCCAGGATAAGTCTTGCCGAGGCGTTCTGTATGCGCTGTAGTCTTTTCTGGATCTTGACTGTGGTTCCGGCGTAGAGGGTGTTTCCGTAGTCTAGGCGGCTGGTGACAAGGGCCTGGGTGACCGTCTTCCTGGTAGTGGTGGGGATCAATCGGAAGATTTTCCGGAGCATGCGCAGGGTGTTGAAGCAGGACGATGACACGGCGTTGACTTGCTTGGTCATCGTGAGGGAGGAGTCAAGGATGAAGTCCAGGTTGCCTGCGTGGTCGGTGGGTTTGGGGGCGGTGCCCAGGTCAGGTGGCCACCAGGAATCGTTCCAGGCCGAGGGGGACGGACCCAGGATGAGGACTTCCGTCTTGTCTGAGTTCAGTTTCAGAAGGCTGAGTTTCATCCATTCCGCGACGCCCTTCATTCCTTCCTGGAGGCTGGCTCTGGCAGTGTCCAGGTCGTTGGTGAGGGAGAGGATCAGTTGTGTGTCGTCGGCGTAGGAGATGATGTTGAGGTTGTGTTTGCGTGCGATGGCCGCGAGGGGGCTCATGTAGACGTTGAAGAGGGTGGGACTGAGCGAGGATCCTTGTGGGACGTCGCAGATGACTTCGGTGGCCTTGGTCCGGAACGGGGGGAGGCGGACTCTCTGGGTTCTACCGGCAAGGAACGAAATGATCCATTCCAAGGCCGCGCCTTGGATTCCGGTGTCGCTGAGACGTTGTATTAGGGTGCGGTGGCATACCGTGTCGAAGGCTGCTGAGAGGTCCAGGAGGATGAGTGCAGTGATTTCCCCGTTGTCGAGCATAGACCTGATGTTGTCGGTGGCTGCGATGAGGGTGGTCTCAGTGCTGTGGTTTGCTCGGAAGCCGGACTGTGACGGGTCGAGGGATCCGTTGGTTTCGAGGAAGGCGGAGAGCTGCTTGTTGACCGTCTTCTCGATGACTTTGGCAGGAAACGGGAGGAGTGAGATGGGTCGGAAGTTCTTGGGGTCCGCGGTGGGTTTTTTCAGTAGGGCGCTGAGTTCGGCATGCTTCCAGCTCTCCGGGAAGGTGGCAGATGTGAAGGAGCTGTTGATGACGTCGCGGAGTTGAGGTGCGATGATGGAGTCGGCTTTGTTAAAGATGTGGTGTGGGTATGGGTCGGTGGGGGAGCCGGAGTGGATGGTGCTCATCGTGCGGGCGGTGTCTATGGTGTTGACCGGGCTCCAGGTGCAGAGGGTGGCGGTTGGGTGCGCTGGTTGGGTGGTTGGTCTGTGTGCCGAAGCTGTCGTGTATGTCGGCGATATTGCGGTGCAAGAACGAGGCGAGTGCGTTGCAGAGGTCTTGCGAGGGTGTGATGTCGTTGTTGCAGGCGCTGGGGTCGGAGAGCTCTTTAACAATGCTGAAGAGTTCCTTGCTGTTGTGTGTGTTGTTGTCCAGGCGCTGTTTGTAGGTAGTTCTCTTGGTGGTACGAATCAGTTGGTGGTGCTTGCGGGTGGCGTTCTTGAGGGCTGTCATGTTCTCTGTTGTCTGGTCCTGACGCCAGGTTTTCTCCAGGGAGCGGCAGGCTTTCTTTGAGGTTATGAGGTCGTCCGTGAACCACGTGGCTTTCTTGCTGTGGGGTCTGCTGGGTGGTTTCCTCAGTGGTGCAAGTTCGTCGGCGCAGTCGGTGAGCCATTGTGCGAGGGTGCGGGCTGCTTCGTTGGGGTCAGTCGTGATGGTGGGAGGGTTCTGGTTGAGGGAGGTGGTGAGCTGGTCAGCTCTGCTCTTGCTCCAGCTCCTGCGGGGGGCCTATTGCGGGTGGTGGTGGGTCGTGGTTTTCTTGAAGGAGAAGTGGACGCAGCTGTGGTCTGTCCAGTGGAGTCCGGTGGAGTGACTGAAGGAGATTTGCTTGCTGGAGGAGTAGACGGGGTCAAGCGTGTGGCCGGCGTAGTGGGTGGGGGTGTTCACTAGTTGCTTGAGTCCGAGGTTGTCCAGCAGGGTGGTGGTGTTGCTGTCCAGGTGGAAGTTGAGGTCTCCTGGGAGGATGTAGTCTGGGGAGGTGAGGGCGTGCGGGCTAACGAAGTCTGCAATGGCTTAGCTGAAGTGAGTGCATGGTCCCGGGGGTCTGTAGATCAGGATGCCTCTGAGGGTGGTCCTGGGGTCGGTGTGTATCTGGAAGTGCAGGTGTTCGGCGGCTGTGAGGGTGTCTTCCGAGTTAGTCGTGATGCGGCTGGTGTTTCTGTGGACGATGGCGATGCCTCCTTCGGTTTGGTTGGAGCGGTCCCTCCGGGTGATCTTGTAGCCGTCCGGGATGGCTATGGCGATGTCGGGGGCTGAGGAGGGGTTCATCCAGGTTTCCGTGAGGAAGGCGACGTCCGGTGCTGTTGTGTCTAGGAGGTTCCAGAGTTCGACTGCGTGCCTGTGGACGGAGCGGGCGTTGAGCAGGATGCACTTGAGGTGATTCTTGCTGGTGTTAGGCTTGGTGGGTGCTGGTCCGGGACGGATGCAGGTGAATTTGCATTCTTGGCAGGTGAAGGGTCTGTGGGTGCGTTTCGGGGTGGCCAGGTAGCAGGCGGGGTTCCGGCTGGTGTTGAGTGCGTGGAGGCTGGCGGCGTCGTAGGTTCGTCGGGTACGTTGGCATCGGCGAGATCCAGCGTTTCTGGCACGGTCCAGGCGCGGACGGGCGCAGACAGGCTTGCCTTTGGCACGCCTTCCGGCGCACAATCGGCGCGGACTCTGCCATAAATGGCGAGGAGGGAGGAGCAGCTGGGAGGAGGGAGCGGGGTGGCGAATGGGAGAGGGGAGAGGGAACCGAAGAAAAAGGGGGCAGGCCGCGGGGGAGGAGCGGCAGGGAGCGGGGTGGAACAGCGGGAAAAGGCAGCAGAAGCGAAAAATATAAAATCAGGGGCACAACAGTGAAATTAGACAGATACTGGTACTAACGGAGGAAAGACCAGGGGGAAGAGAAGGAACCTCGACTGCAGGGGAAGCGACGAACAGGCGGCGGCAACAAGGGGGACCGGGTGACCTCAGGAGGAGCCACGCAGCCAATGCAGAAGTTGACATGGGCGGGGACACAGGCCAGGGTGCGGTGGGATATACTGACGGAGCCATATCACACGGGAGGTTTCGGTGCACCGGACCTTCAACTATATTACTATTGTGCACAGGCACAATATGCTCATTACTGGCTACAGACACATGCACTTAATTTCTCATGTGGGGGTGGAAATAGACAGCGTGGACCCGGCACCTCGGACGGCCTATGTGGCAGACCCGAAATCCTTTACCCATCATGACCGGATTCAAACGCTACATTGCACTTCTAGAGCTTGGTACAAACTGGCTCGGCGCGCGAAAACTTTCCGTTTATTTGCTAGCACTACCTATCGCACATCACCCGAGACTGTCAGTTAAGCAAGAAAAAGGTATGCTGCAACTGTTTGACGAAATGTAATTTACCACTATGGCGGACATATTCCCACATGGGAGATTTATTGGGAGAGATGACCCATCATTAAGTATACACAACACCCCCATGAAAGTGTTTGCTCATGTGCGGTTGCAGACGCCGATAAAGGAACTATATGACTCATATCCGGAGGAACCGTCTCACTTACAAACACTACAGACAATGATAGTTGCACCTTGCCGCCGTAAACTAGTTACCCATCTATACACTGCGGCACAAGCGGAACACAGTAGAACTGTGAATAGATCGCTTAATAAATGGGAGGAACTACTGGGGGACACGAAGTGTGCAAGACTGGGAGTATAGTTGTACACAATTACAATTGATGCAAAATTGCAACCTGCGTATCATACACTTTAAATTCTTGCACCAATTTTACTACACACCGACTCAGTACACAGGTACGGGCTGCGACAAGATGACAAGTGCTATAGATGCGAGGCTTTACATGCAGACTTCTTACATATAGCGTGGGCTTGCCCGCAGCTCCATGCATACTGGGAAGATATTACAGAAGCACTCACAATAAGGCTATCAGAGATGATTCCTAATGCCACATTAGTATGCCAATTAGGGATATATAGAATAGCGCCTGTAAAAAGGAGGACATTTCTGGCTGTAGCGCTTTTACTGGCTAAGCGCTGTGTCGCTATGAGATGGGGTAGTAGATGCCCCCCCCCCCCCCCCCCCCCCCCCCCGATTTCATGACTGGTTGAAGGACATGTCATACTGTCGACACCTTGGAAGTCTATGCGGAAGAATTGCCGCGGTCATCCAGGCCCAAGGACTACTGGGAACCTCTGGTACAATATTTACAGCGTGCGCAGGTGGAAGGGAGTGATGTGGGACCTCATGAGACAGTTTAAATATGAGACATCTATATTTCCACGCCGCCTAGGGGTTTAGAACCGTGTAACTGATTAGAATGAGAATAAATAAAAAGCACTGTTCTTATTTCTCTGATTTTAAAAATGTTCTAATGCAATTAAGACACACTACGGTCATGTCGCGGTAAAGACAAGACAAAAGACAGAGAGAGACATATGCCATGTAACTAATGCTCCTGACCACGATAAGAAAAGGATTTTTGTCATTATATATGTATGCACTATAATGTAAATTCTTTGCTTCCTTTTTTTTAATTACATTTTGTTTTTGTATAAATGTGTAATATTAAGGAATGTGTGACTTGCTCAATGCTGACCGGAACCAATAAACAAAATAAAAGAGAGAGCATACTTGATTTCATGAGTTCACCAACCTGTTCAGGTCTAGCACAGAGTTATCTGATTGGGCCCAGGTGGTCCCAATGCTTGGCAAATAATAAATACATTTGGATAACAATTTACCATTAATATAGATGGAGATTGATTATACGGTTAGTGGTTATCCTGCCTTTATTTGAGTGCTAATCTCCATTAATTTAGTGAATAGCGCGATTGGCAGTGATTTAATAAATTGTATGGTTCTTCAGTTTCACAAACATTTTTTGTGATGGCTGTGTCTAAGGTGTAGGTATGGTTTCTGTAATGTGATTTAATGCTTGGGGTCTTTTTAAAATAATTCTTTATAAAGGTTTTTTTGTGTGTGCACTTATGTGGTTCTGGCATGTGTTCTTGACCTGGTGTTGCTTGTTAAGCTGTTTTTTTTATGAGTGGTAACTTGATGATGAAGAAGGTATATATTTTTTTGGGCATCACTGACGTGCAGGTCTGGACATGGTTACTGGCGGTGCAAGATGATGCAGTTCTTTTCATATTCAAAGGATTTGGTTGCATGAATTTATTTGACGTTTGTTATCTCCTCTGCACACTTTTATTTTTTTATTTCTTGATTGATCTGTTTATTTCCCAATTTCTTCTTGTGGAGCCTTTTGCTAGGGACCAGATCGATCTTTTCCCTTATGCTTTCCAGAAGGTAGTTGTCGGACAGTGCACTGAAATATCACAGTACATAACTTACATTATTACATTTTTAGATTTAAGAAAATCCTACAATCTAACGAAAGCTTGTTTTCTTTAAGTTATTCAGATGAGACACTTTGTTGCTGTAAGTTAATATTTATTTTTTAACAGCATCTTTTGGCATAGTGGAGTAACATCAACTGACTAATGTTTCTTTCCCGGCGCACAATACGAACAAGGTTTTTCAAAGCTTCTTTTAAGTCTGTATGTAATCTGGATTTGTTTGGATCCTTTGTCAGGCGTGGAACAAGTGATCTGCCAAAAAAGTAGTGTTAAGAACTTATATAGTCTGCCCCAAAGACTATTGTTGTCCGATCAGGCATTTGTAGCTTGTTGGTGAAGCGGGTTGGGATTTTTTAGCTCCACTGAGTGGTTGATTTTAAAAGGGTGTTTCATTTCAGCGTTCAGTCATTTTCATTCTTGCGAAAACCCATTTTGTGTGTTTCTTCACAGTTCAGAACATTTTCTAGTTGCTCGTGAGTCGGGTCTACAATGGTGCTATTGTAATGCTCTGAAAGTTCCCCTTTTCAAAGGCTTTTTCATCCTGAAGTTCCTCATTCCTGAATCCTGGCTTGCTGCCATCTTTCCTGATTTAACAATACCCGCCTTTATTTCATGGCTTTTCCATTGCACTTTGTAATAACAGCCATTACCTTCAATATACTGTTATCCAATAGTGTTTGTAATTATCAATGTCTACACGTCTTGGTTTGCGAAATCTGCCTTTTAAAAATAGCCTCTATCGCAATGTTTACAGTCAACACTGCCCACAATGTACACACATTAATGGAATGTATGCTGTTGTGTTAAATCACTGTTAGAAATGTATTCATAACCTAAGATCCCGTAGTGCACAAGAGGCACAGTTCTTCACAAGACCCAGAATATGTTGTAAGGAATACATTGAACGCTTAGACACTTGTTTGGTTAGGTAGGTGTGCTGTTGGATGGGAATCTACAAGGACTGTCACAATATTTTTCTTCAACGGTCTTATTTTGTACTTCATCCCTTATTTTATAATTAGTATCTGATAGCTCTGTATTTGTAGTCATGACCCAGGCTCTACCTATGACGCCCCTTTTTTGTTATCGCACTTATATATCCATGCCTAGATGTAAGGCTGCAGTCTAGATATTATTTGCTTGGCCACATCAATATTGGATTGTAATGCATCCTTTTTGCACGTCACATGTAATGCACAGCATGTCAAAATTGTTTCTGACAACATATGCCTATGTGTCCTTTAATAATCATTCAACGTGTAAAAGTTGGTGCTACCCTTCCTTGGTTTCAGTTCCAGTTCAAGTGCTTCTAGGGAGTGTGCCGTCATAATATACCCTCTCCGACATGAGGCAGTTCAGACTCAAAAAAGTAATGCCTTACCAGTTCGGGATTCCCAGAGTAAGATTGATTTTGGGTTCCAATTATTAGTAACAGGCACTTATCAACATAATAGCTTTTATCCAATTTACACTTCATCATTTTAAATACAAGCAATGTACATATTTTGCAACACGATTGTATTTCTTTTTGTAACATATAAACTTTAGCGCCTTTCATTTCCCCTTCATACCAACACCTTTTGTTTTGCATTTCCTGGTATTCTGAGCGTTCTAAGAACCTTTATTGCGCGATGTTCTGCAAAGAGTTGTTTAGGTAATTCGAAAAGTACCTCAATGTACACAAGCCAGAATATTATTAAAAATGGGAATCTATTGGTCCAGCTCTGCATTCTTTTTAGGTCTCTCCTACACAGCACATGAACAGTGCTGCAAGTTCTATTGTTTGCAATTCAGTGAGCTTACAAACATCACACAGCATACCATTATTGCTCATCTCCCGTAGGCTTCCCTAGCTTTCTTGTGTTAGCTCTTCCCTTGGAACGTCTTTTTTTTTTCTTGCTCGTAATTTTGCAACTCCAGTTTTTTTTATTTATTTCTAGAAGTGTTTTGTTATTCTTGTACGTGAAAGGTGCTTTCCTACTTTTAATAGAGGCATATAGCTTTTTATCTGTTTTACTTTCACCCTATCTATCACCTCTATTGATGCTTTAGTTACTTACACACTCAGCTGTACTACTCTACCCCACTCTACTAAAAGCCATGCTATGCCGGCTCCACACTATGCCGCTCCACATAATGACACTCCACATAATGACACTTACACCATACCTCTCCACGCCATTCCACTCACTCTGTTTCACACCGCGCCACTCCACGCCAATCTCCACAATGCAACTACACTCTGTGCCATGCCACTTTATGCCACTCAACGCCACACTACTCTACTCTGTAATTCGCTCTGCCACTGCACTCTATTCCAATCAATGCCACTCTGTTCTCCGACTCTTTGTTCTTCACCACTGTAGACCACACAATGCCACTCTACACCATGCCACTCTACTGTACACCACTCTATGCCACCCTGCTCTGGCACTCTATGCCACTCTGCTCTCTCTACGCCATTCTGTTCTATGCCACTCTATTCCACACAATGCCACTTTACGCCATGCCACTCTATTATATACCACTCTATGCCACTCTGTCACTCTACGCCACTCTATTCCACACAATGCCACTCTACGCCACTGTATTGTACACAGTGCCACTCTCTACACCACTCTATTCCAGACAATGCCACCCTACTCTACGCCACTCTATTCCAGTGTGCCACTCTGTCCTACGCCACTGTATTACACACAGTGCCAATCTGTGCCACGCCACTCTACTTCACTCTATTCCACGGTCCTCAACTCCTCCCCACTTTATGCTACTGTGCTCATCTCTACTTTACATCAATCTACTCTACACAACTCTACTCCGTGCCACTCTACTTTATGCCAGGCCGCACCACACACTATGCCACTCTCCGCTTTGCAGCTGTCATATGTGCCATCCCAGCAACGATTAGTCATGCTGCTGTACAACATGGCTTAAAGACATTGATAAAGCGAGTAGCTCTCAGATAGGCGAGACCTATTGGCTTTGGCAGTGCTTGTTCTTAAAGTAACTCCCCATATTCTCTTTATGCTATGTGTATCTTGATTGTGATCAGCCAGTTCAGTCCATGTGAATAAGAAGGCCGTTCCACCTTTTATATTATCTCTCGGAGGACAGGCTGACCCAGATTGTAAAGGTTTTTTTTGGGGGGGGGGTGGCACTTGTGACTGTATCCGTGAACTGATCTGTCCATCAAGGCAAGAACTTTGAAAATCGGAGTCATTTGTGTCCCTACTCAACTAGGCATTCTTAATAGTGGGGTTCCGTAAGAAATGTTACCTTCTTCGGCACCAATCCTTGCCATTGATGTCTTTGAGTAGAAATGTAATTTTGGCTCTTTTATTTAAAGGCCATTGTGTAACTGATTTATTATATGCCAGCATGGCTTTGATAATAGACGGATTTCTTTAGCCGGAAAAGGCTTGATTTTGCATGGCATTGTGAGTTGGTGGAGGCTGGTGCATACAAGTATTGTGTACCTTGAATATGGTGGTTTTTAAAACGCCATACACTCCATGTATGCTCTTAGGTGGTCCCTAAAGTTTTTCTTTTCGATCCATTTTTAAGCTAATAGAATGGCAACAGCTTAAAGCTATTCATTATTTTCACCTCTGTGGCTTCGTCAAGAATATATTACGTGTTTTCAAATGCATTTCTTTGTATACTTTAGTTTTTGTTAAAATTTCGTTTTTTTTAAAGGTTTTTTTCTTTGCCTCGTTGCTTAATAAAGCAGTTGAATGTAAACCTTGTTTCCACTCGTACATTACCTCTACGTCCCTCGTCCTCGACCCAGTCATAACACATGAGGCATTTAAACCGACAGGAAACAAAACAGGAAACGCTTTTTAGACTCCACCCACCTTCTTGTCAGGTGCTATAACACACCTCACCACCAGAAGCAAATCCTGTTTTGTTTCCTGTCGGATGGAATTCTGATGGAGGACGCTTCGGTTGGTGCCAGGCACTTACCTGCTTCGCCTGTCCTGTGGTTTCCTCCTTTGCTGGGCATTGGGGGTGCTCATGGACCTCCGTGGGATGTGGACACCGGGCTGCTGGGCTTCCTGTGTTTCCTGGATTGCTGGGGACCTGGGTTGCGGGGCCTCTCGGGTCCCCAGGGATTTCGTCTGTTTCTTGCTGGGAGTGTCTCTACATCTGTCCTTGGACCAGGCTGCAGATGATAATATCCTGAAGGATGGGTTTGATAAAAAGGTGGACTCCACTCTGAAGAAGTCCTATGCTGGTTCTCACCTGGCTCTTCGGTCGGGGGGTCTATGGTGCGTATGTTGCACAGTCTTTGCTGGCTAACTTCAAGACTTTGTTTTCTACTATGCAAGAGGGGGGCACTTGTCCGGAGTTGCTGGAATCTATGGAACGTCAGTCGGAGTTCCTTTCGGACATTGCCTTTGACTCGGTCAGGGCTTCAGCTCTATCTTGTGGTTCCTCTGTTGCTACCCGTCGGAACTTGCTTCTGCAGGGGTTGGAAAACGGATGCTGCGCAGCGTTCTATGGCCTTGAGGTTGCCTTTTTCGGGTTCTCATCTTTTTGGAGACGCCCTGGAGGACAAGCTCCATAAGGTCTTCAAGGAGAGGAAGCATACGTTGTCATTTCGTCATACTCCTTCTCAGAGGGGGTCCTCCTTCTCCAATGCCCGGTCTTTTCGCCAGCCTTCCAGATTTCAGCAGTCCTCGTTTAAGGGCCAGCGTGGTGCTCGTAGGTCTTTTCCTAGGAGGTTCCAGAAGAAGCCCCAGCCGGATGGTGGGTCTGGCGCTCCTCGCTCCTGACTACGGCGTTCCAGTGCCCGTTCTCGTTGGTGGTCAGCCCGCGGTTGGTGGGAGACTGCGGTTGTTCTTACATGCTTGGCTGCTGACGACCTCGGACCAGTGAGTGCTGGATGTTCTTTCCCGGGGTTACCCGATAGAGTTCCTGTCTCCCCCTCCTCCTTCGGGTGTGGTGGTGACCCCTGTGCCTTCGGACCCTTCTCGCCGTCTGGCGTTGCTGGAGGGTGTTCAGTTGCTGTTCGACAAGCGGGCGATTGTCCCGGTTCCCACTCTGGAACGAGGACTGGGGACTTATTCCGTTGTTTTTGTGGTTCCGAAGATCACGGGGGGTTTCCGTGTCGTCATCAATCTTCGGGCCCTGAACTTGTTTGTGCAGAAAATCCCATTCAAGGTGGAGACTTTGCAGAAGGTAATACCCCTGATTCAGGAGGGTTGGGTGTTCACCTCACTGGATCTCCAGGATGCCTACCTGCATGTTCCGATGGCGTTGGGGGATCAACGGTTCCTGCGCTTCTGCCTGGAGGGTCATCACTGGCAGTTCTGCGTCCTTCCCTTCGGTCTCCGGTCCGCTCCCCGGGTGTTCACCAAGGTGGCTGCTCCCTTGGTGGCTCATCTCCATCTCCTGGGGGTGTCCGTGTTTCCGTTCCTGGACGATTGGCTGCTGCAGGCTCCGTCTCCGGAGGTCATGTCCCGCCACCTTTCCTTGACCATGCGTACGCTCGAGGATCATGGCTTCCTTGTCAATCTACCAAAGAGTCATCTGGACCCTGCTACTCGGAGGACCTTCGTTGGGGCAGTATTCGACTCTGTGCTGGGCAAGGTCTTTCTCTCAGAGTCACGGATTCTACGTCTTCAGTCTTCGCTGAGGAGGTTGCTTTCCAAGGTCTCGGCTCCTCTCATGCAGTGGCTGGTGGTTCAGGGCCACATGTCTGCCACTGTGTTCACGGTGCCCTGGGCCAGGGTTCATCTTCGGCCTCTGTTATGGCATGTTCAGCGTTGGGTGCCCTTCCCTGTCCAGGAAGTCTCGATTCCTGTTCCTGTATCTCCGGAATTGGTGTCTGCTCTCCAGTGGTGGCTGGATTCTTCCAATCTGACAAGGGGCATGTGGTTCCACCCTCCACCCCCCTTGGTGTTGACGACTGATGCCAGCGCTTCCGGTTGGGGTGCGACTCTAGGCCCTTGGGCGGTGCAGGCGCGTTGGCTGCCTTCGGAGTCATGCCGTTCTTCGAATTGGAGGGAGCTGTCTACGGTGGAGAGGGCTCTTCGCCTTTTCAAAGATCGTCTTCTGGGGTGCAACGTGTTGGTGAGGTCGGACAACACTGTGACGGTGCCTACATCAACCACCAGGGCAGTACCCGCAGCCTTTCCCTGAACTTGGTGGCGTGTGCAATTGCGAATTGGGCCAAGTGTCATCTGGTGGCCCTTTCGGCTCGGTACATCCGGGGTGTGGACAACGTGGTTGCAGATTCCTTGAGTCGGCGGTTCCCGTCCTCTCTCACCCTGTGTCTGTCCCCTCGGATTTTCCGGTTGCTGTGCCTGAGATTCGGGACTCCGGTGCTGGATCGGTTTGCCTCCCGAACCGATGCCCTGCTGCCCCTGTTCTGCTCCAGGGCTCCGGAGTCGGGGGCTTGGGGAGTGGATGCCTTGGCTGTCCTTTGGCCTCCTTGGTTTCTCTATGCATTCCCCCCCTTTCCTCTGATCCCTGCCTTCTTGCTGAAAGTTCAGCGGGTGGGGGCTCAGGTGGTGGCTGTTCTGCTTTATTGGCCTCGCCGCTCCTGGTTTCCTCTGCTGCTGAGTCTGGCGGTGGGCCCTCCGTGGATCCTGCCCCGCTGCCCGTCTCCTCTGAGCTCCCCGTCAACCTCCCTGCTGGTTCCTCTCACCTTGGCGGTCTGGAGGTTGAACGGCTGTCTCTTGGTGTCCGGGGTTTGCCCGACCACCTCATCACTGTGATGCAGGCTTCTCGTCGGAAGTCCACTCTTTCCTCCTATTCCAAGCACTGGGTTTCCTTTTCTTCTTGGTGTGCTTCCCTGGGCCTGTCCCCTGCCTCCTGTGATGTTTCTTCTATTCTTCAGTTTTTTTTGGATGGCTTTCAAAAACTCTATGCTTTGTCCACTTTGAAGGGTCAGTGGGCGGCTATCTGGGCCTTTCGGGATCCGGCTTCTCTTCTGCCTTCGGACGGGTTGATGGTTTCTCGTCTGTTTCGGAGTTTTTCTCTTTCTGCTCCTTCTGTCCGCTCCCCGGTTCCTCCCTGGGATCTTTCTTTGGTTTTGGGTGCCTTGCAGTCCCCTCCCTTTGAGCCTTTGGAGTCCGTGGCCTTGAAGTTCCTGTCTTTCAAGGTGGCCTTTTTGGTCGCTGTTACATCTGCTCGGAGGTTGGGCAAGCTTACGGCATTGCGCTGTTCTCCCCCCTTCTTGAAGTTTATGGACGACGCGGTGGTCCTTTCTTTGGACCCGGGGTTTTTGCCTAAAGTTCGTTCTCGTTTCCATTCCTCCCAGGAATTGATTCTTCCTTCTCTCTGTCCTTCTCCTTCCTCGCCTTCTGACATCTTGCTCCATTCTTTGGATGTGAGGCATGCTTTGTCTGTTTATGTTGCAAGTTCTGCTGGGTTTCGGTCTTCTGACTCCCTCTTCGTTACGTTTGGTTTGGCTGGTAGGGGTAAAGCTGCCTCTCGCCTTACTTTGGGTCGTTGGATCAAGGCTGTGATCTCTTTGGCTTACCAGGGCTCTGGTTTGCCTGTCCCGTCTGGTGTTCAGGCGAGATCCACCAGGGGTGTGTCTGCTTCGTGGGCTGCTTTCCATGGAGTTCCCCTTGAGGAGATTTGTAGGGCGGGGACTTGGGCGTCCGAGTCCACTTTTGTGCGACATTATCGCTTGAATTGTGCTCTGTCTGGCCGCCCTAATTTTGGTTCTGGTGTGTTGCAAGCTGTGGGGGGGTTCCCCCCCCCTGTTTGATTCTGTTTGTTTCTATTTATTATTAAACTCTGTCTTGCTGCACTTCTTTGTGTTTGTTCTGTTTCTGTTTCTGGTGTGCCAAAGGCCTTTTTGGGGTTGCTTTGGTATGCCTCATGTGTTATGACTGGGTCGAGGACGAGGGACGTAGAGGTAATGCTTTGATTACTGGGGGTAATCCCCATTACTCTTAGTCCTACTCGTCCTCGACCCAGTCATACAACCCGCCCGCCCTCCCTTTCCAGGCCTTTGGTGCTTGGTACATCAGGAGTTGCTTCTGGTGGAGAGGTGTGTTATAGCACCTGACAGGAGGGTGGGTAGAATCTAAAAAGCGTTTCCTGTTTTGTTTGCTGTCGGGTGGAATACCTCATGTGTTATGACTGGGTCGAGGACGAGTAGGACTAAGAGTAATGGGGATTACCCCCAGTAATCAAAGCATTAATGTGGTTCAGCTACCTTTTAGTCATTCATGGGTAATTTCACTCTAACCAGGTTATTTGCTACTTATTCATCAATGATGTTGTGACGTAGTTACTCGCCTGAGCTGTGTCTCGTGGCCAATTGAAGTCATATGCATGTAGTAATAGATATTTCTTCCACTCGCTATATATAATTTTTGCTGTAAAAGTTATACCAGTTTAGTAGAACGTAAGGCTGGAGAGCTAAAGAGTGTTTAGTTAACGATTTCCCCTCTGTTTTTCTTCTAGATGATATTGAGAAGTTTCAGAAAGACTTTGTCTCCAGAGTCTGGCTTACATACCGACGGGAGTTCCAGGCTCTGGAGGGTAGCGTGTGGACTACAGACTGTGGCTGGGGCTGCATGCTACGTAGTGGACAGATGCTACTGGCGCAGGGGCTCCTGGTGCATATTCTCACACGAGGTGAGTCCTGGGTTGTGTGTGTTGGGAGAAGACTTAAATGGCAGCTTGAATTTTGTAATCCATTACTGAGAAAGTTTTCCTCACTGACATTTGTAATCGCACAACAGTTAGGGAGTTTTTCATGAGTGTCGTTTTAAGAAATACGCGGGTTAGGACACCTCACGATCTGCTGCTCCCATTGTCTGTATAGCGCAAAATTCCAGCCCCGAGTGGCAGAGGTGGTGCTGAAACAGCTGATCAATCACTGAGAGAGCCGTAACTGCCTGCCCAGGTGAGAGAAAACGGGGCAAGACCCAGAGACTCAGTGGGCTGCGAGAGTCCATGCTGTGGGGCCGCTCGCGGAGGGGAGAGGAACGGCGCTGTGGCTGACTGCGAGGCAGGTGTGGAGCGAGCTTTCCAGGCTGCGAAGAGACCCCAGCGAACAGCAATGGATTAAATATGCAGTCTAGAAGTGGCTGATCCGAGGTTGTGCAAGGAAGTCGACTCCTGAGCCCCAGCATATTAAGAAGTTGAGCATGGGAGCGGACTCCTGAGCCCCAGGATATTAGGAAGTTGCGCATGGGAGCGGACTCTGAGCCCCAGCATATTAGGAAGTTGCGCATGGGAGCGGACTCCTGAGCCCCAGGATATTAGGAAGTTGCGCATGGGAGCGGACTCCCGAGCCCCAGCATATTGGGAGGTCGGTCAAGGATGCAGACTCGTGAGCCTCAGCATATTGGGAGGTCGCGCAAGGGAGCAGACTCCCGAGCCCCAGCATATTGGAAGGTCGCGCAACCAGCATATTGGGAGGTCGCGCAAGGGAGCGGACTTCCGAGCCCGCGTGTTGGAAGGGCGTGCAAGGGAGTGGACTTTTGAGCCCGCATATTGTAAGATCGCGCAAGGGAGCGGACTCCCGAGCCCCAGCATATTGGGAGGTCCCGAGCCCCAGCATATTGGGAGGTCCCGAGCCCCAGCATATTGGGAGGTCCTGAGCCCCAGCATATTGGGAGGTCCCGAGCCCCTGCATATTGGGAGGTCGCGCAAGGGAGCGGACTCCCGAGCCCCAGCATATTGGGAGGTCGCGCGAGCCCCAGCATATTGGGAGGTCGCGCGAGCCCCAGCATATTGGGAGGTCGCGCGAGCCCCAGCATATTGGGAGGTCGCGCGAGCCCCAGCATATTGGGAGGTCGCGCGAGCCCCAGCATATTGGGAGGTCGCGCGAGCCCCAGCATATTGGGAGGTCGCGCGAGCCCCAGCATATTGGGAGGTCGCGCGAGCCCCAGCATATTGGGAGGTCGCGCGAGCCCCAGCATATTGGGAGGTCGCGCGAGCCCCAGCATATTGGGAGGTCGCGCGAGCCCCAGCATATTGGGAGGTCGCGCGAGCCCCAGCATATTGGGAGGTCGCGCGAGCCCCAGCATATTGGGAGGTCGCGCGAGCCCCAGCATATTGGGAGGTCGCGCGAGCCCCAGCATATTGGGAGGTCGCGCGAGCCCCAGCATATTGGGAGGTCGCGCGAGCCCCAGCATATTGGGAGGTCGCGCGAGCCCCAGCATATTGGGAGGTCGCGCGAGCCCCAGCATATTGGGAGGTCGCGCGAGCCCCAGCATATTGGGAGGTCGCGCGAGCCCCAGCATATTGGGAGGTCGCGCGAGCCCCAGCATATTGGGAGGTCGCGCGAGCCCCAGCATATTGGGAGGTCGCGCGAGCCCCAGCATATTGGGAGGTCGCGCGAGCCCCAGCATATTGGGAGGTCGCGCGAGCCCCAGCATATTGGGAGGTCGCGCGAGCCCCAGCATATTGGGAGGTCGCGCGAGCCCCAGCATATTGGGAGGTCGCATAGAATGCTGGAGGAGCAGAGGCAAACTTGCAGCGAGTGCGATGGAGCAGACTGCATCCGCCACTTGGCCCTCATCACCTTTATGGTTCGCGGAGCAGTTGAACCAGAAACAGGAACGGACTCCGTTGTCTTGTGCAAAATATATATATATATTTAAAAAAAATATTTATATATAATGTAAAAAGTGTAAACAGTGCAAAGGTAGTGTGATGTGTAGCTGTGATCGTGTGCTGCGTCCCACTGCCCTGTTCTAGAATGGCTGACATGCTTGGACAGGGCGCATCAAGGGTTCTGAGAGCTCGGACTTGTCATGCTGCAGTGCAGGGCTCTGGAGCAGTGCACTCCCTTCCCACAGCACAGGTACAGTCCGGGTGTGGACAGAGGTGCCTGCATTGAATCATTCATTCATTCTGCTTCTGACCCTGCTGTTCCCCCGGGCAGGGGACTCCTGCTTTTTAGGTCTCGTAGGCGTTAGCCGCGCGAAAGCGCGGTCTCGCCAGAGACCTATTGTCAGTGAGTCTTCTTTCCAGGAGAGGGGACAGAAGCTGGCCGCGCGCTCGGAATTGAGCGGGCCACGCGCACGCGAATGTGCTCGCTGTGGCCAGCTCCTGTCTCCTCTCCTGGAAAGCTCCAACACGACACACGCATGCGCACACACAGAGACGCACACACACGAGCTCCCACGCACGCACACATACATACAGTGACACTCCCCCCCCCCCCCCCTCGTCGGACACATACACAAGTGCACCGAGCCCCCCCTTGCCGTCGCACACACACACACACACACACACGTGCACCAAGACCCCCTCCTACCACTAAGGCCCACTTACCGCCACTCCGGACTTCAGCCGCCACCGCGGGGCTCTCCCTCGGGCATGAGAGCCCCGCGTCACCACTGCTCGTCTCCTGGCTAGCCACTCTGTGGGCGCGAACTTCCATGACGAAAAGGAAGTCCCGCTCCACAGAAGTTTTGGTGAGGCGCACGTCTTTGTTTTTAAACTTTACCAATTCCGTCGGCCGTAGAGTCGCTTTGTGATAAAATAACTTAACATGATTATAACTGGGTATAAGATATCTGCTAATGGGGCAAAGGTGAGTTTTAGTAGGCACAGAACTCCAAGGGCTATCTGAAGATAGTAAAATGCATGCCTTTTGTCAGTGCTCGAGTTTTTTCAAATAACAGTAATTTTATTAATCGATCAGGTAGACATTTTTAATACAAAAATGTTTGATTTTTGGAGTTTTATAAAGTACTGCGTGTTCCCTCGCGGATCCTTCAGAGCGCTGTGTATATACAGGGTGCATTAGATACAAATGCGTTTACATTGCTGGTCAGTTAACCAGCATTCTAGCGAGGCCCAGGGGTCGTTGAAAGGTTAGAAAACTTGCAGTTTCACTCGAGCACACGCAGCGACCCGAGCTCGGGCAGCCCTGCCGGGCGGAGAGCACTATAACCCACCAAGGGACATGGAGTTCTTGGGCTTTTTTCAAGGTTCAAGCGAATAAAACCCAGCCGAGGAGCCCCTGTTGCATTGTCTCGCAGCTGGGTAACGGAGCTGCGGCGCGAGCTGCAGTCCACCCCGGGCCCGACAGCGGAGAACAGGCGCCTCCGCTAAGCCGGCTCCATAGGCTGCAGCGCAAACAGAACGTGGGGGGGGTGTGTTTGGAAAACAACTGTTTAAGATGTAAAGAGCCCCTAATCGGCAGCCCCCAGCGCCGGCGGCTCTGAGAAAGTAAACTGCGGCTGACCCCGTAGGTTAGTAGTGTCGTCTGGGAGGCCTGTGCGGCCGGGCTCCCCACACCCCTTCCTCTTGGGCCGCGGGTATCACTTGCACCGCCCCGGTGCTGTCCTTCAGCACGCACCCTGCAAATTACAGATGGCCCCCTGCTTCAGAGGCGCAGAGACACGGAAGTTGGTAAGGTGCATGGTTTTTCAAAATCTTTTTTCAGGAACAGTTATTTTGGCGGGAACCAGCACTGTCTTCCCATGAGCAAATACACGGATGTCGTTATCTTTATTACTGTTGAAGTTGTTGAAAATATTGGATTTCAGATATTATTGTAACTTTAAATATTAGGGTAATGTTTTCTTATTGCTTCCCATTACTTCGATATTAAATATTCTCTGCAAATCTGATTAGTGCTTAAACTACATGGAAAACGCTATTTAAACAGCTATTGAGACAGTGGTTTAAAAGTGGCGCCGAGCTCCGAAGGTAATCCAGCCTGCCAGGCAGGCTCTGCGCCACAAAACGGCTGTAGCGGAAGGCATGGAAACGGGCGAGGCTTCTGTGGGTGCAGCAGGTGCAGTGGCACCGGGGCCCAGAAGCTCGTAGCGCCCCTGATTATTGTTGTATTTCACAGTTCAATAGAGGTAGGGAGACACGCTCACTTTCTGCCACTGTGACCCCATAACAGCCTTTTACATGCAGTAAAAGGATGTAGTCAGTACTACGGTCACTGCATGTAAAAGGCTGGAAACTAACACAACCGGTAATAAAAATCACCAATCCTCTTTAAGTGGGCGTGTGCCTCTTGGAGTGCGTGTATTTACATATTTTGTAAATATGGCCAAAAATGATTTACAAAAAAAATATATTTTGTAGTTGAAACTGCTTCACAACTTTTCGCGAGCGTTAGACACAGTCCTATGAATTAAAGTGTGCCCTGGGTTACTGAGGTGACCGTGGCAGTTTGAGGCGTATTTTAACTAGGGGTGTTTGCTTTTATGCCCCAGTGACCCACCCTTTGAGTGTCTGTTTGCTGTGTCAAAGTGTGGACCTTGGCTACGGGGGGGCTACCTGTAACAATGCGATTCCTTTCCCACTGGGCTCCCTCCCACCGACCCCCCCCCCCCCCCTGAGCCCCCCCCCCCCTCGTATTTTCAAAAAGATACCAGCGCCAATGAATCTCTGAGCGTCGAGTCTGCAACTACTGAAACAATTCCAAGCGGGTGATTCTTTCTTGAAGACATTTTTTTTGTGCGCAGAACGGAACACAAAGAATGCATTATTTCCCATGGATACGCAAACACGGTCACCCCCGAAATCTCTGCACTTACCACACAGTTAGGTGGATTACATCATAAGCAAGGAATACACAACTGGTTTCCTCTGTTGACCTTGACGAGGTTCCCCCTCCTCTCCCGGCCGTTTGTAGAGATTGAAAAGGCAGAGCAGGTTTCAGCTGTCAGCCTAAACTATCAATTGCCTCTGTCCCTTACAGCTGCCTCCGGAGGGGACCTATGGCTCGGACCCCTTGGGGGCGGAGGTTGCAATAAAGAGAATAAAAGCAACAAACGTTTGTATTGTCCGCACATAAACTTGGCCAACTCTGCTTAACCTTATATACACATACCAGTCTCGGAAGTATGAAAGTCTGAGTCAGTCCTCCCGAGAATCAAACTTACGGCTTGCATGGTACCACTCCACACCCGCACACCGTCTCTGCTGAGCGATTGTGTTTTCTGGTTTACTGTGGAAGTGCCACGCAACAATAAACCATATTGCACGTGGAGACATTTGGGCTTTAATTTTTCTCATTGAAAATCTCAAAACGGTCTGCACGTGAATGCTTTGAAAACATTGATATTTTTACCTCAATGGTATGTATGTAGTACGTTCTCACGAAAACACCCATTCATTCAAAAGCAAGCATATGGCATTTTAACGAAACACACTTTAGCATTGTACACAAACACCCAGGACAATTGGCTTCCATCAGTCCACTGCAACCGTGAGGAGTACTCCCCCCCCCCCCCTCCCCCACCCCCCCCGATGATAAATATAAAATGTCTGACTACCAAACTGACTTTGGACCCTTTCAGTTTTTACACAGTGGATGACAAAACTACTGCAGTCCTATCACAAGAACAAGAGGCCCTGGGTATAAAGTGACAGACCGCATTACAAGCCGTTGCCTTACTTACTGTCCCATCACTTGCACTGCTGCGGCAAATTGCCTGTTTATAATCTCTTGGGCACTGTGACACAGCAGATAAATCAAAACAAACCAAGAGCGAGCAGCAGGGTTTAACCACCGGCTACGAAAGGACTGTAGACTGTGGTACCAGCAGAGAAGAAAGGAAGGCAACCTTTAGAGCACAGAGACGCGTGTGGGATCGACAACCCCAAAGACGACCTGGATATTCCAGCAAAGGAACACACTCAATCAGAGCAGACATTCCTTCTGGGCCTATGCTGCAAAAACCAAGGAATCCGTGTTCTGTTCATACAGAGAATAAACACAAAGGTTGGATAATGAAAAACAAATCTCGACAAGCAGACCAATCTGTTGGCATAAGCAACAGCTAACCATTCACAAACAATATTTATATACCAATTGCAAATAAAAAATGCAAAGCATTGTCATTTACAATGCCAGTAACTCAAACTTTAATTCTGCGAGACCTATTGCATTGCAAATGCTTGTTGTCTGAATTGTGGTTGGGGTGGAGTGCACTCTTGTCCCTGGGTGCCTTTGGTGCAACCCCATCCCCCCCCCTCCCCCCCCCCCCCCCCCCCCCCCAGCCCCTGCCGCGCTGTCCGGCAGCTGAATAGTGCTGAGAGACCTGACAACTGGAGGGAGGCGCATGTTAGTAGAATATTGCACAATATTGTTCCAGAGAATACTGCCCCCCCATTCTCCCCTACCCATTGCTCCCAGGAACCCTTCCGAGCAAGGGGGACGAGGTTGGCACAATTCTTCCTGTGAGGAGGACAGAAGTGCCGAGCGAGAAGTTGGTGCAAAGAAACCTCTTGAGCACCTGGTTATTTTCACTTTTACAACCAAACCGAATGCCGGAATTCACATTGATTGGCAGCCGTGAACCTGCACAGCTTACAGTATGCACGATTTATGTGGTAAAGTAATAGTCGGGAAAAGCGCAGCACACAAGGGTTTTGGACACTACTTGTGTGACGAGGCTCCGACCTCGAGCAACAGCAGAGTTAGGAATATTAACTGATCCCCCGCCCAGGGCCTGAGTGGTCATGTGTAACGCTGCTCACGTGTAACCAGTGGTCGGAGTGGCTGAAAAAAAGTAGGGGAACTGTGGGCGGAGAATCGGAGGGTGGAAATAACCCAGGGATTGGGGCAGTGGACGGAGTCAGAGGTGTGGCCAGAAGGAGCAAAACAGACCAATGTTTAGTATTTGTTTTGCATTTCACTGACCAGTTACAGCTCATTACGTTATTTAATTCAAATTGACATTAAAATACATTCACAAATTGGGATACGTATCCAATTCAGTGTCCATTGCTTATATCCTTACAAAACAGAGGCAGTATGGTTTAAAAAGACCACATACCTGAACACAGAGCTGCAGTACACATTTTATGAACTAAAATAAAGAAAACAATTGATAAGGATCACATTAAACGTTTTCCAATCCACTCATCAAGCAGGTATTGCAGTACCTTCATGAATGGTGCACTTCTCCACTTGGGGAAAAATGCTGTCCAAAGAAAGATAAGAAAAGTAGCGCTTAGCTGGCAAACTCTGTAAAGTGCCTCTAATGTGTTTGGGGGTGAATAAAATCAATCAGGCCAATTTGCGATCACTCTTTCTTCCTTTCTTTAATTATGTATTTATTGTTCAAATGTTATACCTTTTTTCTCTCTTCCCGAGGCGGCATAGAAAAATGTTAGAAAAAGACCTTTGCAGCAAAAGTGTTTCCTCTTATTTTTTTGGATCCATTTCACAGGGGAACAAATGAAGGAAAGCAGAGGAAAGAAAAATCAGGTTTTCAACAAGTGACCTGGAGCATGACAAAAAGGTAGAGCATAAGAGACAGAGAGAGGGGCGTCTGCTAGTGGTGGAGCAGGAGAAGTGGGCACTGTCCTTGACTTCTCTAGGCAAGAAGGAAACAACAGCGCTTTTCCTTCTGTGCCCACCCGTCCTTGAACAGCCAGGAAAGGCTGGGCTATTTCAGCCGTCCTGGGACCATATCTACAATAATAAAGTAGGGGAACGGACTGTATTAAATTAAAGTAGTAGGGGCACGCCGTGCCCTGCCTATCCCGCCCACTTTGACCACTGCGTGTAACGCTTATCACTATTCGCCTCTCACTACTCATGTAACACCGCTCACTACTCACGTGTAACACTTCTTACCTCCTCATAAGTCTTCCTCGCCACAAGATTTATATATTGTGCTTCAGCTCCCAACGGACCAAAAACAAGCATTTGCAATGCAATAGCTCATTGACGTGAGTTTGAGCTATTGACATTGCAAATAACAGTGCCTTTTTTTGTTTTCTTTTTAAAAACATAAATAAAAGGCATTGTTATTTACAATGCCAATAGCTTAAAATCTCCTAACTGCGAGACCTTTTGCATTGCAAATGCTTTTTTGTGTGTTTATTAAGACTAAGGAGAACAAGCATTTGCAATGCAATAGGTCTCGCAATATTAAAGTTTGAGCTATTGGCATTGCTAAATAATGCAACACCAATAACTCAAACTTTAATAATGCGAGAACTATTGCATTGCAAATGCTTGTTTAATGCTAGTCCCGCCAAACGTTCACTGTAATCCTGCTGTATCAATTGGGTGGTTAAACCGCATGCATGTTCCTTAAGTCTAGAGACTTGTGAGCAGTTACGCCTTATCTGGAGAAACAGTCCTCTAGGGAGATTCTCACAGTGCTCTGGGATGAAATCCCTTGTAAGACCATAAGGAGTTCCGATCCATAGGTTCAGTCTCTAGAACTCAATCCAAGGGGTTTATAAGCAGGTCAAATGACGGCAACGTATCCTTGCTATATTCGCAAGTGAATCTCAAAAATCAATTTCTAGAGTTGAGCCGGGTATTGAATTCCAAAACAGTGTCAACCTCACTTCTTCAGTTCACCAAAATGTCATCTATATATCCTTTCCATATTTTTACACCTAAACAAAAAAGATTTTCTTCTGAATAAATGTAGTTGGTCTCAAAACTGTGCATCTCAAGATTACCCTTTGGGCAAATGTACTGCCCATTGATGTTCCGGATACCTATAGATATATTCCTTCCTCAAACTTTACAATATTTTCTTTCTTAGCCAACTTAGCACACTCCATAATAAAAGATCTTGGTGTGACCTAATCATGAGAGTTGTTAAGCAGTAAAAACTCTACCATATCCAAAGTCTCATCTTGTGCAATCTCTCTATACCTGTATTCCACATCAAGAGATGAGAAAGTCTATAGTGAGATAAAAAGATAGATTCTCCAGAATATTCAGAATGTCTTTAGTATCTTGAAGAGAGGGTAGTGTGCATATTAAATGATGTTAAAAAGACATCCATAAATGGTTATAAAGGCTCTAGAAGAGAAGTCACAATAGAAACATTTCGTCTGACCGGGACCTGGTGTTGTGGTGTGATGAGGAACCCTATGATGAACCATGTCACTTCATCGTGGGTGAGGGTTCTTGTCCTGAAGGACGCTCTTTCCTCTTTTGGTATTGGTCAGAACACTGATTGTCAGCTTACTCTTTAATCTTTTGATTAGAAATATTAGAACCGGGTATACTGTTGTGTCCATTTTGTTGGGAATTTGCACCCGCTGGTCTTTAAATATTCCTTGGTCTTTTTGTGTGTTATTGTTAGTGAAGTATCCCTCTTTCAGGATCTTTCACCGACCACGCTTCTGAAACACTGAGCCTTCAAAATGGAACTCTACAAAAAACAAATATTGTATTGCTTCAATTCATGTGGAAAGATTCAAGAGAAAACTGGGAAAATTCGAAAAGAAGGCAGTAGGGTCTTGGGTAACCGAGCTGAGAGCAACCAGGAAAGGAGGCTACCGTACATAGAAAGGAAATGGCAGAGGAAACCACCATTGAGAGGCGACCAGCACCAGACCCCACACTGACCCCTCTAGAGAGATTGGAGGGAGTCTGGTTCTTGATGAGGACCAGCCAGGTCAGGCTTGTAGGAGTGAGCCGGACTCCAAATAGACTCATAACTTGCCAGCGGGAAAAGCCCTCTCATGGAGGAGGTATTAGGAGACCAAACTGGGAAAATGGGCATCGCACAATGGGAAACATTGAGATCACAGTGGGGTAAATAGTGGTTACTCTACAGAGTTGGGGGCTCAATGAGATACCAAGCAGGGGACATGTGGAGGGTAGAGGTAAGATAGGGCACCATCACTATTCCTGATTGCCAGATACACAACTATATACTATGCATAGCATCCTCTGGCCATAAGCTTGAGGCCGAGTGAAACAGCTTCCTGATCGAATTTGCCTAGGACCAAGGGCTCCCCCTAACCAGGAAGGGGCGCTTTAGTTATGAGTACTTTTAGATTTGTAACAAACAACTAAATACATCACACTGCCCTTGGGAAATGAATCTGCCAAACTATAGTCCCCTGGGGTTCCATATTACAGCATTAAATACATCAACGTGAATATATGGGGTCTTATCTCGCCATGAAAACTTATGTCTTGTCTGGCGTTATCTGAACCAACAACAGGTTGATATTATCTTCTTACATGAGACACATCTCTTGTAGCAAGACCAGTTTAAAAATGAAACACAAGGATACCCAACACAGTACTGGGCCTCCTGGGAAATTAAACAAGCCAGGATAATGATTCTCTTCGAGAGACCTCCCAATACAAATGCAACAGGTGCAAAAAGACAGAGAAAGCAGAAGCATATTATTGCTAGTGTCGATAGTCCGCTTCCAGTACACTCTCATCAATATGCATGCACCTAATACCCATCAGAAAGCCTTTCTAGAATGTATACTATCTACGCTATTGGGGTCGGCAGAAGGAAGCATTATTTTGGGTGGGGACTTTAACCAGATATGGCATCCAGAATTGGATAGATCGCCACAAACACAGGCCACGATGTCGGCTTCACATAAATTGAATGCACATTTTAAAGCACTGAGTATGATAGATTACTGGAGGCATTTTTACCCGCATGAAGATGAATTTACCTTCTATTCTCAGGTCCACAAGTCATACTAGAGTAGATATGTTCTTTATATCCAGGGACATGATTAGTCGGGTTATTGAAACATATATTAAAGGGGGCACCATAGCCAAATAGCTATGCAGGTGGGAGTTGCGTTGGTGGAAGCTAGATGGATCCTAAAAAAATTCCCACCCTTTATTGTGACGGATGTAGGCTTCTTAGAGCATTTGGCCCAAATTATCCGTGACTATAATGATAATGACCCCAAAGATACCTCCTACGATACACACTCGGATGCTTTTAAGACAACATTTAAGGGAGCAGCCGTATCAGCAATGGTGAACAAGAGGAGACGAGCTAAACTTAGTGAATACCAACTCCTAGGAGAGCTGGAAAGAGTAGACTGCTTGCTTAAACCGTCAACCCACTCGGAAGACTGAAAGGGAGTAAAATAAACTACAGGGTAACTTAGAGCCCTAGGAATTGAAAAGGCATAGATAACCTTATTGAAACTCGAACAACCTTTCTATGAAAGGTAGAGCAAAACAGATACATTTTTGGCAAGGAAATCCTGGGCAGAACAAATGATGAAGGAACAAACCCCTAAGCTGACCACACACACAAAGAGCAGGGAAACAAGATGTTTTCCTTAACTTCTATACAAATCTCCCCACCTTAAGTGGGTAAGACTCAACTGTGATTGCCTCCTATCTAGATAACCTCACATTACCCCGAGTTCCCCCAGAGTGGAAACAATTTATGGATGAACCATGACACATACGCAGGTGCTAATTGCAGTGAAGTCCCTTAACCCCTTCCATGCTCATGACGAGCTCAGCTCGTCATGCAGTACAGTGCTCCTGTGCTCATGATGAGCTGAGCTAGTCGTGAACAATGGGATTTAAGGGACACCCAGCACCGGGTGGGGTGGGGGGGGGGGGGGATTGCTAAAGCATTGAAGGTGTTAAATCCCATAAGGCCCCGGATGGCTTGACGTGCTCTTTATAAGGAGTTCTCGGTGCTGCTCTGGGACTACTAGACACCGAGAAAGCATTTGATGGGATGAGATGGGACATTCTTCGAGGATGGTGAAACAAGGGCACTCTTGGGATATGTCTGAGGGGCAGCATAAGGGGGATCCCGGTTTACTGGAAAAAAACATTTGGCACTCCTTACGGAGGCGTGGATACCAAATCTGTGGCAAGCGATGGCCCTGAAGAAACTAACATGTAGCTTGATGAACAGCAGTAAAAACTTTGAGTGTTGAGAGAACCTGATACCGTTCCCCCCCCCCCCCCTCCCCCTCCGCCCCCCATTGGGCATGGGGCCCAAATGATCACAGAGAGAAAGCACTCCAATAGCAAGCAGCCTGAGAGTGTGTGATGTGGGGTTGAGGGAGAAGGGTTAGGGGGGTTGATCTTCTACATGTAACACAATGTACAAGTGAAGGGGGCACTGAGACGTAGTCGCTAGACACGGAGAGCTGACTTCTGCAATGCCTTTTGTGAAGCAGGATAGTGTATTTACGAAATATGTATGAAATGTTTTGTACAAAAATAAATCATGCGATATTTCCCTTGTGGCAGAACTGTTTGCCACTACCAATGTGGAGTTGGACTGTTTCAAGCCACTTATGTTGCATTTATCAGCAGAACTTGGGTTCACCTTGGCGGCATCAAGCTGAAACTGGATAGTGTATGAATGGAAGCTTGTTTTTAGAAGTGTGCAACTGTATGCATCCGACGGTTTACTGCATGTGCACAAGTATGCTGCATGGAGAGGGACATTGGTAATATGAGGGAAGTGAGGATTAAACAATTAAAAATGACACCAGTTGAAATCTTGCTAAGGATAAGGGGTGCCAAGCGTCTGAATATATGTCTGAAAACGCCTTCATTCTCTCCATGTCAATGCTTAGTAAAGTCCTTCTGTGAAAAAAAGCCATGCGGACAGAGCAAAGGGTCACAGGTGCGACCCCTAAATGACGTCCATGGCGGGTTTTTGGATTCTCAGAGACCCCTTGCCATATCTTGCTGGGCCGTGCAGATATCCAGGCTGAAGTGCAGGCGTCGGGAGGAGTAGTTGCTGAGAGCCAGCACACTAACGGAAATTCCTGTTAAGATGCAGGTTACCCTGTGCTCTAGCCCATGGAGCATTTCTCCTTATTTTTCTAGGTTTCCTCAGGAGTGGTTCAACTATTTAGTTGCGGCCTCGCTGTAGTGTTTCACAGTCTTGGCCCGCCCTGAGTTCACAAGGGGTTTTACCCCTTCACTCCCTTGCACAATCACACCACGGCTTTTTTTGGCCCTGATTAAGCGGCACAGATCCTTGTGACCAAGGAGCCGCGAAACATGTCAACCCTTTCAAGTTACTTGGGCACATTACGCCCATTGGAGTAACGCACGCCTTTGGGTTTTTTATTCTGCAAGGGTACCTTCCCAATAAATGCACCGATTCCAGGTATCCCTTAGCCAGTTTTAACGTCTTACACACACTTTGACCCTTCACATAGGATTCCCCCCAACCCCACACACCCGCATTCATCTGACGGCTGTTCCAAAAAGATCTCCGCTACAGTGTCCCTTTGGGGAACCCGTTTGGCATTGCAGCACCGGCCTGACTGAGATCAAACGCCCGATGATGAAACATGACATCCTTCGGGGTGTGTGAAGGCAACAAGAGACAAGCCATGTGCTTGCCTCTGACAAGTGGGTTCTGGACTTAGGATTTCAGTTTTTCTCCTTTTTTGGTTTCCTTCTTCTTTCTCCTCTGATGGGTTGGGTGACCCTTGGCACCCCTCCTACGGAACAGTTAACCCCCTATTTTGGTTTGATGAAGTGCATACGTGCACTAAAATTGCTGGGGTGGGAATCCAAATTTACATACTTAACCCCGTTATGGGAATATGATCATTTGGAAGAAGTTGTTGTGTTTCCGTAGGTGGAGCCTCATCCGGATCGATCACCTCGGGGATATCTGGCGGAATGGGGCCAGGATTACATTTGAAGACCTGTAGATAGAGTACCAGCTGGCAGATGGAGAATGGTTTCGCTATTTACAGTTAAGGCACGACTTAAGGTGCCACATACCGGTGGGAGAGCTGCTGCCTGATTTCTCCCCACTAGAGGACAGGCTGCTGCTTGATCCAACGGTGGGCAAGGCTGTCTCTCTTACATATTGTAAGATCATGAATAACTTGCCAGATCCACTGGGTCCCTTGAGGGGGGCATGAGAGACGGACTTGGGACTGTTGGAGGATGACGATTAGGCTGAGGCCATACAGAGCCCTAAGGCAATTGCTATACCAGCAAGATTTAGACGATTCTGCTTATGATTTTGCACTGGTCAAGCATTCCTTGAACACTGCAATAAAGGTTGGGCCGCTGTGACTCCAGTCAATGTGTCAGGCGTTGTGGGGAGGTGGGAACATTTTTTCACATCCTTTGGGCATGTCCCAAAATTCAACAATACTGGGAAGGGGTATCCTGGTCGATCGCTGCAGTGGTGGGTGTGCAGGTCCCAGTTGAGGCACGATGGCATCTACTGGAAGTGACCGGGGAGTTAACTTGGCCCAAGCATACTAAAACATGGCTTATGCTGTCCTCTGGAGTGGCAAAGAGGAACATCGCAAGATCATGGAGGGCAGCTGATCCATCGAGGGTGGGGGCCTGGAAACGAGCTCTAGATTGGTGTCAGCAGACAGAGAAAGTAGCTTATCTTAGTCGAGGATGCCCCAAAAAATGGGGAAAAGTTTGGACCCACTGGGAAAAATATAGAAGTAAATATGTAGAAGAGCCGGGAAATTGTTATAATTGAAGAGATTTGGACCCAAGATGTTGGGCCGAGGAATTGTGAGACCCACTTGTTTGAAATTGTATTACTCCTTTAGCCAATGGTGCCCTATTATACCGTGTACTGATGTATATGGAGATGTATCGAGCAACTGTTTAATAAAAAAGAATTAAAAAGAAAAAAATATGTGCAATCTGCCCCATGCGAATGTTCAGTAAGTGAGACCAGCTTTTCTTTTACCTGTTGACTTCAGGGCACAAGTTCAGTGCTATGCCCATTACTCCATCCATCCCCTTGATATATTTATATATTTCTCTATATGTATCTCCGAGTTTGTTTTAGCTCTAAATGGTCTTTTTGAAGGCTGTCTGTTCAGACATTGATGTAGTCTCTCTTCTCTTACTTTGCTACCCTTAGCCTGGACATGGCCTGAAGCTTTGTTTGTGAACCTGGTGGAGATGGAGCCACTGCTGACCGGCTCCCCCTCCAGGTCCTCAACCCTGAACTGGACCCCTGGTGCCACCATTCCGACAGACCGAACGAGTACCCGATGGGATATCATGGCTTCCATCCGAAAGGCAAGTCCACAGGACGCGGCAAAGGAGCATCTCCACCGGAAGATTCTGTCCTGGTTCAGCGACCACCCAAGGGCTCCATTTGGAGTCCACCACCTTGTCGAGCTCGGCAAAAGCTCAGGGAAAAAAGCTGGGGACTGGTACGGGCCGTCCATCGTCGCTCATATAATCAGGTGAGAGCAGCAGAGTGGTGCAGCCGCCAACCATACTATGCCAAGGAGCAACATGCAGTACTGAGTTCTAGAACACAGTGGTTCAGCCCTTCTAGGATTCCAGCTAGGGTTTGTCAGCAGGGTGGATGAGGAGGGGCTGGGGTGATCCTCTTATTTTTCAGAATTGACTGTTCTTGCTAACCTCTAACGGTATGTACCCTTCCTCAAAGTGTTTGTTGCTGCTATATTGTAGTTTGTATATGTGTTAGAAGTAAAAACACCAGGAAACAGAGTAGGTTCCAAGCACACCTTTATTGGCCATTCACTCTACTCACAGTGGTGGAACAGCACCAACATTCTAAGATGAGCTCCAAGGATAAGAGTCCAAAGCAAAATAAAGGGAAAGAAGGGGAGGAAGGAACGTACCAAAAGAAGAAACAGAGGATTATAACAATATGTTTACACAGTAATCGGCCAGGCAACCAGATAACCTGCAAAACGTCCATGCGACTAGCTTGTGAGGTAGTACACATTTATACAAGATAGTCGAGAAAAACACAGTTGTACCAGACAACAGGAAAGCATGCTGATATACCAGGCAACTGGGAAAAGTGATATCCTAGGCAACTAGAACTTTTGGTAACAGGGTAATATCATATATACAAGGGAACTGGTAATATCCATATCAGCCAAGCAACCTCGGTAGTAAGGCAGCTAAATAACTGTGTAAACCTCTCCTGTTATGTTGAGAAGAGATGCACCAGATGCGTGGAAGTCTTCCTTCCTCTAAAGGCTGTATCACTTCATACTTGACTTTGACAGCCCAAGGCCATCACCTCCAAAATAAAATCTATCACAGAGGTAGATCACCTCTTTTGGTGCTTGGTAGTGGTCTCCAGCATGTACACTGACGAGGCTCAAATGTTGTTTAATTGTAAGAAAAGAGCGAGGGGACATCCCGCATAAAAAAATGCTGCAAGAGGATTTGTGGTGAATACTTTCATTGTGGCAGATTTCTGTTCTGCTATCTTGGTTTAGGTATATATGTAATATATGCATAAATAATACATTAAATAATTGTATTTCTTGCAAGTTCAGTAACCCGCAGATCCACAGAGAAACAGACATTCAGGACTGGACAATTGTAGAACTTCGCTACGTTTACACATCATGTCCTACTTATAGCTGATGTTAATGTTGTTACTCAAAGGCTTGCCCTAGGAATACAGGGCACGCTGCAAATAGACCTGTATGGCCTAGGACTACTTACTGATTTAAGATTAAAGAGGACTATAGTTCAAGCATAGAAGGTTGACCAGTGTTCCATCTACCTAAAGATGACTGGTGACTTTAGAAATCCACTGAGTAAAAGTAATGTATTGGTTGTATGCAGCACTAGTTGAATGAATTTTGCTGTCTAGTAATTACTCTTTTGTTTTTCCCTTTTCAGAAAAGCAGTACGTATCTCCTCTGAAGTTTCTAACCTAGCTGTGTACGTATCTCAGGACTGTACAGGTGAGTGCAGTGTAGAGCAGGTTGCACTGCCTATTGTGTGATTTGTATGTCTCTTCAAATTAGCCTTTTATTTTATTTCAGCCATTTCTTCGAGAATCATTATGAAGAATTTCTTTTAAATGGGTCCTCTAGTGAATGTTGTGGCATGTCTCCATCAAACGGGTTTTCTCTGGGATCCTCCTTGTTTGCGGATATAGGACTGGCTAAAGCAAATACTTTGTTTTTGCTGTGTAACTCCTTTATAGGATATTTCAAGTGGCGCTTCGTGTTAAAGCTGATCTGCTGGCGTATCTCTCTCCATGTGCTTCCTTCTCCCAGTAGAATACATAGGTCATCCAACCAGCTTCTACATAGCACCTAGGTGATGGGTAGTGCTCATGAAGGCCCACCTTCTAGAGTCGTACAAAAGGGGGTGGTGATGGACGGAGCATCTGAATCAATCAAACACTCACACCCAGTCAAAGGATCTGGGTTTAATCCATCACCGTTCTTTAGCCCACTCTGCCACCCCAGTTCAGACATGACTATATGCAAATCAGTCTGACCCTGTGCCTCATGGGAACAGTCCAGCCCGAACTGCCAAGCCATGTCTTCCCTGGACCGGAAACAAGCTTCCGAGGACCGGTTTCTGGCATTCCAGCCGTCTTCAGCCCGGCTTGCTTGAATCCAGTGGCAAAGTGAGCAAGGGACTCGCGTCTGAGTATACCCTGCCACACTTATGGCGGCCAAAAGCGGCACAAAAGGGGGTGGTGATGGACGGAGCATCTGAATCAATCAAACACTCACACCCAGTTAAAGGATCTGGGTTTAATCCATCACCGTTCTTTAGCCCACACTGCCACCCCAGTTCAGACATGGCTATATGCAAATCAGCCTGACCCTGTGCCTCATGGGAACAGTCCAGCCCGAACTGCCAAGCCATGTCTCCCCTGGACCGGAAACAAGCTTCCGAGGACCGGTTTCTGGCATTCCAGCCGTCTTCAGCCCGGCTTGCTTGAATCCAGTGGCAAAGTGAGCAAGGGACTCACGTCTGAGTATACCCTGCCACACTTATGGCGGCCAAAAGCGGTACATCACCACCCCCTTTTGTACCCCTTCTAGAGTCAGCAGCATAAGCCCAGTATTCAGTAACAATGTGGCCTCTTCTGCCCACACTGCACCAGAGTTCTAATGAGTTTGTTCTTGGTTTCTCTCTTTATGCCCAGATGTAATTTATTTTTGAACTATTCAACCCAAAATTGCAGCAGAAGAAAGAATGCTTTTTGTAAAATATTCGGAATCGTCAGGGAAACGGAGTGTCTATTGTAAATACTCACAGTGACCATCAGTTGTTCATAAAGTTGTTCAGATTACATACGCGTCCTATCCTTGGCAATGATGCCTGGTCACATGTATCGATTGTAATTTGATTCTATGGGAAGGTGTGTGAAAGAGGTACCAAGATGGGGAGAATCTGGGGTGGGGGAATGAGTGAGAGTCTGCGTGAAAGCGAGAGGATAATGACGTGAAGGAGATGAAATGAGGTGTGATCAATGAAGGGATTCTAGAATGTGAAAATTAGATGTCTCAAGTGACTAGCACAGAGGGAGAGGTTGTTTTGGAAAGTGGTGTAAAGCGTAGAACAGGAGCGGTTTAAATGCTCACAATGGCACTTCCCATGCCACAGACCTCTGTTATGCCTTATTCACAACATCATATTATCATTCTTTTTTTTCAGAATCTCACATTATTTATAAATCTGTCCAATGTTTTAGGCCAAGCTCAAAATTACATAGGCAGGTGAGGACCAGAGTTGACTAAATTATGCATCACGGAAAGGTAAAATATTCAGAGTTATGCTGCACCTTGTGTGATAGAATGATGTCCTTATTTTGTCTTTTTTACATGTATTAAAACTATCTGGGCATAGGTTTTACTGCATTACCAGTTTAACACCCGAGTATAGCCATTAGCAACAGTAAGGTCGCCAATCGACCTTTGCGAACGAAGTGCCTTCACTATGTGGAAACACTTGTTGCCGCATTTTTAGTAACTTTTGATGTGTTTGAGATGGAAACTTCTTTTTTTTTTTAGAATCTGAAGGTTATGCAACATATGACGTATTGTGTGGCAAATGCAAATTCAGAACTCTGCAGAAAAACGCTGCTGCCACAAAATTGTGTAATTCTAGTGGTTCTGTACGTAGGCCATAGTTCCTGTAAAGCATGCCTAGTTGTGCTTCTTTGGCAACCCCCACTTTCAAACCACTCATTTCATCCAATTTGAAGCACTGGTTACGCCGCAGCTTCCTTTGTCCCTCAGTTTGCACAAGTGTACTTGCTTGGTTGCAAAAGTGTTGAATTGCAGTGTGGCATATGCGGAATCATTTTGGTATATAGCATAATTGTCCATAGGGTGCTCATATCCTAAGTTGGGTTTCAGTGCCTAAACACTTCGTCTACTGTACGACTGAGGAACGGAACACGGGTCAAAGAACCTCTTCACATACTCCAGCCCTTTCCCTAGCCAAACTGAACCATGAATTCATCGGAACAGTTCTTGCGTGCCCTTTCAGAGTATTGTTTGAGAGTTTTAGACCTTTTAGCCAATGTGATTAGCAACTTGGCTGGAAAGTGCACTATTCAACCCCATCTTACCCCACTCAAACTCTTGTTTAGGAAGGGCAGGCTTGTTCGCTGCACTTAAACTTTATTCATTGTACATACATGTAGGGGATAGGGATTGTTCGCTGCACTTAAACTTTGCTCATTGTACATACATGTAGGGGCTAGGGACCGTTTTGGAAGTGTGTTAAAGCAAGCAAGGGGTAGTGGACTGTACCAAGTGGTGTGGTGGACGGCGCCAGGTGGGGAAATGGTTGGTGACATCCTAAGAAAAAATGTGGGCACCTGCAATTAGTTTATTAACAAATTAAGTACTCTATAGACCTCTTTTATTTAACACACATTGACCGGGAATGGAAATTGCACATTAGTTTCGTGAGCCATGTGCCATGATAAATGTCATCATATCACATTGATAAATAACAAATGCTGCGTACATTTCTTGAAAACCAAAAGTACCCCAAATTGCAATTATAAACCACAACCTTTTTTAGCGTGTGATGCAGTTTTCTGCTGCACTATGTGTTTTTTTGTGGTTTGTATTAGCGGAAAGTAAAGCCTGAATCCTGCTTGTTTTGCTTTCATTTTTAGCTGGCCACCTCGATGTAAAGAGAAGTGTATATAAATACTCAAAAAAGGCTTGCCATTCATATAATTTTCAGCTCTGCCAGGATTCTTTGTAAAACTGTGTTGTTTTAGCTAAATGTTACTCCACTGACTTTTCATTTGTGTCTTTACAATAAATGAAAAGTAATTTCTTGCGGTTGGGTCTGCTGCCAGGAGTTAGAGTAAAGGTGAAGGTTTATTCTACAGAGACTAGAGGAAGCAAACAAAAGGGAGCTTGAGGTGGTGTTGCATATGAATCCCTGCAAATGCTGTCCATGTTTTTCTAGGAGATCTGGAAAAATGTAGTCTTTCTGCTTGAGTCCTTCGGGGAACAGTGGTACACGGCCCTCAGAGCCTGGTAGTAATAGTACAGTGGTTGAAATCTACTCCTGTAGTGTTATTTTTACCTCTAGGAGTATATTACAAGTCTTTGTGAGTCAGACATCTACCAAAGTTGTGTATTCCCTATGGTACTCTAATTCACAAAATGTACTTGTACTTTATATTCGATAGGTGCAGAATTGTACATTGAATTATTTTTTTCACTATTGGAAAAATATAGTCCCTTTCCATGCACTGGAAAGGCCCTATTTTATTTATGTATGTATTTTTTTGTGTCCTCGATCAGAAGACTATTCTTAGGGTGTACACTGACCATGAAATCATTTTTCTCTACCTCCGCATTGGACTTAAGGTCTTGTCCTCCCTGGACTTATTGTTTATGGTCTTTGGGTAACTCTCTTTCCACTTTCTTTCTGCGAAAACGTTTTGTGGGAGCTGTTGGCATATTGGGTAGTAGCTCTCATTTACAGCTTGCTTGTCCGCTCTCCATACTGCACTCTTTCTCAAATCCCATGTTACTCCCTTCCGACACTTACCACCTCAAAGGTAGCTCAGTCAAGGCTTAGGTCGAGGGATAAGAATGTGTTCGGACCTCTGATATGTTACGACACCTTACCTCCACAAAGTAATCTCAGTATGCAGTTAAAGTTATATATTTTAGAAAATAACTGGTATTCATGTACATACAGAATTTTTCATCCATTAAAACAATGATTACCAAAATAAAGCAGAGTTTTTCTTACAGCTGCTTGGAATCTTTCTTTTCTCAGAACTATAAGTGGTGCTTGCTCTGTAAAGCAATGTATTATGCACAGTGGACAGAAGATGATTCAACTACCCACAAATTCAAGGAATATTATCAAGGAAACTTATGCACACCACAATGAAAGTCGTTTGACCCTCTAGCAAAGCAGATGTCTTCTGTTACCTCCAGACTCTATGACTGAGCACCACTGTAAAACGTAAGAAGAATCTACGTGGTGAGAGACTCTTTAGATGGTAGAGTCAGACTGTACACGTTGTTCATAGGGCCATCTGACCTACCGCACTGATTGTTACTGCGACGCTTGGTTAGTCAAGAGTAGTATTTTTTTTATTTTACTTTTGCACGTTTTTTTCTAGCAGTGACTGAAGATCTTGGTCCTGATGAATGCCTTGAACTTAGATGTCATATAGGACAGAAACATGTTGACCACATTACAGGGTACACATCCATAACCCTGTCTCGCACTACTTTTATCCTCTATCCCGTAGGACATAATAATAAAGTTGCTGTCTCTATGGAGATAGTTTTAAACGTGCAACTTTTTTTTGTTGCACTCTGCCCCTCACTTTCACCTTTGAGGTACTAAAATATTACGTGCTTTATATAAAACACTCCTGCTCCTTCCACGAGGGAAGTTGTAGCCCACACTGGGTACCTTGCAGTCCCAGTGTGTGTAAGCAACGGCTACATCGCACTATTCTCCACTGGGCCCCATTGAACTCAAATTGCCCCTTTCAACCATATTGCCACCACATGCAACCGCGGATGCATGTGGCTCAATGGTTAGAGCGGCAGACCCTGATGCAGAGGTCTAGCCCGGGACCAGGGTTCAATTCCCCGCCTCGGTGGGTCTTGGGCTCAAAATTCCACGGACCTGATAATTCTCGCCTCGGTGCCTATTCCAATCATGGAGTCCCACTCTGCAACTCTGGGCAATAGCTTGCTTAATCTCCACAACGGCCCCCACAACGCAAAGGATGCCTGGCCTCCACCTTGGGGGTGCCCAGGAGTAGACGCCTCACAAGGAAAGCCAGGATGGGTTCCACAGCGCTATTCGTGCAAGCGCCTTGAGTCCCTTGCGGGTGAGTAGTGCGCTATACAAGTATCAATTTACATTTACATTACATCATTACCGGACACTCAGTCCTTCATCCTTCTGGAGCCTGAAACTAGAGGATGGTGTGTATTTACCTGTGTTTTAGGGCTGCACAAGAAACTAAGAGGGGGCGGAATGCTGGGAACAGCACCCTGTACTTTTAAATTGCATAATAGAGCGCTACAGTATGCTAACAAAGGACTCCTGCTCCGCGGCCATAGGACATGCTGTCACTTCTGCCCCCTGCACACCTTACCTCCGACACTCGCGATGACCTCGTCAAAGACCCCCCATCACCCTGCGAACCTCATATGCAGCTTTTTTCCTCTGCAACATGATTCCGGCTCCGCCCAAGACTGCAGGATCCAGCCAGGAAAAGGGGACGCGAAGGCAGCCGATCCCACCGCGTGCCCTGGCTCCCCTGAGCCTGCCGACTCAAGCATCTCCACTTGTGCGGCGGTCCTCTGCTGGTGGGGGACACCCAGGTATTGCTTCCTGGTTTGCGGCGGTGTGTTGGGCTGCAAGCAGGTAGATCCTCATGGTTGTGGAGTGGCTGTAGGTGCTGCTGCCCTCTCTTGCACGCTGTTCTGTTCGTTGCCACCCGTTGCCAAAGTAAGCTGCGCTGGTCACTTTAAGAGAAAACGTGATGCGAAAGTAAACACGCAGCTGACTTTGCCAAAGCTGAGTGAGAAAAAAAAGTGCGTAGTGAGTAATTAAGGAGAGTGTCACGCTGCCGGAAAAAGATCAAATCCCGGTGGCCATGGCCAAAAGGAGACAAGGCGGCAACAAGGAGAGACTAAGAAGCCTCCTTTACAATGAGAAGCCAGCGTTTTGCATGCAAGATGACGCAAACCAACGGGGCTTCAACTCTGCCTCGAGAGCTTTGGAATCTGTATTGATTCCAAGAAGCTCTCGCATGACAAGCGCTGCGCATGGGTGCTGCTTTCGCCAGCCGAGACCTAAAAATAGCATGTACTTTTATACAAATATAGATACCAAGTTCCTCAGAATCGGATAAGTACTTTTCGAGTTATTAATTTTTATAGTTTTCAGAAATGGACACAGTGCATTTTCTGGAACGTCAATGCTTTCTTTTGGAGGACAGACCTGTATTGCATTTGGGCACTTAGCAGTGACTAACGGGACTGTTCTTCAGGACTTATAGTGAGTATGGGGCAAAGTTCACAGCCACACCAGCAGGTCACCTCAGGAGGCTCTGGGTTATCTGGGTACAGAGGTTTGTCAAGGCGTTGGGTGTGTCATTCACTTCAATGGGAGAACAGTCCAGTTACAGAGTCTGCAAGCAGGGACTGGGGCAACAGTCCTGGGGAACCCACAGGGAGGGGTTCGACCTTTTAGATCCTCGGGCACGTGGGGCACCTTTGGTCACCTTATCCTCGTGCTGTGGTACTTGGATTTAGTGGTGTCTTTTGACGTCAGATTCGTGTGCATGAGACTCTCATGGTTGGAGGGGACCTGCTGAAAGAGGCCTCCAGAGGCGATGAGGTCCAGCCTGGGCAAACCCAAGCGTGGACTTGGCTCTTGTGGGTATTGGGACTAAGCATGGGCGGAAAATCCGTTCCGCTCGCGGATTTTGCGGATTTTCGGGAAATTCGCAATCCGCGAGATTCGCGAATCTCCCGCAAAATCCGCAAATCCGCGAGCAGCGGATTTTGCTCGCACTGTTCGCGTGAGTTCGCGCCCCGCGAATAAGTGCAAAATTGCAGAAATACGATTTTAGCAAAACTGAAAGTAACTACTTACCAGGTTCAAAAGTTCAGGCTCATCATTAGTAGCCATTTCCTGTAGTGCTTCCTGAGGGGCCCCTCCAGAGTTCAGTTGCCAGTTGAAACTATTATGTGACCCTGCTCTGAACCTCAGAATAGTTACACACATGCCACAAAGGTCCTGAATTACAGCTAAGGGAGACAAGCAGGAGCCAGGCTGGAAGTTAAAATCCATTAATCAGCCCCTAATTCATTATTGTCAGTTGGGGCAGGGCAGGTGTTGTAACTAATTTTGCAACAATGAAAGCACTTAGCAAGTGCAAAAGATCACTAATCAGGGCGCACTAAGGAAGCAGGTGCCAGCTAAAAAAATATTCTGTGACACATTAATCAGCCCCAAATTAATTCAGGTCACTTGAGGCAGGGAAGGTGTGCTTTGCTTTGCCGAAAATAATGTACACTGGACAACCATAGGGTGTGGTGATGAAACAGAGGGTGGCATGGGTGGGCCAGAGGGTGGCATGAGTAGTCAGAGAGTGGCAGTGGTGACAGAGAGTGGCAGTGATGAAGAAGAGTGTCCCAAACAGGCTGGACACGTAGAAACAACAAGTTCGCAAAACTTGCGACCCGACAGGTAAGTTCGCAAATTGCGAAATTGTAAAAACCCTCGCGAACTGGCAGAAACACGGGCGAACACAAAAAAAAAAAAATTTGCGGGAATTCGCGGATTTTGCGGATTGCGAATCCGCAAATCCGCAAAATTCGTGAACGCGAGATCCGCAAAATTCGCCCATGCTTAATTGGGACCCATTTTGGCACCGTCACCTCCCTTAAACTCCAGCCCTTCAGTGCGGGTGCATACATGCTTTGAGGTGTCTGGTGGCAGCGGTCACAGATTCGCGTCTTGGTGTTTGTTTTTCAGAAGAGGGGCAAACCCGACAGCTGGGTTGCACACGCAATGGGTCACTTTGCATCTTAGGTGCCTGCGGCTGCAGGGGAGTAGCTCCTCTACTCCAAGGGAGTTTCTTCAGGCAATTGGTGAAGCACTGGCAGCCTTCCAGGTTTCTTGGAGACTGCATAGTGACAGGACAAGTCTGCTTCTATTTTCTTTTTTTTTTTGCAGATTTATATAACTCAAACTCGACCCGAAGGTATTAGAGCGCTTTACATGAGCACCAGTTACGTTACACAAGGACACAATTATGATTGTTGGGGGCAGCAGTCAGGTTGGCAGCGTTAGTTCCAAGTCTGTTTGTTGCTCCTCAGTTCTCGTGGTAGTACTCTTCTTTGTCCACTCCACTTGATCTGTCAGAATCTGATAATCTGGTATCAGGGGAGGGGGTCCCCTAAATACTGAATTTAGGGGCGCTCAGGGGAGTGAGGGTTAGCCGCCAATGGGCTACTTACCCCTGGGGTTATTACACCCCCATATGATCACTACTCTGACTCAGAATCCCCAAGTTTGTCATCGTCCAATTGGCCAACTCTGAAAAGTTATGTTCCCTTCAGGTAGCCCAGCTTAGGGGCGGCACTAACCTGGGGGGTGGGCATGTCTCCCTGACTAGCTAATATTTCCACCTGTCCAGGTGCCATAGGGTTCTGGACAAAGGGAGTTGACATCTCTCTTGTCAGGGAAGCCAGTCTCTCATATCCAAGGCGGTGGCTTCTTTTAAGCTCCCCTGCCTTGGAATGCTAATCAGCAGGTCAGCCTGTGGGAGGGGGTGTGAACACCCTTCACCCAAGCAGCTTTGTTTCTGACCTCCTGAGAGTGGAGGCCCTTACCTTTGGGGGTCAGAAACTTGTCTCTGGCGGCAGGCTGGCATGAACCAGTTAGTCAATATACCAGTGGCTGGTAGGTTTTCAGGGGGCGTCTCTAAGGTGCCATCTGTGTGTATGTATTAAGAAATCCGACACCAACACCAGCGTGAGTTCAATAATACGAGATGTTTGATACCAAACATCCTTCTATTCAGTGAAGCCATCATGTAACTGGGGAACTCGTTTTCAGCAGTGTCCAGCCCATGCTTTTAAGTTTGCTTCCCTGATCACTTGCAATATCTAGTTATAGAACTAGACATCACAGGGACATATCTGCTCATGCAGACATGTCCCCACATAAAATATCATGCACCCTGCCTTAGGGCTCAAAGGTCTGCTATGAAAAAGTGCCTCTTTTGCATAGTTAGCCCCCCACTTTTTGCCTGGTTTTAATGTGGTTTCATTTTTTAAAAAAAAATGTTTTAATTGTTTTTTAACATATATATTCCCCCCCTCCTCCCCGGACAGGTAAACATTCTACACATTAACATCATGTGCTATACATTGTTCTTGTCATACATACATGGTCATTATAGAAAATGTATAAAATATATTCCCGGCATCACGGAAAACAACAAAAGCAATAACATACATACATAACAGGATTGATAATGATTAGTTTTGTGCGTCTCGCCATTGTGTAAGAGGAGTCCAGATTTTCATACCCCTGTGCGTCGCGGTCTGCCTTTCCGCTTATATATAGCTATCTCGATATTATACATAACAGCATTGATAATAATGATTAGTTTTGTGCGTCTCGCCATTGTGTAAGAGTCCAGATTTTCATACCCCATTTGCGTCGCGATCTGCCTTTCCGCTTATATATAGCTATCTCAATATTATACACAGCTAGGAGCCTGGCTAGCCACTGTTGAAAGGAGGGTGGTAGCGGGTTAAGCCAAGCCGAGGCTAGGGATAGCCGCAGGACTGCCATAGCAACGAATATAAAATCGTGGCCACTCTCAAGGTTGGTCTTCCGCCCCAAGTACCATTGCTTCATGTGACAAAGTGACATTTCTGCGAAGAACTGAGGTTAAGAACCTCTCTATATCTTGTGTCAAAGGTATTAACATTGGACAAGAGGCAAAGATATGAAAGGAATCTGCTTTAAATAAATTGCATCTCGGGCAGCAAGTCCCCTTGCCGGTTCCCCATTTTGCGATCTTATCGGGTGTATAGTAGAGAAAGAAGCAGGTTTTGTAAAATTGTGCCTGGAGTTTGGTGGAAATAAGAATGGTTTGGGCTAGCTGATAGGAATATAAAAATCCTTCCTTTTGAGATTTCTAGTTTACTTTGTGGAGTGGTGTGGCTCACTGGTTAGAGGCGGCAGACCCGGAAGCAGGAGTCAGTCCGGGACCAGGGTTCAATTCCCGACGCGGCAGGGTCGTGGACCAGGGTCAGCGGACTCGATAATTCTCGCATCGGTGCCTACTCTAACCAGGGGTCCCACTCGGCAACTCTGGGCATTAGCTTGCCTAATCTCCACAACGGCCCCATCAACGCCGGGGATGCCTGGCTCCACCTTGGGGATTCCCAGTAGGGACCATCCCACAGGGAAAGCCAGGACGGGTTCCCCAGCGGTATACAGCGCCGGGACGCCCCTTTGCTGGGGCAGCTGTGCGCTTTACAAGTATACGACATTTAACATTTAACATTTAACTTTGCCACTTCATTGCCGTTTTATCTAAATCGTTCAGGAACATGTCCAGCAATCAACCATAAACCCCACCTCCTATTGAGTGTTTCTTAGAGTGTATAATTGTCTCTACTACCGTACATTTTTCCCCGAGTATCCTTGCCCCAAGTTTATGAGTTAAAAAATCCCTTATTTGGAGGTACTTAAAGAAATCCTGCCAATCTAAGTCAAATTCTTCCTTCAGAGCGTTAAAAGATTTAATCCCCGGAGTAGTGTAGAAATCCCCTAATTGTGTTATTCCTAAATTATACCATTTGTTTACGCAGTTATCCTTAAAAATTATTTGAGGAAGAATAGGATTATTCAATACCGGAGTATAATGTGAAATTAGTCCTATTCCTAATATTTTCTTTACGACCTTCCATACCTTAAAACAGCTATAATGAGTCTTAAATTTGACCTTTTTGTGGTAACTATCGTGTATGTGCCTCTAAAAATAGCCATAACTGGAATTCCCCACCAGTAGCTGAAAGATTGAAGCGGTATGTTCCTCTGCGTTCACCCCCCCCCCTTTTTTTTTTAATTTTAATTTTAATTTTTTTTATTTCACCCCCCACTTCCCACCCCCTACCCTTCCCCCCTTCCCCCCTCCCTCTGGAAAACCCTTCCTGTCTGCCCATGGCCATAGGCCTTGTGAGGGCGATGGTGGTGGTGCTTCTCTAGTTCCGAGTAATCTTATACATTTGTTGTCTTAGGCCTATAACAAAAGGGATCAATTATAATCCCTAATTTAGAGTGGGTGCATCTCGTGTCATCTCTGCACATCTCTCAATAAAGTCATCCACATCCTCAACTGTACGGAAAGAGTGCATCTTATTTCGCCACATAACTTTAAGAAATGCCGGAAATTTAAGCTGAACTGTGTCACCCAAGTTCCTTAGAGGCTCCATTCGCTTTCCCATCTCCCATTGCCTGTTCGCCGTTACTGGGGACAGATCTGATCTAATTTCTACTTTTGCTCCGTCAACTGTTAAGGATTTCTTTTTCAAGGCAACTGACAAGATACTCTCTTTTAGATTATATGTCAAAAAATTAATTAAAATTTTCCTCAGTTTAGTCCTATTAGAATTCAACCTAAAAGGATCTCGCTGTACCCTCTGTATGTCAGCAAAAATAGTCTCCTCATCTATCTCTAGCTCTAACTCTGTGCTCAAAAGATGCGCCACATATCTTTTTATGTCTGTACCCTCGCTGCTTTCAGGCAACTTCAAGATTTTTAAATTATTACGCCTCTGCATATTTTCTAAGCGCTCCATCCTTTCATCCTGTGCTCTATCTCGAAATTTAATCTCATCAATTTCCTTTTGATTGGTCACGACCTCTTCGCGGAGTTTCTTAGCCTTTAACTCCAGAGCCTCTGTGCGCTGACTTAGTTCACTAAACCTGGCCTCTAAACTGTTACATGAAGCCTGAATGCTTGCCTGATTAGCCTTCACAACATGGAATCCTTCCTTCATATCTCTATCTAATTTCCTCAGAAGGGTGACTATATGTATATCTGGATTAGCCTCATCTTGAAACCCTGTGTTTCCCCCAGAGTGCAAATTGTCTTCTTTTGTTGAGGGTTCCTGCGTCTCCCTTATGACCTCTACTTTGCTCTCAGCCACCGTCAAAGGCTCCATGTCTTCACTGCCCGAGATGCTTATTACAGCCTTATCCACCTCTCCTCCGTCAGCCATACTCTCCTCTCCTTCTCCTTCTCCCTGACTCAAGCCTCCCGAATCCTCCCCTAGAACCTGGTACCTATTGGGACTAAATGGAAGGATCTGGCCTTGCCACCCTTGCTCAGAACTCACCCTGTCGATGTTCGGTCGCAAAATTAGAGTTTTTGGGATTGTTTTAAAGTATGTGTTAAGAGAAGGGGAAGGAGCTACTTTATGCTTTGTTTTCTTGCTCGAAACTGCGTTGTGCCGCTTTAATGACCTGCCTCGAGTCTGCCCTTTCCTTTCTTTGAAATTTTCCGGCTGTTTTTGTGAATCTCCCACCTCCACCTTACTTGCTCCTGCCAAGCCTGCGCTCCTTAATACATATGCGGCCCTCCCCGAGTCCGCCCTCGTACCTGTGGTGTTAGCATCAGCTAGAGGAGCCGGTTGGCTGCTCCCTGCTTTGGCGTTTATAGCGAGGCTCCAGTCCTCTACCACGGCCGCCACCAGCTCTCAGTGCTATTTTTGCCGCCGCCCGTCTCCCCCTTCCTACCTCCTGGGGAGCCCTTGTCCAGCCGACTGCTGCGGGACTCGCCTCCTCCGCCGCGCTTCCACCATCGACTAACCCCGCCTCCAGAGGCTCGCTGCCGTCCTCGCCTGCTGGCTCCGTGGCGTTCGTCTCCATGCGATACCACTGCTCTCAGAAAGAGACCCGAAACAAAATCCTCCAAGATTCTTCAGCAGCCCAGCCCAGCCCAGCTCCGCACTCCTGTCGGTGTCAGTATCCTCCGGCCGAAGACAACTCTCCCACACACAGATCAGCCACCACCACCTCCGTGCACTCGCGACCCGCAACTAGCCGGTCGCCATGTTTTCCCCTCCTATACTCTACTTCCTGAATCGCTAATCGTTTTCCCCCCCTAGCAATAGTTCCTTACTGTAGAGTAATACATATGACCAATAATATCTCCTTAAGTTGGGAAGAGCTAACCCGCCTCTTTTCTTAGGAAGGGTAAGATATTTATATACCCGGCGGGGTTGTGCATATGACCATATAAATCTAGAAAAGGTACGTTTTATTACTGTAAACCACTGACTCAAATTCTAGACTGACTTCCCTAAATAAGTATAGTATTTTGGGAAAATACACCATTTTAATTGCATTTGCCCTCCCAATAATGGACAAGTGGAGATTATCTAAACGTCGTAGATCATTTTGTATTGTGTTCAACATTGGTTTAAGGTTTATGTCCACGACTTCCTCCAGCTTTGAGGAAATTGTGACTCCCAAGTATGTCGCTCCCTTCACCACCCTTGGATCATCCATCACAATTTTTTGGTTTAGAACGATTTGTGTCTTCCCATGGTTTAGCGCGTAGCCAGAAACCAGCCCAAATTTCCTGGCCTCGGCCTCGATGGTCAGCATTGCTACTATGGGTCTGCGGTGACTATGGCAATGTCATCAGCATATGCTAATGTTTTTGTAGCATACCCCTGTGATATAATGGGTGTTAAGTTGTTGTTTTTCTCCAAATAGCGAATAAAGGAATCTATATATATTGCAAAGAGCAATGGCGAGCATGGGCACCCCTGGCGAGTTCCCCTGGAAATGATAATTTCCTTGGTTAGATTTCCATTAACAGATACAACAGCCCTAGGATTAATATACATTTTTTGTATCGCCTGAATAAACTTGATTCGAAATCCCATTGTCGCCATTGCTTTCCAGAGAAACTGCCAGGAGACCCTATCAAAGGCCTTCTCTGCATCCAACAGAATTAGGGCCATAGGGTCTCCTGTAATTTCTGTTCCATCTAAAAGCGTAATCACCCTCTGGATATGATTTATCGTTGACCTTCCAGGAACGAAACCGTGCTGACTTTTGGCAATTACCTTGTGTATTATAGGTGCAATTCGGTTTGCCAAGATTTTGGAATATATTTTGGAATCAGCATTTATAAGGGTTATGAGGCGATATGACCCTAGATGTTCTGGGGGTTTCCCTTTTTTAGAGAAAATTACGATTTTGGCCCTGGACCAGGAGCTGGGCGGTCCCCCCCCGGAGAAAATATGGATAATTAGATCCCTTAAGACATATTTAATTTTGTCTATGAATGTAGCATAGAACTCCGAAGGGATGCTATCCAGACCTGTTGCCTTCCCTTTAGAGAGGCTCTTGACTGCGGTCAATACCTCTTCCATGTTAGGAGCTTCCTCTAATGTCTGCTGCGTATTTACCTCGAGGCTTACACCTTCACGATTCTCTAGATACCTTTCAATTTCGATCGTGTCCCCTTTGCCATTCTTCATATATAGTTCTTTATAAAACCTCCAAAATGCTTGCCTAATCAGTTCTGAGTCTTTTAACTGCCCTGCCACTGGATCTATAATCTCCCTAATCAAGTTTGCATTGACCTGTTGTCGCAATCTCACTGCCAGTTGATGGCCCACTTGCTCATTAACTTCATAAATTAGTTCTTTTCGTGCCGTGGTGTTCCGGATTGCCTTATCTGTAAATATATTAGTGATCGCTGCCTTGGCAATTGCTACTTTGGCTAAGGTACTAGAGATATCCCCAGTAGTGTCCCTATTACCGATGGCATTTACGAGTCCTACTTCTGCTAACATAAGCTCATCCTGCAACCTCCGTATCTCCTCTTTCTCCCGCCTGTTTGACCTAAATGAATATGACATAGTCTCGCTCCGGACCCCAGCTTTCAAAGTATCCCAAACAACCTCTATTGACGTGCTACCAATGTTTTCAACTAGGAACTTGGGAATCCAATCTTTCATATGGAGACGATACTGAGGGTCATTCAGTAATACTTTTTCGAATGTCCAGTGAATAGGCTCTGATTTAGTTGGTCTAATAGTCAGTGTACAAAAAAGGGATTGTGGTCAGATAATACCCTGGGCAATTTAACTGTATGGCAATTCTTAATTAGTGAATTTGAGAGTAATATATAATCAATTCTGGCATGCGTGCGGTGTGGATTTGAATAAAAGGTGTAGCCAGGGTCACCAATATTAGTATTCGAAGTCTGCCAGCTATCCACAAGTCCATGTACAAGACACAGATCCTTGAGAGAACGAAATACTTTGGGTTTACGTCCTTTATACACCCAGTCATCGTTCAAGGACCAGTTTGTCGGGAGGTTTATATTGAAGTCCCCACCGACCATCACCGGAAGAGGCCAGTGTGACAATTCGTTAGAGACCTCGTTGAAAACCCCAGGGTCGTCTGTATTGCTCCCATTAATAGCACAAATTGTCGATTTCGGCCATGTTTGTAGCTGCATTCGGTGATAGCCCAGCGGTTTTGATGTGGTTTTAAATGTAGTGCACATAGTCCTTGCCAACCAGGTCGACTGTGCCAGTGCTCCTTCCCTAAAACAAAACCCCCAATTGGTACTTCTGTCCATTGCAAGTCGCTAGTAAATGGTTCCCTATGGCCTGAGAGCTGAAGAGGGTCCCTTGGGACCTCCCTCAAGGGAAGTGTTTGGTACCAAATAACTCCTTTCAGTAAATCCACACTGATGCCAGTGTGGGATTTACTGTACCATGTACCCAGAGGGGACCTCAAAGGAGCCCCCTAAATCCCCATGAACCCTGGTGTGGTCTCTGACGGGCTCTAGACAGCCTGCCAACTCCAAATCTGTTTCTGGGCCTCTCGGTAAAGAGCCCCTGCTCTCTGGGACCAGAAACAATGCACATCCTGGGCAGAGGTGTCATGCCTCCTCCCACAGATTGGGCCAGTGCTTGAAGAAGGGAAGCTTCAAAGGCCTGTCGCCTTTGTAACGCGACCCCCAGCCTCTGCTGCTAGCAGCAGATGGCAGCCCCTGGTTTACATCTGTAACTTTGAGCGGGTTTTGAGCTAGAAGTCCGACTTGGATATGTAGTTCTATTCCTAAATCATTTGGGTCCAATGACTACTTGCGTATGACCAGTGAGACAAAGATCTAATTTGCTGCATTTTAGAACTTGTAAGGTAAGTTATTTGATAAACCAAGAGCTTTTAAATTTACAGCGTGATCATTTGTTCTTCACCTAATATTTAAAAGTTCTTCAAAATGAATTGGTTTGAAGGGAAAGCATTGTAGTCTAGCCCAAAGACAGCTAGGACATTCACATTCATTTGTAGGGTTCGTGCTCCTTAGAAGTAGTCCAGATTACTGTGACTTTAGAAGTAAAAGATGCTATTATGTAAATGTTGTATTGTCTTCTAACTAACTTACAGATAAATGTAGCATAAATAAATGGAGGCAGCAACTATGGTGCCAGAAGAACCCTACCAACACCAAACCGATCGCAGGACAATTTGGAGGATGCAGTACTCGCCCCTAGACTCGTACTCTTAAATTGCTGCCAGCAGCAAGTTCACCAAATAAGGAGGAGGCAGGGATGATACCCAGGTTAAATTCCCTTGGCTTGAATCCTCCTTAAAAAAAAAAAGCATCTCAAACTTGGTGTCTGAGGAGGTTTGACTACTATTCTTGCCGTGCTGGAATCTGTCATCTTTTAGAGGGCCTATACTGCGGTTATATGCTTAGCTTTCTTGTCCTCTCTCTGAATAAAAGTGCTTGGAGGATGGCTGTCTCTGGATTTCAACTCATTAGTGGATCTTGAAGCCTTCCTGGTGCACTTTGCCCTTACGGCATTGATCTACCACTTATTGTGTCAACATTATTTCAATCATTCCTTTGATGCCAATATCTTTACTCAACTTTGAATAAAGCCATAGATGTTTCCTCAGTTCATGCACCATGGGTCTTAATATTTTGAAGCTGGACTATAGCTTTTTGTTAGATCTGGTATCAGCCAAGACCTTTACATTTTGATAAAATTCTATATAATATACTTGCTTTTTGGGGCTTTTAGCCAACCCTTTTAATCCATTGGTCAGGTGTTGTCAACATTTTCCTTCTGCCACATACAACATGGGGCTGAGGGTCAGCCCACTACAGCCTCTTAAATAGAATAGTTCAAGAGATTTTAAAAACAGAATACCTGTGTTTCCTCAAGTTGCACTGGAATTCTTTAATGATAAAGCCACTGTTTATGAGGAATACGATTTCGCATTCATCCTAGGGTCATTAACATGCTGTGTTATTTCAGTGTACAAGGCAGATGTGCAGAGACTACTGGAAGGTGACGGGACTTCTCAGCTGACCCCCAATGCCGGATGCTGCTCTGTTATCATATTGGTGCCTGTTCGTCTGGGCGGGGAGAGCTTGAATCCTGTTTATATCAGCTGTGTCAAGGTAAGCCCTCTTTGCTTTACCAATTATCCTTTTGCTTCTTGTTGTCTTCTTTGCACAATTGTGTTTTGATTTCACTCTTTCTGTTGTTTAAATATTATTTTATGTGACTAGTAAAGTAATGTGCATCTTAAAAGTTATTCATTTCACAAGTCAAACATTGCCCCAATTTTGGGAGCAACTAAAATTGTTTTAAATCATGTGAGACAAATGTACTTCAGTGCATTTAAATACAGCCTAATGTTTACTCTGAAAATCTAGTATTGATTACTCCTTCTTGGGTCAGGGCTGGGCATCTTTATTTTAGTAAGTGAGCTATGTTTCCCTTATTCCTGCTGAAGCATATTTATTTAACATAATGTCATTTACAGGAGATTCTTAAACTTGAATTTTGTATTGGCATTATCGGTGGAAAACCCAAGCATTCACTGTACTTCATCGGATATCAAGGTAAGCATCAATCAAAATGGGTTGTCAGAATTCCTCTGACCGCCCTTTTACTGCCCTCTCTTTCTTAACCTTCAGATTGGAATCCAGGCCCCCCTTGCTTTTCTTTTTTTTTAATATATACATGAAACCTCTACAATGCTTAAAGCAGCCAACAGTGTACTTCTCAACAATCTGTACTTCTGTGTAAATTTGGAAAATTACCTCTTAATAATTGCCTAGTTATTGTTGGTGAGGTTTTGTGCCTTGTGAAAGATGGGTCACCCTTATGGGGTTTTCCTCGGAGTCACGGCTCCTTGCATACATGTTTCCAAATCTTTCTTCAAGGCATTAATGCAGGGTTAATGTTTCAGTGAACTTGAGATTGCTCCAATATCTAGGTCCAAAACTTTGAAGTTCCCTTTTACCCCTAGTTTCTTTCAGTTGATGATTTCTTGTAGTATAAGCTTGCAGTTGTCCATTCTAATGGCATGTGGGGTGATGTAGTACAGTTTTTCCAGGTATTTTTAATCTTTTTCAGAGAAAGCTTTTTAGACACAGCATATATTCCTGACTTTTTAGAATATTTAAGTATCCTTCTCATGCTTTGCACAAAGACTAAAATCCCAGAGGAACATGAAGGATCGGGCTCTTTCCCCTCAGTCTACCATGGCAACTTTTCTACCATTTTCTCTGTTAGCACGTGCCCAGCTCCACTGAAACCTAGACTCCTGTGTGGGGCAAATGGTCTTATTTTTTCCTGCAGAAGCTTTCGTCCTCAAAGTTATCAGAGCAGAGGACCTGGCATATTAAATTATGTGACAATTATGTCATAATTACAAAGAATCATATAATTGTATTGTGACCTATGAGCATGTTGGTGGTCTGTTTTCATGTTTTTCATATGGCCAGATGGGCAAAGCTGGCACTCACAAAAAGCTTTAGTTTGAAGGCTGTATAATGTGTTCCCGGACAACTCCATTTGTCTATTTCACAAATATTTTAAAGTAGTGTTGGGTGTAGCCGTCATGTCATCTGCAAGCTCCTTCAGTTGTCTGTAGTTTGACTGATTAAGCTTTGATCAACATAAAGGTAGAGTAGAATCTGCCTGAACGCAGGGAGTCCTGTCCTGAAAATGACCCTTGTTCTCTGCATAGTGATGCACTTTTTGTTATGCTTTTTAAATTTGAATTTACAGATGACTTCCTGCTGTATCTGGATCCACACTACTGCCAGCCTTTTGTAGATGCTGATAAAGATAACTTTCCACTAGAGGTCAGTGAAAAAATATTGTCATTGTGTGTATGTGTGTTTGTTTGTGTGTGCGCGCGCTCACACAACACCATCACTTCAGAGTAATGTTAGAGATTTTTTATTTTTTTTTAATGTTAGAGATTTTGAACCTTGAATTTGTGGCTTCCGCATAATAAAAACATGCTCCTAGCATATTTTTAGGAGTGAACATAGCATTGCAGCCCATTTGTTGTAGTTACATAGATTTATTTCTAGGATGATTTCCCAGATCACCTTTGCAGCCTATGTTCTCTGCTGGTAAGTAGCACTGTGAGATAAAAATGCATATGATTGTGCATAGCTTCCTTTACTCAGTACCACAATATATAAATATGATATACTTAATTCAGCATCCAAGATCTTGCTGTGAACATCTGAATGCTTCAAAATATTGTCATCTATGACTGTGAGGTTCTGAGAAAGGGGTGTTGCCTCTGCTTGTCCAAACCGCGGGCACAGCATTTTGAGAGTTGGGTGTTAATGATAAGCTTGCAAAAATGCCTGATTCCTTTGGACTCCTAAGTGCAATGAAAATAGAAATGTCCAGTATTGCTTAGGACTGAGAATGTAGTTTTATCTACATGCTCTTTGGCAAGTTGGGGTACCAAGGCACGAAAGGGTAAAGTAACTTGGTGTAACTTAGCCAGGAGGTCAGGAGCAAATTTCATTTTTCTTAGTTGCAACATTTAAAACCTAAGCCACAACGCATCAACGGGGGGGGGGGGGGTAGACTGGTATGTGCAGTGTTTTTGGTTTAAACAATGGTGTCGACAAAACATCCACTGAAGCTTTCTCCTAGGTCTTGCTGACTATGACTGTTGTGATTTCTCCCAGACAAAGTACAGGTGGGTCACAGCCACCCGTCGTGTGTGGCAGCCCGGGTGAGACCGCTTCCCGGGCACACACACAGCAGCACCTGAGCACTTCACAGGTCTTTAAAAGATCATTTGCATGTTAATCAATCAATCAATCAGAGTACTTGTAAAGCGCGCTACTTACCCGTGAGGGTCCCAAGGCGCTGATGGGAGGGGGGGTGTGCTACTGCTCGAAGAGCCAGGTCTTGAGGAGTCTTCTGAAGCGAGTAGGTCTTGGGTCTGCAGTATGTGGGTAGGGAGGGTGTTCCATGTCTTGGCGGCGAGGTAGGAGAAATATCTGCCGCCGGAGGTCGTTTGTTGGATGCAGGGGACAGCGGCGAGGGCGAGGTTGGTGGAGCGGAGCTGGAGGGTGTGGGTGTGGAAGCTGAGTCTGCTGTTCAGGTAGGCTGGTCCAGCGTTGTGGAGTACTTTGTGTGCGTGGGTGAGGAGCTTGAAGGTGATCCTCTTGTCGACGGGGAGCCAGTGTAGGTCTCTCGTGGGGGGTGATGTGGCTGCGGCGGGGGACATTGACGATCAGTCGGGCTGAGGCGTTTTGGATGCGTTGTAGTCGTCGTAGGGGTTTGGCTGGGATTCCTGCGTAGAGTGTGTTGCCGTTGTCCAGTCTGCTGCTGACGAGGGCCTGTGTCACCATTCTTCTTGTTTCAGTCGGGATCCACTTGTAGATCCTGCGGAGGGTGTTGTAGCAGGAGAAGGAGACGGCGTTGACCTGCTTAGACATGGAGAGGGAGGAGGTGAGGATGAATCCTAGATTATATTTATTTTATTTATTTATTTTCAAAGTTTTATATAGCGCGAACAAGATCTTCGCAGATATCAGAGCGCTTTACATAGAAGGGTACATGAGGGAACAAAGTCAAATAGGTAAATCAATAGATCACACAGTACAGAAGGGTACATGAGGGAACAAAGTCAAATAGGTAAATCAGTAGATCATACAGTACAAAAATACAAATAAAACAAAGTCAAATAGGTAAATCAGTAGATCATACAGTACAAATAATACAAATAGGTGGCTGCAAAGCCAATCATGTGAGTGATAAGACAACTCATACAAATAAGTAAAGGGGTCAAGCAAGTAATACAGATCAGTGCAGGGTGTTAATAGGGTTCGAGATAGTAGATCAAGTGTATTTAGCCATAAGGATAGCTTTTACTTCTTTTTTAAAGAGTGTAGTGGAGGAGATAAGCCTGGTTTCGGGAGGAAGTGAGTTCCAAATCCTAGGCGCCATTCCTGAGAAGGAGCGCTTGTATGTTTTTTCCTTCCGGAATCTTCGAGGTTTCAGCAGAAGATTGTTTGTGCCTCTCGTGTTTCTGATTCCCCCAGAGATTGTCAATTTCTGAGCAAGGTAGCCGGGTGAGTTTAGGTGTACCGCCTTGTGTGTCATGCAGGCGATTTTCAGATGTATTCTGGCTTCAAAAGGCAGCCAATTCAGGGACTTCAAGTCGGGGGTAATGTGGGAGTGCTTTTTTGACCCAGTGATGAGTCTCGCTGCAGCATTTAGAGACGCTTTTAGTGGTGCAGTTGTAGTTAGTGGGAGTCCGCAGAGGGCGGTGCTGCCGTATTCAATTCGTGGGATGACTAGTGCTTGTACCGCAGTTTGGAAGTCTTTGGCTGGGAGGTAGGGTTTAAGTTTCCTCAGAGTATTGATCTGGAAGTTCGCTCCCTTTGTTGCCTGGCTGATATGTTGCTGCATGTTGAGATTGGTGTCGAGTGTTATGCCTAAAGATTTTGCTGAGTCCACGATGGTGGGTTGGACATTGAGTGCGGTTAGGAGTTTAAGCCAATGTTGAGTGGTGGATATCTTCGCTGGAGGTGAGATCAGAAGGAACTCTGTTTTCAGGGCATTGAGTTTGAGGTGATTGTCGGCAAGCCAGGATTGGGTGCATCTGATCGTTGAGTTCAGGAGCAGGATGTCATTGGGTGATTGTAATTTGAGGTAAAGTTGGGTGTCATCGGCGTACATGTGAAAGTGTACATTGGATGCTTGTAGCAAGGTGGTGAGAGGTTCCATGACTAGGTTGAACAAAGTTGGGGATAGAGAGGATCCTTGGGGGACGCCTAGCGTTACAGGTATTGGCGAAGACATCAGGTTGTTGCTCTTGAATTTCTGCGACCTGTTGTGCAGAAAGGAAGTGAACCATTTGAGGACAGTTCCAGATAAGCCCATTCTTGTGTTTAGTAGTTCTAGTAGATTCTCATGTTTAACGGTGTCGAATGCTGAGGAGAGATCAAGAAGGATGAGGAGGCAGGTGTCGTTTTGGTCTAGCATTTGAAGTGCGTCGTCAATTATGTGAGTCATAGCAGTTTCTGTGCTGTGTCCTGCTCGGAAGCCTGACTGGTGAGGGTTGAGGAGATCGAATTGCTCAATGTGTTTAGTCAATTGTAGTTGTGCGCATTTTTCCAGCAGTTTGGCGAGAGTGGGGATATTGGTGATGGGACGGTAATTGTTGAGGTCAGAGGGGTCGGCTGTTGGTTTCTTTAGTAGAGGTGTGACCTGACCAACTTTGAGGGAGTCAGGTATGTTTCCTTTTTGGAGAGAGCTGTTGATGATTTTAGTCCAGAGAGGGAGAAGCAAAGGGGTAAAGTCTTTTACTGCGAAGGCAGGGAGAGGGTCCGTGAGGTGATTGGATGGTTTCAGGGTGCTGAGTAATTTGCCAATTTCTTCTTCCGAGTATGTGTCAAAGGATGACCATGTAGCATTGTTTTCTGGTTCAGCGGGTGCTAGGCATTTGGGTTTGGAGTAGAGGCTTGCGTCAATGAGGAGATCGCTTTTTATTTTGTCAGTTTTTTGGATAAAGAAAGCAGCGAAGTCTTCACAGGAGGGTGCCTCACGACCAGTGTTGAGTGGTTGTGGTTGTTCCTTGGATTGCGATTTGATTAGCTCAAACAGTTTCCTCGGGCGGTTTTTTGCTTGGTTAAGTTGGAGGCTGAAGAAGTCCGATTTTGAGCGTTTTATTTTCCTGAAGTAGGCGTTTCTCTTTTTCTTCAACTCCTTTAGGTGTATTGCGGTGGGGGCTGATCTCCAGGTCCGTTCTGCCATTCGCAAGTCTCTTCTGTCTTCGTTGAGACTCCCGTCGTACCATGGTTTGGAGATTTTAGTAGAGACTCTTTTTAGCTGCATAGGTGCAGCCTCATTAATTATAGAGGTCATAGTGTTGAGATAGTGGTCCGTCAGAGTTTGGACGTCCGAGGCGCCTGCAGGAGGGAGTAGGAGATTGCAACTGTTAGGGGGCAGAGAGCCTGGGTTGAGCTTTTTCGAGTCTCTTTTCCAGACTTTGGGCTTGGAGAGTTGCGCCGGGTTGACTTTGACTTTTTCGTTGATAAAGAATGTGATAATATGATGATCTGACCAGTCACAGGGTTGGATGGATTCGAGTTGGATAGAGTCCTCTTTGGAGATGATCAGGTCGATGGTAGAGCCTTTCTCGTGGGTCGGGCTGTTGCATATTTGGGTGAGGTTAAGGGCATCGAGGACATTTTTAAGACTATTTACCACCGCGTCGTTGCGGTCGTTCCAATGGAGGTTGAAGTCACCAAGGTATATTTGGGTGAGCTGGCGTCCGGAATTGGTTGAGATCATATCCATGATTTGTTGGGAAAAGGTGAGGTTGTCCCTGGGTGGGTGGTAAATGCTGTGAAGAGAGCATATCGGTTTGCCCTCACTAATAATGTCGAGGCAGATGTATTCCCAGGATGTTGGTGATGGTAGGGATGTGGAATTGACTTTCTGAACAGAGAGGTTGTTCCTGTATATGCATGCGATTCCGCCACCTATTTGGCCTGTTCTGTCGAGCCTGATAATGTGGTAGTTGGGAGGAACCAGAATGTCCATTATGGGTGTCGAGTATTCAGTTAGCCACGTTTCAGTCAGGATGATTAGGTCAAGGTCCCGCGATAAGAGGAGCTCAGCAATGGTTGTTGAGTGTTTCGTGGCCGATCTGCAGTTGAGAAGAGCGCATTTGAGATGGGGTGTGTAGAGGGTGTTAGATGGTTCTAGCGAGAGAGGGACTTTTCTAAGGTTATTGGGGATGGAGAATCTGCTGTTTAGTGTGGGTGGTCTAAGGGGATTTGGGTGTATCGTGGGAATGTTGCGGTGTGGGGTGCTTGTGTGAGTTTGGGGGGCTGGGTCATAGGAGCGGAGAAGGGTGAGTGTGTCGAGGTCAGAAGAAGAGTTGTGGGTGCGGCGAGGGCGGTTGTTGCGATTAAGAGCTGGGATTTATGTGAGATTGGGGGATAGCTGGGTGCGAGAGTTATTCGGAGGGGTGGGGGTCAAGTTTGGCGGGGAGGTGTAGATGTGTGAGGGGTTGCAGGGGCGATGCGGGGGGACGAGGGCAGTTGCTGCGCCTATGAGCAGGGATTGACGCCTGGTGTGGGGCGTGATGAGGGTGGGGGTCCGCCGGCGGAGTAGGAGACAATTTGGGAGGGGGGGTGGAGGTGGGTGGGCGGTGTATGGGGCGTGTGGAGAGTAGTTCTTTGATGGCGTGAATGTCTTCTTTGATCTGAGTGAGGGTGGCCGTGATGTATTCCATCGTAGGGTAGGTGGTGGGGGTGGGAGTGGCAGTCAGGGGTGAATGCCTGGCCAGGGGATTCGTGTGCAGGTGGGAGGGAGGGCTGGTGTTCGAGCAGGTCTGCGTTGTGTTGGTGTGCGGGATGGGGTTAGGGATGCGAGAGGCTTTGGACGGGAGGGGTGTGGATGAGGTAGGGAGGAAGTTGGTGTTATGGGTGGGGGCATTGTTGGTAGGCGGGGGGGACAAGGTGAAGGCTGGGAGACTGGTAGCCGTGTTGGGGGTGTAAGGAGGGTAGTGGGGGCTGAGAGTAGGTGGGCAAGTGGGATTGGAGATGGTCCTGTTGAGGGGAGGGGGAGTTAAATTAGGAGAGGGGGTACGTTCTGCGAAGTTGGTTGGAGGGTAATGAGGACTGAGAATGGGGGGGGATAAAGGGGGGGAATTGTCGGAATGCGTGTTATTCTGGTGCTGGACTAAGTTAGGTGTGTTATGGGTGGGAATTGTGCTCTCAGCGGCGAGCGGGGTGTTAATGCCCGCTGTAGGTGTGATAGGAGTGTTGAGGGTATGTGTGGAGGTCCGCAAGTTGGTAGAGGGGGCGGGGGAAAGAGCGGTGTATGAGGGGGAGTGATCTGTGTCTGTGACGGAGTGCTGAATTGGGATAGTGGGGTTGTGGGTAGGGGATGGGAGGTCAGGGGTGGTAGGTGTGTCCCTGATTGACGAGTATGTGGCTGTGAGGTCATGGTTGGTGGGACTGGGGGAGATATGAGTGTTTGCCCGTGACTTGGAAAGGTGTTCTTTGAAAGTGGGGAACATGTTGTCTAGCAGTTCCAGGTTCCTGTCTGTGGATTGTGATAGGACAATCCCGTTATTGTAAATAGTGATGGTGGCTCTGCCTGGAAAGACTTGGGATGGTGAGATGGTGAGAGTTAGGCTGTGAGCGGATTTTCTAGTGGAGGAGATGGTGAGTAGGGAGAAGAACGCTTTTCTCCATTGAGCTCTGCGTGTAGTGTGGAAGATGATATCGGTGTTCAGGGATCCATTGACCGGTGAGAAGTAGGTGTCAGCAAAGGGCGTTTCCGAGTGTGACCTAAGGAAGTTGTGTTTAAAGCGTTTGGCGGCTTTTTTGGTGAGTGATGGTGGGTAGTCGCAATCTAGGATTACAATCTAGGATTCATCCTCAACACCCACCGACCATGCACGCTGGTGCTGTTCCGAGTGTGGTTGGCCATCAGGAGTCGTCCCAGGCTGAGGGGGTGAGTCCGAGGATGAGGACCTCCCTCTTGTCCGAGTTCAGCTTCAGACGGCTGCTCCTCATCCAATCGGCGACGGCCTTCATTCCCTCGTGGAGGTTGGTTTTGGCGGTTTGTGGGTCCTTGGTGAGGGAGAGGATGAGCTGGGTGTCGTCAGCGTAGGAGATGATGTTGAGGTCGTGATGGTGGGCCACTTGTGCAAGGAGGGCCATGTAGACGTTGAACAGCGTTGGGCTGAGGGATGAGCCCTGGGGGACACCGCAGATGTTGTCGGTGGCTTCGGATCGGAAGGGTGGGAGGCGGACGCTCTGGGTTCTGCCGGAGAGGAAGGATGTGGTCCAGTCAAGAGCCTTCTCTTGCATTCTGGCTTCTAGGAGGTGTGTCTTTAGAGTGCGATGGCAGATCGTGTCGAAGGTGGCTGACAGGTCCAGGAGGATGAGGGCTGATGTTTCGCCGTTGTCTAGTTGGCGTCTGATGTCGTCTGTGGCGGCAATGAGGGCTGTATCGGTGCTGTGGTTTCGTCTGAATCCGGACTGGGACGGGTCCAAGATGTTTTCTTCGAGGTGGCGGGCCAGTTGCATGTTGACAATTTTCTCGATGACCTTTGCCGGGAACGGGAGCATGGAGATGGGCCGGAAGTTCTTGAGGTCCGCGTTGGGCTTCTTGAGGAGGGCGTTGATTTCAGCGTGCTTCCAGCTTTCCGGGAATGTCGCTGTTTTGAAGGAGATGCTGATGACCTTCAGTAGTTGGGGTGCGATGGCTGCGTCTGCTTTGTTGAATACGTGGTGTGGGCACGGGTCAGACGGAGATCCTGAGTGAATGGAGTTCATGACCTTGCATGTCTCGTCGTCGTTGACGTTGGGCCAGGAGGTCAGACGGTTGGCACTGGTGGTGTTCACAGGGGAGGTGGAGTCTGGCGTAGTCGGGCGGTCGTGGTGTTGAAACTGTTGTGGATGTCAGAGATCTTGCTTTGGAAGAAGATGGCTAGTGAGTCGCACAGTTCTTGTGAGGGCGGTATGTTGATGGCGCTGGGGTTGGAGAGTTCCTTTACGATGCTGAAGATCTATTTGCTGTTGTGTGCGTTGTTATCCAAGCGGTCTTTGAAGGAGGATCTCTTGGCTAATCTGATGAGGTGGTGGTGTCTGAGGGTGGCGTCCTTGTGGGCTGCGTGGTTGTCCGGTGTGGGTTCGTGGAGCCATGTCTTCTTCAGTTTCCGGCATGCACGTTTAGAGGTCTGGAGCTCGTCGGTGAACCAGGTGGCTCTCTTGTTGGCGTGGCTGTTGGAGGGTTTCTTGAGCGGGGCGAGGGTGTTAGCGCAGTCGTCGATCCACTGTCTGAGGTTTCGGGCTGCAGCGTCTGGGTTGGTGGGTGGGTTTTGGCAAGGAAGGTGATCAGCTGGTCTTCAGTGACTTTGCACCAGCAGCGGCGAGGCAGCTGTTGGGTGCGGTGGTGCGTGGTTGGTTTCTTAAAGGTGAAATGGATGCAGTGGTGGTCGGTCCAGTGGAGTTCGGTGGTGTGGTCGAAGGCGACGTGGGAGCCTGAGGGGAAGACTGGATCCAGCGTGTGGCCGGCGGCGTGGGTGGGTGCGGTGACGAGTTGTCTGAGGCCCAGGTTGGCGAGGTTGTCAATCAGGATGGCGGAGTTGGCGTCGTTGTTGTTCTCGAGGTGGAAGTTCAGGTCCCCGAGGAGGATGTAGTCCGTGGAGGTGAGTGCGTGGGTGCTGGCGAGGTCGGCGATGGAGTCGCTGAACTGAGTCCAGGATCCGGGGGGTCGGTCGATGAATGTTCCTCTGAGGGTGGTGGTGGGGTCAGTGTGGATCCGGAAGTGCAGGTGTTCGGCGGTGTTGAGGGTGTCGTCTACGTGGGTGGCGAACTTGGGGGTGGACTTGTGGACGATGGCTATTCCTCCGATTCCGTTGGCGCGATCCCGGCGGGTGATCTTGTAGCCGTCCGGGATGGCTATGGCGATGTCGGGTGCCGAGGAGTCTGTCTTGGTCAGGAAGGCCATGTCTGGGACGGAGGTGTCGAGCAGATCCCAGAGCTCGACGGCGTGTTTGTGTGCGGAGCGGGTGTTGAGGAGTATGCAGCGGAGGTGGTTTGGTCCAGTCCTTGGAGGTTTGGTGGTTCTGTCACAGGTGAAGCTGCATGTGTGGCAGGAGAAGGGTCCGTGGGTCGGTTTCGGGGCGGCCTGGAAGCAGGTGTGGTTACGGCCGGCGTTGAGTGCGTGGAGGGTGCTGGCGTCGTAGTGGATTCTGGTGTCGTGGCGTTCGCGGGGTCCAGGGGTTCTGGCACTAGACATGGTCCAGGCGCGGATGGGCGCGGCGCGCCTGGTGTGCGAATCCGCTGTGCGGCTGCTTCTCGGCCTGCATATGAGGTGGCTTGGGAGGGAGAAGCAACTGGGAGGCGGGAGCGGGGAGGTGAATGAGTGTGCAGGGGGGCGGGGCCGCGGGAAAGGGTCGGATCGGGAGCGGCGGGGGAACTGGTGCACAGGGCAGAAGAGAGGGAAAAACCCAGGAAACAAGGAGGCAGCAAGGAGGTAGGAACCAGGCAGTGAGGTGACGAGCAGGGGCATGGGGGGGGAACCTGCCTGCAAGCAGGGTCAAAGGTCACAAAAAAGCACAAAGGTCACAAAAACAGGGGGAAACGAGTGGCACAGAGGCACAAGGTCACAAAAAAAGGCAGAAAGTCACAAAAAACGGGGGGAAACGAGTGGCACAGAGGCAGAAAGGTCATAAGAAAGGGCAGAAATGTTCACAGAAAAAGGAGCTAAACGTTTTGCACAGAGGCACAAAGGTCCCAAGAAAGGGCAGAAAGGTCACAAAAAACGGGGGAAAACGAGTGGCATTGAGGCATAAAGAGGCGTAGAGGCAAGAAAAACGAGTAATCGGGGAAGCAGAACGCAAGAAAAAAAGAGGGCAATCAGGGGAGCAGAAGGCAAGAAAAACAGGTACAATCAGGGGAGCAGAGGCAAGAAAAACGAGTGCAATCAGGGGAGCAGAAGGCACGAGAACTGGCACAGATAAGAATGCAGGCACAGGAGGAGTGTGGCTCACTGATTAGAGCTCTGAAAAACAAGTCGGGTTGGCCCTGCATCAGCAAGGCTGGGCCGGTATATATCCAACGAAGAACAAGTGCCTATACTGAATGTAATTGAAGAGGGATTTAACCACCAGAAAGGAGAATTCTTCAAGACTGGGGTGTGCTTATAAATTGCAATTTTATTTTAACGTCTGGGTCAAAGAAAGAAAGGGTTATATATGTCTTGGTCATATACAGTTGAACAAAAAATACAGTTGTTACACACCAAGAGGAAATACTATGGACAAAAACCAGTGAAAATTTTTTTTAAAATCCAACAGGCATCTCGAATTCATTCATATCACATTCATTCATCTTCAATCATGCAACACACAACTACAAATACTCAACCCGGTTAGATACGGATAACTAACCGAGCAGAGTATTAGGTCTGCTCCAATATAAACAGTTATTATATACAATTTTTACAAGGGTTATACACGTCTCAATCAAAATAAATCAATAAGGTTCAAAAGATGCAATCAAAAACAATATATCCAACAATTTGTGGCCAGTAGTATGATGATGTTTCCACACTACGGAAAGAATAATGAAAAGAAGCAGACGCTGGACATGAAGGGGCCTACGCGTTTCAAATCCCTATGGGTTGGAAGGGATTTTCATCAGGGCCAGGTAGCTCTAAAAAGAAAGAGAACGAGATTCTATAGTGTATGGCTTAAAAAATTACAAGAACCAAGAAGCTAAAGTGTAGAACCACCCAGGGTTCCAAATGCTTACCACTAGCGGAGAAAATCCGAAGGAAAGAAGTATCACCTGTGCAACGACAAAAACAATAAGCACTACATGAATGAAGGAAAGTGTTTGTCCGAGGCTTGGAAATACAGTGTTTAGGACAAAGCAATTACCTAAGGTGTATGCGACAACCACATCGGTGAAACAATTCCAAGTTGTACATGGACGGCGAGGGGACTTTGGATGGCCTAAGGGAGAGACGAATACTATTAGTGCGGGACAGTAGCGTAAGGTCGTGTTTCTTAAACTGGCACTAAACTTGGGGTCTTACCGGAGGATCGTGGACAGTTGCGTCCCGCCTCTTGGTTTCCAAATATTCAGGCTCAGTCTTTGTTAATTTCCAGTCACTGTTTAAAAAGAGAAGAATATTGAGGGTTTCTCAGGCCAGTGTTCGAGATGTAAATACACACGTCTTAGCGGTTGGGGCTAGACGAAAAAAGGGGCTTACCGGAAAAAGCCAAAGGTCTACTCGAGAAAATGACCGGCGTCTCCAATAGCACTAGTCCCTCGCACATGCGTGGAGTGTGATGTGGTGGCTGGGGCTCCTCTTATTGTAGTGCATGAATGCGCATGCGTGAAATCAACGTGGGCATGGCACTAATCCCTCGCGCATGCTAGGAATGAGATGTGGTGGCTGAGGCTCCTCTTATTGTAGTGCATAATTGCGCATGCGTGAAGTCAAAGTAGTAGTGACTTCAGTAATACAGGTATTTTCCTTCATAGTTTATATATCTCCGATATTTCATTCAGCCCTCTCACGGCTGTGTCAAACTTGACAATTAAATAGGCCTCTCTTTTTGAAAGTTTTTGATCCATATCTCCTCCTCGTGGATCCTTTTCAATACGTGAAATCACTGTCCATTTGATGTCACTCAGGGAATGGTTACAACGTTTCCAGTGGTTTACCAATGGGGCGTTTTCAGTTCCATTCTTTATTCTGGATTTGTGTTGGGTAATTCGAGTACGAATTTCTTGATTGGTCTTACCTATGTAAAGTAAGCCGCACGGGCAGGTAATTCCGTATACGACGTATTTCGTTTTACAATTACTGAAGTTATCATGTTTCCATGAGATACCCTGGTGTTGGAATAATGATCCCTCGATGGTTAATTCACAACACAGACATGTTCCACACTTGTGGTGGCCTGTAATCGGGGGAAATCCCATCATCTGCCTTAACGAAGGTGGTGCGTTAGGTCTTATACCAGCTCTTACTACATGGTTCGCCACACTGTTTTCTTTCCTAAAAGCAAACAGGGGCGGGTTTTGAAGGCTGGCATCCAGATTTTTTACAAGGTGCCAATTTTGGTTGATGATTTTTTTGAGATTATTGGCATTGGGGCAGTAAGTTGTTACACAGACTTGTCTGTTGGAAACTGGTTTATTTTTTCTTTCTAACAAACTGTCCCTAGGGGTCCATCTGGCTCTTTTCATGGAGTTCCGGACTAGTTTTTTAGGGTAACCCCTGTCGCACAGTTTAGAGACTAGATTCTCAGCATGTAATTTGTAGTCCTCGGTGGTGGTGCAATTTCTACGAATTCGTAGAAATTGCCCGTACGGCAAATTTTCTTTAAGGCTCCTAGGGTGATTGCTGGAAAATAACAGGGCCTTATTTCTGTCCGTGGGCTTGGTAAAAAGGGAAGTAGCCAATCCTCCTGCCGATGGGAAGACTTCAACATCCAGAAAAGCAATTTTTTTGGCTGAGTGGGCTATGCTGAATTGTATGTCCAGTGTTCTGGTATTTAGCCAGTTGTAAAACAATATGAGGGCCTCCTCGCCTCCAGTCCAAATCATAAAGACGTCGTCTATAAAACGCCACCAAGTGGCGATGTGCTCTTTAAAGGGATTATTATTGTGGATGTATTTGTCCTCATAGAGTGACATAAATAATACTGCCAACTCCGGGGCAAAGGGACACCCCATGGCGACCCCTTTAGTTTGAAGGAAAAATTCATTCCCGAAACAAAAATAGTTCTTTTTCAAGGCAAACGTTGCCAGGTCCACTAGGAATTGTGTAGGTACCCGGACGGGTCTGGGTCTTAGATCTAAAAAGTATTCCAGTACAGCCACAGCTTCATCCTGCGGGATTTGCGTGTAAAGCTGTGTGACGTCCAGTGTTACAAGTAGATCTTTTTCCTTTTCGAATGTTATTCCTTCCAGTTTTGTTATAAAGTCCGTTGTATCTCTTAAATAAGAGACAACCAGATCCATGAACTGCTTCAAAAAGCAGTCGACATACTTTGCTATCGGTTCCAACAGGGAGTCACACCCCGCTACGATGGGTCTCCCCGGAGGCTTTGTTTGGTGTTTATGGACCTTCGGAAGGACGTAAAAAAGTGGTGTTTTGGGGTGTTTATTACGTAAATAATCCAATTCTTTTGGTCCCAAAAAGCCTGCTTCAAAACCTTCCTGCAAAATGGGAAAGAGAAGGTTTTGAAATTCCAACGTGGCAATTTTGCGATAGCAAGTCTGGTCATTTAGCTGTCTCATTATCTCAGTTGTATAATCGTTGGTGTCCCAAATGACGATAGAGCCGCCCTTATCGGCTTGCTTGATGGTAATTGAATTGTCATTTTTATTAGGTCTCGCCTAGACGAAAGCAAAAGCGAAGCTTTTGCTGTCTATGCGAGACAACTTATGTTGCCACTTTTCTGGGAATATTGTGGACATCAGACTGTTACGAGCTTTTTCTGCTGTAGTCAGGCTGTCACGAGCTTCTCCTTTGGAGATTTGACCTCGTGAGCGCGCCTTGACTGCATCTAATGGGCCGTGCGCTTCCTTTAGTCAGTTTCACTTTGTTTCATTTCAAAGTGCAGGCGTCAATGTGTCTGGTAGTTGTTCATGTGGAGTGCCTTCTGAGTTCGTGAGCGCGCCTTGACTGCATCTAATGTGTGTGGCTTTTTTTTTTCAACGTGGCCCGGGCGCTTGCTTCAGTCAGTTTCGCTTTTAAGGTGCAGGCGTCAATGGGTCTGGTACTTGTTTTATTTCCATTTAATGCTCTTTGGAACAACAATTTTATATTACTTGTGTGTATTACCACTGGCCAGAATTTCAAAGACTTATATTCACGCAGGTGAAATAATACTATTGTGATTAGGGCCGATTTTTGGAGTCTGACCGTTCAGAGTGCAGAGTGGAGCTTCAGAGTGGAGCTTCAGAGTGGAGCTTCAGAGTGGAGCTTCAGAGTGGAGCTTCAGAGTGGAGCTTCAGAGTGGAGCTTCAGAGTGGAGCTTCAGAGTGGAGCTTCAGAGTGGAGCTTCAGAGTGGAGCTTCAGAGTGGAGCTTCAGAGTGGAGCTTCAGAGTGGAGCTTCAGAGTGGAGCTTCAGAGTGGAGCTTCAGAGTGGAGCTTCAGAGTGCAGAGTGGAGCTTCAGAGTGCAGAGTGGAGCTTCAGAGTGCAGAGTGGAGCTTCAGAGTGGAGCTTCAGAGTGCAGAGTGGAGCTTCAGAGTGGAGCTTCAGAGTGCAGAGTGGAGCTTCAGAGTGGAGCTTCAGAGTGCAGAGTGGAGCTTCAGAGTGGAGCTTCAGAGTGGAGCTTCAGAGTGGAGCTTCAGAGTGGAGCTTCAGAGTGGAGCTTCAGAGTGGAGCTTCAGAGTGGAGCTTCAGAGTGGAGCTTCAGAGTGGAGCTTCAGAGTGGAGCTTCAGAGTGGAGCTTCAGAGTGGAGCTTCAGAGTGGAGCTTCAGAGTGGAGCTTCAGAGTGGAGCTTCAGAGTGGAGCTTCAGAGTGGAGCTTCAGAGTGCAGAGTGGAGCTTCAGAGTGCAGAGTGGAGCTTCAGAGTGGAGCTTCAGAGTGCAGAGTGGAGCTTCAGAGTGGAGCTTCAGAGTGCAGAGTGGAGCTTCAGAGTGGAGCTTCAGAGTGCAGAGTGGAGCTTCAGAGTGGAGCTTCAGAGTGCAGAGTGGAGCTTCAGAGTGGAGCTTCAGAGTGGAGCTTCAGAGTGGAGCTTCAGAGTGGAGCTTCAGAGTGGAGCTTCAGAGTGGAGCTTCAGAGTGGAGCTTCAGAGTGGAGCTTCAGAGTGGAGCTTCAGAGTGGAGCTTCAGAGTGGAGCTTCAGAGTGCAGAGTGGAGCTTCAGAGTGCAGAGTGGAGCTTCAGAGTGCAGAGTGGAGCTTCAGAGTGGAGCTTCAGAGTGGAGCTTCAGAGTGGAGCTTCAGAGTGGAGCTTCAGAGTGGAGCTTCAGAGTGGAGCTTCAGAGTGGAGCTTCAGAGTGGAGCTTCAGAGTGGAGCTTCAGAGTGCAGAGTGGAGCTTCAGAGTGCAGAGTGGAGCTTCAGAGTGCAGAGTGGAGCTTCAGAGTGGAGCTTCAGAGTGCAGAGTGGAGCTTCAGAGTGGAGCTTCAGAGTGCAGAGTGGAGCTTCAGAGTGGAGCTTCAGAGTGCAGAGTGGAGCTTCAGAGTGGAGCTTCAGAGTGCAGAGTGGAGCTTCAGAGTGGAGCTTCAGAGTGGAGCTTCAGAGTGGAGCTTCAGAGTGCAGAGTGGAGCTTCAGAGTGGAGCTTCAGAGTGGAGCTTCAGAGTGGAGCTTCAGAGTGGAGCTTCAGAGTGGAGCTTCAGAGTGGAGCTTCAGAGTGGAGCTTCAGAGTGGAGCTTCAGAGTGGAGCTTCAGAGTGGAGCTTCAGAGTGCAGAGTGGAGCTTCAGAATGCAGAGTGGAGCTTCAGAATGCAGAGTGGAGCTTCAGAGTGTCAAGAGCAATGCCAATAGCTCTAACTTTAACAAAGGCAAAACCATTGCATTGTAAATGCTTGTTATTTTACCGAATCACATGCTCATGCTGCTGCCTGGTTTGTCTACATGCACACAGGCAGAATCACTCGGTACAAAATGGCTCCTGTTCACTCGTCAGTACGGTCTTGCGCCGCCCCACCTTCCCCCTGCCAAATACATTCATTCCAAATACTGCTTATTTTCATATCAGACTGACTTCTCACATCTGGGATAGCAGGGGCACCTTCCACAGTGATTAGTGCTTCACAAAAAATAATTCTCGGCTAGCGCTCAGAAGCCTTGAAGCTTTGATTGAATGACACTGCAGTTTGATGCCCCGCTCGTTTTTTGATGCTATGCGTTCCAGACACTGATTTTATTAAGACTCACTTGGAGCTCTAAACTGTCACTTGATCTTTCTTTGGGTCATTTCGTTTGCCCGGAAGGACTAACATATCTGTGAAACCCTCTTCTTTTATAGTTTGAGCATCGTCTTCGTTTAGCAGGATAACATTATACATTTGAAAATACAAATATCCGGGAAGAGCAGAGAGCAAATCTCCGCGATGTTGGGCATTCTCCTATCATAAAGGAAGCATGTTGGTGGGACCTGTGGCATCTAACGCATCATTTAACCCTATATGCGTGGGCACCTACCACAATAATGTATAGGATGAGTTTGTTCCGTTCCCGTTTTTAATTTGATGTAAAACTCAAATCACTGCACACTCTCTACTACACACTCTCTACTACACACTCTCTACTACAGTCACTACTCTCTACTACACACTCCCTACTACAGTCACTACTCTCTACTACACATTCTGCTACACACTCTCTACTACAGTCACTACTCTCTGCTACGCACTCTACTCTCTACTACACTCTACTACACACTCTCTACTACACACTCTACTACACACTCTCTACTACAGTCACTACTCTCTGCTACGCACTCTACTCTCTACTACACACTCTACTACACACTCTCTACTACACACTCTCTACTACAGTCGCTACTCTCTACTACACACTGTACTACACACTCTACTACAGTCACTACTCTCTACTACACACTACTACACACTCTCTACTACAGTCACTACTCTCTACTGCACACTCACTACACACTCACTACTACAGCCACTACTCTCTTAGACACACTCTATACTAGACACTCTCTACTACACACTATCTACTACAGTCACTACTCTCTACTACACACTGTACTACACACTCTACTACAGTCACTACTCTCTACTACACACTACTACACACTCTCTACTACAGTCACTACTCTCTACTACACACTCTATACTAGACACTCTCTACTACACACTATCTACTACAGTCACTACTTACTACACTCTCTACTACACACTCTACTACACACTCTACTACACACTCTACTACACACTCTACATTACACACTCTACATTACACACTCTACATTACACACTCTACACTACACACTCTACACTACACACTCTCTACTACACACTCTACACTACACACTCTACTACACTCTACTACACACTCTGCTACACACACGCTCTACTACACACTCTACTACACACCCTCTACTACTCTCTACTACTCTACTACACATTCTCTACTACTCTCTACTACTCTACTACACATTCTCTACTACTCTACTACACACTCACTACTTTCTACTACACTCTACTACAGACTCTCCACTCTCTACTCCACACTCTCTACTCCACACTCTCTACTTCAATCTCTCTACCTCAATCTCTCTAATTCAATCTCTCTAATTCAATCTCTCTACTTCAATCTCTCTACTTCAATCTCTCTACTTCAATCTCTCTACTTCACATTCTGTATTACACACTCTCTACTACACACTCACTACTCTCTACTACACACTCTCTACTACACACTCTACTACACTCCCTACTACACATTCTCCTACACACTCTACTACACACTCTACTACACACTCACCACTCTACTACACACTCACCACTCTACTACACACTCACTAGTCTCTACTGCTCACTCTCTACTGCACACTCTCTACTACACACTCTCTACTACACACTCTCTACTACACACTCTCTACTACACACTCTCTACTACACACTCACTACTCTACTACACACTCACTACTCTCTACTACACACTCACTACTCTCTACTACACACTCACTACTCTCTACTACACACTCTACTACTCACTTACTACCCTCTACTCACTCTCTACTACTCACTACTACTCTCTCTACTACTCACTACTACTCTCTCTACTACTCTCTCTACTACTCTCTCTACTACTCACTCTCTACTACTCACTCTCTACTACTCACTCTCTACTACTCACTCTCTACTGCTCATGACAATGCCATTTATTTATCTGTTTCCAAAACCAACACATAAATAAAACATTTGTCATTTACAATGCCACAAGCGCTAACTTTTGCAAAGGCGAGACCGTTGCATTGTAAATGCTTGTTTAATGTGGAAAGGGCATTTGTTTCCTCTTTAGAAAGGTTGAATTTCACGAACTTTTTCTGTTTTTCCATGTCCGAGATGGCCGAGAGTACAGTTCTTTCAAAGATTATTACCTCTTTTGGTATTTTGTTCCCTGGGGGGCAACATTTAGATTTTTTACGTAATCCGGTGACCTCTGACGGTATAGGAGATGTGTTGTCAGCAAAAAACATAGTAAGGCGCAATTTCCAACAGAATTCGATGAACTCAGTCTTCATCTTAACAAAATCCGTTTTTTTAGACGGTACAAAGGATAAACCTTTGGATAAGACACTTTCCTCAGCTTTAGTTAAATTCCTATTTGAGAGGTTAAAAATAGGAGAGACTGTTAGTTTTTGTATTGTTTTTGGCGGGTTGTCATTTCCCACGGTTGATTGTAACGTTGTCTCCCCCTGGAACTCGATTGACCCCTCCCTAAAAAAGAATTCGATGTTTGTCCCTGAGGCTGTTGCATCTGGTTCCATTTACGATTTTTATTTTGTCGGGCGTTGTTAGTGTCACTGTCGTCTCCAGAAGAGGAGGTGTCCGAGAATGTCAAAAACTTATTACGGGATCGACCCCGGTTTTCAGACAAATATCTCCTGGAGTCAGCTTTAGTATAAAAATCGGGTTGAAGAAACGGATAGACGTTGTCCAGTCTAAAATTCTTTTTGTCTTTCTCAAATTGATTATTCTTTTGAGTTACAGTGAAGTCTTTGAATTCTTGGATCTCTTTAGCCACTTTTTCAAGTAGACCCTTAGAGTCCGTCAGTGTTTGGTTGTTGCTAATTTCCTCCTCCTAGTTTTGCAATTTCCTCAAGTTCAGCTTTGGAAATCCTAACAGCTGTTTCAATGGTAAGGACCATAAGGTCCCTACTACATTTAGTTTCTATACAGCTGAACCCTTTCTTGAATACCGGATCCTCCGTAAATATGACGGGAATATTTTTTATTTGCAAGCCTCCAGGGATGGTGCCTTCACGGAGATGTTTTAACAGAAAGTGTCCGTGTAAATCAGTCCGAATTTGTTTCTTTTTTTAATCTCAGGAGTCTGTCAGATTCGTTCTGAGAGGTGGCTGTGGTGCTTATGGAAACTGATGAAAAAATGGGTGGATCACTCAAAAGGTTCTTGATGTGGCTCTCACTATATGCAAAGGTGTCCTCCTCTGCCATAATCTTTATAATGAGACTTACTAAAAAGTGATGTTTGTAACATATAACATAAATACAGACAAAGTACTACACAAAACAAGAGTGAAAAACCTTCACCAGAGGAAAGAAAAAAGGGGGAGTTTAACCCCTTGAACCTACCGCTAGTAGGAATTACCAAAAGACCTCGCGAGACAACTCCCGCTATGATCAATCTGAAAAACAAGTCGGGTTGGCCCTGCATCAGCAAGGCTGGGCCGGTATATATCCAACGAAGAACAAGTGCCTATACTGAATGTAATTGAAGAGGGATTTAACCACCAGAAAGGAGAATTCTTCAAGACTGGGGTGTGCTTATAAATTGCAATTTTATTTTAACGTCTGGGTCAAAGAAAGAAAGGGTTATATATGTCTTGGTCATATACAGTTGAACAAAAAATACAGTTGTTACACACCAAGAGGAAATACTATGGACAAAAACCAGTGAAAAAAATGTTTAAAATCCAACAGGCATCTCGAATTCATTCATATCACATTCATTCATCTTCAATCATGCAACACACAACTACAAATACTCAACCCGGTTAGATACGGATAACTAACCGAGCAGAGTATTAGGTCTGCTCCAATATAAACAGTTATTATATACAATTTTTACAAGGGTTATACACGTCTCAATCAAAATAAATCAATAAGGTTCAAAAGATGCAATCAAAAACAATATATCCAACAATTTGTGGCCAGTAGTATGATGATGTTTCCACACTACGGAAAGAATAATGAAAAGAAGCAGACGCTGGACATGAAGGGGCCTACGCGTTTCAAATCCCTATGGGTTGGAAGGGATTTTCATCAGGGCCAGGTAGCTCTAAAAAGAAAGAGAACGAGATTCTATAGTGTATGGCTTAAAAAATTACAAGAACCAAGAAGCTAAAGTGTAGAACCACCCAGGGTTCCAAATGCTTACCACTAGCGGAGAAAATCCGAAGGAAAGAAGTATCACCTGTGCAACGACAAAAACAATAAGCACTACATGAATGAAGGAAAGTGTTTGTCTGGTGGTTAAATCCCTCTTCAATTACATTCAGTATAGGCACTTGTTCTTCGTTGGATATATACCGGCCCAGCCTTGCTGATGCAGGGCCAACCCGACTTGTTTTTCAGATTGATCATAGCGGGAGTTGTCTCGCGAGGTCTTTTGGTAATTCCTACTAGCGGTAGGTTCAAGGGGTTTAACTCCCCCTTTTTTCTTTCCTCTGGTGAAGGTTTTTCACTCTTGTTTTGTGTAGTTCTTTGTCTGTATTTATGTTATATGTTACAAACATCACTTTTTAGTAAGTCTCATTATAAAGATTATGGCAGAGGAGGACACCTTTGCATATAGTGAGAGCCACATCAAGAACCTTTTGAGTGATCCACCCATTTTTTCATCAGTTTCCATAAGCACCACAGCCACCTCTCAGAACGAATCTGACAGACTCCTGAGATTAAAAAAGAAACAAATTCGGACTGATTTACACGGACACTTTCTGTTAAAACATCTCCGTGAAGGCACCATCCCTGGAGGCTTGCAAATAAAAAATATTCCCGTCATATTTACGGAGGATCCGGTATTCAAGAAAGGGTTCAGCTGTATAGAAACTAAATGTAGTAGGGACCTTATGGTCCTTACCATTGAAACAGCTGTTAGGATTTCCAAAGCTGAACTTGAGGAAATTGCAAAACTAGAGGAGGAAATTAGCAACAACCAAACACTGACGGACTCTAAGGGTCTACTTGAAAAAGTGGCTAAAGAGATCCAAGAATTCAAAGACTTCACTGTAACTCAAAAGAATAATCAATTTGAGAAAGACAAAAAGAATTTTAGACTGGACAACGTCTATCCGTTTCTTCAACCCGATTTTTATACTAAAGCTGACTCCAGGAGATATTTGTCTGATAACCGGGGTCGATCCCGTAATAAGTTTTTGACATTCTCGGACACCTCCTCTTCTGGAGACGACAGTGACACTAACAACGCCCGACAAAATAAAAATCGTAAATGGAACCAGATGCATCAGCCTCAGGGACAAACATCGAATTCTTTTTTAGGGAGGGGTCAATCGAGTTCCAGGGGGAGACAACGTTACAATCAACCGTGGGAAATGACAACCCGCCAAAAACAATACAAAAACTAACAGTCTCTCCTATTTTTAACCTCTCAAATAGGAATTTAACTAAAGCTGAGGAAAGTGTCTTATCCAAAGGTTTATCCTTTGTACCGTCTAAAAAAACGGATTTTGTTAAGATGAAGACTGAGTTCATCGAATTCTGTCGGAAATTGCGCCTTACTATGTTTTTTGCTGACAACACATCTCCTATACCGTCAGAGGTCACCGGATTACGTAAAAAATCTACATTTTGCCCCCCAGGGAACAAATTACCAAAAGAGGTAATAATCTTTGAAAGAACTGTCCTCTCGGCCATCTCGGACATGGAAAAACAGAAAAAGTTCGTGAAATTCAACCTTTCTAAAGAGGAAACAAATGCCCTTTCCACATTAAAAAATGACAATTCAATTACCATCAAGCAAGCCGATAAGGGCGGCTCTATCGTCATTTGGGACACCAACGATTATACAACTGAGATAATGAGACAGCTAAATGACCAGACTTGCTATCGCAAAATTGCTAAAGATCCCACGTTGGAATTTCAAAACCTTCTCTTTCCCATTTTGCAGGAAGGTTTTGAAGCCGGCTTTTTGGGACCAAAAGAATTGGATTATTTACGTAATAAACACCCCAAAACACCACTTTTTTACGTCCTTCCGAAGGTCCATAAACACCAAACAAAGCCTCCGGGGAGACCCATCGTAGCGGGGTGTGACTCCCTGTTGGAACCGATAGCAAAGTATGTCGACTGCTTTTTGAAGCAGTTCATGGATCTGGTTGTCTCTTATTTAAGAGATACAACGGACTTTATAACAAAACTGGAAGGAATAACATTCGAAAAGGAAAAAGATCTACTTGTAACACTGGACGTCACACAGCTTTACACGCAAATCCCGCAGGATGAAGCTGTGGCTGTACTGGAATACTTTTTAGATCTAAGACCCAGACCCGTCCGGGTACCTACACAATTCCTAGTGGACCTGGCAACGTTTGCCTTGAAAAAGAACTATTTTTGTTTCGGGAATGAATTTTTCCTTCAAACTAAAGGGGTCGCCATGGGGTGTCCCTTTGCCCCGGAGTTGGCAGTATTATTTATGTCACTCTATGAGGACAAAAACATCCACAATAATAATCCCTTTAAAGAGCACATCGCCACTTGGTGGCGTTTTATAGACGACGTCTTTATGATTTGGACTGGAGGCGAGGAGGCCCTCATATTGTTTTACAACTGGCTAAATACCAGAACACTGGACATACAATTCAGCATAGCCCACTCAGCCCAAAAAATTGCTTTTCTGGATGTTGAAGTCTTCCCATCGGCAGGAGGATTGGCTATTTCCCTTTTTACCAAGCCCACGGACAGAAATAAGGCCCTGTTATTTTCCAGCAATCACCCTAGGAGCCTTAAAGAAAATTTGCCGTACGGGCAATTTCTACGAATTCGTAGAAATTGCACCACCACCGAGGACTACAAATTACATGCTGAGAATCTAGTCTCTAAACTGTGCGACAGGGGTTACCCTAAAAAACTAGTCCGGAACTCCATGAAAAGAGCCAGATGGACCCCTAGGGACAGTTTGTTAGAAAGAAAAAATAAACCAGTTTCCAACAGACAAGTCTGTGTAACAACTTACTGCCCCAATGCCAATAATCTCAAAAAAATCATCAACCAAAATTAGCACCTTGTAAAAAATCTGGATGCCAGCCTTCAAAACCCGCCCCTGTTTGCTTTTAGGAAAGAAAACAGTGTGGCGAACCATGTAGTAAGAGCTGGTATAAGACCTAACGCACCACCTTCGTTAAGGCAGATGATGGGATTACCCCCGATTACAGGCCACCACAAGTGTGGAACATGTCTGTGTTGTGAATTAACCATCGAGGGATCATTATTCCAACACCAGGGTATCTCATGGAAACATGATAACTTCAGTAATTGTAAAACGAAATACGTCGTATACGGAATTACCTGCCCGTGCGGCTTACTTTACATAGGTAAGACCAATCAAGAAATTCGTACTCGAATTACCCAACACAAATCCAGAATAAAGAATGGAACTGAAAACGCCCCATTGGTAAACCACTGGAAACGCTGTAACCATTCGCTGAGTGACATCAAATGGACAGTGATTTCACGTATTGAAAAGGATCCACGAGGAGGAGATATGGATCAAAAACTTTCAAAAAGAGAGGCCTATTTAATTGTCAAGTTTGACACAGCCGTGAGAGGGCTGAATGAAATATCGGAGATATATAAACTATGAAGGAAAATACCTGTATTACTGAAGTCACTACTACTTTGACTTCACGCATGCGCAATTATGCACTACAATAAGAGGAGCCTCAGCCACCACATCTCATTCCTAGCATGCGCGAGGGATTAGTGCCATGCCCACGTTGATTTCACGCATGCGCATTCATGCACTACAATAAGAGGAGCCCCAGCCACCACATCACACTCCACGCATGCGCGAGGGACTAGTGCTATTGGAGACGCCGGTCATTTTCTCGAGTAGACCTTTGGCTTTTTCCGGTAAGCCCCTTTTTTCGTCTAGCCCCAACCGCTAAGACGTGTGTATTTACATCTCGAACACTGGCCTGAGAAACCCTCAATATTCTTCTCTTTTTAAACAGTGACTGGAAATTAACGAAGACTGAGCCTGAATATTTGGAAACCAAGAGGCGGGACGCAACTGTCCACGATCCTCCGGTAAGACCCCAAATTTAGTGCCAGTTTAAGAAACACGACCTTACGCTACTGTCCCGCACTAATAGTATTCGTCTCTCCCTTAGGCCATCCAAAGTCCCCTCGCCGTCCATGTACAACTTGGAATTGTTTCACCGATGTGGTTGTCGCATACACCTTAGGTAATTGCTTTGTCCTAAACACTGTATTTCCAAGCCTCGGACAAACACTTTCCTTCATTCATGTAGTGCTTATTGTTTTTGTCGTTGCACAGGTGATACTTCTTTCCTTCGGATTTTCTCCGCTAGTGGTAAGCATTTGGAACCCTGGGTGGTTCTACACTTTAGCTTCTTGGTTCTTGTAATTTTTTAAGCCGTACACTATAGAATCTCGTTCTCTTTCTTTTTAGAGCTACCTGGCCCTGATGAAAATCCCTTCCAACCCATAGGGATTTGAAACGCGTAGGCCCCTTCATGTCCAGCGTCTGCTTCTTTTCATTATTCTTTCCGTAGTGTGGAAACATCATCATACTACTGGCCACAAATTGTTGGATATATTGTTTTTGATTGCATCTTTTGAACCTTATTGATTTATTTTGATTGAGACGTGTATAACCCTTGTAAAAATTGTATATAATAACTGTTTATATTGGAGCAGACCTAATACTCTGCTCGGTTAGTTATCCGTATCTAACCGGGTTGAGTATTTGTAGTTGTGTGTTGCATGATTGAAGATGAATGAATGTGATATGAATGAATTCGAGATGCCTGTTGGATTTTAAACATTTTTTTCACTGGTTTTTGTCCATAGTATTTCCTCTTGGTGTGTAACAACTGTATTTTTTGTTCAACTGTATATGACCAAGACATATATAACCCTTTCTTTCTTTGACCCAGACGTTAAAATAAAATTGCAATTTATAAGCACACCCCAGTCTTGAAGAATTCTCCTTTCTGGTGGTTAAATCCCTCTTCAATTACATTCAGTATAGGCACTTGTTCTTCACTGATTAGAGCGGCAGACCCTGATGCAGAGGTCTGGCCCGGGACCAGGGTTCAATTCCTGACGCGGCAGGGTCCTGACTCGATAATTCTCGCCTCGGTGCCTATTCTAATCATGGGGTCCCACGCTGCAAATCTGGGCAATAGCTTGCTTAACCTCCACTACGGCGGCCCACCGGCTGCGGGATGCCTGGCTTTCACCTTGGGGATGCCCAGTACGGGTTATCTCACAGGGAAAAAGCCAGGACGGGTTCCCAAGGCAAGCGCCTTGATGCCTTCGGGTGATACATGCGCTATGTAAGTCGCAATACATACAGGTAGACAGACAACAACGGTCACAGACACCAGAAGACAGTATGGGTAGTACAGGGAAGACAGACAGACAGACAGGCAGCGACAGTGATACAAACCTAAGGCCTACCACTGGCCACCAGGGATGAGGCACAGGTGGTAGTCTGCGGGTGGAGGAGGGCCTCAACTTCTACAGCAGCTGGGGCAGGGTCAGGACACACAGGCGGAGCTGTGTGGTGGGGGAGCGACCTACCAGCAAGGTCAAGGGTTGCCTTAATGAGGCATTGTTGTTGTTTCATCTCTTCTAAGAGCCCCTGCAGCTCCACTCTGCCTATTGCTTAAAGATTCAACCCCCCCACCCCCGAATGTTTTTCTTAAACACCCCCCCGCCCCCCCTCCCCCCAAATTTGGCTCTAGTTGCGCCTCTGGTCACAGCATAGAGACACAGGCGCTCAAGTAGAAAGAGCAGAGTGTCTAGTGATAAATCCCGATGATTGAGTGAGGTGGATGGCAGGGGGACCCCTGGCCTAACTTGTGCCTTGAGTCTTTCCTGCAAGTGTCAGTCTGTGCATCAAGAACAGAGGTGGTTGTCTGCCGAAATGTTGATAAAACCCTACCTTATTATCCTCTCACCATCGTCCTGTTGGAAGCCCTGCAAGATCCTTGATCTTTTTCTTCATTTTGTTTTGATTCCAAATCCCTAACCATGTACCTCGCTTACTTAAGGGCTGCTTATTGGGTATGAAGTTCACACCCTTCGAATGGATTAAAAGGGTCAAGGACAGTATCTACAGAGGTCAAAGAAGACAAGGTGCTCAGTCTTGTGGATCAAGCAACTTTTTGTCAGAAAGTCCTGAATATATGTCAACTCTACAGGCCTACCCCAATCAGAGGAGAGCTTCTTTTCTGGATCTTTGAGGCAGAACTCTCAAAAAGAATTTCTCACCCTAGAGATGTTAAGCAAAGCAGAGAACTGTTTAAAACAGTTACCGCAATACTGAAGTGCCTACAGGATGCAACTTTCACTCCAGATCAAAAGTTCAGAGACAAGTTAGCCAGTTTTTTTCAAAGTAAGGTTCAGTCTGTGTATAACAACCTTTCTAGAGCAGCAAAGAATACTGAGGTAAATGCTTCTGCGCAGTCTGTTCTCAGGGCCATGCATTGCGGCTTATCGCAATTTCCATCTCTGGCAGAGGAGAAAGTGGCAAATTTACTGCTAAAAGTTAAATCGGGTTCTCCCATGGATCCTTGCCCGCCGCATGTATTACAACTGGCACCAGAAGAGATAAGTTCTTCACTATCTCCTGTATTAAATCAAGTTCTGACTTCAGGAATTTATCCAACATTGTGGAAAAAAAGCCTGTATTCGTCCCCTTTTTAAAAAAACCTAAGCTGGACACATCAGACGAAAAAAACTATCGTCCCATCTCTTGTTTACCTCTGCCTGCCAAAGTGTTGGAGAAGACCGTGAGTGTTGAATTAACATCCTATCTAGAGATCAACAACATTCTCGATAACACACAACATGGGTTCCGTGTAAAACACTCCACGGAGACAGCATTGATTATGGCAGCAGAGGAAATACGCAAGGTTATGGATGAGGGAGGAAGGGCTATACTAGTCCTGCTTGATTTAACGGCAGCCTTTGATACCGTGAGCCATGCGGTATTAATACAAAGGTTACAGGACATGGGTCTCACGGGTACAGCTCTTGCCCTCCTCACCTCCTTCCTATAGTCTAGGGAATAAGTTATTTTTTGGGATGGATATCAGTCGGAGGAATTTCTACTCCCTGTGGGAGTCCCTCAGGGCTCCTCCTTGTCCCCCACACTTTTTAACATTTATGTTGCCCCTCTGGCAAAATTAATAAAAAGCCACAGCTTTATGCTGGTGTCATATGCTGATAACACTAAGCTGATAGTGTCTGTAACCCATTCGGTGGATGTTATGGCAGCTGAATTCTCCAAGTGCACCTCTGCCCTGATGACTTAGATGAATTCTAATTTTTTAAAGCTGAATACTGACAAAACCAAAGTCTTAGGGTTTGGCCAAAAAGTTTCCATCTGGAATCAGCTTTGGTGGCCAACTACAGCCAGTGCTTGTCCCGTGCCAGTGAATAAAGCTAGGAACCTTGGCTTTATGTTTGATAAAGATCTGACCTGGGCCGCTCATATTAACCAAGTGTCATCTGCTTGTTTTTAATGTTGAAAGGCCTAAGAAAGATCCTCCTGTTCATTCCCCTCTCCCTGAGGAAAACAGTCGTAATCGCTACAATTCTTTCTAGAATTGATTATGGCAATGCTCTCTATCTAGGAGCGGGTGCTGCCCAACTGGCCAAACTTCAATCAATTCAGAACGCGGCAGCCAAAGTGCTGCTTAAACTACCTAAACATCACCCAACATCATATGAGATTAAACAACTTCACTGGCTTCCAGTACAACGTCGTGCCGATTTCAAGACACTCTGTCTGGTACACAAAGCCTTGTTTAGTGGTGGGGCTGGGGATATACAATCCTTGTTTTCCCGCTATATGCCAGCGCGTTATGGTATGTTATGTTCTAGATTATTTAGATAGCGCCTATCACCGCCGGTCTCTAAGCGCTTAACAGAAAAACATAACACACTGTTACCCAGAAAACCCTCAGCTGTTCCACCGCCTAAACTGGCATCAATGCCTTTCTGAATAGATGGGTTTTCAGTTTTTTTCTGATGGGTAGTAGCTGTGATTCTTCCTTCAGAATGGCCGGGAGCTCATTCCACAGTTGCGGGAGAAGCACAGACGAGGCCCTGCCTCCTCTGGTTTTTAATTTGAACCTGGGTTGAATCAGATTGAAGGTTTTTCCTGAGCGCAGAGGTCTCCCAGGAACATACCTCTTCAAACGTTGCTTAATGTACTCTGGGGCTTTCCCAAAGAGTGCCTTATGGGCCACACAGAGACATTTAAACTGGACTCGAAATTTCACTGGAAGCCAGTGCAACTTCTGAAGCAGGGGAGTTGCGTGCGAGTTTCTGGGCAGGGAGTGGATCAGCCTTGCTGCGTCGTTCTGTACCACCTGTAGCTTCCTCAGCAGCTTCTGTGGCAGGCCGAGATATAAGGCGTTGCCATAATCAAGTCTCGAGATGACTGTAGCAGATACGATCGATTGCAGGGTGGAAGCAGATAAGATGGGGACTAGCTTTCGTAATTGCCTCAACACACCTATGCAAGATCCGACCACAGCAGAAACTTAAGGGGCCATTGAGAGGTCCGCATCGATCCTCAGCCCCAGGCTTTTTACCACTGACCCAGGAGAAGGGGTGGTTCCTAACTCTGGGGGCCAATACAGGTCACTCCAGGGACTTTCTCGGTTGCTGATCACCAGCACCTCCGTTTTATCAGCATTCACTTTCAACAGATTGTTAGTCATCCAGTTGACCGTGAAACTGAGTAGATTCCTCACTGATTCCTGGGCCTCTTTAGTGTCTTCCAGCTGGACCAATAGCTGGGTATCATCCGCGTAATTGAAAATTTTGCAGTTCATACGCATGAGCTCCTCCACCAGCGGTTGTAAATAGATGTTAAAAAGCAGGGGGGATAAAGCCGACCCTTGGGGCACCCCCCAAGTCACATCACTGATCCCAGACAACTGGTCTCCCAGCTGCACTCTCTGAGTTCATCCTGACAGGAAGGATTTCAGCCACTTAAGCACCTGGCCTGTGATCCCCAGCTTCGCGATACGGTCCAGCAAGATGGTGTGGCTGACCGTATCAAAAGCCGCCGATAAGTCTAAGAGAATGAGGGCGCATGGCTGTTTATTGTCTGCCCTGACTCTCAGCTCATCGGCGACTGAGGCCATGACTAATTCTGTGCTATGTTGGGGTTGTGGCGTTCCCTGAGGTGAGCCACTCTTGGCTTGGTCAAACTTCCTAAGCTAGTAGTGCGCACTACAAATCCCTTCAGTCAGTCAGAAGGAAAGTAGAAGATGTACATGCACACACAAGATGTAAACCAAAAAAAAAATCTAAACCAATCCATCAAGAGAACAAAATGTCTACATTAAAATATCTGAAAATCAAAAAACCTAAACACCAAAAGAGCTAGCCCCAAAGATCTGAAGTACAAAATACCTTAACTGAGAGCATTAGATGGGAACACAATCTATATAACTAAAATCTGTGTTTGATAAATGATTATTTATGCAAATAATATCCTGCTTCCTGATGGATACATCTAAGCGCTGATTCCTTATAATCTGAGTCACTAGACTAGATACAAAAACATTAGCAGCAATTGTTCTTGCACGCCAACAGGTAATGCCATCAGATTCAGTGGCATGCTTGTCCCGCCTCAGGCAGTGGCAGCACAGAGCCGTATATAGGCACCACACCTGCATGCTGACATCAGTTACTTTGTTGCTGTGCCCTTAGATGCAGATCCAGCGCTGCTATTCTGAACTTCATTATTTTGACACAGACCTCTGCAATTATTTTTCTGAATCGAATATAGTGTGCTACAGATGTCTCCATAAATCACAGGTTCCTGCATGGCGTCTGTCTGGTTCTAAGTCATGCGATAAATGCTCTCTGATCCAAATGAAGGAGAGTGGGAGTTTAAGCTGTATGGCACCAAGCACAAGAAAGTGGAGTGGTCGCGTTCCAAGACATTGACTCTTTCTAAGACGAAGTCCAAGGAAAAAGTTGGTACAAACCAAAGAAGTTTAGATGGGAGTCTCCTCCCAGTCACTCGCCCTTTGGGGAGAGATTTTGCAGTTAGCAATCAACGGGTGCCGGCTGTCCGATTATGCCCTATTCCACAGCTGGAGCCGATACTCCTGAAATTTCTTGGCCCAACTTCCAATTTGCAGCGAGTAGTCCTTTTGCCAGCCAGTGGTTTTGGAGCACTCTCCTGTAGTGTCACTGTTTCGGCACTGATATGGTCAACTCCTTTTTCTGCTCACACCATACAGGACCTACAGAATGTTCCACGTGACGTGGATGATGCAGATGATTTGTTGCCCCTACGCTTTACTGATTATGTATTTTGTTTAGGCCTCTAAAATGCTAGTGGTCTTGATAACTTCACTAGGGATAGAATTGGATTCTCCATTGGGGCCTCCCATGGTAGAAAGCACTTCTATTGGTAAAGTAGTATGTATGACAGGAGAAGGGATGGAACTGAGGTTGGTGAGTGGGACTAATATGTTAATGGAAAATTCCTAATTTTACCCTGCACCGTCCAGGCCTTTCCTACCTTTAAGTGAAAGCCTGGCAGACGGCTGCAGCGAAGTCAAAGCCTTTCTCAGTGAAACTGTTAAAACCCTCATCGCTAAGGTACAATAGGCCTGCTCCAGGTGACTCAGCCTTCTTCAAAACCTAATTTCAAAGTCTCATAGTGCACACTTCTGCCAGCAAAGTAAACTTTCAAGCCTTTCCTATTGCCCCACCTGAAATCGAAGCAGTTCTCTTGGGAAGAGAGTGTTCACTGATACCAGTTTGACAGTGCATTCTCTGAAAGTGATTGTCTTGTTAGGCAGATACAGTTGCACCCTCTGTATAATTTTGAGGGTGCAAGGAACACCTAAATTCTTAAAACTCAAAAAGACACCTCAAACATACGCCCACAGGGATGAGTTGCAGACAATGTTAAACCTCAATTTCATGAGGCACTGTGTCTCAAGGTAAGGCACAACGCTTGCATGTTAAAAATACATTTGTTAAGTAAAGACAGACTCAATTGGTGAGTTATTGGACAGAATTATAAAATGTAGAAAGACTTATTAAAGAAACTCAAACAATATAACATATTGTAAAGTGCGAAGCATAAAGGCATTGTATTTAAGGCTTTTAGCAATCGGGCAATACAGAATTATGGGTGAATTCAGAAATATTCTAAGTCCCAATGAGCAGCAAAATCAGTAAGAAATTGGACAGCTTCCCTAGTAGCATCGGAAAGTCATCTGGCTGACCCCCAATTTTGAGTATTTAGATAGGATATCTTCTCATAGACTAATGTTAAAAGTGTAGATTCATCGCAGTGAGAGCAAAAGTCTACCATGTCCGTCAGAATACAGCAAATTAGAGCATCATGCTGCCTTACCACCATCCCACTACATGAATATCGATTTAACCCACTCTATACTAATATCATCCAGAGATTCCAGAACAAACTTGTAACAAAACAACAGTGAGCGATTATGAATGAATGCAATACTGCAAGCATTTGGCAGAAACCTTAAATATTGTTAACATTACCGAGCCTATCTTAGAAAGACTTATTCGAGAACAGCTTCATTTTGAAATAAACAAATGTGACTTTGCTTGACTGTGTGCAGCAGAAATAAACTGTGAACATGCAGGGTAAGACATTTGTTTTGAACAAGATGGCGTTAAGGCCTAGTAAGCATAAGCTAAGAAAAGGCAATTTAACAGGTCATAGCAAAACGTTTTGCAATGCAGTAGCATCATGTACATGTATGCTTCTGAGTGTAGATCCATATTCTCCACATCATTGGTAATGCACAATTTAATAAATGCACAAAAACACACCATGGTGCATGAGATCTTGATGAGGAGTTTTGAAATACCTTCACACAAACAGTCCATGGTTGACTTGTTGCAGCCAAATATATTTTTACAGCTGGGCTGGTTGCCACCGACTGTTTAGGGCATGCTATTGGCATTGGTGTAGTGTCATTTTTAATGCCTGGATGCGTACTTTCGTTACCTGACCTGAAGTCACTGTGGAATTTCCTCCACTTTGCTGTGGGGCAGGAAGACCTCAAGTTCATGGTCATGCCATTCAGCCTCACCTCGGCGCCCAGGGTATTTACAAAGTTGATGGCATTGGATGCAGCCCATCTTCAAAGTCAAGAATGTTTCCATACCTTGACAACTGGCTGTTGAAGGCGGTCATGTCACAGGCCATCTGCGGACGACCATCTCACCCCTATCTTCTCTAGGGTTATCCATCAACAAGCTGAAGTTTAACTAGCGCGAAGGATTCCATTTACAGGGGCTGTCCTGGACACGGTTGCATTTAAGTCTTTTCCGACTCTGCAGCGTGTTTGGAACATTCAGGACATGATCCTCATGTTTTGGTCTTGGCCCTTTTATTCCAGCTCGAACGGTTCTGAGGCTTCTTGGTTTCCTGGCCTCTTGTTTCGTGCTGGGTGTAATGCTGGTTACCACATGAGGGTGTAGCAGTGGAACCTCCAACTTCAATAGGCTCAGGACTGTGGGTTGCTATTAGGCAGTATATGTGTTTCAGATAAGGCTCCAGGACCTTCAGTGGTGAATGAAGGATTCCAACCTGACTTGTAGTAAGTAGGTCTAGTTACCCCATCCATAGTTCACACTGGTGACGGGTGCCCTCACTATGGCATGTGGAAGCCCCCTGGGTGAGGTGTAGAATAGAGGCGCCACATCAGTCTGCAAGCAAGCACTTTATATCTCCCATCAATGGTAGTCCCAAGCAAGTTCTGACTGACAAAATAAATGCCATGTGATACTGCAACGGGCAGGGCGTGTGTGCTCACATGTGCTGTACTGGAGGTGTGGAGGCTGTGGCACTTGCTGGATCTTCATGAAAGTTTTTTGACTGTAAATCAACTGGCAAGGTCCCTAAACACCAGGACAGACGAGCAGAGCAGGTACCATCTAACTATCTATAAATGGCATCTGCACCCGGAGGTAGCTCAAGACCTATTCACCCAATGGCTTATGCATTGAGTAGATCTTTTAGCAACCTCAGAGAATGCTGACTGTCGAGCTTTTTGCGCTGTAGAGATTCCACCTCAAGGTACCCTTGGAGTTGTGTTCTGCTTTTTGTAACCCTATAGTCTCCTTTATACATTTCTATCCCTGCCACTGCATCCCTAGATTCTGGTCATGGTCGGGAGGGACTGGACTCAAGTGATCTCAATAGCCCCGCAATGGGCTACGAAAGTCTGTTATTCTGACATGTTGAGTCTGAGTGTCTGCCTCATGCTCATTCAACAACCGGCATGGTGCTACACTCAAACCTCCAGAGCCTACATCTCCATGCGTGATTTGTAGAACCAAATGAGTGGATTTGAACTGCCTGCAGAGGTGGTGGACTTGATTTTTGGCTGCTGGATCCCAAGCCTCAAAAGTAGCAATGCATTTTTGCTGATGCGAGGACCATCTGCTTAAGCCGCCTGAGGGAAAGCTAATTTATCCAGTATTGGGGTATCTTTCATAGAGTCACATGCCTGAATCATTCCCCGTCGCCGAGGCGGGAGTCCCACGGTAAATATAAAAGTAGTGCCAAAGGTAAATAACAGTAGTAGGCACAAAAGAAAAAGGCCTGAGGCCTAGATCTTAGTAGCCTATCTACATCATTATCCTAAAAGAACCAAAAAATTGGTCCCAACAAATCAGCTCTTAGCACCCTCTATAACACTCTCAGCAGAGCCAGTTCTCCTCAGATTTTCACCGCACGTTGTGTGGAAGGGAGTCTCCCTGAGTGCCACTCAGTTTTTTCTTCATGATGTCAGACAAGAAGGCCTTGTTCAAGCCCTCCAGAACCTGCGACAAGAAGAGAGAGTTCATTTTGACGACCAACATAAGGACTGTATCTACTGCCTCTACCCTAAATATGAGGCAAAAGATTGCAAAATTTGCCGTAACTTCCCTCCTAAAACTCTCAGGGATCGGGAGGCTAGAGTTCTGTTGTGGCTTAAATCTTCTTCGGCTGAAGATGATGATAGAGCCTCAACTTCCAGCAAGAGAGCTAGAAAACACCTTAAATCCTCCCACTCTACTTCTGGCCATTCTCAGAGGTCTCCCTTAACCTCCTCTGGGTCTGCGCAGTCTCCTCAGACTTCTGCTCTCAAGGACTTTAAGAAACCATCTACTAAAACAGTGAGTAAAAGCCTCTCAAAATCTCTGGCTTTCCCTCCTTCGTCAACGATTTCTGTCACTTCTTCTGCTGCTTCGTTGACGGAGACTATCTCAACTACGTCTATCACATCTCCTATACTGTCGATGAGGATTACTATCTTGTCAAAAAAGACCGTCTTTGAAAAATCGTCGACGAAGGCTTCATCAGAGAAGTCATCATTGAAGCACTCGTCGACGAAAGTACCGACGACTAGAGATGTATCTTCGACGAAGACACAGTTGCCTACTACATAGTCCATTTAGCTGCACTTTCCAGATTCAGAAAAGGTGCTAAACTTCCTTCTTTATGTTCATCCTCATTAATCAAACAATTCATGAGAGGTCTTTTCCGAGCATTTCCTCCGGTACGGCCTCCTCCACCGGAGTGGGAACTTAACACTGTCCTCACGCAGTTAATGAAACACCCATTCGAGCCCATCCACTAGGCCGAGCTCAAGTTTCTCATGTGGAAAGTTGCTTTACTTCTAGCATTAACATCTACTAGAAGAGTGAGTGAAATGCAGGCTTTCACTATAAAGGAACCCTTTTTACATTTCTCTCAGGATTATGTGACCCTCCGGACTAATCCTACATTTATACCTAAAGTGCAGCCAGTTTCACCTCAATAAACCGGTGAGATTACAGACTTTCTTTGCAAATCCGTCTACATCAGCTGATAGAACCTTACATTCCCTTGACATCAAAAGATGTTTAAAGTTCTGTCTACAAAGAACAAAGACCTTAAGAAAATCGGAACAGTTGTTTGTGGCTTACGGACAAGCTACTCTGGGAACTGCAGTCACAAAAGCCACAATTGCCAGATGGATAGCATCTACAATCCATATCTGTCATGACAAGACTAACTGGCCATTGCTAAGAAAAGTCAAAGTCCACTCCACAAGAACTGTGGCAGCGCCTACAGCTTTGTTTGCTGGAGTGACTCTAGAAAATATCTGTTGTGCTGCGACATGGAAAAATGTCCACACTTTCACGAGGCATTACTGCATTCAATCTACATGTCAATAGAATGCGCGGTTGGACCGGCTCTCCTACGCCATCTTTTTCTTTGAGACCAGTTTTCAGGTACCTTTCGGTCTTTTAAATACTATCTATGGTTGTCATTGTTCATGATACACAAAAATTTCTGCGATTATAACATGTTCATTGTATATATGTGCATAATGCTTACATATCCATATAGTGATATTACTATGCATGGTTCTTTTCTTATTTATAGGTCAACTTTGAAGGCTTGGTTCATTATACCTTTTGTTAACAATTTCTGGATGCAATAGGGAGTTTATCAGCACAAGTGTTCCACCATCCGCAACCGACTGTATACTTGGTATACTGCTTGCTACTCAGATTCAGGCATGTGAATCTATGAAAAATACCCCAATACTGGATAAGAAAACCAGTTACTTACCTGTAACTACAGTTATCCAGTATTGGAATCTTTCATAGATTCACATGCACCCACTCTCCTTCCCGGAGAGTCAGTTCTCTATGTTTTGGGATACTTATTTCCCACTTGTGCTAACGAAAATCTGAGGAGAACTGGCTCTGCTGAGAGTGTTCTAGAGGGTGCTAGAGGGTGCTGAGAGCCGATTGGTTGGGACCAATTCTTTATTTTTTTTAGCAGAATGATATAGATAAACTACTAAGATCTGAGCCTCAGGCCTTTTTCTTTGGGGCCTACTACTGTTATTTACCTTTGGCACTACTTTTGTATTTACCGTGGGACTCCCGCAACGGGGAATGATTCAGGCATGTGAATCTATGAAAGATGTAATACTGGATAACTGTAGTTACAGGTAAGTAACTTGTTTTCTTAAGTTCTTCTGTTTGCCCTATGTTCGGCCGGGTAAGGTCTTGCTTTGGGCACCATTATAAGATTTTTGTCAGCCCTGTCTGCATTTCTACTTTTACCTGATCAGCCCTCTCTGTTTAAGTCACCAGTTTTAAATCGTTTTTTAAAGGGTTTACACATGTTTCCTCCTGCACCTTTTGTTAAGCCATTATGGCACCTTAATTTAAATATCTTCTCCTGGTGCATGCCTTTTGGGCCTATGTACACCTATTCTTTGAGGCTACAGCCCCTTAGAACTGTCTCACTCACTCGTTACTTCCAATGGCCACATTAGTGAACTGCAGGTGTTGTCAGTTCAACCACCATATACCACATTCTCTCTGGACAAGCTGTTTCTTTGACTCGAGCATAATTCTTTATAAAAATTGTCACCTTTCAATGTTGGGCAGTCTAGCACGCTCCCCACTTTATTCTCTCCAACACATCCCTCTAGGGAAGAGAAGCTGCGGTGGTTGCAACCCCAAAAGAGCTATCCTTCTCTTCAAGGGGATCCTCATCAATAGTCATAAGCAATGAATATTCCCGCCCATGTGCGGGGACCCCGGAAATAATATAAAAAATTATATATGGAAATCACCTATATATAGCTCCACATATATGTATGTACATATATAATTTTTTCTCACTCCAATGCAGCTCCCCATAGGAGGCTAAACAATGGAATTACTCATATAAAGATCATCTGCAAACAACCAGGGCGCTAGGTGGCGCACGAGCGGAATGGCCGCGAGTCTTTGAGGCTCTCGCTGTCGGGTTTAATTATCCTGCAATTATCCTATTCTATGCCCTAGGTACAGGCACAGACTGTCGTGTTGGGGCTACTAAGCTACTGTGATGCCCACGGCCTGCAAAAATCGGAGGTGGTGTGACGCTCGGTGCGGCTCCTGCGACGGACCTGCAGGGAGAACTTGGTGCTGTTGTGGAGATCGGCGCTGGCGGCGAGGAGTACGTGAGTGCCGCGGCTTACCTGTGGTGACCAGGCCTCGGGACGGTGAACAGTACAAACGTACAGCGGACGACTATAGAGGCGGAGGGCAGCATTGTCAGGCAGCGGTGTCGGGCCTCGGCGGATCCTCCTATGGCCTCATTGCGCGGTGCGGATGCCATTAAAAAAAAAAGTAAGGTGGCAGATCGTGAATATAGTCTGAGCGGATCACGCCTGAGCTTGAAAGCGATCACTTGGGGGACATAAATACTGCCTATGAGGCGAATGGTGCTGTGAAGCAACGGGTCTACTGCCCTACACTGGTGACTGGTGGCTTTTTGTGAAAATTGACTGCATGGAAGCAGCGGGCTCTAGGGGCTGCTCCGGTGCCAGGAGAGAAGGGGAGCAATTATGCGACTGATGTAATGCCTCTATAGGGCATGCACGGACTGTACATGGGTGCATTGCCGCCCGGTATTGACAGATGCTGACGGCGGTCGGAGCAGGGGTCGGGATAGCACCTTCCTGGTAGGCGGCCGCACAGTGAAGATACAGTGAAAGGCTGTGTGAGAAGTTGGCCTGATATGTGGTGTTTCCAATTCTGGAACCACCTTGTATCAGTCCAAACAATCCCTTATGGTGTCTGGTTGTAAGTCAACCTTATTAGACAAGCTATCCTAGGGGTAGCATGGACTAAGCAGCCTTAAAGGCTTAACTTAAGAGGTCGTGTTAAGCGAGCTGTTTTACCACATACAATCCTGTAATACCAAATGAAAGGACACCACACAAGTATATATTATAAAAATATATGTGTTTATTTCTAAATTAATCCCCAGTACTCTTTATGAGCAAAGGGGCACAAGCGTTAAATCAAAAGCACAGTATAACATATAAAGTTGCACAATTATGGATGAGGGCGGGTGGCCATTCAAACCATATATTAAAAAAGTGGTATAAGAGATACCAATCGAACAGTGGTTAGGCCTAGGGAATCGCTGGGAGCAGTCAGGACTAGCAATACTGAAGTCGGGAGAAGCCCGCAGAATTCGGGTGCAGCACGTAAAGTGCGGCTTGCACCAATGCAATGTCAATGGTGCGTAAAAGTTACACAAAGTTAGTTTAAAGATACTTCCGCTGAACCTAGAGGAACAAAACTTAAGACACAGACCCTAGAGGTGGGTACCAGCGTGGGCACACCGGCGTTGCAATGTTACCTCACCCACAGGAAGTGGGTGCACCGGGTCGAAGTGGCGTCGGGTTTCGACACGCAGGCTCTTGGTGCTTGGAGCTGAAGATGCTGCAGGCGATGGGAAGCAGAAGTGTCCAGTGTGATCCAAGGGTGGATCGAAGTCGAGATGAATCTGAAAGCAGAGGGGACAGAGTCTGGGTCACTCAGCAGTGACCAGGGTGGAACCAGGACGGAACCAGGCAATGTCGGGCGCAATCAGATGGTTGTCGAGAGGCTTCTCTCCGCTGTCACGTGGGCTCTGGGGCATCTGCGACGTCCAGGAGCAGGTCACGATTTGTCCCACGCAGGCTCTCGCCGTCAGCACCGTCGGCTTCAAGATTGCAGCAAACAGCACTTGGCAAAAGCAATCCACGCGGAACCGGGAGATTGCTTCTCACTCAGACCAGCAGGGTCAGAGCGGGGGCTCCTTTTCACATGAGCTGGTACAGATCTGGAGCAATCAGAAAAGCAAGTCGGTTTAAGGTTTTCGTCGGCACAGGGGCGACAAGCCAGCAGGCAAGTGACCGGGCCAACTCGTCGAGCCAACACAAGCAGAAGGGCCCCACGCAGCACTCGTCGAGTGTGGAGGGGGTAGCTTTGGTGCAAGTGTAGCTCAGTTTTGGGGCTTCTCAAACCCCGGTGTACAGCTTCGAGGGTCACTCGTGGGCTGCACGGTCAGCGCCTAGTGGCCTTTTCAAGATGGCATGCCCCACGCTTCCGGTCGCCTCTACGGGTCTCAGCTCTGCAGGGACTGTGGATCGGGCTGGAGGAAGGCAGGCAAGCTTGATCTCGTCGATCTCTGTCGCTCGAGTTCCGGCGGGAACTGCAACAAAGCAAGGGTCGAGGTGCTGGATGGTACCTGTTTGCACAGGGTGGTCACTCCTTGACCACAAGGGAGATTCTTCAGTCTTCTACGTTGAGTAGGATGTCGAAGGGTCCAGAGTTTCGTTTCTTATGTTTCTTCAGGATAATCTGAGTTGCATTGGCACTGCTCCCACTCTTATTCGAATCTGGTGGCCTGGACATCCTGCTAGGTCCCCTCCTATGGGTGGGACCCAGGAAGAGGGTGGATACACCCCTTTCCTTTGATCCAGGCCGCGCTGGGACTGGGGCTGGTGTGCCCCAGAACCGGTTTGGCCGGATTATGCAGGGGGCAGCCTTGTGCTCCCCAGGCAGTGTCTGGTTTCTTTGAAACCTCCCTGCTACAATCCACTATCTCCTGTCTGGGGTGGTTTAACACCGCCCTGCGACAGGAAACCCTTTGTCCAGGCCACCATTTGTTGAGTTTCGGTCAGCAGCAGGAGGCCAGACCCGTGTCTGTGGTAGAGGCATCCATTTTGTGGATCTGAGGCTCTTTTAAAATCAACCGCGTTTCAGTAAAGCAACATGTCTTCTCCCTCTAGAAGGGGGGAATGCTACCCCCGTCTCCAGAACTGGCGAGGGGGTAGTATTCCAATTCGTATGACACCTTACACGACATGTTTTGATAAAGCCAAACCAAAGTTGCTATATAACCGCAAGGATTATAAGGCACTTAATAGTATATGGTATGGCATTATCCCGGATCAGCTGCAGACAGGCTCAGCTCATGCCAGAGCTCCATCTCACATAAAACCACGCACTCTGCCTCCAGGATTGCTAAGGCCTTCCATAGGAGTGACTCACAGGTTTATATGTGTCCAGATATAGGTTTAGATATAGGTATACTATATCTAAGAAAGGGGTGATTACACCCACTTGCCCCAGCTGAGTGATCAGCCAGTTGTGTCAATTTAAGAACCAGCCAGAGGTGGCAAAAGGTATGCTTCAGCCCCTGGTAGGTCTTGGTGGCACCTATGCCCTGAGCACCTATAGTGCATGGTACAGGGGCTGACAAGGAGTCCATTTTCCAATTGTGGTATGTACCTATAGCACATGTATTACAAATTTAGAGAGAGAACAGCAGGCTGGGGGTCTGATTAGCAGGCCCACAGCCTCAGTAAGTCAAAAACCAGTGAAGCAAAAAGCAAAAATTGGGGTGACCATAGGATAGCAGACCCTACTCTCCTACAGGCTGCTTGATAGCATTGGAGTCTGGATATAGGGCTCGCACCCCTGGGAGCTTCACAAAATGGCGGCAAACATAGCGGCTGACTAGGCTGGGCATCGCACCGGCGGCCCAGTGAGTCCAGGAGGCCTGCTGATCGGAGTGCTTGTCGCAACTGCAATCGGGGCCATAACACGCAGAGCTGGAGGTGGCCTATCCTGGTTGGCACTTGTGCGACCTGTGTTTTTGCTGGGGGACTCCCATCATTCTGCTCGGACTTCTGTTTACCTACCCTACTGTCGCACTTGGGTGAGACTCACTTACGTTGATCTGGTATTGTGTGGAGCTGCCTGGAGTGTTGCAGCATGGGCAGATAGGACTTAAGATAACCCCGCCTCACTTTTGAGGCTAAAAGAACACCCAAAAAGACGCCAGAGGAGGAGGAGACCAGGGCGTCAGAATCAACAGGCGCTAAGACCACTAGCCCGTACAGCGAACTGCACACTATACTTACTGAAATGTGGCAAGGCTTTGCGACGATAGCGGATAAAGTAGATACACTCACCATTCGCATGGATCATATCGCGCACAAACTAGAAACTTATGGCACTCGACTCAAAGAAGCAGAGCAATGAATCTCTGACTCTGAAGATGTTCTGGAGCAACTTAAACAGGTGGTGACGCAAATGAACGAGCTAATGCGAATCATAGACGCCAAGAACGAAGACATTGAAGCACGCAGCCGCCGTAATAATGTCCACATTTTAGGCGTCCCTGAAAGCACCAACACGGGGCGCTTGGAACAATATGTCGAAAAGCTGCTGATGGCAATCACAACTGAGGGGACCCTCTCAGCCCAATTCATTGTAGAGAGGGCGCATAGATCGATTGGCCTGCATCCGCCTCCAGGAGCCACCCCATATCCCATTATAGCTCGCCTTCTCAATTATCGGGACCGCGACGCGGTCTTGAAGGTGGCGAGAGAAAAGAAACAGCTTAACCACGATGGAGTCTCTTTTACTATATTCCCGGATTTTACAGCTCGGGTGCAGGAGGAGAGACGCAAATTCAACGGGGTGAAGCAGAAGCTATGCCAGGAGCAGGTGGATTATGCCCTATTGTATCCTGCCCGCCTATGTATCACCCACCAGGGGACACAAACTATTCACAGCACGCCACAATCGGTGGAGAAATTTCTGAAGGCACTGAGAAGGCGCACAGCTGTCCCGGACGATCAAGATGGGTTGGAGGAGGCGCCACACTCTGATGTTGAATAAACACACGCAGTATTGTAATGCTGGAACTTGTCTGGTGTGGGGACTGTTGAGAGGTTTAAGTGTGTCACCTGGAGGGACACTCCGATAGAAATACCCCTATTTTACCATGGTTTGGATATGTTGGGGGGGGGGGGGAGGGGGGGTAATGGGATGAGGCTGGCATGATTGGGATGCTTCAGTGGGTGGGGGGTGGTGTGGCTGGGACAAGGTTCTTCATGCAGAGGAGGCAGTCATTGAGTGTGGTCGCGTTGCAACTTACGATGTGGCGTGACAAAGGTACTTGAATATGCTCCAGGACGCGACTATACTGTGTATGATACAGGATGGCAGGGGCTGGGAATGACTCACATTTAAGGATCATGACTTGGAATATACGAGGGCTCAATGATGCATAGAAGGCTAGGAAGATCATAGCATATTTGGAACTACATCAGGTGCATGTTGTGCTGTTACAGGAGACGCATATGCCTCCACGCTCCCATAATGCATTTACTGGCTGGCATTCGGCTGTTCTCTTCCTATTCTTCATACGCTAGGGGTACTGCCATATTGATTAAAAAATCGACGCCATTTAGCGTACTGGGAGAACTCCTTGATCCTGCCGGGCGATACATTATTGTGTGGGGACGCCTGGGATCTGACACTGTGACCATTGTGAATTGTTATGCCCCTAATGTTGATAAGCCTGAATTTGTTACGGCATTGTGGGGTAGGATTGTAAACATTGGCTCTATGCACATTATCTGAGGGGGAGATTTTAATGTTGCTATGGTACCTGTTCAGGATAGGGCGGATGGGGCTGCACACTACAAAAGCCGGTCTAGAGAAGCTTTGCAGGGTATTATTGAAGAGGGAGGCCTGATTGATAGCTGGCGCTTTCTCTTTCCACTTCGTAAGGAGGGCACACATTTCACGTCTTACACTGGCACCTGGGCGCGACTTGATTACTGTCTGATATCACGGGGGTTAAGTACGGGTCTCATGAGGGTCAAACATCTAGCTAGAACATATTCCGATCATAGTCCTGTGCTTGTACAGTTGCGTATGCCAGGGTGGGATAGACCTCGACCACAGTGGCGGCTGCAACCTAACGCACTGTTGGACGAGGTGTTTAGGTCGGAGCTAGGGGAGGAGATTGCAGCGTTCTTTCCACGCAATAAGGGATCTGTTGACAGTGTCGAAGTTGTATGGGAGGCGTTTAAAGTTACGGTTCGAGGATATTGTATCTCTAAGAGTTTTGGTGTTTTACGAGATATACAAAGGAGGATACGTGCCCTGGACCGAGAACTGAAGGGATTGGAGGCCCTCATAGTGTGTGGGGAGGCTGGACAGGCACACATGGCTTTTAAGGATAAGCTGTCCGAATATGAGGAAGAGGCGGCGAGAAATTATTGCGATCTACACTGCTCTATTCGGCGCGGCTGCCACTGACCTACCATCCCAAACTGGTGCTGCTACAGGAAAAGGGGTTCCAGAGCTTATGTCGACGCCTCCAGATAGCTACCTGGGGGGACTTATTCCTAGATGGGCAATTCTGTACCATGGCCTTGTTTTTTAAAGATATTAGTCCCACCCCACTTGGGATTTATTATTATGTACGGTTGCGCCAGGGAATGCAGGATATCTTGCCAGATTTTCCGCATGAGCCTGAGAGCTTATCACTGCTGCACTTTATGCTGGGCTCCGCGGACGGGCTGCACTTGGTATCTGGAATCTACGGAAGTGTGTGGACACAGAGACCGATGTTTGAGGGGTCTGCTCGGTCATGTTGGGGGGAAGATCTGTGCCGGGAAATCATTGATGCGTAGTGGAGCTATTGCAGTGGGATCACGGCCAATATATCTGCTAGTTGCAGACTCAAGATTATTCATTATCGCTTTCTTCAGAGGGTGTACTATACACCGGCTAAGAAATGTTGATTTAAATTGTCTGGTAATGATAGATGCGAACGCTGTCACAGGGCAGGAGCTGGCTTTCTGCATTTGGCGTGGGAGTGTCCTTCTGTATGCGCGAACTGGACGCAGGTGCATGAGGCATTACAGGCCATGTTGGGGATTGCTCTGGAAAGGGATCCATTGACTTTGTTGTTAGATTATACTATGCAAACACCTAGGCAATACAGAAAGTTCCTAGATCTTACCCTTCTTCTGGCTAAAAGGCGAGTGGCGCGTAGATGGGGACAGGGGAGAGCCCCAAAGTTTAAGGACTGGCTCAATGATATCACCTATTGTCAGGAGCAAACTGCCGTCTACGCTGAGACCCAACCGATGGCTAGTAGGCCTAGAGACATATGGAGACCGCTAAAGACATACCTGATGAGCACTGTGGAGACTGACTCTAAGGGGTCCTTGCATGATGCTGCCCCAGGGACCGGAAATAGGGAGTAAGAGGTGGTGCTATCCTAGCCTGTATTCCATGGTCTATATCGTGGTACTGTGGAGATGCTGAACGGAGGGCTGCGAGAAGGCTTGCATCTTCTTTATAGACAGTGTCTGTGTGGGAGTCCACAATCTGTTTGCTCTGTACCTCGTTTGAAATGCTCTCTGTTTTTTCTCTCCAGTGAATATATATGTTCAACCTATGCCGGAAGCTATGTCAGATTCCATATGCCCTTTGGTAGATATGATCCCATGCTAATGTGCCTTCTTATTGATATTGATGCCATGCATGATGTATTATCGTTGATCCTCTCTGATAGACAATTGTTGTTGTATATAATGGACCACATGAGAAGACACCTCTGTATGTTTTCTTTTCTTGCAAAAATGATACAAATAAAGATAAAAAAAAAAAAAAAAGATCTGCAAACATATAAAAAACTCCTGAGGGCAAGTAGCACTTGAACCTTGTTTTTAATGAGCAAAAAAACACTGATATATCATAAAAAGTCCAAATAAAGTAGAAATTGTTAGCCTACAGGCTGCATTGTAAACCAAAACCATAGAAAATGACAGCATTTTTAACAAACTGGCACCGTGCCTTTAAGGCAGCCATGACCCCCAGCTTCCCATCATGCCTCAGGGGTGACAGTTAGGTCAGTTGTTCTTTCCGGCTCCTTTAGTCAGGATCCTGGATTTTCAGCTCCTACCTTTTTTACTTTTCTGTCAAAAATATCTTCTAAATCTTAAAGTTTTTCAATTTCACTTGACGTCTTTTGACTTCAGAGTGCTAGTGCTGCCTTTTTTGTGTACAGAAAAGGTTTATTTTTGTCAAAAATGCCTTCCCTTTTCGACCCTTGCCCTTACTGTGGCAAGAAGGAGGCCAGGACTGGACAGGACAGAGGATACACACCCTGTGTGTATCCTCTGTCTCACTGAAACACATTCTTCAGACAGCTGTCATCACTGCAAGAACTTGTCAAGGAGAACCCTTATAGAAGGAGATAATTTGTATCTACGGCCTCTCTGAAAGAGGTTGGTCTCCTAAAAGGCAGCAGAAGAGGAGAACCCGGTCGACGTCGAAGTCCCGAACTGTTCTGCGTCGGGATTGGCGTTGAAGCTGCCTACGACGACGAAAACAACATCAAAGACTTTGATGACGACAAAACATCACTCGACGGCGAAGCCTTCGTCGTCAAAGGTACCGGTTCCTCCGTTGATGTCAAGCAGGCGGCGTTCAACGTCGAGAGGCAGGTCTCCGTTGTCGCCAGGTGGGCATAAGACGTTATGTTATGTTATGTTATCCAATTTGTAAAGCGCGCAGCTGCCCCAGCAAAGGGGCGTCCCGGCGCTGACCACGGGAGGACACAACAACTAATGAGACCGATCACTCCGTCATCACCACGGCGATCGACGTCGAGGCACAGCGCTCCGTCGTCGCACCGGCGATCGACGTCGAGGCTCAGAGCTCCGTCGACGCCTCACCTCCGGCGTTCGACGTCGAAGCAGGTTACTCAGTCGTAGTTTCACCGGCGTTCGGTGTCGAGTCATAGATCTCTGCCGAGGGCAGTTCACCGGTCTTCGGCGTCAAGGCAGCAGCATACCTCGACGTCTAGGCAGAAGATGCCTATGAGAACGACACAGAGATTGACAACTCCGTCACCGGGCCATCACTGGTCGACGTCGAGACAGAACTCTGCTGAAACAACGTCGAGAAAGGAGGCGACGCTCTACCACACGTTCAAGCCCCCCTTCTAAGAAGAGGAGGTCTTCCTCAAGGCAAATGTCTCCACCCAGGTAGCGCATAGACACTCCAGATCTCAGTCTAAGTGCCCTTCAGGAGAGGCCTCTCCTCCAGTGAGCCTATCCTTATCAATTTTAGGCTCTCGGGGTTCACACCGAGGGTCAACATCCAGGTCCCCGGAGGTTGTGATCTCGTCTTCAGACAGCGCAGTTTCAAGGCATTCACAAGCAAGCCCATTGCATGACACGGTGAACCCATCTCCTCCGGCACATTCTACTGAGAGGAGAGATGGGCAGAAGTCGCCTTCCATCAGGTTGTCACCTAGATGGTACAGACCATTACATCACTGGGCTCCTGACTAGGACACAGCGCGGAGTACTCCAGTCCCCAACACAGGTCTCCATTGGCTCGTTTGATCCAGCAAGCGGATCGGGATCGATCCCCTTCGAGGCCCAGAGAGCGGACACGCACCCCGGTGCGCTCAAGCAGACGGAGGTCCAGATCAAGGAGCAGGAGGAGGGAGCACAGATCTCCTACTCCTTCGTCTTCTTCTCATAATTCTCATAGAGACTATTCTCCAACACTGACGGACAGTCCACCGTCTGGAATTTCTCCAGTGGATGACATCTACACATTCCAGGACATTTTAGGCAGAGGGGCACTTAAGCTGGGTATTCCCATACCAGCTCGCCAATGCAAGTCTTCCGTGATCTTTGAAACCCTGCATCACAAGACAGCGGCTAAACCTCTGCCTCCCTTGGTTCCGGGCATCATAGAGCCAGTCATGGAAGTCTTCCTCAGACCAACGGCATTTAGATCCGCTCCAGCGAGGATTCTGAAAAAATACTGTTCGCCAGAGGATGATCCACTCTTCCTCAGAGCCGACCCTCCCCCGGATTCAGTAATAATTGCGGCAGCGAGAACGACCCATGCCTTTGCATCTTCCTCCACTGCACCACAGGACAAAGAGAGCAAGACGCAAAATTCCTGGGGACGGAGGGTGTGTGGCACTTCGGCCTCCTTGCTGAAAGTATCCAACGCGGAAGCGCTCCTGGGGTGCTACGATAGATCCCTGTGGGATTCTCTACAATGATTCTCTGAGAAGCTTCCCCAACAGGATCGCAGGGATTTTGAAGAAATCCTTACGGAGGACAGCCAGGTTTTCAATCAGATCATAAGTGCTGCAGCTGACGGAGCTACCCTATCGGCGCATGGATATGCTCATGGGGTATGTGAAAGGAGATCATCTTGGTTGAGCCTCACTGCACTAAAACCAGAAGCGCAATCACATATCTCTGGGTCATCCTACGGACTAGGAAATGCAGCGTATGAAAACGGAACTGGACGCACTTACGGCAGTTGGCCTGGAAAAGAAAAAAGAGTTCTGTAAAAGATTCCGCCCCTACAATCGGCCATCTTCCCAGCAGAGGTTTCAAACCCCTCAGTGGCAGAAGAATCGAGATCAACAGGGGCAGCAAAAGTCACAATACAGAGGCATCCGTTCCTCAAGAGGTGGAGGAAATCAGCGTCAGGGAAACAACTCCAACAAGACTCAATCCAAAAGAATACTCACTTCCCCCGACGCTGTCCTCCACTCCAGTGGGGAAAAGCATCACACAGCATATCGTAGAGTGGCAAGCTATCACAAGAGTTCAGTGGGTGTTAGCTACGCTTCAGAATGGATACTCTTTGTTTTTAACATTGTCTTCCTTCAATCCATCCAATGCCAACATCAAGTCACCAGTTGAAACTCCTGCATAAAGAGGTGGCCACCCTTCTAAAAAAATCAGCCATCAAGAGGGTACCAATATCTCTGAGAGGGAAAGGAGTTTACTAAAGATACTTTCTGGTCAAGAAAAAGAACATGATCAAAGTGCTAATGGATATTGTTGAGCCCTGACTTTCAGGGTTATGCAAAGAACAACTGACCTAACTGTCACCCCTGAGGCATGATGGGAAGCTGGGGGTCATGGCTGCCTTAAAGGCACGGTGCCAGTTAGTTGAAAATGCTTTCATTTTCTACGGTTTTGGTTTACAATGCAGCCTGTAGGCTAACAAGGTGTACTCTATTTGCACTTTTTATGACAGATGAGTGTTTTTCTGCTCATTAAAAAACAAGGTTTAAGTGCTACTTGCCCTCAGGTGTTTTTTATATGTTTGCAGATGATCTTTATATGAGTAATTCCATTGTTTAGCCTCCTATGGGGAGCTGCATTGGTGTGAGAAGAAATTATATATGTACATACATATATGTGGAGCTGTATATATGTGATTTCCATGTATAATATTTTATATTATTTCCGGGGTCCCCGCACATGGGCGGGAATATTCAGTGCTTATGACTTTGATGAGGATACCCCTAGAAGAGAACTAGGATTACAGGTAAGTAACTTATCCATGCGGATCATTCTTTGAATAACAAGCCTCCTGAGGGCATTAGAACCAACTCCATCAAACGCCATCACTAAGGCCTTGACCTAAGGGGGTGTTCCAGTGATGGACGTCTGCCAGGTGGCTAAATGGGCATCCGTCTATTTCCAAGCTTGTCCTGCAGGATTTCCTGGTGTAATGTTCACCCTTTATTCCATCCACCTTTTTGGAGATGAGGGTGGTACTCTTTTGGTATCTTCTCAAAAGGTGAGGAATCTGCGATTTAGAAGTATCCATCAGAAGCACTATTACTTAACTTTGGTAATGCTTTTTCTTGTGGATACTCCATCTCACCAGAGGTTCCTCACTGCCCACTGTCCACTCCTTTCTGTGGAGTAGACTTCTAGGTGTTCATACGGTTCAAAGTTAAATTCTGCACTTTCTCCTGTGGTTCTCAATGGTGTTTCTGATATTCCGGGTCAAAGGGCGCAGTGGTGACACCTATCGATGTCTCCTCGCCATCAGTTTTAGTGGTGGGAAGAGCCCACTGCAAAGTCTAGTGGCGCTATCTATCTGCATTGACGAGCACTTGCTGAACAAGTTTACTGATCCAGTTTGGCACCTGTTGGGAATTTATAATGTGAAGAATCTCCGGTTTGATGGGTTATCCCTCAGAAAGAGTTTTACCTAAAGTTATTGGATTGTTTTTTGAACAGCTAGATTGTGTTTTCATTTTTCATGCCGGCAAACATTCTTAATGATAATTAGATTATTTTGCCAAATATACCCATCTAAAAGCAAACAATAGTTGGAGGCCGTGGGCCTTAAAAGAGGTAGACCCTCTGCAGTTCGTCCTGTAAATCTAGCATTGTTTTGCGCAAGGCACCTTGAGAAATGGGTGGGTGGTGCTGGTGGCCTTTCCTGTGAATATTGCAGCCGGTGTTGCACCTTCCTTCTGCCCACTTGACCAGTCTGTGTTTTTATTTTTACATCAAACATGTCTGTCCCTCTCCATATTTGCTCCAGACTGACCTGCAGTTCAATTATTCTGCATTCCATTGTGCTTTGAGACAGACCTCCTACAAAAGTAGAGACACACTCATTCCACCAGGGCAAAAGCGTCATTACGGACCTGTAAAAAACATTTAGTTTATAGACATTTGCAGGAAAGCAACAATGGCTTCTCCACATGTGTGTTTTGCAAGCTTAATGCATGACTCACAATGCAGCTTTTGGTTAGTAAGCCAAGTGAGATTTGTTAACTTGAAGCATGGCCAGGCGCATACTCTCTTCCTACCTCTTTAGTATTTTTGGCTGTGGAATCAAATTCTCAACCATTTGGGAAGGACAGAGAGCAGGATGAAAAAATAAAGAAACATTACCTTCATGGTGATTCCTCTTCACAACATCAAATTAGTCATGTCATAGAAGTATATACTGCTCTTTATTGTTGAATGTTGGGAAAAAGATATGACCTTTGGTGGCACACAAGTAAGACCTGCGTTTGCAGAGGGACACTAGCACAAGAGAAGGTCCACACAAAAAATTACAGTGACGGTGTCCTCTTATGAAAAGCTGACTGCCTTTATCAAACTATTGCAATGGAGGATGAGCAAGGATGAAGAGTGACTGATCGCTATGAAAGTGATTTTATTTTTCCTGTATTTCTTCCGTGATGTCCACCTTTTGTAAAGAGGTGGTCCTAGTGTGATTTGGGGAATTGTAGCAGATCTTTTTTTTTGCTGCCTAAAACGGACAGCAACACTTATTGCATAGTGCATTTCTAAGACTTTTGCCAAGAAAATCTTGCTTCCGGCTTTGCTTCTAGCACAACACCTAGGGTTGGGACCTGTCTGTAAAGTGACTACTTTTGCTGATGCCAATGCAAGGCGTGAGAATTGCTAACTATTCTAAAGTGGGGCTGGTGCACCAGTAATTTGAGAGTCGAGAGAGCATGGTAAGATAATGGGTTAGAAGAAAGAGTTTTAGAGCAAGCGATGCTCAACATATCCAATAAACACATGCCTTAAGAGTTGTCGGATCCAATCTTTTGCGGCTGTCCTTCTCTTCCAGACTTTCCACTGCAACTCACCAAGGAAACTCCCTTTCAGCAAAATGGATCCCAGTTGCACGCTGGGCTTCTACGTCCGAAACCGCAAAGAATTTGACACTCTTTGTTTGGAGCTAGCAAAGGTAAGAGACACTTAGTTTGGTTTTCTGTCTAGCAGTAAAACTGTTATCTGATTAATATAATACTTTTATTGCAGAGTCTGACTACTTATGATGCCACGTAATAATTACCCATGTGGCACACTGTTCTGATAGTGGTCTGCTTCACATGAGTGTAATTGCCCTTCTGTCACTTCTTTGGGCACCTTAAAAAAGCCATTGGCACCTGGATCCCTCAAATCCCAGTTGTTGTTGTTTTGGCCATTAATTCATAGTGTAACCTAGGTTTACAGTACAGTGCTGCCGGCACCCCCTCAATAGACTTTGTCACTGCATAGCCAGTGGGAGCAACATCAGGCATCATACAAGCAGTAAACTAAACAAATAGAATAGCTCAGTTTGGTTAATGTAATGACTTTACAACCTTTATTTGAAACAAAAATGTCCCACAAGACCTCAAACTTATTTGTGTTTCTTTTAAAAGGCGAGACTTCAACATCCTAAACATGATATGTAGCGCTGCACGAATAAAAATAAAAAAATCCCTCAGTCTTGCTATCATTCCCTTTTGTTTAGGTCTCGCCTAGACACCACTTGCGCTGTCTCTACGAGACATGTTGTATATACTTTGTGGGCTTACAGCCTGCAAATTGCATTTCATTTGTTTCTTCAAGTACCCTTTAAAAATCCTTACTTCCAAGTGAATAATCTTTCCTATTTGTCCCTCCTTTTCGTGGGTTGGTCCCTCCCACAGAGTACCGCCCCATTACTTGTAACAGGAGTGCTCGCTCCAAGCTTTTCTGGTAACAGGGCTGTTAATTCTTGTTCTTGTCGCGTAACATTTGCTGTTCATTCAAAAACCGAGATCAAATGTCAGAGGCTGTTTCCTCGAGGGTGCTTGTTTCCTTTTCTTTTTTCTCTGACTTAAAAGTGAAAGAATCGCCCCCCCCCCCCATGCTGCTTGTTGTATGTTTGCCTTCTACCAATAACACCCACCTATCTAGTACCAGGAAGATGGAGGTAAAGCTGTTCTTTTGCACCAACCTAATATGACTAATATTTGTTTTTTATCCTTCGTGCGATTTTTAAAAAAATTGCTTTTGCAATTGTGTGGCTCAGTTAGCACATGTGCATAATTAAAACTCAAACGAGAAAGGGAAGTTGGTGAAATGACAACTTGCATTAGCCTAGGAGGGCCCCTTCTGATTGCCTTACAGCTCCCTGCCTCCCGCTCCTTTTTCAGGCTAACCTTGCATGTCGGCCCCAGAGTTAATCATTCAGCAGCATGACAATATATCCATTTTATTGGTTGCCCGGGCTGAGTTTTGTGGAAAAGTGGTGCGCCAAGGGCAAACAATACAAAAAATTTACAGGGCCACACTCCTTATCGTTTTTGTTTAACCCAATGCGCTGCACCTACAACGCAAATATGATTCAATCAAAATCTGTGCTCCTTTTATGGGAATGATTTTGTTCCTTCTCATTTTTAGAAAAGCACCTTAAAAAAAATAACACATCTAGTAGATAAATAAATCGGAGCCAGCTGGGTGTTTTTTCTGATTTGAATGGTTGTTTCTCTATCCCTATATTTGAACCTATTTTTTAATTAGAGATTCCAACACAGAGCAAGAATGGTTAAGAAAGAAAAGTGAGAGGCAAATTCGAGCAAGCTGTTCCTGTTCTTTCTCCCCCTCCATTTTCTGAGAAAACGTGTATTTTTTTTATTGCAGCTATTTCTCGTTCTCTTCTCTTAGCTCCCCTCCCCATAGTTGTTTTGAGCTTTAAAAGGTATGTTCGAGGCATGTGAGCTGTAGTTCACATGCTTTGCATACTCCTGCCATCTAGTGTTGGGTCTGGCTGTTTGCAAGTTGTTTTTCTTCGAAGACGTCTTTTGAGTCACAAGGTAAGGTGACTCCTCCTTTCGGTGATAGTGCGCATATGAGATTGTTTTTTCCACCATTGGGTTTGAACGTGTTTTGGTGCGCTCCGTTTTAGAATCGGTCCTCGGGTTCCCCTTGGTGCGCAATCCACTCTACCCTCAACGGTATTGTTTTAGAACGTGTTCCCTTTTCTCTGATGTTTAAATAGACCATCAAGAAATCTCCAATTTAGATTACGGTTTTCACGGGCGGCCTTCCACCCTATCCGCGTCGATCCAGCACCTTGTCAATGGAACGTACTCCGTTAAAATTCTGCCCCCCTGTGCCACGCGAAGTATCCGCATACGGACCTACATAAGGTTTGTAACTTCTGCTTGTCCCCCGAGCACAAAGAACAAGACTGTGACGCGTGTTGATTCTTCAGAAGGAAGAAAATTCTCTGATAGTCGGGCTCTACGTCGAGAGATGCAGCAGCAGCAGTTAAACCACACACTTCATCTCTTCCGCGATGATTCCGAGCAAGAGGTCTCAGCGGCCGAAGAAGAACATGCTTCAGTGGCATCGGACTCCAAGGCAGAGTTGCAGATTGTCCTCTAATACGACGATGTACTGCAGGGACAAGGGGATGTGAGTACAGAAGAACAACTGCCCCCCAGCACCTCCAATCCTTCCCCCACGCCGTCCCTAGAAAATCTAAGGCTTCTGCACCACTTCTGCTTTCAGGTCAATGGCGGCAGAGGATTCTAACACTCTGTCATCCGGCTCGTCACCGAAACACTCTGACAAGCCTTTCGGCTCAGGACCAAGTCAGCCAAAACAGACTTTCGAGCCGAAACCTTCGGGCTCTAAACATAAAATGGGCTCTGAGCCGAAACCTTCGACACCTAAAGCAAGGAAGCATTCCTCTGAGTTGAAATCTTCAGCACCGAAAGGACATTCCAGCTCGACATCAAAAGCTTTGGTGCCACATTTAAAAAGCTGCCAGTACCCCAACCGGATCGAAGCATGGCCATTGTACCACCTAAATCGGATGCGAAACAGAAAAAACTCTATATTAATCTGGATACTAGACATATTCACACTAAACCGCCATCCAAACACAAGCTTCCAGATTACGAGAGCTCTAAAATTCCATTGAAGAAGAAACATGTGGGGACTAGTTCTTTCCACGCACTACAATCTCCTCCTCCACCCTCTCTGCCTGGGTGTAATGTGTAAGGGATCAAATTGTGGCGGTCTCTTCTACCTCACCCTGGTGAAGATGACACTGATGATGATGACACAGTCACCAATAGATCATTGGACAGATACCATTGATACTCCACAGGATACAGACCCAGAGTTTTACCCTGCGAGACCAGCTCCACCTCATGACAATATGTCATATCAGGAGCTGCACACTACCATGGGGTAGAGCTCCATAAAGAATCAGAAGAGGGGGATTTTCTCTTTGACACTCTACCAATACATAAATCCAGTCGGACACTGTCTATGCTTAAAGGTATGTTAAGACACACAGACAACATCTTTGAAGACCCCGTACATGCTAGGATCCTCACTCCTAGAGTGGATAAAAAAATACAAACCTTTCCCAACAGACCCTATTTTTATTTAAGGGTCAGTCACCACTGGACTCTGTAGTTTTATCCAATGCTCGAAAGATAGCTAATTTTCAACCATCCGGGGATGCTCCTCCGCAGATAACGAGTCAAAACTAATTGATGATTCTGGCAAACGTATAGCTGCAGAAGCAGCTAAATATTGGCATATTGCTAACACCCAAGGTCTCCTTGCAAGATATGATAGAGCCCACTGGGACAAAATAGTACAACTTCTACAGTTTCTCCCAAATGAGCATAAGGCCAAAGCACAAGACTTAGTTCAGGATGGTAAACTGATTTCCAACACCTCCATTAGATGCCGCCGATACTGCAGCTAGAGGGGTATATACTAGCAGACTACTCCGGAGACATGCCTTTCTACATGGTTTAGGGTTTAAACCTGAAGTACAGCAATCTATTCTAAACATACCCTTTGACAAAAAATATCTTTTTGGCCCTGAAATTGATCAAGCGCTCAAAGATGAAAAAAGATACTGATGTAGCAAAATCCATGGGAGCGCTTCAGTCACCCTCTAACGGGGGTTCCTATTAGCGCTCTTTTTACAGGGGAGGGTCCTAATCCACAGGGACAGACCAAAATACTTCCTCTTACAAAAACACTTTACAATCATCCTTGACAAAAGGATTTTTCAAAGGAGGCTATAGGGGAAATAGTCCAAGGGGCAGAGGTAAAAACACCACACACCCCAATTCCCCTTCCCAAAATAAGCAGTGACTTCCCCACGCTTCCCTCCGACTATTCCACACCTGTCTGAGGAAGACTTCAAGACTTTCTCCCCATTTGGAAATCGATAACAACCGACAAGTGGGTGATTGCAATTATCCAACATGGTTATTGCCTGAGTCTTACCAACAACCCTCCACACATTCCACCTCTATATCCCAAATTGTCAGAAGACAAGAAGTGCAATCCCTATTACTCAAAGGGGCTATAGAACCAGTACCACTTCAGTACCAAGGGTCAGGGGTTTATACCCTTTACTTTTCAATTCCCAAAAGGACAGCTCATTAAGACCTATATTCTAGATCTCAGAGAGTTAAACAAATCTATACTGTCAGAACACTATCACATGGTGACTCTTCAACAGGTACTTCCTCTTTTACAAAAGGGTGACTTTGTCTACTCTGGATCTAAAAGAAGCCTACTTTCACATTCCTATTCATCCAGCTCATCGCAAATACTTCTGATTTATGATAGCAGGCAAACATTACCAGTTCAAGGTGCTTCCATTTGGAGTCACCACAGCCCCCAGAGTGTTCACCAAGTGTCTCACAGTAGTACCTGCTCATCTCAGAAGACAATGTATCATGTCTTCCCTTACCTAGCCGACTGGCTTATCAAAGCGGGCAGTTACCAAAAATGTATACTACACACTCTGGCAAACCTACTTAATTAGTTAGGTTTCACAATCAATGCACACAAATTTCATCTGTGCCCTGCACTAGTACAATCTTATCTAGGAGCTTCCCTCAACACATTCAAAGCTCTAGCCTCTCCCATTGTGGCCAGGAGTCTCAATATTCAGACTACAATAATACAATTTCAACCCAATCAAATATTACCAGACAGAGTTTTTATGCAACTGCTGGCTGGCATCCTGCATTACAATCGTACCTCACGCAAGGCTTCACATGCGTCGTCTCTAGGAATGTCTAGAGCATCAGTGGAAACAGTCATCGGGTCAATTAACAGATCTAGTGTTGGTAGACGGCTGCACTCATCGCTCTCTGCAGCAGCGGCTCTTTATAGACCCTGTTCCACAGACTGAACTAACAGCAGACACATCTTTGACAGGTTGGGGTGCTCATCTCCAATATCACACAGTTCAAGGGCTGTGGTCAGACAATCACAAACGTCTCTACATCAACTACCTGGAACTTCTAGCAGTGTTCTTTTTTTTAAAAATTGAAATCATGTGTATACAAAAATATCTTTCATTTAAAACAGTTTCCTATACATCAGTTTAAATCTTTCAGAACAATTAGGACCATTTCATCTTAAATATCTTAGAAGATAAAAATCATCATAAATTAAGATTTAATCAGTAATTATCACAGTATAAAAGGCAGGAGATAAATATAAATAAAAAGACGGAATCTAAGACTTTCTAGCATCCCTCCAGCTTTTAAGCGGGCCCAGATATTCTGCCCCAGCTCCCTCATCTTCCTTCCCCTTCGGGAATATGAAGCGGCTTCGATGTTATGAATGCCAAGTAGTCTGGATAGCCACATCTGGAATGAGGGTGCCGTAGAGTCCTTCCAACGTGCAGCCAACAATATTTTTAGGACTGAGACACCGATAAATACAAAAGCTTCCTCCTCTTTATTCAATTTTAACTTAGAATGTAGTCCAAATACCAACAGGACCGGGGATAGGCTAACTTTGGTCCCTAGCAACCCCTCCTAAAATGTTTCCATTTCCGAAATAAGCGTTTTCAGAGCGCTGCAATCATAGAACATATGAACTAAATTGGCCGCCCCCCCCAAAAAACACCTGGGGCACCTGTCATCTTCTCTTTTCCCCCACTCAAAAAGCTTAGCTTGAGTGTAATACACCTTAAATTAATGCTGTGCCCTTAGGTTTGTGGACCGGAATAAACTGCATGCCATCTGCAGTGCTCTGTCCAAATCCACATCCGGGTCCCTGAGTTTAACCGTCCACGAGACCTCGACCTTTTCCATATCATCTTGCCATGTATCGGAGAGGGCCACATAGATCATACCGATCCTGGTCCCCCCCACCCAAGACATAGTCAAGGATCTTAATTCTTCCACCTGGGTTAAGTCTGGGTCTAATGGCCATCAGTGTTTGGTATATTAGCATGAACTTAAAGCTGTGATTTGCTTCCAATCCATATTTCCTTTGGAATTCAGCAAACCCCATTAGGGCGGAGCCATCCCATACGTCCCCTATTCTACGGATTCCTAATGAGTCCCAAACTGAACCCCCTTCCATCACAGCTCAGGTAAGGGAAAAGTTTGGAATTCCATAAGGGTGTGTAGTAGTTAAATTTCAAAATACCTAAAGACTTCTTAACTTCTTTCCAGACCCACCATGCAGTGTCCAATACCTTGTATCTTTTTTTGTTGTAGTATCGCCGATCAGTATTGCGTAACAGTAATCCCACAGCCTCCTTCCCCATCAGTAGTTCATAAATAGTGGGTGGTGTACTGCTACCTGGGAGCCTGTGAATATATATTGAGGTGTTGCCCAGCAGTATCGCCATTCGACTAAACACGGAAGCTAAGAGGTAGCACCTAATGTTGGGGCCGCCCAGACCACCTCTTTCCTGTTGTAGCGCTAGATATTTTAATGAGCATCTTGTCTTTCCATACTCCCACAGGAAGTTGCTAAAAGTTCTCTCAATGGATTTAAGCACCCACCATTAGCGGGATTGACCGAAAGAGATACAGAAATCTCGGCATCATGGTCATCTTTAGGACGTTAGTTCTACCTATTAATGAAAGATGGATGGTATCTATTCGTTTTAACTCCGATGTAACTGAGTCAATCAATGGTTCATAATTCTCTTTAACTATAGAATCCACTGACGGGCTGATTTTGACCCCCAGATAGGTTGCTGAGTCTGTATATCTGCTATCCTGTTTAGTGATGTTGCTTGTACATACTATCTGGGTCTTATTTACATTAACTAAATAACCTGAGAATCGGCCGAACTCTGCAGTTATTGCCTCCAGATCCAGCATGGCGGCAGCGGGTTCTGGAGTTAAGACTGCCAGGTCGTCAGCGTAAGCCAACAGCTTGGTCTCATAGCCCCCAAATATCACTGGATTGCCAACAGCTTGGTCTCATAGCCCCCAAATATCACTGGATTGATGCCCCTGCTTCCCAAAATCCTTCTTATTAGCGGATCAATATATAAAGCAAAGATGATTGGAGAGCAGGGGCACCCTTGCCGGGTCCCCCGGGAGATGAACATTTTATCTGAGGCTCCTCCCATTAGCTGTATGCTTGCAAGGGCATCAAACAAGGTGATGATGCGTCTTATATGGTCTGTTGTACCCCTACCCGAGATGAACCCATGCTGCCAAGGGGGAGACCAGTCTGCCAATGACCCCTCCCAGCTTATTAGCCATGACCTTGGCATATATTTTTGTGTCTGAGTATATGAGGGATATCGGACGGTACGACCCTGGGTCCTCCCTCATTTTACCCTTTTTATGGAAGACTATGATGTTAGTTTCCTTCCAGGAATCTGGGGTGATTTCTGTCTATACAATACCTGTAAATAAGTTCAGGAGTATTGGGGCCAATATTACTTGCAAGCACTTATATACTTTAGCGGGAATATTATCGGGCCCAGAGGCTTTACCAGATGGTGAGTTCTGAAGGGTTGATATGACTTTGTCCAGTTCAATATCCCTATCTAGTGTATTCCTCTCGTGAACCAAAAGTGAATGCCCGAAATCCTCAAAAGCCAGACTAGAGGGATCTTCCCTGGCCTCTTCTTGATACAAAATTTGATAGAACTCCTTGAACACCCGTCTGATACCTACTGGATCCGTATAGACCTGGTTGCCTTCCTGAATTTTAGCTATATGGTTTTTGCTAACCCCTTGCCTAATCCTCAAAGCCAATAACTTGCCAGCTTGTTCCCCTGTCTCGTACATTTTACCCCTAAACCACTGATAGTTGTCAGCACTTCTCTGAGCATCTACTTTGTATATTTCCGCCTTCAATGCTAAAATCCCATGGGTAGACAATCAAATCGCCGACCTGCTCAGCAGACGCAGGCAACAAGTTCACGAGTGGTAACTTTATCCCCAAGTTCTTCTTCCCTACTTTCAACAATGGGGATTTCCACAGATAGACCTGTTTGCTACAATACACAACGCAAAATGCCCAAAACTCCGCTTCCAGGTTCCCACACAGTCTATCCAAAGGCAATGTTCTATGCATGAATTGGTCAGGGATATTTGCCTACGCTTTTCCGCCTCTCCCACTAATTCCATTACTGATTGGGAAGCTCAAACAAGCATCCCTCACATTGATCTTAGTAGCCCCCACATGGGCTCGTCAAACCTGGTACACCACCCTACTAGAACTGTCAGTGGTGCCACATCAAAAGCTACATCTCACACCCAGTCTCCTCACTCAGAGCCATAGAGAAATCAGACATCCAAATCCCAGAGAACTCAACCTAGCGATTTGGCTCCTGAAGTCATAGTTTGGTTATGTACAACTACCACCAGACTGTATGAATATCCTCAAGGAGGCTCGAAAGCCTACCACTAGAGCAAAATGGAAACAGTTTGTTATCTATTGTAAAAACATCAATCCACTTGATGCCTATGTACAAAGCATTATTTCTTACCTGTTGCATTTACAGCAGTCTGGGTTAGCTTACACATCAATTTGGTTACACCTAGCAGCAGTTGCTGCATACTTGCAAAATAAGCAACACTCATCTTTATTCAGAGTATCAGTGATCAAAGCCTTCATGGAAGTGTTAAACAGATTGATACCACCAATTGTTCCCCCTGCGCCAGCGTGGAACCTAAACATAGTACTTAAAAGGCCAATAGGTCTACCTTTTGAACCAATGCACAAATGTCAGTTACAATTCCTCTCATGGAAGGTTGCTTTCCTTATAGCAATAACCTCACTAAGGAGAGTTGGTGAACTTCAGGCATTAACTATACCAGAGCCTTTCTTTCAACTTCACAAAGATAGGGTAGTTCTTCGAACCAATCCTACATTTCTGCCTAAAGTAGTTTCAGCCTTTCATATCAATCAATCAGTTGAGTTACCTGTGTTCTTTCCTCAACCTGATTCTGTAGCAGAGCGAGCTTTACACACACTTTATGCTAGACGGGCTATACTATATTATGTTGAAAGAACTAAAGAATTTAGAAAAACAAAGCAACTCTTTGTTGCTTTTTCTCCACCACACTAAGGCAATCCCATATCTAAGTCAGGTATTGCAAGATGGATTGTAAAAATGTATCCAAACGTGTTATGCTAAAGCAAAACAAACTCTAACATTACCCCTTAGTGCACATTCCACTTGTAAAATAGGGTCTACTGTGGCTTTCTTAGGCAATATTTCCCTAGCTGACCTATGTAATACAGCAACATGGTCTACACAACACACATTCACTAAACACGATTATGTAGATGTGTTTGCGAGACAACAAGCAAACGTAGGCCAAGCAGTACTTAAGACGCTATTTCAAACAACTACAACCACTACAGGTTAGCTACTGCTTTGGGAGTATACTGCTATAAAGTCTATGCGAAGCATGTAATAAAATGAATGAAATTAAATTAAATGAAAGCAAGATTTATAAAGCGCCATAGTTGCCCTGAGGCGTCCAAGCGCTAAAGAAAAACCGTGCTACCTAAAGAGAGCGGTCGCCAGTAAGGAGTCTAGTCAGATTTGTTTAAGAGAAGAGTTTTTAACTGTTTACGGAATGAAGACCGATTGGGGTTGGATCTAAGATGAAGAAGCAATAAATTCCACATTTTGGTCGCGTTGTAAGAAAACGACCGGCCTCCTGATCTTGATCTCTTGATCTTGGGGACGGTGACAAGAAAAGCATGAGTAGAACGGAGCTGTTTTTTAGGAAGATATGGAGTGATTAGATTGTTGTTAATCATCGGACCAGTCTTCCAGTCTCCCTGACAGGGAGCCAGTGTAGACTCCGCAGCCCGGGTTTAGCTGAGAACCTACGGGGAGCTGAAGCGGCGTTCGCGTGGCACAGTTCTGGATTAACTGGAGTTTCCGTAGGGTGTATTCAGGGGCTCCTAGATAGAGGGCATTATTACAGTCAAGACGAGACTGAATCAGACCTTGAACCACGATTTGTTTGGCCTCAAAGGGCAGAAGAGGAAGAATCTTTTTAAGAAGTCTCAGGAGGTCAAAGCAGATGGATGATAGCCTAGTTGCCTTGCTATTAAAGGTGAGGGACCTGTCCAACCAGATACCAAGACTTTTTATGGTATCTTTAGGTGTTGGTGGTGGGCCCAGACATAAGGGCCATATTGAGTTAATCGTGGGGGAAAAAGAGCAACCCAGGAGCATAAGCTCCGTTTTGTCTCCGTTGAGTTTGAGACATGAGGCAGTCATCCATTTATTAACTTTCTCCAGGCATCCCGCCAAGTCAACCTGTGCTGATTGGCTGTCCCGCTGTGTGAGAGAGACCACTAGCTGAGTGTCGTCCGCATATGTAATGATCTTAATACCATATGGACGGACGATCTCAGCCAGCGGTCTCATGTACACGTTAAATAACGTGGGGCTCAAAGATGAGCCCTGAGGTACCCCACAGCCTAAGGGTCTACTGGAAGAGACAATGTTCCCCTCAAAAACCTGAAATGATCTATCGCTCAGGAATGACTTGAGCCAGGTCATTGCTCTCCCCGACACCCCCAGACTCTGGAGTCGATGCAGTCAAATCCTATGATTCACCTTATCAAACGCGGCACTTAGATCGAGGAGGATGACTGCCGCCGATTCCCCCCCGATCCAAAATCCCTCTAGTTTCCTCTGTTACCGCAAGTAGTGCAGACTCTGTCCCATGCTTGGGGCGAAAACCTGTCTGGGAATGGTCGAGCAGATGGTTATTCTCAAGGAACCCCGTCAGATGACCATTGACGTGCTTTTCGAGAATTTTGCTCACCCAGGGAAGCAGGGAAATGGGGCGGTAGGTGCTGGAGTTGTTAGGGTCCAGATTTGTTTTTTTCAGAAGTGCTCCGACCATCGCTTGTTTCCGTACAGGAGGGTCAATACCTGAGGATAGAGAAGCATTAAGCAGATCGAGAATGGTAGGGAGAATAGTATGAATAGCAGCCACTAAGGTACGAGGGGGAGCTGGGTCACAGGGGGAGCCCGACTTTACTTGTAGCAATAGGGGACTAAGCGTCTCTAGATCCAGCAAAGGGAAGTGATCCAAGATGATAGGTGGATGTCTCATGGTTTCTGGGGGGGAACAGAGATGGGCCCTCAAAATGAGGATCCATATCGACAGCAGGAAATGACAGAAATATTTGATTAATTTTTAAAAAAAAGAATTCAGCCAGATCGTCACAACGAGATTGTATGTTGTGGTGAGATGGCGGGTTTTGGGGAAGCTTGGTAAGACTATTTACAATATGGTAAATTTCTTTGGGTTCGGAGCTAGCCGCAACGATTTTTTCTGTGTAAAAAACAGATTGCGCCGCTTTAATCTCGTTCTTATAGGCTCTTATCGCCTCCCTATATAAGGCTTTATCCGCCGTAGCGTAGTCCAGACGCCACTTCCTTTCCAGTTTTTTACACTGGCGTTTTTTCTCCCTGAGCTCAGCCGAGTACCAGGGAGCAGTCTTCCCGAATCTTTTCAAGGCAGTTTTACGGAGAGGGATAGTGGCGTCAAGTGTATTCACAACCCAGTTGTTGTAGTTGTTATTAGCTAATATGGGCTCCTGATTGATTGGAGGTCTGGCGGTCTCCAGGGCTACGGTCCATCTGCCTAAAGGCAATTTAGACCAATTACGTGCTTTTCTTGAAGTGGTGGTATATGAGGGAGGGTTATATGTGTTCCTAACAAGAGGGATCAAAAAGTGATCCGTCCAGGGGAGAAGGATAGAGGGGCCTGCCCTAAGGTCAACACAATTACTAAATACAGGATCAAGAAGATGACCTTTAATATGTGTGGGGGAGAGGATGAGTTGTTCCAATTGTAATGCGGATAAACTGGCTGTAAGCTCTGAAGCAATGTGGTCAGAGCGATTATCAAAGTGAATGTTAAACTCACCCAGCAAGGTGAAATTGGAGGGGGTAGTCGCCAGGTCAGCAATAATAGAAGGTAGAGCAGTCTGAAACTGTTTTAAGCATCCAGGAGGGCGATATATAAGAACTCCAGAGAAACTCTTGTTAGGAGAGAAGTCAATAGAAAAAGACAAATTCTCACAGTCCGGAATAGGGTCCGAGGAGCAGCGGCATATATAATGGTCTTTATAGATAATTGCCAGTCCGCCTCCTTTCCCCTGAGAGCGATCTTACCTGGCAATCTGATAACCTTGGGGAAGCACTTGTACTAGGTCTGGCTCGGAGTGTGAAGTTAATCAAGTCTCTGTTAGAAAGATTGCGTCTGGCACAAATTCATCTAGTAATAAAGCCATTTCTATGCGATGTTTAGGAAGGGACCTGCAGTTCAAGAGATACATTTTAAGTTCCAGACTTTCTTCTTTGTGATGGATGGTATTGAGTTCAGTATGACATTGAGGGCAGATGGTAGGCATATCTAATGGATGGCGGGAGTGATGACATGGAGCTTTTACCTTAGATCTAAGATTAAGGAGAGCGTTGGGACTATAGCACCTGATGTGTCCAGTAAAAGAGGCAGGGGTTGTGGCCCCTGGCCGCAGACGGGCTTGCCTTAGGCGCGCCTTTGGCGCATCCGCTGCGTGGCCGGCGGGGGTTGCACATTATATGGCAGAAAAAAGGAGGGAGTGGCCGAACTGTACCGGCAACCCGGTCTTACCCCAAAGATGGCTGCTTGCTCCCCGTGACAGCACCTAGTCGGCTGTAAGGGGAATGGTGCAGGGGAGTAAACAAGGTAGTTTGTGCAAGTTTTAAAATTACAACACTTTAAAAAAGTTGGTAGCAGCGACTAAATCTCCCGGCTTCCGCCTCAGGAAAATGCACAGGATTCTAATAAGCGCGCAAGCTGTGAGCGCCCTTATGTACAGGTGATGGTGGGCGGGAGGTCCCAACAGCTACACCGGCAACCCGGTCTTACCCCCAAGATGGCGGCTTGCTCCCCGTGACAGCGCCTAGTCGGCTGTTAGGGGAATGGTGCAGGGGAGTAAACAAGGTAGTTTGTGCAAGTTTTAAAATTACAACACTTTAAAAAAGTTGGCTGCGGTGACTAAATCTCCCGCTTCAGGAGATGGCATAGGATTCTACAATAATAATCTACAGCTCTCATTCCTCGAATGGAAAATGTTACTTACCCAGTAAGCATCTGTTCTTGGCATGTAGAGCTGTAGTTTCACATGCGCCCACCCACCTCCCCGGTCTCCTGTGTTATTGTAGTTCTCAATTTACCTTCAGACGCAAGGACATTTATTTTCTACACTCACAAACTCCACTCTCACCCTGTGCGGGAAAACAATCTAACAATGGAGTCGATGCCATGCGCACTATTACCGAAAGGAGGAGTCACCTTGTGACTTGAAAGACTTCTTTGAAGAAAAGCAACTTGCAAACATCCGTACCCAACACTAGATGGCAGGAGTATGCAAAGCATGTGAACCTACAGCTACACGTGTCAAAAACAAATACTTACTAGGTAAGTAACATTTTCCTTACAGTGAAGCAATAATGGTGCCGTTTTGTTTACGCAGATTTATATGTTGGTTTATTTAGTTGTTTTGGCTGCCAACGTGGTGCACTTTATCCTCCTCAGAGGGTTCGAGACAATGAAAGCAGACTGAATTGCAGAAAAGAAATGTCATAGATTGTAATATGCAAACAGTGCGGTAAATCACATGAGCACCCAGCCTCATGGCTGAGTGCCCATCTGACTGCGCACTTGAGTGGGCTGGTGCTTTTCGAAGATTGACGGGCAAAGAAATAAAATTTAAGCCAACCGATCTGTTTATGTACTTTTAACTCCAATGTTAGCCTTGTGAAGTAACCTAGCCACACGCAGCGCTTTACAGAGATCCTAAATAAATATATATATACTATTTTTAGCATTCAGTTACATTTGCCGCCAAGAGATCTTAAGGTACTCTCCTTCCTTAGAATTAATAGTTGGGTTCCCCCTCACGCCAGCTCTTTTTCAGAGATGGTACTGCTGAAGACACGCTTCCCGCTGTGCAGAATGGCCACAAAAAGAGTCTTTTATTCATGTAATTCTATTTTATAGCATTTTGGCTTTGTGCTTAATGAACACACTGAGATGCAGGGGCATAGTGGATTTGTGGTCGGAAACACACCAACCGCATTAACTTAAATGGCCGTTCGGATACCAGATGATAGGCTGTACTTGAACAAGAGGAGGCTGAGGCTAGTAATTGACCTCCCCACGCAAGTGGTTGCAATTGACTAAGTATCTGTTTTCGCGAACGGTGCCTCTGACTGTATTACATAGGGACTGGTCCATGCCCTCCTCACTAGCTCTGCCGCCAACTTCATATTGTCCTGTCGGGTGTTAATAATGTGCTCGAACCCTTGGCTATGAACCCATTGATGAAAGTTAAAATGCCGCCATATTGGGTGGCCTGCATATGCAAAAAAAAAAAGACCCTTCACAAAACTGTTAAACTAGCTTTGTCAAAACTAATAGTTTCAGGAATTGGCTGACCGCCTTTGGCTTTGCCTATGCCTTTATTATGTTTTTCTTTTTTTAACATTGTTGGGAGAGCTGTTGGGACATCACCAATATATATAAAAAATAAAACTGGCTAAAGGCTAAACATTTTTGGGTTCCAAAAACCGCACCTTATCGTAGTGGACTCTGCCACTGAAGGGACATTCTTTGTGTGCAGATGTTCTCTGTTCTCTTGTGAAGGAGAAAAATGCAAGGAACTCAGCCAATGGCTGAAGTGGGTTGCTCTGTGCCTCGTGAAGTATGCTGTAGTGGACGGAATTAAAATGTGATTCGCATAACAAAATACCAATGAATGGAGAGGCCTGTCTGAAAGCATTTACTGAAAAAAGTATATTATGTGTAATTTTAGTTAAATCAATCGGTATTTACTAATAACAAAACTTAAAAAAACATGTAATGAAAAAGAAATAAAATCACAATATGGCCTACCTGTCGTGGCATTGAAGTGGACTGCTTTTTAGGCAGATATGCACAAGTAAAATGCAGTCACTCACAGTGAACAGACTCTGTGGTTGAAGTGGTCTGACCCACTACCCATGCTAGAATGAATAGAAGCAAAAGGTAATTGACACTTAGGCAGACCAATGGAAGATGAAGACTAACTGAAACCTCCGTGGCCTGTGAGATAGCTAAAGCCTAATTAATTAATTTGAATGGGGACTCCTACCTCCCTACATGTTTTGGATGAGGGGGAGTAATCTTGCTCTAACCCCACACCCCCATTGAGCACCTCTGTCTGTCTGTCTGTCTGTCTGTCTCGAATACGAGGCTCTAGGGGTGACTGGGATATTTGCCTATCTGAGGCTCTGTAGCACTATGTCCCTCCAACCCCTACTGACCATATAGCTTAAAGGAGGTTCTGGGTTAGAGCCGTTCTTTTGTAACCCCCAGATGTAGCTTTGCCCCATTTCCTACTCAGTTAAGCACATGTGCCAAATCACTAAAGGGAAGCTCTAGCTTGTTATACGAGGCTGAGGTTACCGTCATCTTCTGTTCAGTAAGGGAAACTCCACCTGTTCAGTAAGTAAAGCTTTTACAACTTATTGTTAGGCACGGTGGGTGGTAGCCTGATCAGTTGACCCAGACATTTCCACCACGGAGACTTGGGACCTTACTTGGCCATGCCATCTGGGTACCTCCCCACATAAACAATAGAGGTGTACCCACTGACCACCTACCAGAAGCCTGGGAAGAGAGTCTTACACTCTGAATTCTTCTTAGGAATTCCAATACCTCTAGGAAGCTGGCTCTTTATATAGTATACCAAAAAGAGGTATGCTATGTAAAGAGTCCTGGTATCCCCTATAAGTGAACAGGGGCTTGATCAGCAAACCCAAGGTGCTCTATTTGGGGATAGTGTGGTCGAGCAGCCTTAGATTAATCAGAGAGGAGTGCTAGACATTTGTTACACATAATCAAATGATTCACACTCTTAAAAATAAGATCCACTCCAATTTACCAAAATTACACTTCATATTTGTAATTGGGTATGTACTTTATTTTCAGAGATCACTGTCTTGTAAGTATACATAAATACATTTGCATTGGGTGAGGTATCACGGTTTTTCAGTATACAGAAGTACACTGGCACTTGTATCTTTTTAAGCAGTAATGGTATCCTATGGGAAAGAAACATATACTGCCTGTGGGTACTTAGCAGTGACTTACAGGTCTGTTCTTCAAGGCTTTGGGTAAGTATGGGACAAGGTCCCAGACAGCACAATCACATCACCTTAGACGGCGCTGGGGCGTCCGAGTGCAGAAGTGCAATTCAACATCGGGTGCCCCATTTAAATCAATGGGGAACGGTCCGGTCACAGAGGCTGCAAGCAGCGACTGGGAGCCCGCCAGTCCGGGTGAACTCATAAGGAGAGTCTTAGTCCTTGAAATGCTCGGGCACGTAGGGACACCACTGGTCCACTGGAACTCAGGCTTGTAGGCTTTGCTGCAGTGGTGTTTTCTCCTATGGGGTCTCCCTGCAGAAGGCTCTTGCGTATGTGTGTCTGGGTGGGGGCTGCAAAGCAGGCATGGACTGGTGGACCAGTCAAGCCAAACCCAAAGGTGGGCTCAGCTCTTGAGGGCCTCAGGACCCCGTTGGCACTATTTGTTGACTTCTCCCTGGTCTGTGGGACGTGGGTACAGCAGTGCTTCCTGGTGTCAAGTTTTCACGGTCCAAGACTCTTGCGGTTCCTGCTATCTGTCAAGAGAGGCTGCAGGTGGGGACTTGGGGGCCAGTCCGGTGAAGTCCAAGGAAGGGGGTGGGGCTCAACCCATGAGGGTCTCTGTGCCTCACGGCAACTCTGGCCGGGGGGGCTCATGCAGTAATGGTTGGTCTGGCAGGGCCACGCTGGCAAAGGCTCTCCTTTCAGTCCTTATGGTGCCTGCAAACGTCCAGGGAAGCAGCTCTTCTGCTCCAAGGGAGATATTCCTGGCAAGGTGAAGTTGTGGGTCACTCTTCCACAGCTTTTGTAGGTGACAGAGCTTTCTGGACAAGCCAGATCCTTGCAGTTGTCTGGGACAGCTGGCATGGTCTGTGCCAAGTCAGTCCCTACTCATCAGTTCTCGCGTCCTGGGCTCATCTTTATCCTTCTTTCTTCTCCAGTCAGACAAATATGTTTTCTTGCTGTCAGCCACCTAAATACTAAATTTAGGGGCGTTGTGTTAAGGGGCGTGAGGGGTAGTAGCCAATGGGCTACTCATCCTTGGGGCCACTACACTCCCTAGATGACCACTTCCTGGGAGGAATGGCCATCATCCTGTCAGAGTTAAAAAAAAAAATTCCCTACAGCCAAGATGATGAAATCATAATTTTCTTGTTCACTTCTGGTAGCCAACACTATGGGTGTGACTAACCTGGAAGTTTAACACGTCACCTTGCATAGCTAATTTCCTTCCTGTCCTGGTACCCAATGAGCTTCATGAGGGGGTGACATCTTGCAGGTCTGGGGAAAGCCAGGCTCGCATATCAAAGGCGATGGGTTATTCAAAGTTCCCTGCCTTCACATGCTAATTTACTAACCATCCTGCTGGAAGTGGTGTAAACACCTAATGTCAGAGCAGGCATTGTTTCTGACCTCCTAGGGGGTCATGAACTAGTCTGTGGTGGCGGCTAATCAGGACCAGTCAGCCAGCACCCTAGAGAACTAGTAGGTTTCAGGGGGTAACTCTAAGGTACCCTACTGGTTGCAGGTATTAATAAAGCAAACACCGGAATCGGTGTGGGTTTTTTTAATACGAGGTGTTTGATACCAAACACCCTGTGTTTCAGTGAAACCATTATGTAGCTGGGTAACTCGTTTTGACCAGTACCTACATTACCTTAAAATGGTGCTCACTTGTAATATCCAGCAATGGGGCTAGACATTACAGTATCTTATCTGATATGATGCAGATATGTCCTCACATGTGCTATACTGTACCCTGCCTTAAGGCGCCTAGGCCTGGTGTATGGATGACTTCCATATAGCCCATGCAGTGTCTTTGGCATGGATTACAGGGGTGTGCCATGTCATGTTTTCAAAACATGGTTACCACCATGTCATGCAGCCTGCAATGGCAGTCTTTGTGGAATTTGTGTATCATTTAGTATTCATTCCGCTGGATTGTGATCTCTTCAGGCATTACTTATGTGAAGCAAAGTTCCATTAAAAAACTAAACCGGTCTACCTGCTGCAACAAACTACATTTTTTCTCTATTTGAAATAAGCTTGGAATTGTTTTCTTGGCACTATGACATTTCGTTTACATGCTCCGCTTGATATCAACCTGTAATATAGTGGTAAGCTGGGAAGACCTTATGCATTTGCTGCTTATATCTCCAGGATTTCAACCCTCAGTAGTTGACAAAGTTAGTACATCTGAGTTGAGAAACTACTCCATGTTGCTGTATGACCGTAGTAAAAAGTGTGCGGACAAAAATGTGATCAGTGCAGTAATTTTGCTTTTGTTTCCCGCTTTCTTGCTTTTGTTGTTTTCGCTGCCCAGGTGCTTAATTTGTCATCGTCGAAGGACATCTATCCCATTTTCAGCTTTGTGGAAGGCCATGCTCAGGACTACGCCTTGGAAGAGTTGTGCTCACAAATCGCTGAGCAGACTGTGCACATCACTCGCCGGACGGAGAACCGGGGGAAAGTCAAGCGGCTAAGCTCAGATGAATTTGTCTTTTTATAATATCCCAACTCGGTTGGGACACCTCCCATTGCAGGTAATGGCAGCTATATGGTGGTGGAAAAGGAGGATGCAAGGACATGCCTTTCCTAGCCACTATCCCCTCTTGGCGATACTTTTCCCCTCTTTGGGGTAAATCCACTTGCAGAAATCAAGACCTCCGAGCCTGTGGGCTTCCTCGTCAAGCAAACATACGTCACAGTATTCAGGGTGAATTTCTTCCCCCCAGAAAGCATCATCGGACAGTTATTGTCACACAAGAACTTGCTGGTCATTATGGCAAAGATTTCAGTTTTTGATATGGAGCACTTACTCTCCCTTTTACAGGAAGCTTACTTTGTTCTTGTCAGAACTTTGCCTTCAGTGGTATTGGATAGACCACAGTCACATATTTGCAGCCCAAGAGCGTTTGAGAACAAGACCTTGTGCTGGAAGAGAGCGCCAACATGTCAGTGCCCAGATACGGGATAGCTCTGTATTTCTTTTCGTTTTTTTGACATCCAAAAGTGAGGTTTGCAGTTTGGTGTTAAGTCCCTATTCCTCATTTCATCAAGCAAATTACAGGAACAACTTTGGGTCTAGACTATTGTGATTGGTGTTTGATTCGGCACTACAAAAAATGCCAGGTTATCTGAAAACAATTGCATTTCACTGGTAGGTTTGTAGTAAACTAAACTATTGGTACTGTTCTCCGGAAAGGAACAATCGAGTGGCATGTTCCTTGCAAACTCTGTCTGCATACATGTTGAACAGTTTTATTTAGTTGTGGTAGCTTCCTTTTTTCCCTGGGAAATGGGCTTTCTTAGTAGGTGTTGCAGGCAGAGCTGCTTTACAAACTTGACACCCTCGTCACCCATGTGACTTCTAAACCTTTTGTCTCCCGAGAGGTAACCGGCTACTTTGTCCACTTATGCACACAGTCAAACGGAACTTTAAACCTCAAGATTATTAGCTATGCCACCTGGCATTTGGTACTGGAACCTGCTTGACTTGCAAAACATTTTGAGCTTCACCTTTTTTTTTCTTTATGAAATTTCAGAGCATAGTATGCATTATATTTATTTTTTTATGTTTTAACATTTTACTTGCTTTTCGGTCCTGATTCTCCAGGCATGTATGATTACTTAGTGTTTGTGTGTGTGCATGCTTGATCATTCCTTAAGAAGATGTTGAAAGAGGAGTGTGTTTCAAAGTTCATTGTGTACATTTGTTATCGGCTACTGAAGACCTCTACAGTGTTGTGGCAACTCGCAAGACTCACATCATCCTATGAGACCCTCCTATCCAGACAACCTCTCACTATCTACTAGATTATTCCTCAAAATAACATGCAGATAGTCATCCAATAAATCACCTTCCGATTGCTATGATGCTGAACGGTTACGAACCTAGGTGCACCTTTATCATGTTTGTGCAAGATGCTCCTGGAAATGTAAACAAACCTGACTTGTCAGCCTATATAATAGCTACACTTTTGATTGAACTTAATTTTGTGGCCCAGCATTGCTAAATACCCCTTTCTTTTGAGTAGAAATGTACTAGTCTGTGAACACCACAGCATTGTCCATGTTAGCTTACATTATTTCAGTATAATTCCTGTAGAATGCAGACCTTGATTTCTTTAATGCAATGAGTGAAGACTTTTTTGGGGTCTTTAGGGGCCGTATTACATAAGGCGCCCCGGGGGCGCACGGGCGTTTGCACCTGCTTTGCGCGCACTGGGGCACTTTGGTATTATAGAAGGGATCGCAGACGTGTGCATCTCCTTTTATAATACCAATAGCGCTGACACACTTAAAGCGCCAGCGCTATCAACAGAGGGTGTTCCCCTCATTTGCATAGGGATGTGCTCTATGCAAATGAGGGAATTCCTTTGACTCTGTGCCTGCACCATATTACAGATGTGGGTGCAGAGTCAAAGAAGGAGCACTGTCAGTGCACCCCCTGAGAGCAGCCCTCTGCAGGGGGTAAAGGGGGTCCCATGGACCCCCCCCCCCCCCAGACACCCCCCAGCGCAAGTTTGCGGGTGCCCCCAGGGCGGCGCATTCACCATAATGGAGCGTATTGGCATGGTTTGCGCCCGGCTCACCTTTTCAAAGATACGCTGGGCGCAAACAATGCCAATACGTAACATTTCCTTATTTTCTGCATCTTTTTTATTGAGTAACCCTCTGTCACTTGCATTGGTGACTATTTACAAGAGTTGTGGGTTTGTAACACAGCTGCATAGCTGAATACCAAATATTTAATAACGATAGTCTAGGATTGTTTTCATCAAAGCTGTGAAGTGCTCAGTTTAAAGAAGGCAGGAAAGTAAAAAAAAAATATTTTAGAATATATACTAGTATATTAACACTTGCAAGAATTCTTTTATCAAAGCTGCTTTATCACAATTGCAGGCAGTATTACAGATCCACAGTGATGCTGTAGAGCAGCATAATACTACCCCTCTCATATTTTCTATTCCTAATGGATCCAGTATCTACCACTTATAGGTTTCTGTAATTTCTGTATTTATTCTTGTTTTAAAACAAGCTGAGATGATGGGGCAGTGGGTAGTTGATGATTGTGCAGTGATAAAAAAAATGTGCTGACTAGATTGACGCATGACTTTGGTTGTTTGCATGTGAGAGGATGATGGAGTTTTAGGCCTTTTAGTTCGGCCATGTGGGCTTTCCTATTTAGGAACAAGGCTTTTTGACCATCAAAAATAAATATCCCACTTCACTTGTTTTCTGGACCCTTTCTGCGGGTGAAGTGGAGTTATAGACCCTAGCACTCTCTTGACTGTGCCACCAAAAGAACACGAGTTGAATGTTTAAAACAAATGTATTTTAAATTTCACAGTCAACAGGAAAAGAGGTTCCATTGTGCAAAATTTTAAGGTTTTACCTTAAAAGATATTTTTTCCAGTTTACTCCTTTTATATTTTAGCCCTTTTTGCTTCTGGTATATCGTATCAGCTCGAGGATTTCAGCGTAGTGACCGCTTCACTGCTGTAGGTGGACAACACCAGGTGTTGCTGCTTATCAACCTTATGTTGTAACCATTCTTATGTGCATAACTCTTGCGTTTCTTTCTGCATCATAAGCAGAAATTAAAGCAGCAAGGTTGGGGGAATGGGCAGCCATTCTCTTTTATTTATGAGTATTTGGTTCTGCTGTATGATGTGTAGCGTGTGGTCTGTGGTGTTCAGTTAACACCAGTTCTGGCTTCCCCTCATATCATTCCTTTTTAGTTAACTTTAAATGACAAAACGATGCATTATGTCTTTTTTTTCTCAGGTGTGCCCACTTGTTTCACATTACCTGCGTAAAGTTGGCAGGTGACACACTCTTAGTTACATGTGCAAGTTGTAATTCTAGCCAAGACTGGGACAGACAGTGAAGACACTAAGCGCTCAGTCAGGTCAGGCCCCCGAGTTTCCCATTTGGTTCGTTAAATAAAGAACTCACTAAGCCAGGTGCTTTTCTTCACATTTGGCACAGTGTTTAACGTGTGGTCTTTTGAGGTGTGGCAAAGTACCTTCTTTTTGATTAAATGCATTATGATAGAGCAGGGCTCTATGGAATAACAGGAGATGTATGCCCTGTTTGATTTATGTTGCCACCAACAACAATGCTGTGTGCTATGTTTTTGCTGCGATTTTGCCTTGTTTTATTAGTTTTTGACGTAGGAGGCTAGGTCTATTTTTGGGAATATTAAGGTAGCAGTTTTGAACTTTTATTATTTTTCTGTGTTCTAACCTAGTCCCATTTTCTTATAGTTTTGCTTCACCTCATAATAAAGGATTTGTAATTTTTCTTTTTCTTTTTTTAACTAACAGTTCACCTCTAGGTTTAAATATTTTCAAAATTACTGTATTTGATGTCTGGGTAGGATTTGAGCTAATTGCTAGGAAGATTTCAGGTGTGAGACCGCATCACTGCACCATCTTTCCAACACTTCCAAGTCTGAAAATGTTAATGTTTCACTGTGCTTGAACTACTGATTTGATTGTTAAACTGTATTTGATTGTCACAGCTGTTCATATATTTTTTGTGTGCGTCATTAACTTGATTGAAACTGTCTTATTGTATCGTCCTGTCTCAATACCTGTTATTTGATGCCAGATTTCAGTCAGGTTCCTGCTGGATCTCACAGCAGAGTTGTCTTCGACACGGCTTCAGGCCTTTATGATCAAAGGTTGCTATGGAAAACTTGAAACTATGACCAGGGATTTCGCCGTTAGCTTTACACTGCAAAGAGAACTTGGTTTTTAATATATTTGTGCTCGTACATTGTAAATAATAATAAACCGACATTACAGACAGAATGCTAATGAAGTGCGGTTATTTTTGTTGGTTTTCAGAAGTGGTTGACCGTCGGTTGATTGTGAACTTAGCACAACTATATTGATGCACATTAATTCTGCAATTGGGACCCCTTGCTGCCCTAGGGTTAGTTTCTGCCAACACAGGCAAGCGTTACTCATTGTTGAGACCTGAGCACTGGCCGCAGCACAATTTTGCCCACCAGTACCCCATGCTTTAGCCCAACAAACACACACCACTCTCCGTCCTATCTCTCTGTTGCTGCTTCATCACAACAGCAAGCACTCCATCCTTCCCAGATTCCCCGCCCCGCAGTATAAACCACTGGCAGAGACCCAACTCCAAGAGGGGGGTGAAACAAAATTTAGTGTAGTAGTTTCAAACGCGTAGTTTGAAATAGATTTATTGTCCCATTTATATCTTAGCATTATAGATACTTTGTTGCGGCAAATTTAGATGCGGGCGGACCTTAGGTTTAATCACAGCAGAGACTCCTCCGTCTCTGCTGTGATTAAACCCCTCCAACGGCTGTGCGGAATCTTATGAATCCCCCCTCTCCCTTGACGCTTCAGGTGTCTGAGGCAGACCTCTGATTCTGCCCATCTCATTGATGGCAGAAATTGGAGGTCAGTGTTCACTGCCAGTCCCCGCTGGAAAACCCAGATGGTAAGGGGCAATGAAAACTGCTAAATGTTCCCCTCGCCATGGGAGAGGACTCTCTTGGCGAGTGGAGCATTTTCTTTATTTTCAAAAGGAAAATCCAGGTTAAGGATTATGTATTTGAAAATAAAAAGAAAACAGTTTAGTGCAGTGCTCCGTCATGTTGACGGAGCCCTGCACAAAAATGTAAACGGCCTTGACAGAAGTTTCTGCCAATGCTTTGGAAATGACCTCCAGCTTGCTGGCTGTTTCTTAATTTGGTGGGCGTAGTAGTATCGCCTGGCGGGCGTTAAATCCTCTGCCAGGCCCACGTAGATTACTCCATCTGCCAAATTATAAATCGGCCCTCCGTTTGAAAAATTTTGCATTCAGTGAGGATTATTTTGTTTATTTATGTACATGACATTTATTTTGAGGAGAGAGTTAAACTTTTTTCTATGTGAATTATTTTTTTTACACTTTTTATAATGATGACCTGCTCATAACTTCATCTGTGGGAAATACCTTCTTGTGCCATTACTTCAGCTGAATAGAATTACTTTTCTAACCCCGATCTCTGCCATTTTGGGCTCCTAAGCAAAGAGGTGGTAATAAGTTGTGCCAATGGTAAAAGTTTAAAATTCTATTTTTTTCCCTTACTTACTAAATGCTTTTGAATCAAGTGTTTTTGTTAAACACTTTCAACCTGAATGCTTTTCATACTAAATGTTTCAAACTATTTGCCTATTTCCGTATTAGCAGTCCTTAGCAGGATCTCCCAGGCTGCCTCCATCTCAGCAACCCTCATCCTCTGTGCTGAAATGCTTGCCTTCAACACCAGTCCCTCTGCTGGCACTAATCTTCATATCTCACAGTACTATAATTGCAAGCACAACATGGGTATTTCCTCAATTCCTTTAATTAAGTTACGAACACATCACTTTGGACAGAAGGTTATTCGTAGGGCAAGTTAACTTTGCTATGGATCAGACTTTCCTTACCTTGGTCAAAGGCTTACTCAGCATGATTAACTCTCAAAACCATCTCCATTGTGTGCCTTCCTACAACTAAAGACTAGACCTAGTCTAAACCGGGGAGTATTACCACCAGCTTCCTCAACCCACACCTTGGCATCTGGACAGATCATTGCTCATCGTCTTCATCGATCTCCATACACGGTCAGACTCTATTCAACCACCAACTGCTCGCCCTTAAAAGAAGCATGTTTGTGGTTTTAAATCATGCTCTGATCTAATGCAACCACCTCACTCTTCTCCACATGCGATCTGGCCTACTTCCAACTAATGAAAGTTTTCAAAGCACTGATGATCAGGGATCCCTCCTGTGATCTGCGCCCACCAGAACTTGTAGTTTCAACCAAACCATGCCTCCCAGAAAGATCGCTGCAGCAAAATATCAGCTATCCCTGATCAAGCCTCGATTTTAAGTAGCCTAATCCAACTGCCACAAGTCTATCCTCACCACAAAGGGTTTTTAGCAAATATATGCTCCCACCTCTATCGAAAAACTATTTCAGGCCATGATACCTTTCTCATACCCTCTGCACAGACGCACCCATCTTCACGACCAAGGGACTGGATATAAAAACTGACTTTGTATCTGTAGGAAACTGGGTTTTTGTTGCAGTACACCTCCCCTCTTTTTGCCTGGTTTGTGATGCAACTTTGACTGCATTGTACTGGGTCCCTGCTAACCAGTTTCCCAGTACCAATGTTCATTCCCTAAAAAGCATTGTTTACTCAATTGGAAAAAGTTTTAGCACCCTCAGCCAGGCCCTAGTAAATAGCACCCCTGGTACCTAGGGCGGCCTGAGGTACTAACGAGAGCCCCTAATGGGCTGTAGCGTGGATTGTGCCACCCTAAGGGACCGCTCACCAAGCACATGCAAGATTGCCATTGCAGGCTGCGTGTCTTGGCACAGACAAAAGTAAAAACACAACATGTAACACATCCCTGTGTGCCATGTCCCCTACCACTGCATGTGATACTTATAAGTCACCCCTACAGCAGGCCTGACGGTCCTAAGGCAGGTTGCTTAGTACTACATGTGAGGGCGTACCGCATGGGCAAATATGCCCCTGTGCTGGCCAGTTCCATTACCGCTAGTACAATTGGCCAGGGAAGCCATTTTAGAACATGTGCTTGACACTGGTGAAAATGAGTTTCCCAGCCACATGATGGCTTCATTGAAAATAGAGATGTTTGGTATTAAACATCCGGTATTGGCAAGGCAAACCCACACTGTGTTGGATTTATCAATACATGCCCCCAGAGGGCACTGCAGAAGTGCCCCCTGGAAACCTTCCAGCCTCTTGTGTGCATGCTGACTGGTTTCTGCCAGCCTGCCACCTGAGACTCTGTTCTAGCTTTCTAGGGTGAGAGCATTTTTTCTCAGGAGACTCGGGACAAAAGCCTGGCGAGGTTGAGGGCGTAACACCCTCTCCCACAGGATAACCTGCTGATTAGCCTTGGGTTGGCGAGCTTCAAGGACGCTGCCACCTTTCGAATGCAAATCTGTTTCCCCTGAAAGGACCGGAAGCCACCCCGCTATCCAGAGCCCGCTTGGCACCTGGACAGGTGGGAAAATTAGCTAGGCAAGTAGGTATGGCGTCTCTGGCTAGTACCACCCCCAAGGTGGGCTACTGTGAGGTGGACACGATTTTTCAGGAGTAGCCATCTTTGTGATGGTATACATGGGAATTCTGGCACAGGGTTATGCCCACTTTCCACAAGAAATGGTCATATGGGGGCGTAGTGACCCCAAGGGTCGATAGCACATTAATTACTACCCTGCACTTCCCTAATGCCCATAAATGCAGTATTTAGTGGAGTCCCTAGCACCAGAGACGCAGATCCTGATGACATACACAGATCAGCTGAAGCAGATGAAAGAACCTGCCCCATTCCAGTGTGAAATCTGTGCAACCTATCCAATTGGGTTCTGAGTCGTCCGACAATCTCTTCCCTAGAGCAGATGAAAAAATGGCTTTAAAAATTATATGAAACTCATTTCAACAGTCTGTGGAATTTTTACCTTTTAACTATTTTCTTTGACAAATCATGGTTATTTTTTTTTTTCTAAAGATTTTCTTCGTGCAAGTAAGCAGCTCATCTTTGGGGAATGTTGAACTCCGTAAATCATAAAATACTATAATATTTCACAAATGCCTCTTCCGAATTGTATCTGAAATCCGACATTTTTTTACAATATTATTTGACTAAAAGCATCTTTTGGCTTCCTTTTAGAATAAATGTTCTACATGTGAAAAACGCCACCTTTGGGCTTGAGTGGGTAGTGGCCCTCGATCACTTAAATCAGTGTAGTTGAGGCAGGTTGTTAGCACCCCCGCCCGCAAAAAAGAAATCGCCAATCTCCACTAATGTGGGCTCAACCGTTCATTTACAGGATTATAGTTCCAGTGAACAAAGCACTATGAGCCACCAGTAAGGGAATTATGTATCCCCTTTTGGGAAAATCTGCCTCCATACCACACTTCCCTATGCATCAATATTTTTGTGTTGTACAGTCTAAGGTAAATGCCCAGGTGGAAATTCAGTTAAAGAGTTACAAAGCGTTTTTACTGTAGTGAGTTACAAGCAAGGGACATCATAGTTGTTGAGGGAAATTAACAACTGAAACATAGAGATGTAAATAACCCTGTCCACAAAATTACTGAAATATAGTGGCATTGTTTTCATAATGCTTTGGTGGTCGTTTAAGGCCCACATTACCCCAGGGCTTGAGTCGGGGTACCATGCGTGTGGTCGGCGTCCCAACACTTATTTTACCGAGTGGACGCCGTCCCCCCTGCCAAACACCTGGACTTCACCTTTTGGCCTCTCTGGGACTAGATCGGAGCTCACAGCACGATGCTCACGCGCTGGCTTCTCAGATGTAATCGCATCTAAGGGGTGAGCGAGGGGAGGCAATGAGTCCGATGGGGCAAGCCACCTTTCGTGACGGTACTTCCTGTTGTGATGTCACTTCCGATGACAGCGTCCCCCCACTTCTTTTTTTAGGACTTGTGCCCTGCATTACCCCAAACATATTCCAGCAGTAACACACGCCCAGTTCTGCCAGTCACCCTGCACCGCCCTCTGATGGGGCATTACCAGGTATAGATGTTACTGCTCTGCCAATCTCTCTTTAGGTCCCCCCCTTTTGTTGCAATGTATCCAGCCCTCGTGTTTGCTGTAGCCCTCTTCCCACTTCTGACACCTCGTCCATATGCCTTCTCATTGAGCCGGATCTTCAAAGGCCTCAACAACGCAAAGCAAATCTGCTTTCATCTTTTAATCCTGTCTGAAGGGCTTGGGTTTACTCTTTCACACCAGAATAACATTATGACCAACTGAGTAGCCCCAACACTATAGAAACACATCGAGGTAAAGCGTACTCAAATTTACTGACCTATCCTACACTCCACATAGAAAATATGCATGTTTACTGTCTTTAGTTATGGAGTTACTAATAATTTGTTTTTGAGATCTTCTTTTGTGTTTGATCCATGAGCGTCACCAAGTCCGTTAGCGCTGCTTTGTTGCAGTTGGTGAAAATTGTTTCTTGCTTTCCGTAAGTCATACCGCATGTATTCCACGGATGGTGCCTTCTGGAATCGGTGATATTTTGCCTCTTGCAGTCATTGGTGACTACTGGTTCATCCAATCAATGGTGAATGGTGACTCTTGCTTTCATTGAGTTGCCTCTTGCAGTCGATGGTGAGAGGCAGCCTTTACGATGGCTTGTGAGTGCTGCTTCTTGTAGCACCTCTTGCACTTAGTAGAGTGCAGGACCTCTTCTAACCATTGGTGAGTGGAATCTTTTGCAGTCCAGCCTCGTCATAGGAGCTTACTGCCTCCTGTGGCCAGGAGGCTAGAGATATGCTCCTCTTGTTTAGATGTGAGCAGCCTGTTGTGTGTTGTCACTTCAGGGAAGTGTCATTAGAAGCCTCTCCCTCTTAACTCAGCACTGTCAAACGTTCTACACCCTGGTGTTTCACGGACATCGAACCTCTCTAATGGCCCCAATGAACATAAGATCAGTTTCCTCCTGTTTGCCATGGACTGAACTTTCTTTGCCCGTAGCAAACTTGAGCCAGCCTCTCCCCATATTGAAAGCTGATTGTTAAAATGGGATTGTAAAGTCTTGGCCTAGCTGTTAATAAACTGTCATCGTAGCCCTTATTAGATGTTCCTCGCCCACAGTTTAGTCGATTAGTCCAATGGAAGTGTCTTCATGTCTCTGCCATACTGTCGTTGATAAAGATAAGCGTGATAGCGGAGTTCAGGCAAGACTAGACGGTAACATTTTTCATATTCCAGTGTGGAGAGGTTTCTTCGTAGGTTGTACCCTAGGATCCTGGTGGTGTCTGGCTGCCATGGACGGAGGCTGTCTGATGTCTTTTCTGGTCCCACTGGACCACCATCAAGACATGATCTCCTGGTCTCTCTTGTCAGGGACTCCAAAGCATCCAATTCCCTCTTCATTCTTGTGTATCCATAGCATTCGATTTTCTTCCATAAAGTCCTGTTGAAGTGTTCATACAAGTTCACATCCAGTTGGTTCCAGGTTCTAATCTGCTGAGACTTACCTCCATCAATATTCGCCCTGCTGCCTTGTGGTCTGGTGTTCATTCGTACATAAACCAGGTCTTCAAAATCCAAACGTAGAAGTTCCTTAACAAGTATCAAGGACTCGTCAAAGTACTCTGCAATCATTACTAGGTGAAAATCCTTCTCCAATTTTTCCAGATCTTTTTGCCAAGTCTCATCGACCCGCTCTCTGGTACTGTTCAAACCCAGGTCAAATGTCATTGGATTTTTGGCCAAACCATTTGTGATATACCTAGAGTCGTAATAGTGATGTGGGGCTCTAAGAAATGTGGCAAGTGGACTTCCTGAGATGTTCATCACCAGTTCGAATGCCGGCACCGTCGTTCTGTAGTAGGTGAACACTGATTCAAAGGTGCTCACTGGATCTCGGAGGATGGTGAGATAGTGGGTGCTCCCAGGCATGACCTCCTGTACAGCAAGTACATCTAACCGCATGTGGCTGCAGAGGATGTTAAACTCTGCAGCCTCTCTTGGAAGGTCTTCCACAAACCCCTTGGCAAACTTCTCTGGGTAGGCAAACTGGTAGGTATAGACTGGGAAAGCAAAAGTGAGACCCCGCTTCTCCCCAAGCCGAAAGAGAATGTTCTGGAAAGTGCTGCTGCCAGTTTTATGAGTTTTCAGAAACACAATGTTTTGACTTCTTATTTCGCTATTTGGGGAGCATTCCTTTCCACTTGGGGTCTTTACATCCGACTCAACCCGTCCTCTTTCTCTGCTAATGCTACGTCCTTTCCCAGCTGTCTTCCTGCAATTGAAAAGAACAGTTGAAATTAGATATTCTATACAAAGTAAGCAGTGAACGTTGAGAGATTTCACATTTATGCAAGGTTTGGGAATCCTGACAATCAATTAACATTTCCACATACCCAGAAAAGCCAAACGTACTTCTAACTGCAGGTTCCGTAATTTTTGGATTACCCCCAGGCACCAGACTGAATCTGGAACTATTTGGACCTGCACCTAGTTTGACTAACCTATTTGGGGCTTAGTCCAGACCCTTACTGGTACCAACTCTTACCTCTACTCCTGTGCTGGAGGCTTTGTTGATACTTATAGCTCCTGCACCAACGCTGCCTCAACTCCAGTAGTGCCTATCTGGATCCGGCCCAGACACCAGTCTTTATCCAGAACTGACATCAGCCCATACCAAGCCTATATCTTGTTATGATATTACCAAAGTGCAACTCATAAGTTTGGATGAATCCCATCCTCTTCCCTGGCATAATTTCTATATTAGGCTGCAGGACCTGTTCATATCTGGTTCTAAAACTGTTCAAGGGCTTCAAGGTGGCCCACGTGATAAGGAGACAGTCAATTTACTTACCCATTGCATAGATGCTGATTTATACTTCGACCTAAAGAATGGTAGTCACCTAGATACCTCATATTAGAAATTGGCTTGTTGGTTGACTAGGGTATTAACCAAAGTCAGGCAGCTACCACTGAGTTAGTGAAAGGAGCAAGCAAACCGTAAATGAACCTGTGCTGACTCACTGGTATCTTGGCACAGAGCAGTTAGGCTTAACTTAGAGGCAATGTGTAAAGTATTTGTGCAGCACATCAAACAGTACAACAGTGAAAACGCCATACAAATAGATTCCTCACCAGGTTAGAAAAATAGAGCTTAAATTAATAAATAAAACAAGACCAAAACGACAAGCATCCAATAAGCAGAACTTGATATATAATTTTTTGGGAAGAATAAACTGTAAAATATCGCTTAGAAGTAATAAACACTTACTTGAGAAAACTGGTCACGCTGGACCGAGACAAAGCCAAAAGTTCGGGCTCACAGCGATGTAACGTGGTCTGGATACAGGGACCCATTGAGGTCTACTGAACAAAAGTACCTTGATCCTGGCTGGGTTGACGTTGACAATGCGTTGGTGTTAATCCACGCAGTTGTGGCGATGCGCCAGTCATGATCCGCGCAGCAGTGGTGATGGATCTGATCTGATGAGGTGCAATGTGTAGATTCGTCATTGAAGATGCCTTCAATAAAGATGCATAGACCTTGCACTGGGAAGAGCTTCATGCAGTGGTAGTTCCTAGGGCGATGTGTCAGGGCTGATCTAGGCAGCTGTGGCGATGCACTGGTTCTGGTCATGCAACTGGAGTGATGCGCTGGTTCTGGTCATGCAACTGGAGTGATGCACTGGTTCTGATCCATGCAACATGATCGATGCACCGTTTCTGATCCACATTGTGGCAGCAAAGCGCCCGTTTGACAGAGGGTGCATATGTTTTGCTATAGCAAGCACCTTAGGCCCCCTTCCAAGGCTCTAGGACTGGGATGGCATCACTGGACAGGGCAGACTCCCAGATGGTTGAGTCCATGTGCAAAAGTAAGGTTGATGGAAGTTTTTTTAAGCCCCTGAGGGTTCAGAACAGGAGCCAGCCAGCTAGCCCGAGGAGTCACTCTGGGTTTACGCGATACAGGTCCAGTACTTCTCACCCAGGCAGAGGAACAGCAGGCAGCAGTCCTTCAGCAGCCCTTCTTCCTGGCAGAATATTAACAGGTCCAGAAGTGTACTGTAGTGGTGGTGTCTGAGGTCCAGTAGTTCTACCTAGTGGCTTTAGAAGTGGGAAGACTTCAAAGATAGGCCTTTGAAGTGCACAAATGCCCTGCCCACTCTGTCCTGGCTCCAGACTCACTACTGGGGTGGGGAAATTGCAGCCCTTTGTGTAGGGGACAGGACACAGTCTATTCAGGTGTAAGTGAGACTGAGTCCAGCTCCTCCCTCCCGTCCTGCCAGGATGGCCCATCAAGGCACACCTAAACTCTCACAATGTGTGTCTGTCTAGAGGGAATACACCAAGCCCAGCAGTCACCCTTCCCAGATATGTCGGAGGCAGGCAGCAGGAACCAAATGGCTAGAGTAAGAAAATGCCAACTTTCTAAAAGTAAACACAAGATGATGGATGGAGTGCTGAAACGTTTCAAGCACCCACCCCTCCAGTCAAAAGATCTGGTATTATTTTCTTGTTCTTTTGCTCACTATGCCACTCTAGTTTGGACCCACCCATATGCAAATTAGCCTTGATGCTGCACCTCTTGGGAACAGTGCAGCCCGACCTGCCAGGCCAGGTACTCGTTGGACTGGAAACAAACATCCTGGGACATGTTTCGGGGTCTCACCCCTCACCAGCCAAGCTAGCTAGAATCGAGTGCCACAGCGAGCAAGAGACCCACTTCTGGGCATACCTTTGGCCACTTAGGGCGAACACAGCAAACACAACAAGACGATGGACGGAGTGCTGAAACCTTTTAACCACTCTCCCTCAGTCAGGCGATCTGGGTTTAATCCATCATTTGTTTGTGCACTATGCCACCTCAGTTTGGTTACTTAAGTGGTTGGCACAAGCAGTGCTGCAAGTCCACTAGTAGCATTTCATTTACAGGGCCTGGGCGCATGTAGTGCACTTTACAAGGAGCTTTTAAATATTTTAAATATGCTATTTAGGGATGAGCCAGTGTTGCCATGTTTTACGGAGAGAGGACATGCCTGTTTGCACTGATTAGCAGTGGTAAAGTGCTCAGTCCTAAGGCCAAAAAAAATTCCACAAACGGTAGGAGGAGGAAGGCAAAATGTTTGGGGGTGACCCTTCCGAAAGTGCAATTTTTCAACGAAACCCCCCTCCATACTCTAGCCAGTGTACTCTAATCAATGCCTTGATGGACTTCCCTGCTTAGGGCGATAGAAGGTGGACAAAGGTCCACTACTGCAGAGGCACTTGTCAGTGCTACGCCTGTCTAAACATCTGTTGGATCCCTCTATACTCTCTTGAGCCTCTGAACTGACCCATGATGAATCCTTCTCCTCATCTGTGGACCCCATCTATGCAGCATCTAACCTTAATTTGCTCACAGATATACCCCAATAGTCCGACAGCGGCCCATTCCACCTCTTGGATCAGACTTCTGTCCCCAACCCAAATAAAGCTCTGTCCATATGGACAGTAATCAACAGAGGCCACTGACAGCTGTCAGTGTCAGGAGCCAGGCCCTAGGCCAACCATTGGTGGGTGGAGGCTCTAAGTGGGGATATTGGGTAAGCCTCTTTAACAACCTTGGGACTGGCAAGGAGTTCCCTATGGTCGACATTTGAGCCCCCTTGGTCGCCTATCTTCTTTCCCGCTCCCACCCCAGCGGCACTTCCTCTTCCGCGCTCCCCTCCGGCCCTGTGTCCACGGCGGCCGCCGGTGTTGGTCAGTGACTGCTCCTTTCACCATTTATCCTTGGCCCCCCCTGCTGTCTCATGAGCCTTTTGGTTATTGTTCTGCTCTGTGTGTTCCCTCTGGGGGGGATATGGCCCCGGGTATATAGTATTGTGATTTCTGCCACCTCCGCCCTGTTGCTCGACTGGCTCCCTGGTCGCTTTTCTTCTCCTGCTCCAGCGGCGCTGCCTATCCCGCGCTCCGCCGCCGGCCCTTTGCCCACGGCGGCCGCCGGTGTTGATTCCTGCCTGTCCCATTCACTGTTTTCTTACAGACGACCCAGTTGCTCTCTGCTCCCCTCTGATATTGTATCTTTCTGTTTTTTCCTGGGTGGCTCCGCCAGGGGAGGTGTGGCCTTGAGACTTTTTGGTGCTGCGACTCTACCACTCCTGGTTCCTTTTTTTGCTGTAAAGTACCTCCTTGTACTCTTTTGCCTGTTCTGGACTGTACCTTATTGCTGTGTATTGTGATACTGCACTGTGTTTTGGTGTATCATGTTTTTATTCCTCAATAAAGGTAAAAATAAAAACTCCTTCCGTGCGCATAACAAACTCAGCTCGTCATGAGGCACGGTGCTCGTGTGCTCATGATGAGCTGAGCTCGTCATGAGCCGTGGAATGCTCACATGCGGGGATAATTCCCCTGCTGTGCTGTGCATTCCGTGGAAACGAGTGTGGCTGTGACGAGCTCAGCTAGTCATGAGTACACGAGCATTGTGCCTCATGACTAGCTGAGCTCGTCATGAGAACGGGGGCACTGTGAGCACCCCCGCCCCACAGCACAGTGGGTGAATTACCCCCACTGCAAAGGGGTTATTAGATTAACTTAAATTCAGTACTATATTCAAAGTAGCATCCTCATTGTCATTTTAATTTTCCGAACTCCAATGCATTTCGGGCTGATGCCCTTCGTCAGGGATCACTATAGGTTAAAACGGAACTGAATTTAAATTCATCCAATAAAACCAACTGGATTGAAAAAAACTTTGACTACTGAATCTGTACCCTTTCTAATCTGTCCCATATGTATGTTGGATCAAGGGAAAAAAACTCTCCTCCATACAGACCCAGCGGAGGTATCTTCCCTTTGTAAGCCCTTAGTAATGCAATATGGGAAAGCACCCCCAAATCTACAATTAAATCTGGCTAGACAACTGTCCTGCGTTAGGGCCTTCTTCTTAATGCCTTCCCAATGCGTACCCCAATGCAAATTCCTCCTGAAGTTTAAGCCCAAATATTTATATTGATCTATTTGCTCCACCTCCTGTGTGTCTTAAGTGCCAGGTGAAACTCTTAAATTTTTTCCCACCGACCAAAATCTTGGTCTTTTCCAGATTAATGTGGAGCTGGTTCTGCTTACTATAAGTTGCTAGAGCATTTAGTTTCCTCTGCAGATCAATAGGCGTACAATCCAGTAATACCAGATCCTCTGCATAAAGCAGACAGACAATGTGCTAGTTCCCGATTTTAGGGGAAAAACACTTAGAATGGGAAATAAAGCTGGGAAGGTGGGCCAAAAATAGGCTAAAGAGCAGGGGTGCACCCCTGGCGCAGGCCATTGTCAATGGGAATTCTTTGAGATAATCGACCCACCCCTGGCGCAGGCCATTGTCAATGGGAATTCTTTGAGATAATCGACCCACCTTATCTAACTCTACCTGAGCCCAATTACCAGAGAGCAAGGATTTCTAGTACACTAAGGAGGTTTGACAGGAGCTCCGGGGCGACAAGTTCCCCCAACCGGATATCCCTATCCCACAAAATCAAAGGCTGTCAGGAAGTCTACAAAACAATAGTGCAGCCTTCGATTTTCCTCCAGGGCCTTTTGAATAATGGCCCATAATGCAAAACAGTGGTCTATAGTGGAGTGACCCTCTCGAAAGCCCCCCTGTTCTATTGGAATTCTCTTGGTTTCAATAGACCAGTCTTCAAGTTTGGCAAAAATAATCTTAGACAAGATCTTTAGTGAGATGTCAAGAAGGCTAATAAGCCAATAATGTATGGGGTCTGTACCATTCCCTTTTTAAAAAATAGGTTTCACTATAGACCCTTTCCATGAAAAGGGGTAAAGGCCGGACGTGGCAATCCAACTAAACAAGGAAGAGTAAACCATGGTCCATCAAACACTGTTCGTCTTAATTATTACTGCTGAAATGTTATTGGGGCCAGCGGCTTGGGAAAGTTTTACTCTCTCAATAACGGCCTTTACTGAAAACCATGTAACGGGGAGTTTTCGTTCAAGAATTTTATGGGGGTCTATCGGAGCCGAAGGGTCCCCTACATAGGTCTGTCAAATAAGTAGCCCACTGAGCTTCCGGGATCATACAAGCAAGTGTGCCCCTATTTTGACCACTAAACTCATTAACCTTTGACCAGAACTTTTGCTGATCCTTGAGGAGGATAATTTCCTGCATCTCATCCAACTTACTATGGTAGGAGGTGGCTTTTTTCGTCTACACAAGAGATTTATATTGATGTTTAAGTTTAACCAGCTCCTAACTCCATTCATCTTTTGACAGTTTAGCATGGAAAAAATAAGGTTATTTATGAACCTATTTTGAAGGTTAAAATTAAGTCCTCGGCATGGAGTTGGTGTTCTGTCGATATTTTAGAAGAGCTTGCCTAGAAACCATTAAAAATTGTCGTAAATGTGTCGAAGGCCTATTTTTGGAGGATTTGTGGAGTTGAAAGCAAAGCATGTCATGGGTGTTTGCATTTTTGTATGCTGAAAGATCATCCGACCTGTGAACTTTGCTGGCAATACATTATTCTTAATTTAATTACTGCTGGAAAGCCCAGTTCAGGAAGATAACAGAGAAACTTTTCTGTTCAGAAGATTGTTTAGCAGAGCAGTTTTTGGAATAAAGGCTACTTGGCTGAAGGTAATCTATTTGTAATCATGGCTAATGCAAATCTATTTAGAAAAAGAAAGGCCTAATTTTCTGAACAATCTTTGGAACTGCTTGATGACAACATCCTGGAAAACTATGATGTTTTATTTGGTACACAGTCCCATCGTACATCTCTGCAGATTAAAAATGGTGCCAGAGACAGTATTCTGCAAAAGATAAATGCCATCTCCACTACCTAACGCCTTGTAACTGATATTAAAAAAAAGGTGGTATGACCTGCGCAAGAAAGTGCGTGAAGATTATAGCATGGCAAAGCAGCACGCTAAAGGGACAGGTAGCGGGTGTCCCTTATGTTGAACTAAAAGTGTTGGAGTTTATGGATCCTGCTTGTTTGGAAAGACTAGGTGGAATTGATACCACCCTGGAAAACACAGAAAATGAACAGCCAGGTAAGCTTTTCCCCTTCTCCTTTTGTTAAAATAAATGTAAGCTCAAATGAAATGTCCACTACAAGAGCAAAACCTGGCATAATTTTGGTAATTTTCACATTTCGCTTTTTAGGCAACATTTCCTAAATTAATGTATTATCCCTTGTCGCATAATTCAACATCATAAGCAGAAAATATGTAGCAGAGAACAATACGAATGACCAGAACTCAAAGGCTGTTTGCAGTGCTGCTGTTTTTTGCACTATTTATATAGCGATCAATGCATCCTTTTTACAAAAAAATGAGGCAAGCACGCAATTTGTGCTATAGTCGGGGCCACTGGAATTATGCAAGTGTAGATTATGCAAGTGTAGATTTTAATGTAATTGTAGATTTGCTGCATTTGCCACATAATCAATCATCTGCCACATATTCTGTGGATTTGAACAAAAAAATTGTTCTAGCTCAAATGGTTCAAAAGTTACTGAAAATATTATACGTGTTGCCTCGCAATGGAAGGCCCTTTGCAAAACTGCACTGGTCACCATTCTATTGCCTATGGATGTTAAACTGGTATTAATGAGGTGCAACCGATGCCTAGAGAGTGTTACCAAGTTTAACAAACATTTGCAATGCAATAGGTATCGCATTTACACTTTTGGCATTGTAAATGAAAATCCCTTTTATTTATGTTTTAGTTCTAAAACGTAAATAAAAGGCATTGTCATTTACAATGCCAATAGCTTAAACTCGCGTAAATGCGATACCTATTGCATTGCAAATGCTTGTTGTTTCTAGTAGGGCGGTCTTATTTTTGGAACCCCAGCCCTGGCTTTCCCCGCCAGAGCTTCCCATAAAAGTAGTGGTGTGTTTAAAGAGTTATTGCAGTGCATGCCTCCTGCTAAATGTTTCTGAAGCCTCATAAAGGTTGCATGTGTGTTGCAGAGTTTAAGTTGTCTCTCGTACAATTCAATGCATGTACTTACAGTTGTTTACTTTGCAAGGTGCAGGTTTTTTGCCACGTACAATGGTTGTAGGTTTCAAACACTGTTTTTAAGGCACAGTGCAACTGCCTATTGATTGCACATTGTTTAACAGGTCACTTGCTGCTGACTTTGGTTTGATTGAATATGTTTGATTATCAATTTTGATAAATAATAAAAGAGATACCTCATAGTTCAAGTTCAAAGTTTATTATGTTTTTGGCTCTCAATGAGGGCCACATAAAATAAACGCACAATTATACAACATTAGTTACAATAAAATCACACGAAACAGAACAAAAAGGAAACACTTCATATCTACTGGTCGAGCAATCATCTAACATCTCTCTATGTATCATTAATAAATATCTAAAAATCCTTTAAAAAAGTTAAAAATTCTGAAACAGAACATTTCATTTGGAGGACAATAAAGTGCATGGAAAAAAGTTTTTACATTTAAAATTCCTAATTGTAGACAAATTGGTTTTAACCATTTATAGCGCAATGGGCATAGTGCGGGACAAATAAACAAGACATGATTACGATCCTGTACAGCATTATGGCAGAGATTACATATTGGAGATACACCATACCACTTTGCAAAAAGGAGATTTAGTGGGAGCAAATCTTGTCTTAAAAGGTACCATAACCTACGGACTCTATGGGGGATATTCCAAGTGAGGTATTGTTGGGCCAGCTTTGGTGTATATGTATTTAACAGTGATTGCCTTTCTTTTTTTCTCTGTTGGGCAAGCATATCCAATTTATAACAGAGTTCCCAAGATGCACATTTTAATTTAGACTTTAGTTCAGAGGGAGTAAGTGAAAACAAAGTGCTTACATCCAGCTCTAACATAGTTACTGCTTTTCTAAAGTTTTTTACTAACAGGGAAAACTCGTTAAAATTGCCCAGGAGTTCACTTTTAATGGCTTCCCGTAAGGAACCCGATTTACCTTTAGCCAAACAGGCTACCCATCTTACGAGGGCAATCAACCCCTGTACCCAACAACTTCGGAGTCCGAATTCCAGCCTGCATGAAGATACAGAGCAAGCTGCATTGAGGGAAGAGATTCTTCTTAGTACCTTTCCTTCCATTTTTTGCAAGAATCCCCAGTGTTTTAACTCCACTAATTCAATTCCATACAGTAGAGTTGCAGGTATCTTTGCTCTAAATACATCTAAAAATAGTGTAAAGTGTCTCTTCCCAGTAGCATTGTACAAGGAACATAACCCCATACCATGAGCCAATGCTTTAAGCGAATTGTGCTCGATGTGGGGTTTCTCACTTAGGTTTGCTGAAATTATTTTACCTAAGAAGGTGTAGGTTTTAACCACCTCTAGTTTCTGTCCTCCTATAGCCCAACTATAGTTTTCAGACCTACATTTTTTCTTTCCAAAAATGCACATAATTTTACTTTTCGAAGCATTAATCTTCATGTAGTGTGCTTCTGCGAATTGGTTTAATGCATGTAGGCGGTTAGACAAGCCCTTCGGGGTTAAATCTAAGATGAGTATATCATCTGCATACATTAGAACTAAGCATGGGCGAATTTTGCGAATCTCGCGTTCGCGAATTTTGCGGATTTGCGAACTCGCAATCCGCGAATTCTCGCGAATTTGCGGATTTTTTTTTGTGTGTGTTCGCGCGGGTTTCTGCCAGTTCGCGTGGGTTTTGTACAATTTTGCAAACGCGAACTTACCTGTCGGGTCGCAAGTTTTGCGAACTTGTTGTTTCTACGTGTCCAGCCTGTTTGGGACACTCTTCTTCATCACTGCCGCTCTCTGTCACCACTGCCACTCTCTGTCACCACTGCCACTCTCTGACTACTCATGCCACCCTCTGGCCCACCCATGCCACCCTCTGTTTCATCACAGCACCCTCTGGTTGTCCAGTGTACATTATTGTGGCAAAGCAAAGCACACCTTCCCTGCCTCAAGTGACCTGAATTAATTTGGGGCTGATTAATGTGTCACAGAATATTTTTTTAGCTGGCACCTGCTTCCTTAGTGCTTCCTGATTAGTGATCTTTTGCACTTGCTAAGTGCTTTCATTGTTGCAAAATTAGTTACAACACCTGCCCTGCCCCAACTGACGATAATCAATTAGGGGCTGATAAATGTGTCACTGGATTTGAACTTCCAGCCTGGCTCCTGCTTGTCTCCCTTAGCTGTAATTCAGGACCTTTGTGGCATATGTGTAACTATTCTGAGGGTCAGAGCAGGGTCACATAATAGTTGCAAGTAGGCAACTGAACTCTGGAGGGGCCCCTCAGGAAGTACTACAGGAAATGGCTACTAATGATGAGCTTGAACTTTTGAACCTGGTAAGTAGTTTCAGTTTTGCTAAGATCGTATTTCTGCAATTTAGCGCTTATTCGCGGGGCGCGAAGTTGAACTGGGAAGCCGCAAACTCACGCGAACAGTGCGAGCAAGCCATAAAATCCGCTGCTCGCGGATTTTGCGGGAAATTCGCGAATCTCGCGGATTGCGAATTTACCAAAAAACCGCAAAATCCGCGAGCGGAACGGATTTTCCGCCCATACTTAATTAGAACCGATATAGGTGACCCTCCAATTATCGGGGATAGTCCACCACAAGTTGCAATGGAAGTAGGTAGGTCTGCCGTATATAGTGAAAACAATATAGGGGCCAGTATACACCCTTGTTTCAACCCATTCGGAGAAGGGATAGATTGAGAAAGACCCCTTTCTCCGCCTTGCAGTACCTTACACCACGTGTTCGAGTGAAGAGACTTTACCAGTTCGATTAATTGCATTGGCATGCCCAATGCAGCAAGCTTTCTCCACAGCGTTGGACGATCCACCTTGTCAAACGCTGTGGAGAAGTCTATAAATGCCACGTATATGCCACCACCTCGAACACGTACATATTTGTCAACAATCACCTGTAATGCTGTTAAATTATCAAGTGTATCATGCTCTTTGCGAAATCCTGTTTGTTCCAAGGGTAAAATACCATTTAATTCTACCCATTCAGTAATTAACATTAAAAGACATTTGGCAAAAAAAATTCCTATTGAGTCCAATAGAGCTATTAAACGATAATTGGTAGGCTTATCCCGCTCTCCCTTTTTAGGTCGAGCTGACGTTAGCATTCATGCGAAGCATGAATGCTGTCAGCTCGACAACTAATGCTATCCGTATTTAGGAGAGTGGACACCAAAGTGTCACGAGCTTTCCCAGTGTCGGATTTCACCGCGGGAGCGAGCGCGCTTGCGCAGACCGCAGGGTTTGCATGCAAACACGACGCGCACACAGGCAGGCCCCATCCCCTGCACGCACAGGCACACGCGCACGCGCACACACACACACGGACACGCAGGCACACACACACCCCTCCCCCCCCCCTCGCCGACGCACCTACACACACTAGCGCACCTACACGCACACACAGAGACTGCCCCACACACACACCAGCGCACACAGACACACGCGCGTACACCCCCCTCCCCTCCCCTCCCCTCCCCTCCCCTCCCACTCACCGGGCTCTTTCGGCGTGTTCCGTGTCTCCTCTGCAGCGCTGGTCGGACACTCACCGGGCGGGCGGCCGGACTTCCTGCCGGATTGCAGGCCCCGCCCCCGTCTCGGTCAAAAGTGCCTGACTTCCGGTTTTCACGGAGCAGGGCTGCGGCGTTGATTTCTTTCGGGGACAAGATCCACCCCCCCCCCCCCCCAGGTCACCGCTTGCTTGTCTTTTGGGGAGTAGAAGTTGTTTCAAGTGATTTCACTTTGTTACCTGGCATCTGCCTCGTTGCGTGAGCATCGCGCACGTACCTGAAGTTCACCGAACATATGCAGCCATGTCAGAGTTCTTCGAATGTATGGCAGTACCCCTTCAGGAGCGTAGGAATCCCGAGCACATTAAACCTCCAACGCGGCTTACACAGCTCGCACAAAGTATCGGTGTGATTTTAAATGAATACACTCTTTTCAAATCCAACTCGAACACAGAGTTCTTTTTCCATAAATGGTTGAAAAATGCACTGACCGCCGCGTGAATACAAAAGCCACAACAAATAGTCGTCTTCTTTTGGCAACGCGATCCACAAGTAGCCCCCGAGATTTAGAATACTATAGTCCCCTTGGCAAATGAAGCAGGTAACGCTGCCGGTTCCATTCAAATGAACGCAGCCACATCATGCAAATGTTCCCAGTCCAGTAAAGTGCTGGCAGATGCTCACAGTCTGTTATCCTAAATCACTTCACATATTTCCTGTGTTCCTTCCATCCGCAGGACCGTGCTGCAGACGGTAATAAACTCCAGATAAACAGTAAACATTTTAAATTCCAGCTGTCCGTTGGCCGCCTGGGCAGCCTGGACGAGCGTCTAGGGCTTGTGTTGCTGCTGTTTACCTTCCCAGATATAGATAGGAAGTTAATTATTCAACTGAGGCGTAAGGCATTCTACAGCTTGGCGTGATCTGCAAGGCTGCCCCTGGAACCCCTGCTTTCAAAACGGACACGTTATGCTTGCACCTAAAATAAAACAAATGCTTTTTTTAATTTCCTATTTATTTTGTATCCCTTGGTTCCCTTAACTCAACATAATAATTGTTTCTAGTTGTGTTCTGAGGAGGCGCGCGCTGTGCTCCTGCTGAGGTCCGGCAGTGGCTGTGGGGCATCCATTCTGGTTTTAAAACTCCCCCTTCACTGGTCCTCTCTTTTCCTTTCACTCCCTCCCCTCTAAAGAACCGACCCAGTGCACAGTTTACTTTATCTGGCAATCATCTGTGTTGCTTATGTTTTGTCTCGGGATCCCCGCTACTGGTTTTATTTATTTCTTGTCCCACTCTGGAACAGACCGTGCACGACTCCCGCCCTGTCCTCCCATCGCCCGCCGAACTGCACCCCAACCCAAAGGGCCTCGGAAGGATGCAAGGCCCCTGCATGACGACCACCCAATTCATGCAAATCTCCCTTCCTGCAAGCCACCACCCCTTGAGTACTTTGGCCAAAGTTGCGAAATGTGCCCCCACCCCCTTTTACTGCCACACTCGAGCGTGCTTTTATCCCACTCTAATTTCTACTTCAGTAAACCCTGGCTGGTGTAGGGACACACTGGCATGCATGCACTTCTGAGTACGTGCAGCTTGTGACTAAAGACACACAGCATGTAAGTATTCACAACACAGGGCTAATGGCCAGCTCAATAAGCGCTGCTGCTCGGCCGCCCAGCACAGCTAATACAAACCATCCCCTTCCCCCCCAACACCCCAATTGTACTAGCACCCCCATCTACAACCACGTGGTGCCAGGGCGCATTGAAACATCACAGCACTGCATCGTTGCCCCATCTGCTTGCACCTCAAAGCTCACGGCTGTGGGGCATCCATTCTGGTTTTATAACGCCCCCTTCAGTCGTCCTCTCTTTTCCTTTCACTCCCTCCCCTCTAAAGAACAGACACAATGCGCAGTTTACTTTATCTGGCATGCATTTGCGTTGCTTATGTTTTGTCTCGGGATCCCCGCCACTGGTTTTATTTATTTTTTGGCCCACTCTGGAACAGACCGTGCACGACTCCCGCCCTGTCCTCCCATCGCCCGCTGAACTGCACCCCAACCCAAACGGCCTCGGAAGGATGAGAGGCCCCTGCAGCGACCACCCTCTTAATGCAATGTCTCTCCTGCAAGCAGCCCCCCCTCCCGCGCAACGCCCCCCCCCATTCTTCCACCTCCATTGAAACTCTGCATCCCAGGACGCCACCCCCCACCAGCGCCCCTCCTGTACCCATCCCCTGTCTGCCTCCTCCCGAGCTATACGACCCCCGTGGAACAGCATACTCTCTACACCTGGTCCCCCTGGCCACGCTCCCTCCATGCCTTCTTTTATTTTATTCTATTTATTGCCGAGGGCAATTGTCTATGCGGCCCCCCTGCATCCGTTGCCCTCAGCCATCCCACATCCTCCACTGCAATCCCCCCTTCCCAACAGCGCCTAACCCCACGCCATGGGTGTGTGTGTGAGGGGGGGGGGGGTCCCACCGCCCGCAGAACTACACTCCAACCATCCCCAGAAGGATGAAAGGCCCCTGCATGACGACCACCCAATTCATGCAAATCTCCCTTCTTCAACTCCCTGTTCTCTTCTCCTGTGCTGATCTGCTTCTCTCTTCCAACCGCCTCCTTCTTTTCTCCCTCTTCTGTTCTCCCGTGCTGATCTGCTGCTCTCTTCCACCCGCCTCCTTCTCTAACTCCCTGTTCTCTTCTCCTGTACTGATCTGCTGTTCTTTTCCACCGCCTCCTTCTTTAACTCCCTGTTCTCTTCTCTTGTGCTGATCTGCTGTGTTCTTCCACCCCACCTCCTTTTCTACCTCCCTGTTCTCTTCTCCCGTGCTGTTCTGCTGCTCTCTTCCACCCGCCTCCTTCTCTAACTCCCTGTTATCTTCTCTTGTGCTAATCTGCTGCTCTTTTCCACCCGCCTCCTTTTTAAACTCCCTGTTCTCTTCTGCTGATCTGCTGCTCTCTTCCACCCCGCCCGCCCCCTTCTCCAACTCCCTGTTCTCTTCTCCCATACTGATCTGCTGCTCTCTTCCACCCACCTCCTTCTTTAACTTCCTGTTCTCTTCTGCTGTGCTGATCTGCTGCTCTCTTCCACAGTATTTTAAAAAAATAAAAGCCATTGTTATTTGTAATATCGATACATCTAAGTCACGTAAATACAAAACATGTTGCATTACAAATGCTATAGGTGTCACATTTGCAAAAGTTAAAAGTATTGGCATTGTAAATGACAAAGCCATTAATTTCGCGATTTTCAAAACCAACACATAAATAAAAGATTTGTCATCTACAAGACCAATAGCTCAAACTTTCCTAATGCGAGACCTATTGCATTGCAAATGCTTGTTAAATATGGGAATTAATATACTTCCCCTCCAAGAGTTGGGGACTGATCTCGATAGGAAGCATGCATGAAACACTGGGAGAAGAATCCTACTCCAAGAGGTAACATCTTGCTTCATTATTGACATGGGCAACTCGTCCGGACCCATAGCTCCGGAAGAGCGCAGACTCTTTATCACGGAAGCTATGGATTTCTCGGTCGGGAGTTCTATATTATGCTCTCTATTCGGGGCTAGTTCCCAGTTATCACCCTCTACACCGTTAGATGCGTATAAACTAGATATAAATAATATCCAGACATCTTCAGCAATAGAGATGGGGATGGGGGTGGTTCTTGCTCCACATCCCTTCCCTATTATGGACCAGAATTCTCTAGATTTGTTAAAGGCCGAAGCCTCTCTTAACCTAATCCAGAGGGAATCTTCTTTTTCTCTTTTTAATTTTGTTCTCAGTCTGACCCTCCTTCTTTTTAGTAAGGCTAACTTATGCTCATTTTCCCTGGATCTATTAAGGTACTGTTGCCTCACAAGTTTATTTATTTCCTTATTTAAAGGTAATAACATACTAGGAGGGAAGTGCAACTTCTTAGGGTTTCTTGATTTCTTTGCTGTCATGATAAGCTTCTTCATAAGGATTTCGAAGTGTAAAAATTCCCTACCCTGCCATTCATCTAATTCTAGTAGAGTTTGGGCAAGAATATTTTGTACATCCTTCATAGTGGTAGAGTCCCAGAAGCATCTTCCAGACTTACAATTAATAGAAACTCCTTTATTAACTAAAGACCAAGAGTCAGTATCTGGAGGTTGTAATGAGACAGTTATGTTGATCATATTATGGTCGCTCAAGGAGGATTGAGAGATCATTATGTCTCGAATGAAAGAGAACGTATCATAGTCCGTAATTACATAATCCAGGATGGATTCACCCCTAAATGACCTATGTGTAAAATTAGCGGGAATGTCGGAAGGCATAATACCGTTTACGATTAGCCCCTCTAGATAGCTAAGTTCTTCAAGCAATATCTTTCCTATTTTATTAGTTTTTATTTTACTAGGAAAGATTGCTTGAGGTATATTATATGCTTCTTCCTTGGATTTGTTTCTAAACATGTCTGAACTTAAGTTAGACACTTTGCTATTTAAGTCACCCATGAGTAGGATATATGGAGGCTGATCGAGCTCTAATAATTGTTTTACATAGGAAAACATTCTCTTCAAAACAATGTTAAAAGTATCTTCAGGTGGAATGTATGCATTTAAAATTACAAGCGAAGACCGTCTACCTACTGACGCTAGATTATTGATAGTTATTGATTGAAAAAGATTACTAGTGTCCGTGTAATGGGAAAATTGCCATTGTAATGAGTTAGATAAAAAACAGGCAATTCCACCTTTTGCATGACCTTTTTTTTGAAGGTGTAGCGGCGGCCTCAAGAACAAAATAATCTTTCCCCCCATATAGGATATTTTTACACCATGTTTCCTGAATACATAGCACATCTGCGTTCAAAGAAAATAGAAAATCAAGCTTCTCTGGGCAATTATGGAGTCCTGCTGCATTCCAGGAGATGACTTTTAATTGTCTGTTAAAGATGTTGAAATAGTCTTGAATTGTTCGATGTGTTATTCGATAAAACTCCTGGTAGCCAATTCCACAGCTGTTTATCTTCTGTTAGAGGAATATCCATATTCTCAGGGAGAGGGAGTACCTGAGAAACCATGTGTTTACCTCTAGAGACCCAGATTTTTAGAACTTTATTATGGGTGGACGGGTCTTCCTGCCTAGAACCCAACTTTGAAGTTCCTTCTCTAAAGAAAATACGCTTTCCATTATTAAAAAAGGGTAACACGTCAATCCCTCTACATTGGAATGCTTCCGCTTGTTGGAAGACAAGGTTAGCAATTATTTTTGAACAAAATTTTACCCGTGCTCGTTGCCCATTTTCAAACCTTATTACTGAGACCAAGTCAATATCACTTGACAGAATACGTTTTAAGCTTTCAATATCCTTAAGGCAATTAAGCAACCATGACCTGTTCAAATTTAGGTCAAAATCAAATAAGGGAAGAAAATCCAATGTCAAGGTATCCACACATGGGTTAGAGACTTTCAAAGGCTCAATGGTTGAATTCGTAGTCACTTCAGATGGTAGCCGAAAAATAGGTGCAGATGAATTAAGTACCGTAGGCATATTTCTTGTGTCTTCATCCACTGGTGCTGGGGGTTCTATCTCATTAACCTCAGAACATAGAACTCCCCCATTCATAGGGCTGTCAACAAGGGGACCTTCTACGACAGGGTTAGTGATACAACCCACAGCCTCTTTACCGGGAGTATCCAATAATGAGCTATCTGCAATTTCTATAACATCAGGCGCTTCAGTATTTATGTGCTTTTGAAAAATGATTTGCCTCTGTCTTTTCTTCTTGTACTTGCGAACAGGCTTCCTATTTTTCCCTTTGTTCTTTTTACTTTTTTCTTTTACTATTCCCTTAGTCACTAAAGTTCCTTCAGGTTCTTTTTTATCCTGATTAAAGATGGGAAAAAGTTCATTTCCAGCAGTTTGGTTAACCTCTACCAAACTTTCTTCCTTCAAGGTTGGTTCCAATTCTTTCCTCCGGTTTAAGAAAGTTGGGGTAGGGGTCTTGAAAGGCTCGTGAATATCTACCTTTAATGTCATCCCCACCGGTGCATTTTTTCTTAATGAATTATTGCTGTCTATGACATTTTGGACAACAGATTCAGTAGGGGAAATAGACCCATTCTCAGCATTTTTAGCCAGTAATACTTTCAATATCTCAGTAACTGAGTCCAAAATGCAATCAGAACTCCCTACAAATTTACCCAATAAGAGTAATATGGAAGCCAGTAAGTGTTCAAGTGCTATCAGAGAATCAGAAACCGGTTTATCATTTTTTGGGTAACCAGATGCAGTAAGAGAGCAGATTCCTGATAGATTACTCTGCATTGAGGGGATGTCATTAGGTGTTATAGAAGGAGTGCTACTATATAGCAGTAATCCTGATGGCGTTGCTCCATTTGGAGTTTTACTAGGATCAGGCTGTTTCAAAATTCTCTCGTCCATATAGCGACCACAAAGTTCAAGATCGATACTGGACGGGATAGATACTTCTCTTATATCCTCCTCCTGATTTTCTGTGCCCTTAAGAGTATTATGCTGAAGAACGTTCGAATTTGTTATCATAGGATCAGAGTGGTCTCCTTTGTATAAACATACTGGGAGGATTACATCAGTAGTCGGAGTCCGGGAAGGCAAATTTTTTTCCGCAGTTAGCTCAAGATTAAAATCTTTCCTTACATCAGACTGCGGTTCCGCCTGTGTTATCATCTCATCATCCGTTATTATTGGAGCTTCCATAGATTTGTTCACTGGTTTTTCCCAAAGTTTCAATAACTGCATCTGTCCCTTAAGTTGTACACTATTTTCATATTTATTCCTCAAGGGGTTAGATCTGGTTTTTATACATGACCTCCCCCCTAGGATTCTTCCAGAGCGTAATTTCTTTGCTGTCATGATGTATGGAGAATTTCTAACCAGGCTGCAGGCTTGTAAAAGCAGAATATGTGAATGTTTTTAAATTTAAAAAAAAATAAAATAAAAAATAAAACGAACAGTCAATAAAATACGAATCCACAGAGACAATGAAGTAAATGCTCGGCCAGTCAACAGATATATCTCCTCACAGTTTACACGTCTGCAAACATTATCAGGTCTTACTTAAAATGAGATGAAAATACCGGGGCCCTGCCCGGCCTACCTTGGCCACAGAGGGCCCGCCCTTTGCCCGGGCTTCGCCCCAGGCGCTCCCGCGACGCGGGGGTGACGCCTCTTTAAAGCGCCGCCTGGCGCGCTCTGGTCGCGGTATTCTCGCCGCTGGGGCTGGCGGGAAATGTAGTTTCCAGGCCCCGCTGACCTCCGGTATTGGATGCCCCCCTCTGCTCGGCGGCCGTTAGGTGGTTGGTGCGGCGGCGGGAGGGGGATGAAAACGGACCCAGCAACAGCACAAAATGCGAGCAATGCAGTCCACAGTAGGTAGTGATCCCGATAGGTGTTGGATGCAATATTTTTTCCTTTTCACAAAAAAACCATGCTCCTTACGAACTCTGTCACAGCCCGATCGGTTAAACAAACAGCTCAAGGGAACAGGACGGTCAGGAGATACCTCATAATGTCTTGTAAGATCTTATATGCACTTCAAAAGATGTAAAACGTTCCACAAAGCTGCTCCTACTGCTGCTATTTTGATGAAAGTGAATTCTGTGATAAAATACACAAATGACAAAGATATAACTAATTTCCAGATATGAAATTACCACAAATCTTGTTAGTGGAAGTAAAATGAAGTTGTTAACTCCAGCTTCTAACTGGAGGAAAATACCTCAAAAAATAACACTAGAAAACTGTAGGTTAGTGGGAGCAAACTTAGCTGCATAGTAACTCATTTGGGGTAAAATCCAACAGTAGTGGTAACCATGGAAGGATCTCCAGATTTTTGGAGATAAACTGCCGATGGAGGAAATGTAATTACCTCCAATATTTTTGGAGTAATGGGCAGGTTAAAGACACTTTTCTAAGGAATGAAATAGCATGCAAATACCGATTCTGGAGGAAATACTTCAGCCTCTAAAAATGGATTTTACTCCACATTAACACACACATCAAAATCAGCACCTCAGAGTTGAACCAGCCCCCAAACCCCTTGGGACGGGGTTCTGCTTGCACACCCTTCTCACATATATTTTCTGTGATACGACCTAAAACTTTCTGTACAATATTATTGTACCGCACAATGACATCATCAACATAGGTAGGGAGATATCAATCTTCTCCGCTAGTTGAAAGGTGGCAAACTGTTGGAGATGAATTCGATTCAAGCGTGTTGAGAGCCTACACGGATAAGACATTGTTAGAGGCAAAACCCTCTCTGGGGACACTGGCTCACACAGGTCAAGGACTGCTGCAATTGCCCAGTGATCACTACCTTCATATTTAACCACCTCGAAATTCTTAAAAAGGTTGAATTGCCAAAGAGACTTAAATATGTAATCAATACGGCCTAAGCACTGGCCCTGCCGGAAAGTTGCTGCTTCTGGGGAATCATTTTTATATTGTCAGTTTATATAAATCAGACCATGATTCACCAGCCATTGACTCCTCCTTTTTAATGATCCCAGGAGGAAACTGTGCTGGGGGAATATCATAAGAATCCAAAACTTACTCCAGCTGCAGGTCCGCTGTACGGGGAAGAGACGAGCATTAACATCCCCGGACATTATTATCAGTGCTTTCGGATATTTTGCTACCAGACGCTGGAATGGGTATTCAAATAATTCCAGCCAGCATTTCATTTGCCAATGGTCTTCTTTATGAATATCGACATTTATGAGTAGAAAGTATCTGAGAACATTGTTGCTCAAGCCCAATTCAACCACTGAAAGCTGCAGACCACTTGATATGTTTATAACTTCCAATGATCTCTTGATCACCGTTGTAGATATTAGCGTTAGAACACCAGCAGATGATCTCCCCTTACCCCGGGTCTGGCCTTTACTATTCAGTACCATGAAGCCTTCTACTGATTGGTCCTCTCTCAACCAGGGCTCCTGAAGAAATACCAGATTGAAGGGTTTCAAACTTTCTTCCAGTACACCACTGTTCATCAAGCGTTCGAACCCATGGATATTCCAACTCCGGATTCTCAGTGTTGTTTAAGAACACACCACTCTGTAGATGGATGTCTGGATTGTGCATGTGAGGGGAATAGTTAACCCATAAAAGTCACAAGCCTTTTTATTTAGCAAACAATATGCTTATACCTTAGGCTACACAGCATATCTGCTAAAATGGGGCTGACAGTGCGCAGATCCGTGCATCCCTGAGGCCAGTGAGGAGCAGGGCCCCCAGCATTGTCTCAGCTTCCGATAGGGCTGTGCTTCTTTTCCTATCAAGAAGCTGGGAAAGGGCTTGAGGTGGGTCTTCCTCTAGAGCCTGACTCTGCTGCTCTGTCTGGCTCCTTGTTAGAAATCATGGCATGCTAGTTCCAATATCCGGCGCCGGATTCCTGCTCTTTTGCTACCTTTGATCTCCTGAGTTGCCAGCAAAGGGAGAAAGGTAATGAAGTTTAATGTGTTTTAGAGTTTCAATCAGCGTGAGAATCAATGAGTGAGAAGGAGTATGAATAAGGGAAAGCGAGGGAGTGAGTTAAGCAGTGTGAATGAATGAATCAGTGCAGTGGTCTTTTCAGTTCTCTTCCAACAAGATCCCACCTTCTCAGCTTTTTTAAATACCTTGAAATGAAACAAATACTGTAGTAACTGACAAAGTGGACTTTTAACCCCCTATTCTTTAACTTCGAAGTTCTCTGGTTCCTTTCCCAATTATAATGTGAGATTCATGCATTTTTTTCTTGTAGACGAACCCTTCAGATGAGAAGGTGGCATGGGCCAACCGTTTGTCTAGGTGGTTTAGACTCTTATCAGTTCCAAGCTCGTTGCTTCTTGTATAGCACTTCAAGTATAATGTTTAACTTACACCTGCTAAAATAGTAAAGAGGATTAACAGATGCACTATATTTATCATTCCTCCGATTCAGAGTAACTAGAACAGACCATATGCACGTTTGATACCTGTTCATTGTTAAGAGGATCTGGGGAGTGAATGTTTTTTATACTGTCATGCTAAATTAATAAGGCATTTTTGTTTGATCCCCTATGGACCTTTCTCGGGCTAAACTATGTTTTTTGTGAGAAATTGCTATGTTTTTCCCTGTTAGTTGCCTTGATTATCACTCTGCATTGGAACTGGGATTTGCAATTTTGATTACGAAAGCAGGTAAAATTTAATATTTCAAATATTCCCACTAGTATACTATTGTATGGCATATACTATAAACGCTAAATAGGTTTTGGTGAAAGATTTAAAAAAATTGAACATTGTAATGAAATTATCCTGTGAAGAGTGTGCTCTTGTATTCCGTTATTTATGCTGGTGATACATACAGTATGAATTTGTAAAGCGCACAGATACTCCAAGGGGTGTCCCCACACCACAGCCTAACAGTACTAACAGGCACCACTTAAACCAAAGCAAATTGCCAAGTTGTAAGATTTTTGGGGAAAGATGACACAAAGCTCCTCACATGGAGCTCTGTCGTAAGCAAGTTCCATGTGGATAGATAAGAGAAAGAGCAACCCCGTCCCTTTTTTAAACATGCCTACTCTTAGGAACCACTACTAGAAAAGACCATGAGGAGCAATAGCTTTTTGCATTGGTAATGTAGCTGCCTAGTTATCGGATACCTAGGGTCTGAGGCAAAGAAGACCCCAAGGGCCAGAAGTAAAGTCTTGTAAAGAATTCTCTTCTTTACTGGCAGCCATGGCAGCAATCGCAAGTGAGGAGTCATGGGTGTCTGGAGAGGAAGATTGACATTGACACCTGCGGCAGCGGCATTTTGAACACCTGAAGTCTGCTAATCGGATAATCTGGGAGATTAAGGTGCAAAACGTTAGCATAATCTAACCTAGAGATAAATAAGTGCACATATCACCGACAGGAGAAAGGATTTTTTTTAAAGGCCAGGAGCAATCTAAATCATTTACCTATCATTTCCGAAACCTGTGGTTGGAAGGAAAACAGGTTATCGAACTTGACCTCTAAATTCTTTGCAACGGTCGAAGGTGGACTGGAGGAGGGCTCTATGAGGCCAATAATTTGGCCACTAATTAGATTGGTAAATCCCAAACAATAAGATTTCATTGTTATCCATTTTGCACATTAGATGACTAGCACAGAGTCATTCAAGGTGCCTGAAGGCAGCTTTTAAAAGGTCCACATTAAACAGTAGCCCTCTTCTCAAAAGTGAGGAGTAGCTCATTGTAATTGGTGTACGACATTATCTTAAAATCAAACGAGTCAGCCAGAGGCATCAAAAGGACCAGATAGACGTTAAACCGAGGTGGGCTGAAACAAAAGCCCTGAAGCAACCTTACGAAAGGGGCATAAACCCACAGGAGAAGAGTCCCAACCACACAGATTTTACTCTTATCCAAGAACGATTTAATCCAGTCTAGGGCTAAGCCCCCAGCCCCTAGATCAGCAAGGCACTTAAATAGGATTGCATGAGACACGGATCGAACGCTGCCTGAAGATCAAGTAAAATTATCACTGCTCTCCATCCTTGATCCAATGACAATTTGGTGTTTTCAGAGACTTCAAGCAGCGCCGTCTCCTTTCTATATATAGGTCAAAATCCAGATTACTGGGGTACAGTTGCTTGTTGGTCTCCAGATCCGACAGCTGCCTATTTATTAGCGTCTCAAGCAATATCGATACTGCTGGGAAAAGCCAAATAGGTCTAAAATTCGACAGATTATAAGGGTTCACAGAGGGTTTTTAAGAAGCGAGAACAATTTATCCTGTTTCTAGACTGAAGGTACTGTGACTGTCGAAATGTTCAAGAGCCTATTCAAAATGTGGTTAACTTCCTTGATAGCGCCGGATTGGCCAGAGAACCAGATTTAGTTTCTAAAATAGCAGATTCAGATTCCTACAAAAAGATGGAATTAAACTGGAGGAGCGAACAATGCCTCGGGCAGTCCCAATGTCCCTTGGCAATCAACTGTCGTCTAAAACAAGGGTCTGAGCCAAATTATGCTGGATTTGAGTGATTTTCTCTTTAAAAAACACTAATTTATCATACAGCTCCTGAGAACGTCAAATACCACTGCTGCTTGATGGGTTGCTAAAAACCGCTTGACGATTTTAAAGCTTTCATGTGGCCCATTGGTGGCTAATGCCGTTTTTTCTTCAAAAAAGATTCTTCCGCTGACCTAAACGCAGCATGGTGTTTTCACAAGGCCGCCTTATAAACCTCGTTGTCTCCAACTTATAATATCCCGCAACAGTCTCTACCTTTTACAGGCACTCTTTTCCTATGCGAGAAGCAAAGTAAACCAGGGATTCGAAGGCCTATGTATACAGGCCTTCTGAATCAGTAGTGGAACTAAGGGATTGGCAGCTGGAATAAGCCAGCTGTGAACTTCTGTGTCAGAATTAGGCCTACCTGATAGGTGAGTGACCGAGATAAATATAAAGTTCGGAAGATCAGCTGGCTTGATTTTTATTTCTGGTGTAATAAGCATAGGAGGAAGCTGTGCAAACCATATGATGTTTATTGCCACCCTGCCAGTGAAATGTAATTGGTGAATGATCCGGCCATGACCATGGGCAGAGCTCAGAAACAGACAGGGCAATTAGAAAAAATAAGATCAAGAGATGGCCAACTTGATGCATCGGGTGGAGGCTACTTGGAAGAGATAACGATAAGTCATTTTGTCCAACAAAGCCAGAGTCCCATTATCAGAGACACAGTCATCCTGCATATTAAAATCCCCTCAGACAATGAAATGTGCATACTGGGAAGAAAGAAGGGCTATCGCCTCATAGAGACCTAATAAGATCATCAGTGTGGCCCAGAGGATGATAATTCAATGCACAGAGCAATTCCATAAATAAAAGGTAACAATTCATTTTAAGGATGCACAACTGCACTTGATCCGATTAATTTGAAAGTTTGACTGTTTGCCCTTTGCTTTTTTAAAGTGAAAACACACAAGTAACTCCTACTACATAGTACTAGAAAAAGTAGAAATACATTTCTAGTTTATTTAATATTACATTGCAAGGTTTGTTGGCAGAACGTTGCTGGCATCCAATTCTTCTGAATTGTTGCATAATTAAGAGTTGAGTGGCACGATGGTTTATTTTTTTCCGCTGCTACTTTAAAAAAAAAAATGTTTACAGACTCGGATTTGTGAGGAGGTAAGGATAGTGTGGATGAAAAGTATGTATATTTCCTGAAAAAACTGTTGATGAAACGGAATTGTTCTCCTAATCCTGAAACCTTTAGAATTTGCTAGTCAATGCCCCATGCACTTATTGGGTATCTCCAGTGCTTAATTTGTGCCGGTGCTCAACACTGGCACTTTATTGTCAGGGCCGGGGCTATCATTTATTTTCAAGACCAGAAGTGGTAAATTTAATTTTTCAGAAATAGATGCACACAGTGAGACCGCTTTACTTCTCCCACTCGTCAGTGCTGCGCAGCCTCTCACTCTCACCCATTCGTCAACCTCTGCCCTCCTGGCTGGCTGGCGATTCAATTTCAACTTTTAACCTTTTACAAAAAAAAAAGCAAACGGGCTCTCCAAGAGCCCTCTTTATTTCTGCAGTTAACATGGCTTGCCCTTCCCCCAGCAAGTTAGACACACCTAGTTCCAATGGACAGCGCAGCACTGGGGAGGGATATTTGCACGTATCTAAGGTGTTATTGCAGACCCTGTAGCTGCTCACAGTCCAACACAAAGGATTGTGCTGCAAGCAGCCCCAACTCGCAGCATACAAGTCGCCCCAAACAATCATCTGGGTTGCTGTTGTGAGGCATCACTGTGATCCCTTCCTGAGGGCAGTCTGGCTTGAAAGAGACAATGGAATCACCACCCACGTGGCACGTTGCATGCATATTCATGCTTGCCTTGTGCTGAGCTGCAGATTATGGTAGATCCTGGTCTGTGTATATGTGAATAGTGTGGACTGTTGACAAATATTTTGCAATGTCTCCCATTATTATGTTCTCTAATAGATCAACCCTCAGCCTCCCCGCTGCACACTTTCGAAAGTTTCAAAACCGTCACAGGAAGCAGAAGTCATTTTCCAGTAGCCAGTATAACTACAACAGGGCTTACGGACCTGATACTGGACAAAGTAGCTTTTCGACAACAGCAGTTCCAGCTTCCTTTTTCACCAGCACTCAACGATTACTTTGCAATGCCTCGCGTTCTTCTAGATGTCATGTGGTTATCGCAGTGCACATTTTCAACTTCCATTCCTTTACGTTCCCTAAAAGCCCTTGTCCTCCTTTCCTCTTGACTCTGTTTTCCAAGTAGCCTTTAAGCAGTCACTTCTGCAGGAAACTGTTTGGTGCTACTCTAATGCATACAGATGTCTGACACCTGGATACCGAACGCCTGCAAAGGACAAGCAATAGAAACCAGTGGGTGGTCTTCAGGGAGCACCCATCCCCTTAACAACCTACATCCGTGGTGTAGGAACCGTTCATACAAGATGTTTGACTCCTCACAGGGACTGAACATCTTGTATGGCCCCCTGGATTCTTTTTTCCAGACATGGGCTATGGTAGCATATTTCTATGGCTGCCACACCATCATGAATGCAACATTGGATATGCGCCACCTACAAGAGTGGGTGTGCGTCAATAATACAGGAGGGGCATGATCATGATGGTTACTTCTATAATATAAATGTGCGCACCACACAAGACAACAAACAGTAGTGATGGAATCGCCCCATTTAATTTATATATATATATATATATTCTCACTTTCCAACTCAGGAATGTGTCTTTCCTCCCAGGCCATATGTAGATATAGTCTTTGAGGCACAGTGCCCTCATTGAGTAGAGGATCTGAGGTCACAGTGATGAGACAAGTCTTCCAAAGCTTCAGGTAGAGATTAGGAGCCTCATATATTTGAGCAGCCAGCAATGCTGAAGAGCACCCCAAAACTACCCGTGGTGTAGGCAATTTTGATTTTCACTATTGTAAGGACTATCTCTCCCATAGGTTATCGTTGGAGCTGCCTTGTAACATCTTACAAGTATAACTTTCAAGTGGAAAAAGAAAGAGGTTTGGGGTTCCTTGAACTCAGGTTTTAAAAATACATATTTTAGTGAAGTTGGTTTTTGAATTGTGTGTTTGAAAATTCCACTTTTAGAAAGTAGGCATTTTCTTGCTTTACCATTCTGAGTCACTGCCTGCCTGTAGAATCAAGCTGGGTTGTTTTTGTATTCACTCTAGACAGTCAAATTGAGATGAGGTGTGCCCTGCTTAACCCGATGGCCCCTCACCAGGCTGATGGGCCTTTCTTTGCTAGAGTGGTGGGAGGAGTGGTCACTGAAACCAGAATAGGGCTGCGCCTGGCCTCTCACAATGTTGTCTCTGCCCGCCTTCAGTGTGCCTGGAGTTAAGACAAAGCAAAGCAGGATCTTGAGGTGAACAAAGATTTTCCTTTGAAGTATACCTACTTCAAAGGTCAAAAGAGGTATAAGTATTGGACCTATAAGGCCACATTTTTAGAACACTTCTGGACTAAGGACTCTGAGAAGAAGAAGAGCTGTCAGGAGTACTGGCCCCTTTGCAGTGTGTTATTTTGCTGGGTTGGTCTGCAGTTGCTACGTCTGCCTTTGGGCAGTGAAAGAATGGGACTTTGCTTTCTTGTATCCTGCTTTTCCAAGGGCTTGTGTGTGCTTGCCTTCTGTTGGAAGTCTCGGTCATCAAAGACTTCATCTCCACTGCCAACTAACTCATCGCTGTGTTTTCTGACGCTTTCCTCCTTTACAACTGTTTTTCGATTTGGATTTTGGTGCATCAAAATTACTTTGTGCTAAAATCAACGCATCCATAGAGTTCTAAGGACAGAATTGCTTAAACCTCTTAAAAGTGAGTTATGTATGTTGGATTGGATTAGTTATTTTAATTGTCTCCGAGTTAGGCCTAACTGCTCCTGCCAATCTACCAAGGGGGTGAGCAGGGGTTATCTTGGGTGTGTAACTCCCTTACCCTGACTAGAAGGAAGGGTCCCTACGTAAACAGGGTGCAAGCCACTGCCAACTAGAGACAGCGCTTAATTTGAGCTGGTTGTTTGCGGTTCTCAGCACCAGCACTGAATTTGTTTCTGGAGGTCGGCACCGGCACTTAATTGTCAGCACTACACTAATGATATGGTGGCACTGCTTACCTAATTTAGAGAGGAGCAGAACTACGGTTCTTTATGAATACAATATACATAAATTACTAAAACCTGCCTCCCTAGCCATTCCTTTAGCTTTGGGGACCTGGAATAATTTCAACTGTCGCACTTGCAGGTGAGAGAGATGGTTATTAGCTGTTTTGGTACCGCCATTGGCATTGATGTCAGGGACAATGGTGGGTGCAAGATACAGTGGCCTCCCGGCCATGGCCCTGGCACTTATAATTTTACAAATTAAGCACTGGCGTATCTCACATGACATCAAAGATAATAGATATGCCACCACCTACCACTTCACCAACGTCCCTATTGAGCTTAGGTCCAGAGACCTCATAATAGCTGCTCGGACAAAGATATTCAGGTCCCGGTAACCTATTTAATACTGAGCTCCGTTTCTGAATGTCGTTCCACGGACTCGTCTACAAATGTGTTTTTTTTTTTACCTGCTCCAGCACATTGAAGATGACTGCAACTGTATGCCTACCAGATCTGGCGTTGACCCATCTAGTTAATTTTTTAACATTCTTACTTTACAAGCCAGCCAAGGCATCCAAAATGGATTCCACTTTGCTGTGTAATTAATACTGTAAACCAAATTTGAGAATGAACATCAAGAGCCATCTGCTCCCATGTTTGCCAAATCTCCTTTTAATGTTAGTGTCCGGCCATTACTTTATGCTTCCAAACCCTGAGCTGCTGATCTACTCTCCATGCTGAAGCAGTGGTCTAATGCCTGGCAGTGCATAGTCAGTTCGCCTGATTCTAGTGTCTCTCATACATATTTAATACAGCGCTTTCTTCACTTGCAAACAATGCTGTGCCGTTCCACCTTCTTGCATCCTGAAATTGCATGACTTTTCAAAATGTGCCCTCTATAATCCTAAAATCTGGCACGAACAACTGACCTTTATTTCAAACATCGGTTTGTTCCCTCTTTTTCTTCCCTTCCAGCCTCTGCATGCCTCCTATCTCTGAGCACAACCTTCTCTAAGCCATATGCATATTTGTCCTAATGTCTAATAATGCATTTATGCAAATTACTCACAGCTCATTTCAGTGATCACCTCTGTTTAAAAACAAAAAATCTACTCCAGCAACCTCACAATCCCTAATCTGCTCTGCTTTGTTGATCATACCTAACTTCTATTAATTTAGTTTACCACAAAGGAAGTGGAATGAACACTGGACTAACCACTAACCTTGTGTTCCGGAGCAGCATGCTGCCTGGCGTAAACGATTAAGATTAAGGGTATGCTCAGACGTGAGTCCCTTGCTCACTTTGCCACTGGATTCAAGCAAGCCCGGCTGAAGACGGCTGTAATGCCAGAAACCGGTCCTGGGAAGCTTGATTCCGGTCCAGGGAAGACATGGCTTGGCAGTTTGGGCTGGACTGTTTCCATGAGGCACAGGGTCAGACTGATTTGCATATGGCCATGTCTGAACTGGGGTGGCTGAGTGAGCTAAAGAACGGTGATGGATTAAACCCAGATCAGTTGACTGGGGGTGAGTGTTTGTATTGTCAACGCTCCGTCCATCATCCCCTTTTGTTTTTCTTTGTAAACGATTAAGACGCCTCATCAGGGGTAGTAAGCACGGTATAGATGCAATCATAATACAGTACAAATCCTTCCTATTGCGTTTTTGAATAGGACAAAATGTATGACTCCTTTATAGCCCCACCGCCGTGAGAGATCCGCATATCATTTTCCAGGCATAAACAATGTATGCAGATGTACAGAATGTAATATGTTATTTTGTTACAATTAATAAGGGTGGGGCGGGCATTGTGACCTACTTGAGGATTCACCTGTTTGAATCACGGCACACACTTGCACTGAACGGGGTTGAGAAATAGCATGTTACAATTTACACATATGCCTGTATACTGAAGGGTGTGTATGTGTACATGTATCAAATATAGCTACGTAGTAAATAGCTATAATATTAGTAAACGCAATTTGCAGGTACTATGTCCTTCCCATGAACTGATTGCCACAATTTATCGTAATGGCAACTTTTAGATCACTGACTGAGTCCAACCAGCCATTGGGGAGTCCAAAAAAAACAATAAGTGAAATAAAAATACATAAAATGTTATACGTATTATGGTTCTGGTGACATTTACAAAGCCCTTTGCCTGTAGCATCGTGGTGTATTCGGACACAGAAACCTCCTGGTGACGTCACTGGGCCATAACCCACACTTCGCCTCAATGTATTATCCACATGCACATATTTAAATGTTTCCCATCTCTGTCTATGGGGTACCCTGTACTTACCACGTGAGAGGTTTCTGTAGCAGGAGTAAAATCAACAGGAAGATGGCTGCAAGGAGGGCCGGACGATGCTTCCGCATCCCGAAGAAACCCCAAAATAAATGCATTTCTCATCGATCCAGTGACGCGTCCCAGCACGGAGGGTGACAGGAATCTGTGAGGCGTCGTGTAGGGGCAGAGGGCGCAATGCCACCTTTGGTGCTCTTGAAGAGAGGGGTGTGAAGGACTTTGGTTACCGAATGGCGTCTGCAAAGAGTCGCTCCTCGTCGCCACACGTGGTACAAACGCCTGGAGTTATTTAGCTCAAAGTACCTACTTAAGAGATTTCCACTGAAAAAGGCCCCGTTTCACCCTGGTAAGCAGGGAATTAGATAGACTCTGCTGCTTCCAGGCATATGGCCCGTGTCTAAAGACGCGTGGAATACACTACAGACCAATGTGGTGCAGAGTTGAGGTCTCTTTCTCTCCTACTGAAGGAGTTAATTTCTGGAATACTCCAGTATAAGGCTTGGCCTTCTCTCATTAGCATTGGGAAAAAGAATAGGCCTGGCTATGGCAAACTGTTGTGATGGTTAATTGAAAAATAATTATTGCAGGCTTAGACCACAAAAAGGAACTTAATCGCATAAATGAGGCAACCATATCTTGCAATTAAAACGTACAATTAAAAAAATATGCATATGATTTTAATATAAAAAAGGGACTTTTTTCAGCAGACAATTCCATTTAGAACTGGGATAGAAACCCTTAGTTTTTTTTAATGCATTTCACAGAACGATATGATCCTTAATGAGGAAAAATAAAAGTGCTATTAGCTTTCATTTACTGTAACCTGAAGACATATTTTAAATATGGAAGGATGACTACAAAATAATACAGTATGGAAATAAAAAGCATTAGGATAGTAAAGTATTGGTCCCCATCCCTGGCCCTGAAGTGCACTTTTTTGGTGGATTTACGCCTGTTACCAAGCTAAATGCCACCATTCAATGCTTAAGTGAGCCAGTAGATGCCCCATTGCCCCACGCCACATGTTTTGATGGGCAGATGCAAATGTGAATGAAAACTGAACAGACCAATGGCTGAATAGAGCTGATGCAAAACTCCTCCATGTATGTACACTTGGAAGTATTTTTTATTCATGATTTGTATTGTATTAGAGAGTTTAAGTTACCACTAAAGTTGACCTTTGACCTGAATCAAACAGTGACACCAAAATTTGAGTAGGAAGCTCTGAAATATTGGCTCACTAGCCTAGCTGGTACTTTTCCCTCAATGGAGTTTAGTTTTTGCAGCTTTATATAGCCCGAACTCAACTCAAAGGTACTGGAGAGCTTTACAAGAGCACCAGTGTCATTACACAAGGACACATATTTTTTGGGGGTAGGCACTGGGAGATTAAGTGATTTGCCCAGAATCACAGGATGGTGAGCTGATGCTCAGACTCGACCCTGCACACCCTCAGTGATGGCCACGTCCACTTGTGCCCATATTGGTGAAGCTGGAACATCCATGGCCTTATTCGAACCAAAGAAGGATACAAATGTGTGATGGATGGAATGTTTGAGATCATCTCTGCCTCTGGTAATTACTTGGGGCTGCATGTTATTCCCACCTTAACACCTCAGACTAGACCCAGTTATATGCAAATCCTCCTTAACTCTGCTGGTATGATGTTTTTTCTTCTGCTGTGGCGGTGGTGTCCTATAGTGATGCAATGGTGTCCTATAGTGATGCGGTGGTGTCCTAGAGTGATGTGGTGGTGTCCTTGAGTGATGTGGTGTTGTGTGGCGTGTGGTGTTGTGTGGCGTGCAGCAGTGTGGCATGCAGCAGTGTGTGGCGTGCAGCAGTGTGTGGTGTGCAGCAGTGTGTGGCGTGCAGCAGTGTGTGGCGTGCAGCAGTGTGTGGCGTGCAGCAGTGTGTGGCGTGCAGCAGTGTGTGGCGTGCAGCAGTGTGTGGTGTGCAGCAGTGTGTCGTGCAACAGTGTGCAGAATGCAGCATTGTGAGTAATGCAGAATTGTGCAGCAGTGTGATGCGTGCAGCAGTGTGATGCGTGCAGCAGTTTGAGGCGTGCAGCAGTTTGAGGCGTGCAGCAGTTTGAGGCGTGCAGCAGTGTGAGGCGTGCAGCAGTGTGAGGCGTGCAGCAGTGTGAGGCGTGCAGCAGTGTGAGGCGTGCAGCAGTGTAAGGCGTGCAGCAGTGTGAGGCGTGCAGCAGTGTGAGGTGTGCAGCAGTGTGAGGCATGCAGCAGTGTGTGGAGTGCAGCAGTTTTGCTATGCTATGCTTTGTTATGCTATGTTTTGTTATGCTATGCTATGTTTTCTTGTGTTTTATTATGCTTTGCTATGCTATGTTTTGTTATACTATGCTATGTTTTGTTGCGTTTTGCTATGCTATTATATGTTTTGTTTTGCTATGCTATGTTTTGTTGTGTTTTGTTAAGCTATGCTATGTTTTGTTGTGTTTTGCTATGTTTTGTTATGCTATGTGTTGTGTTTTGTTATGCTGTTTTTGTTACGTTATGCTATGTTTTGTTATGCTATGCTATGTTTTGTTTTGTTTTGTTATGCTATGTTTAGTTTTGGTATCCTATGCTTTGTTTTGTTATGCTATGCTATGTTTTGTTGTGTTTTGTTATGCTATGCTGTTTGTTGTGTTTTGCTATGCTATGCTTTGTTTTTCTATGCTATGCTATGTTGTGATATGCTATGCTTTGTTATGCTATGCTTTGTTATGCTATGTTTTGTTATGCTATGTTTTGTTATGCTATGCTACGCTTTGTTTTGTTTTGCTATGTTTTGTTATGCTTTGTTGTGTTTTGTTATGTTATGCTGTTTTGCTTTGCAATGCTATGTTTTCTTATGCTATGTTTTGTTATGCTATGTTTTGTTCTGCTATGTTTTGTTGTGTTTTGTTATGCTTGGCTATGTTTTGTTATGCTTTGTTTTGTTATGCTATGTTTTTTATGCTATGCTATGTTTTATTGTGTTTTGTTATGCTATGCTTTGTGTTTTGCTATGTTTTGTTTTGTTATGCTATGTTTTGTTTTGCTATCCTATGCTTTGTTTTGTTATGCTATGCTATGCTATGTTTTGCTATCCTATGCTTTTTTTTGTAATGCTATGCTGTTTGTTATGCTATGCTATGTTTTGTTATGCTATGATGGTGAGGGTGTCTGAGTGTGGGTGAGGGTGAGTGAGGGTGTGTGAGGGTGAGGGTGTGTGAGGGTGAGGGTGTGTGAGGGTGAGGGGGTGTGAGGGTGAGGGCAAGGGGGTGTGAGGGCGAGGGGGTGTGAGGGTGAGGGGGTGTGAGGGTGAGGGTGTGTGAGGGTGAGGGTGTGTGGGGGTGAAAGGGGGTGAGTGTGAGAGGGGTGAGAGTGGGTGAGGGTGAGGGTGTGTGAGGGGTTGAGGGGTGTGAGGATGAGAGGTGTGTGAGGATGAGAGGTGTGTGAGGATGAGAGGTGTGTGTGAGGATGAAAGGTGTGTGAGAGGGTGTGAGGGTGAGGGTGTGTGAGGGTGAGAGGTGTTTGAGGGGATGACTGGGTGTGAGGGGATGAGGGTGTGAGGGGCTGTGAGGGTGAGGTGGTGTTAGGGTGTGGGGTTGTGAGGGTGAGGGTGTGTGGGGGTGAAAGGGGGGTGAGTGTGTGAGGGTGAGGGTAGTGGGGGTGAAAGAGAGTGAGTGTGAGAGGGGTGAGGGTGGGTGAGGGTGTGTGAGGGGTGTGAGGATGAGAGGTGTGTGAGGATGAGAGGTGTGTGAGGATGAGAGGTGTGTGTGAGGATGAGAGGTGTGTGTGAGGATGAAAGGTGTGTGAGAGGGTGTAAGGGTGAGGGTGTGTGAGGGTGAGAGGTGTACAACTGTTACCACGCATTTTTTACCACGCACTACACTTACAACGCAGGCATTACCACGCATACCATTACAACGCATTGCGCTGGGGGGCGCTCTAGGATAGGGAATAAGTTTAATTTTATATCCAACACCTTCCCTAGTATCCACGGGGACTGGAGTTGGAATATAAAATTATACTTACCACTATCCAGCACCTCAAAGCGCTATGCGTTGTAATGGTATGCGTTGTAAATACCGCGTTGTAACGGTATGCGTGGTAATGGTATGCTTGGTAACGTCATACATCCGGGTGAGAGGTGTGTGAGGGGATGACTGGGGGTGAGGGTGTGAGCGGCTGTGAGGGTGAGGTGGTGTTAGGGTGTGGGGTTGTGAGGGTGAGGGTATGGGGTTGTGAGGGTGAGGGTATGGGGTTGTGAGGGTGAGGGTGAGGGGGTGTGAGGATGTGGGTTTGAGGGTGAGGGGGTGTGAAGGTGAGGATGGGTGAGGGTGTGTGAGGGTGAAGGGGTGTGAGTGTGTGAGGATGTGAGGGTGTGTGTGGGTGAGAGGGTTTGAGGGGGGTGAGGGCGTGTGACGGTGTGTGAGGGTGAGGGGGTGTGAATAGGCGAGACCCAATAAAAATACAAGAAGAGGGGCAGAGCTATAATTTTAAGTAGCGCCACTCTGTCGGGCACGGACAATGAGAGCACGACTGTAATAATCTGATGGCCGTAGCCACATTCCTGTCCAGCAGATCCTGCCTGCCATGGTACATTTTAACCCCCAAGTAAGTGAGGCAATTAGGTTCTCACCTCAGCTCCCCCAGTCGAATTTCCGACAGGTGGTGATTCACCTTCGTGGGGTGCAGACGGGATTTCTGCCAATTGACCTGCAGTCCCGAGAGTGAGCTGAAGCTCTCAGCAGGGCCCTAGCTCCCGTCAGGTCCGTACTCCATAGTAAGGGTGGGCATAGTTCGCGAAGTAGCACTACGCGAAGCTATGTGAAGTGCACTTCGCACTACGCGAACTTCACGTAGCACTACGCGAGCTGCGTAGTAGCATGTTCGCACTGTGCAAGATGCGTTTTCAATGATTGCACAGTGCGGACAAGCATCCGGCACTGTGCAATCATTGAAAACGTCATCTTGCACAGTGCGAGCTGTAGTTTTCTACTGCTCAAGTAGATTTTTACTCGAGCGGCAGCTTTCTCAAAGCGAACTAGTAGTTTCTCATCGCGAGCGGTCGCGAGCTTGCGCAACCACTCGTAATGAGAAACCTGACCTCCCCGCGTTGAGAATCTAGCCGGGATGTCATTTTGCTTGCTCGCGGTCGCGAACATGACGTTGGGGATCGCGAACAAGCAACAAAAGACCGCTACACTGCACTAAAGGGTGTTCGCACTGTGCTACGTCCAGCTCGCGTAGTGCGAAGTTGCGCAAACTTCGCAATCTACAAGAGCGTAGCGTAGTGCTTCGCCCAGGGTTACTCCATAGTCACATCTAGGCGCCACGTCCCATCTCATCTCATATCTTTGCTTTGTGTGGCAGCTGTCACAGAGAACGTTCACATGTTTGCTAAACATTGCAGAGGGAATGTATTTATGTTCCATTTCTCGCCTTTTATCAAAAAAAGCCTTCTGCTCGAACTCTAGGTTAAACTAGTCCAACACACACACACTATTGCACGCACACACCATTTCACGAGCGCACATATTGCACGCACTCAAATACAGCTTTATATTTCAAAGTTTAAAAGTTGCAAAATCTGCATGACAATGGGGTACAAAAATCCCACGTTTATTATCTTTCTTTTTTTGTTGTTGTTGCAAAATGCTGCACTGTAATGGTTTAAAAATTGCAACAGGATATGCAGTTATTTAATCTAGTAACACAAGACTGTTCATATTTGCGACGAAGGCGGTAATATTTTAGAGTGCACAAGGTGTTGGACTGTTAAAGTTCTTTGAAGTGACCAATTCAAGCATGTTGAACTGATCCTAGCTGGGCACCATTGTCCACTTGCTCTTGCCACTTTATATTTATTATGTTGATTACGTGTTAAATACCCGAGCTATCAACCTCTATACAAGACATTTTAAGTATAAATAAATATCCCTGTATGTACGTCACTGTTTTATTGTTTTGTATACTCTATGTATACTGTCAAGTATATGTAGAATAGAATAGAATAGAAGCCATTTGTAAAGCGCCTGGTTACTCAAAAACAGAGTGTCCCGGCGCTGAATACTGCAAAAGAACTCAGAGGAAGGAACACAGGAAGGTCCATCAAGGGCAGAGGAAGAAAAGTGATTAAGTGCGGGGGAATAAGAAGGTTTTGATTTTACCCCGAAATCTGATTTCGGAGGGTTCCATACGAATCTCGAGTGGGAGCTCGTTCCAGCCCTTGGCGGCCAAATATCTGAACGAGCAGCCACCCATCCTGGCTCTGGCGATTTTAGGGATTTTGAATAACATCGTTCCAGAAGATCTCAGATTCCTGGTAGGCCGATGTATTGTGAGTAAGCGATGCAGATATCCTGGACCAGTACCATGAGCGATACGGTGGGCAAAGCATAAGGACTTAAATTTAATTCGCTCCATAATGGGGAGCCAGTGGAGTTTAGACAAGGCAGATCTCCCAGAGGCTCTACGAGGAAGTTTGAGCACCAGGCGCGCAGCGGCACTTTGAGCACACTGGAGTTGATGAAGCCCCGTTTTGCTCAAACCCAGTAACAGGACGTTCCCATAGTCCAGATGGGGGGTTACCAGTGCATGAACAGTCTTCCTGGAGTCCATGGGAAGGAGATCTAATACCTTCCGAAGAACTTTCAGTACACTGAAGCATCTGGCTGTGACTTTGCTGACATGGGATTTGTAAGAAAGGTTAGAGTCCAATATGATGCCCAGGTTGCGCACTGAACCACAGGACAAGGAGGACTACCTAATTCGGCAGGCCACCACAAGTGAGACCATGCGGAAGAGGAGTTTCCTACCACCAGCAGCTCGGTTTTGTCGCCATTGAGGCGAAGGCAGTTGTTAATCATCCAAGCTGCCACAGAAGAGAGGCAGTTGGAGAAATTGGTGGCGTCTTCACTGTGGTCGGGCGTAAGCTTGAACATCAATTGGGTGTCATCAGCGTAGCTTACAATGCCCACCCCAAAAGTCTCAACTATGCGAGCCAGGGGTTCCATGTAGATATTAAACAAGGTGGGGCTCAAACTCGAGCCCTGAGGAACCCCATGGCTCGCCTTTTTGAGAGAGGACCTGAAGGGGGGCAGTGCATCTTAAAGTTCCTGTTAGTCAAAAAGGACTCCATCCACGCAAGGGCTGACCCCTTTACTCCCATACCAGCTAGCCGAGACAGCAGCGTTGAGTGCAACACATGTATACTGTCACAGTGAAAGTGTAAATGAAAATTTTGTTTTGGGGAGGCGGTAACAATTAAACACCAGAAGCTTTAAAATCTGTTAACCATGCGTGCATCTTTTATCGGGTGTAGCGGGATGGAGTACGTTATTGAAAGTCGACTTCTTTATAATAAGTATAATATACGAAGACTTGGCCATGATCCCGTTGACCATGAAACATGTTTTCCTAATTATAAAGTATAAAATGCGTAAAATACAAATACACAGTAATTTTTCCATTCCTATTTTATGGCCTGAAGCATGTAAGCGTGTACTGTCTACTTCTCTATTGCAAATATCGAGAACCGCCTCTATATCTAAATTCAGACTTGCTATGCTACATCACAGTGCAAGAAGAAAAATCCCAATGGGTAAACGACTATTCGATTGTCCACAGGCACTCAATGGCTCTCAACAATTTATTCATTCCATTCACTCACCAGAGATGCACTTTGACCACTTGGTAAATATACCCCACAAACCACTGAACTCTGTAATTATGAAATTTATTTCATTACAGATTTATTTAAAATCTTCCTTTAAAATCAAAAATGTAGGGGCGTGGCCAAGATGGCGGAGTGAACGGACGTGTTCCTCCCGAGCTCCCGCGCCCGCCAAGGCCCTGAGCCCTGTATTCTCGCTTTTCTCCCCCCCAATCGGCCCGGAGGACCGAGTGTGGTCAGGAGAGCCTCAGGACATAGCTGAGCTGAGCTCCGGTTTCCCCGCCGACCGCAGCGTCAGGAGAGGCGAGCCAAGCCGCTGGAACCCTAGGCGGCGGTGGTGGAGCGAGGCCGACTGGAGATCCGGCCGGCAGTGGCACAGACCCCGTGGGCCGCGGAGGAAGATCTGCTGAGGCTAGGGCACCCGTGGACAAACCAGCGGTGCCGGCGGCCTGGGACCGAGGTGCGCTGCTCGAACCTTGGGCGGTGCGGTGAGCCCCGGGCCCGCCCCCGAGACTGCTCGCAGGCCTGGAGCGCTGGCGAGGCAGCGCTGGTGCAGTGGCGGGCATTGACAGAAGGTCCCGAGAGGAGCGGAGGAACACTGGAGGCCCGCCGGCACGGTGAGCCAGGGCACAAAGACCGCTGACCGGCTTCCAGGTGGCGGATGAGATCTGGTCCCGCCCCAGGGACTACGCGAGGCCGCGGCTGCGGCCTACACGGAGCTGGCCGGAGGCTGAGGGCGCCAGTGAGACGGCGCCGGAGGGGTGGCGCATTCTGACGGGGGACCCACCGACGATCAGCGGACTGCACCTAGAAGCTGAAGCGGTACTGATCTGGGGTATCGAGGCCGGACTGCGACGGAGCCGAGCACGGGGCATGATTTCCCCCCCCGAACCGGCGGAAGCGGTGAGAGGCGCCTCGGGGTGACGCAGAGGGGGCAGAGCGCCCAGGAACATTGCGGATTGACCTGCGGAAGAGCCAGAGTTCGCGGAGCGCAACCCCAGGGTGGAACTGGCACCGCGGTGGCGCCGGGCCTGGGAAGCACTGCCAGTCCAGGAACGCTGCCCCGGAGCGCAGAGACGAAGCTGGGAAAGGCTCCCCTTGAGTGGTCGGTTACCGAAGTGGAGGACCCTTGGCGCCCTGCAGATCGCACCTGGGGCCGGAGTGGAGCAAGCCGGAACATCGGAGACGGACTGCTTGGTGCTGGGCCCTGGACGCGGCTGCCCCCTCCCCCCACGACTTCGGCAGAAGAGGTGAGGTGCGGGCTGGGTGAGTGCATTGAGGTGCGGAGCCCCCGGAGGAGTGACAAATTGCCTGAGTAGAGCGAAAGTTTGCGACACATGGCACCGGGGTGGATTGGAAGGCGACGCGGCACCTAGCAACCAGCAGGTGGCCAGGAGGGAGACGTAGCCTGGGAACGGGAACGGAGTGGCGTAGAGCTCCCCTTAAGAGAACGGACATTGGAGATGAGGGGGTATCCCTCGAATGGCGTAGCGCACGTTCAGGCAGTAGCACTCCGGTCTTGAGCAGCTGAGGCCTTGCGCCTAATCTGAGGAGTGGAAACGCTTGCGGATCAGGATATAGCAGCGGCGGCTGCTGGTACGGCGGTGTTCCCACACGGCGGTCGGGCCGGGCGGTCTGTAGGCCTGGGCCTGACTGCTACTCACATCGGGAGCAATCAGAGCACGTAAGGCTGGAACTGAATCACACCTGCACGTAGCCAGTCTGGGCCTCTCGAGGATTCGGCCTTGTGTCACAGTAACCGCCTGGGGCAGGACGACGTGACGGTGGCTCCTGAAGACTCACGCCGGAGATACCGACCTGGTCTAGTGACAAATTGGCTGGGACCTCCTGCAGATAGAGGCCGGGCAGAAGGGCGGCAAGGGAAGTAACCGCACGCTCACGGAAATGCTCAATAAACCACCTGGTAAAGGAGACAAGACCTCAACACCGTCGGGAGGCGCTAGCGGATCTCAAGGAGGGAGTGGCGGAGAGCTCCCAGTCACCAGATCCTTTTTGGAATCACTTTTCGGGACATTGAGGGAAGACTTTCAAGAGTTAAAAAAGGAAGTGGCCGGTGAGGTGCGGGAACTACGCAGAGAGGTGGATGGACTCGGGGAGAGGGTGGACTCAGTTGAGAACTCCACGCAAAGACAGGATGAGGAGATTACGCACTTACAACAGGAGGTACTCCGTCTCAGAGACCAACACATAGATTTTCAACTGCATAATGAAGATTTGGAAAACAGATCAAGGCGCAACAACATTAGGGTCCGGGGAGTGCCGCCCACAGAAGAGAACTCCGGCATAGTGGCCTATCTCCAGGAACTATTCCGCACCATCCTTGGCGAACCTGCAGATTTCCCCGTTAAGATAGATAGGGCTCACAGAGTAAGCCCGCAGCGGCGTGCAACGGGGCCCCCACCGGATGTATTGGCTTTCCTTCCCGACTTTCCGCTGAAGGAGCGGATCATGTACGAAGCACGGAAGAAACAGACGATATCGTTTAGAGGCCATCAAGTTGCGCTGTACCAGGACCTAGCCGCGACCACGCTCCAGAAGCGCAAAGCGTTTAAGATTGCAACAGACTTCCTGAGACAACACGATACGCCCTACTCATGGGGGCACCCGTTTCGCCTCATATTCCGATGGAATGGAGTCACACCAGCTGCGGTCTCTTCAGGACGTTTGTGAAGTGCTAGGGATCACAGCAGAGGAAGAGGAATCATCCACGCCGCGGAGGAGGGACTCAACTAATGGAGGCTGGCGAAGGGTCTCGAGGCGCAGGACACCGAGTGCTCCACAGAGACCGAGTTCCCCCACGATCAGAGCGGGGATGGCAGAAGCAATTCGATCAGCGACCGAGACCTCGGCGGCTGAGGAAGAAGTGGCGCTAACCGCATAACGTGGCTCCGGGGGGAGATTGACAATGCATTGCTGATGGAGCTGGCTCTGGGAGGGGGGTGGGCGCGGGAAGGCGAGGGAGGAATGCTGGTGGCAAGTCGCCCACGAAGGTAATTCACCACAGGCTTGTCCAGTAGGGGCAGGCCTGGGACTATTTGGACTACAAACCAAGGGAGGTTGGGAGGTTGAGACTTTCCAAGGACTATTTTCAGAGATTGTTGAGGGTTTGGAATAGGTAGGAGTTGGGAGGGGGGAAGAGTACTGAGAGAATGAAGGGGGGGAGAATGTTTGGTCAGAAGTTTCGATGTGAGTTGTGGGACAGGAGGGGGAAGACCTGTTGGGAGTTGAATTTGGGGAATGTTGAGGGGGGAGAGTTAAGGGCTGCCCTGTCCAGTGCTTTTACGGTATCAACAAGTAGTGGTCCAGATACACACATTCACTTGGCATCCACCGAGATGCCACGCATTCTAATTTGCACACATAGTCGTAGTGGTTCCGATCATCCATGGAAGAGTTAAAAATAGTCACCCTGAATGTTAAAGGGCTGAACAATCCCACGAAGAGGAGAGCTGTACTGTCACTATTAGAACACTCCCAGGCAGACATCTGTTTGCTTCAGGAAACCCACTTACTGGCCAGCGATTGTCATAGATTAAGGTCCCGCCATTTCCCCACGCAATTCTTTTCTTCCAACACAACTAAGACGGCTGGGGTGGCCATCCTTTTATCAAAAACATTCAAGGGGGAAGTTCTGCACAAATTGGTGGAACAAAAGGGGAGGCTCCTGGCCTACAGACTTAAATTGGGAACACTGATATTCACGGTAGGCACAGTTTACGGCCCGAACGAACAACAAGATAGGTTTTTATGCACAGCACCAGACGATATCACGGCATCACCGGACATACATATTATATTGGGAGGTGACATCAACCTGGTCTTTGACTCTTCGAAAGATAGATCAATTCAGCGATACCCGCAGACTGGGGAGCTCTCGCAAGCGGTGAAGGCACAGTTACTTGATTCCGACCTACACGATCTCTGGCGCGAACTCCACCCCACCGACGGGGACTTTTCCTATTACTCACACGCACACAAAACATACGCTAGGCTAGATCACCTGCTGGTCTCTGGCCCGGTCCGTAACTTGGCTACCGCCTCGGAAATGGGAGTCATTTCTCTTTCGGACCATGCACCAGTCTCGGGGACCTTCCTTCTCCCACGGGGCTCTCCCCGGAGGGGAGTCTGGCGACTCCGAGACACACTCCTACATAAAAAAGCGGTAGTGCAGAGTATTATGGACGTAGTGAAGGATTTCCAACAACACAACTCTAACACTGACACTTCACTATCGACTCAATGGGGGGCCCTCAAGGCGGTTATACGGGGGGAGTTCTTAGCAATCTCCGCTGCGGACAATCGCGAGAGGAAGATAAAACGATGAGCTCACCCAGAAGGTTAGGGAGCTGGAGCAAGTACATCGTCGCACTGGGGCTCCGAGGGTTTGGAAACAGTTGAAAGTGGCAAGGAAACTCTTGTCCTCATTGGACATGGACAGGGCGGAATATGCTGCATTGCGCCTCAAGCACGCTTATTACACAGGAGGGGATCGCTGTGGCTGCCTCCTAGCAGCCAAACTAAGAGTAGCACATCAGAGTCGCCAGGTGAAGGGGCTGGCGGGGAACGCGGGACAGGAGATCTCGGGCGACGAAGAAATTGCTGACACCTTCCACCGATTTTACGCTGACCTGTATACAGCGGAAACCGCACACTTGGACGACCCAGATGTTTATCTTGACTCGGTTGCCCTGTCGTCCCTATCGCCCGACCAAGCAAACTATCTGGAGAGAGACATTAGAATTGAGGAGGTGATCGCTGCGATCGCTAAGCTCAAATTGGGAAAAGCCCCGGGCCCAGACGGTTACACCGCCCTCTTCTATAAAACGTTCAGCTCAACACTGGCTCCGGTCCTGGCCAAACTGTTTAATTCTTTCTCTGACCCAGGAGCTATTACTCCAGACCTCTTACAAGCAACAGTATCAGTAATTCCTAAACCGGGTAAAGACAGGAAACTATGCGGCTCATATAGGCCGATCTCCTTATTAAACGTAGACTTGAAAATCTACACAGGGATCCTAGCAGCGAGACTGGCGCAGTACCTTCCTGGCCTGATTGAACCAGATCAGGCGGGCTTCGTACCCGGGCGCCAGACTGTGGACAACACTAAGAGAATAACACACATCTTAGAAAAGGCTTCTCGTATCCCAGGGGAGAGGATGCTACTCTCAGTTGACGCAGAGAAAGCGTTTGACCGGGTGCACTGGCCCTACCTTGAGCGAGTGATGGCACGGTTCGGCATGGGGGTGAAATTCCGGACCATGGTGTTTAACTGCTATAAATCCCCTTCTGCGACTGTGCGAGTGAATGGCTGTGGTTCCCGGCGGTTTGATATCGAGCGCGGAACCAGACAGGGGTGCCCTCTCTCCCCCCTTCTCTTCGCGCTCTATATGGAGCCCTTCGCCCAGCGAGTTCGACAAAATGAGGTGGTGACTGGGGTGCGAATGGGTGGTTTCACTCACGCAATAAGCCTTTACGCGGATGATGTACTTTTTACATTGGAAAATCCGAGGCGGGCACTACCTGCATGTATGACTGAACTTAAGGCCTTTGAGAAGGTGGCGGGCTTTCGAATGAATGTTGAAAAGTCCACGGCTTTAGACATATCCCTGTCATCGACGACATTGGACGATCTGCAGAGGCTCTTTCCCCTTCGTTGGTCACGAGATCAGGTACAATACCTGGGGATTGCATTAGCCCCGACGCTGCAGGCCATGGTTTCCATTAACTATGCAAAGGTGGGTGTGAAGGTGAGGGAGGAACTTGAGAGATGGAACAAAGGGATGATCTCCATGCTTGGTAGGGTGGCAGCGGTCAAAATGACTGTCTTACCCCAAATCTTGTACTTGTTCCGAGCTCTGCCTCTGCAACCCCCCAAGGGTTGGATTCAGCAGATGCAAACTGAAGTGTCCCGCTTTGTGTGGCAGGGACGTAAGCCCCGAATGCGCCGCGCCCTCACGACCTTAGCACCAGAAGCCGGGGGGCTATGAATTCCTGATCTCCGCAAATACTTCCAAGCATCACAACTTCGATACTTGGTGGAGTGGAGTAGGTGGGAATCCGATAAGCATTGGCTCTTCCAAGACCAAGCTGTAGCCGGACGCCCCCTACAGGAAATTCCATTCCTTCGTAGGCCACATCGCCCCCCCAATCTCTACGCTTCCTACATCACGCGAGTGCCGCTGAGAGTGTGGGACACTACCTGCCGCGCTTTTGACTTCACCTCGTTCCCATCACCATTCACACCGATCATAGACAATCCAGACTTCACACCAGGAACAGAGCAAGGAGCCTTCTCCCACTGGAGAGACAGGGGCTGCAGGGCACTCTTCCACATCTATGCTGATGAGGGGGTGATCTCCTTCCAGGACTTTAAGGACGAGTACCAGATGACCGAAACCGACCGCATGAGGTATTGGCAGGTTCGACATTGGGCCTTACAGCCGAGTGTCAGAGAATCAGCAGATAGGAAGTTATTGCCATATGAAAAGTGGTTAGTCACCCGCACTTCGGACGCCAAACTCATAACGGACCTATACAAGATGCTCCAGCTCCCGTCCTCCCACTTCCACATTCCTGGTAGGGAACGTTGGAACAAGGAACTAGGGCGACAGCTTAGCCATAAGGAATGGGACCAAATTTCACACAGAGCGAGGCATTCGGCCTACCATGTGGGCCTTACGGAAACCTTTACTAAGGTTTCCACCTACTGGTATTACACCCCGGAACGATTGCACGAAATGAACAGGCTCCTTAGTGACAAGTGCTGGCGCGAGTGTGGGCAGATTGGTACACTGACACACATCCTCTGGGACTGCCCTGTACTGCACGCCTATTGGTCGGAGGTGATAGATGAAATTGATGCATGCTTTGAGATCGAACTGCCCCGCCTTCCAGCGTACACTCTGCTGGGACTCCCGAATGGCTTAATGTACCCGCTGAAATCTAAAAAGGGAAGGCAGATTGCTATCATGCTGGGCTCTGCAGTACAAAACATACTGATACACTGTCGCACACCCACCACTCCATCTCACACGGGTTGGCTCCATAGGTTGTGGCATGTTCTGGGGATGGAAAAGCTGTCCCTCACCTTAGCGGGAGATGTCACCGGTTTTGAGGAGCTGTGGCAGCCCTTTCACTCGCTATTGGCCACAGAATTTAAGGAAATCACATGCCCTAGATACTTAAGACTAATGAGGCTTACACCCCCACTGTGAAGCACTGTTCTGGTGGCAGGAAGGGGGAACGACCTAACGAGTGCGAGTGGGACCAAGATGGATTGCTAAGTGGATGGCTAATTTCTACAAGGCGCTACACTGGGCAGGGCGGGTGGTGGGGAGGGGAGGGTAGTTGGGGGTTGTTCTTTACTTATGGAGGGGTATAAGACTGTACGGAAATGCTCCTTTTGTTCTTTTGCATGTCTCCACGCACAGCGCAGGATGCTGAGGCGGTCGCTAAAGCTGGGTCATAGGAATTGTAATCCTGAAATGCTTCCTGCTACTAACATTGCATACCTATGCGTTTATTTTGCTATGCAGCTGTACCTTTCTAATAAAAATTCTTTAAACCTAAAATCAAAAATGTAGTATACACATTTTAATAAAAACACATTATACACAATTCATAATCACAAATGTATACACAAGCATAAAATAGACAAATATAAAAAAAGGAGTATTTCACCAGACCTAAACACTTGGTCTTGGATATCTACACATCCCCTATTAACCTTTTATAATACAATACTTGGCAACATGGAGATATTTTTTGCAGTACAAGTAGTGCAGAACAAGGGGATTGTGTATAGCTTAGTGTGCGTCGACGCGTTTCGATGGGTTTTCAATTTATTCCATCTTTATCAAGACCAAAGGATCACTCTCTTTAGGCAGGATACGATTGTTTATAGCTATGTACCTATAAAGATATAAATCCAAATTCAAAAACCATACTTGGTATTGAGCACATCACAGAATTCAAAGGGGTCTATTTTCTTAACAAAAGCCGAGGAGATAGTATATAGAGAACATACATTTTCCTACATAAAGCTCAGCAAGTTAAACAAGTATGACGTTTATTAGAACACATTTTAATCTTGTTCCAACTACTTAGATCAGAAATACTCATTGGCCGCTAGCATCAATATAAACTATACATCTTAATCTTTATTGGTTTTATCTAATGGCATCGTACTCTAACCTAGTACATCCTGGTACACATATCCTTGCTCACATGCAGTCATCCATATTAAGAAACCGGATAGTATAGTACCTATCCATATCATTCACATCCTGGGGGCACTAAGTTCCAATGTTATATATTATTTTGCTATGTATATGTATATATCAACTCACCTTTCATTAATAAGGTTTAGCTGTTATGTGGACACCCCGGCTTATATAGCCCAATTTCGTCCAAATATTGGTTTGCAGGAATATTCAATAGCCTAATAGTGGGTGGAGCTAAGGGGATAATATAAAGGAGTCAATCAATACCAAAGCTCCTGTTTGTAAAGGTATTGCATCTCACCTCTGTATATTGTCAATAAATGTAGGCTCCACTTCCATATTCATCTATCCACAGGTTAATTATTTTAATGATTCGCCCTGTAATGGTAGAAGATATACATCTTGTTTTAAATCCTAATGTCTATATATCTCACATCTAGATCGCTCTCCAAGAATTCGTGGTACATCTATAATAGCTTACAAGTACCTCTAGTTATGAGTGCGAAGGGCCTCCTTCAATCGAGGTACAGTCTGATTCTCCTTTTGAAAATTAGGAATCAACTGGAACTGGTGGATTCACAAATTATTGTCACTGTGTTCAGTGTCTGTTAGAGGGTAAGCAACTAGATAGTATTGATTATTTAGAAGCTTTTCCTATTTCCTATATTTCTAACCCTTATATATCATTAATTTAAAGGGCGATTGCTCACTTCATAAGGTGACTGGAGGCATAGCGTAAACACATCGTAGTGAGGTTATTTGTATAGAGACCGGTCGTGGTTATGATCTAAATGGGCATTGCTATGGAGTTTTTATCGACTCCCACGGGTGTCAAACAGGCTGTCACGGCATATGGGCATCTTGTCCTCGTCTTGTTTATCCAATGCCGACTATGTTATATAAGCGCGACAAGATCACTAAGGGTGGTGAATCATCTAAACCGGGATGGACCCTTGCTCGCTGTCGGCATGTTACATTTGAGGGGGCCGTACAGCTTAGTATATTGGCCCCATCATTTATTAAATGCTCGAGGTCCACCCGCTCTTTTTAAAAAAAGGGATTCAAAATAGGCATACCCGTACAATTGTCGGGACAATGAAGCTTAGTATATTCGCCCATTATTTATTAAATGCCCAAACTCCGCCCGCCCTTTTAAGAGAAGACTATTTGTTTCCAAAGTTGGCGTATCTGTATATACCGTCCGACCGTAGTAGTCCCATATCGCGGTCCTTACCTATGTGGGACATCTGACGTGATCCGGTTCCTTCTCGGGGTAAGAGTGCTGTTCTAAGCTATATATTGGTGGAAACTCCTGATCTAAATTCTATGTCAGGAAGCGGAGTCGAGGATTTTGCTAGTCCTTTCTCCATTTTATTGGACAGCAAGTTAAAAGTAAGAAAAAACATTAAAACCATGGACTACCCAAACCAACATGGCAGCGGTAGTACTGGTAACACATCAACCAATCAGAGTCCATCAATAAGCATATAGGGAATCCCAGCCGTTAGTCCTTCCTCTTTCTCCATTGCTGCCTCGGCAAGATAAGTCACATTGTACTCCTCATCCACCAACACCAATCAGAGACCTGACACCAACCACCTAAAATGCATCCTACTCAACACCCGCTCGGTCCACAGACACGCCATCGACCTCTGGAATCTACTAGACACCATCTCACCGGACGTCGCCTTCCTAACAGAAACATGGATGAATGCCTCTTCAGCCCCAGACATCACCATTGCCATCCCGGAAGGATACAAGATCATCCGTAAGGACCGCATCAAGCAAACAGGAGGAGGCATCGCTATCGTCCATAAGAACTCCATCCACATCTCAACCAGCTCAGACGGCGACCTTGCCAAGGCCGAACACCTCCACTTCCAGATCCACACCGACCCCAAGACCACACTCAGAGGCACCCTCCTCTACCGGCCTCCAGGCCCCCGTGCACAATTCAGTGACGACATCACTGACTTCATCACCCCACACGCCCTCCCTTCCGAGGACTACATTCTTTTGGGAGACCTCAATTTTCACCTGGAAAAGAGCAACGACCGCAACACCACCACCCTTCTGGACAATCTTGCCAACCTCGGACTCAAACAAATTGTCACTACCCCCACCCACATTGCAGGTCACACACTTGACCCCATCTTCACCTCCAGCAAACATGTCTCATTCAGTCACACCACAGCTCTTCATTGGACGGACCACAGCTGCGTTCACATTACCCACAAGAAGACCACAATCCACAACCATCCTCAACCCACCCTGCGAAGAAACTGGAACAAAATCACCATCGACCAGATCTCCTCATCGCTTCTTCTAAACCCCCCCGCCCACTCCTCAGACCCCGACCAAGCAGCCATCAACTTCACCCAATGGCTATCCAACAGCGCCGACATCCTAGCACCGTTGAAAAAACGTCAAAGCAAACTAGGCAACAAAAACGCCTCCTGGTTCAATGATGATCTTAAGAAATCCAAGAAACTCTGTCGCTCCCTCGAGAAGGCCTGGAAAAAAGACCCAAACACCAGCACCAGGGACGCCTTCAAAAACGCCACCCGCTTACACCACCAACTAATCCGGTCTGCCAAGAAAGCCGCATTCAAAGACCGACTAGATAACGCCCACAACAGCAAAGAATTATTCAACATTGTCAAAGATTTTACCAACCCATCTGCCAACTCCAACGACATCACCCCCTCCCAAGCCCTCTGCGACTCCCTAGCTTCCTTTTTCCACAACAAAATCGCAGACATCCACAACAGCTTCGACAACCGACCCGGAGACCAACCCACCCAACCTTCTGCAGAACCATCACCCCCCTTGAACATCCTTAACCACTGGAACCCGATCTCCACTGAGGACACCATCCGCCTGATGAACTCCATCCACTCAGGATCCCCAACTGACCCATGCCCTCACCACATCTTCAACAAAGCAGATTCCATCATAGCACCACACCTCCGAGATGTCATCAACTGCTCCCTTAGCTCCGCCACCTTCCCGGAAAGCTGGAAACACGCAGAACTCAGCGCCCTTCTGACCCCACCGAGCTCAAAAACTACCGCCCCATCTCGCTTCTTCCATTCCCGGCCAAAGTCATCGAGAAAGCTGTCAACAACCAGCTCGCCACCTTCCTCGAAACCAACAAATCCCCTGACCCCTCACAGTCCGGCTTCCGAGCCAAACACAGCACTGAGACCGCACTTATCGCAGCAACAGACGACATTCGAACTCTACTGGACAATGGAGACACAGTCGCCCTCATCCTCCTCGACCTCTCCGCTGCCTTCGACACAGTCTGTCACAGCACCCTTCTACAGCGCCTCAGAAACGTCGGAATCCAAGGAAAAGCACTGGAATGGATCACCTCATTCCTCACCGGAAGAACCCAGAGAGTCCGCCTCCCACCATTCAAGTCAGAGACCTCTGAAGTCATCTGCGGTGTGCCACAAGGATCGTCACTCAGCCCCACCCTCTTCAACGTATACATGAGCCCCCTTGCGGCCATCGCTCGCCAACACAATCTCAACATCATCTCCTACGCTGACGACACTCAACTGATCCTCTCACTCACCAAAGACCCTAACACCGCCAAAACCAACTTACACGAAGGAGTGAAAGAAGTAGCCGAGTGGATGAAGCACAGCCGTCTGAAACTGAACTCAGACAAAACAGAAGTCCTCATCTTAGGCACCTCCCCATCCGCCTGGGATGAATCTTGGTGGCCAGAAGCCCTTGGAAAAGCACCCATCCCGACGGACCACGCACGGAACCTGGGCGTCATCCTGGACTCCTCACTCTCGATGACCAGACAAGTCAACGCCGTTTCATCATCTTGCTTCAACATTCTTCGCATGCTCAAAAAAACATTTCGCTGGATCCCCACCGAAACTAGAAAAACGGTCACCCACGCACTGGTCACGAGCCGCCTGGACTACGGAAACACCCTATACGCAGGTACCACCGCAAAACTCCAGAAAAAACTCCAACGCATCCAGAACGCTTCAGCCAGGCTCATACTAGACATCCCGCGTAAAGAACACATCTCTGGTCACCTGAAAAACCTCCACTGGCTCCCCGTAAATAAGAGGATTACTTTCCGCCTCCTAACCCACGCACACAAAGCACTTTACGAACTTGGACCCGAATGCCTCAACACACTACTGTCCTTCTACACCCCCTCCCGTCAGCTATGATCCTCCAACCAAGCCCTTGCCACTGTACCTCGCATCAACAAAGCCACCATGGGAGGTAGATCCTTCTCCTACCTCGCAGCTAAAACCTGGAACTCACTTCCCACTCACCTTCGCCTTACTCAGAACCATCTAGCATTCAGAAAGCAACTTAAAACTTGGATATTCGACAAGTAATTCCCCACCCTTCCTCAAGCGCCTTGAGACCCTATGGGTATGTAGCGCGCTATATAAATTTCTTGACTTGACTTGACTAGACAGCTTTGTTTTGGTATTTTATGACTAGCCTTTGACTTCGCCTTTGTTGTAGGCTGTTTTATGGTGTATTTGACGCGGTAGGCTTTTAGCCCGAGCGTTTCTCCTACGCGCGTGCGCGGTCCTGGTGTCGGCTTCTGACGCCGACCGGCTGTTCTCCTCCTTCGATTATTTTTGCCTCTTCCCTCACACTGACGCTGTGTTTTGACAGCAAGAATTATTTCTCTGACTGGTTTTGAATATTGCCATTTATTTTCAGTCAGTAAATTTGTATTTCAGGCTTTGTATAAGTGTTAGCCTGTGTGGTACCTGTGTGAGGGGCTTCCCCTTATATATAGTTGGGGTGTTTGTTTATGGGTACCAGTTTTTCTGCTAAAATGCAGTCCAGTCCTTCTACTGTTGAGGTGGTGAATCCTAATGATCAACCACAATTGCCCCTTTTGCACCCTCCTGCAGAGGTGGACAGGCTTCTCTCTTCTGCGATAGCACAGGCTCTGGCACCTCTGCAGGACAGTGTAAATAAGCTGTCAGCCCATGTTTTCAAGACTGATTCGGGTGTTTTTGGGGACAGCGGGGCAGGGCCCAGTGGTGTTCCTTGTGTTCCATCACGTACGGCCAGGAAGCGTGACGGGGGGCACCTGGAGGGCTTCAGCAAATTATCTGAAGTCTTTTGTAAGAGTGCGCGCACGCTAAGAAGTGCACCCTACCGGGGGGATGACTCACCCGGAGAGACTGGTGGTTTTGCCACCCAGGACCTTGACCCGGAGGAAGGGTTTCCCAATGAGGGAGATGATGAAGAGGACGATTATGTAGATGAGGATGAGGACGCTTCCTCAGAGGATTTTTCAGATGTGAGCAAGTCTTGGCGCCCAAAACCTAGTGCGCCTAGTTATTCGGAGGGTGATCTTGTGCCTCCTAATATGTTTGACCCATCTACTATTTTTAGACCCAGGTCATCAGAATGGTTTCCTGAGCAGTCTACTGCTGATTATGTCGCTGCTAAGCTGCGACAACCTTTACCTCAGGATATACGTTTACGCCTGCGTTCTGAGTGCCCACGCCCTTCTCTTCCCTTTAGGAAGCACCCCTGAAATTGATCCAAAGTTGTGCACCTTTTTTGCCAAGTATATCAAGGACCCTAAGAAGGGTATAGATAGGTCTTGGAAAGCCTGTCAGGATAAACTTTTGGATGTCGTTGGTCCTCTGACGAAAATAATTGAATTGGCCCAACGTTCTAAAGAGTCAGGCATGCCTCTTTCGGTAGATGACATTGATGGTTGGTCGCAAAGGGCTACGTGCCTTCTTGGCAATGCCAACTGTGCGCTTTCAGCGGAGCGTCGACGATCCTTGTTACTAAAAATTGACCCAAAACTGGGAGAGTTGTCGTCATCAGAGGCGGGCCCGATTGCGCAGGGTTCTTTGTTTGGGGACCCCTTTGTGAAGGAGTTAGGGAAGTTCGTTGCTACTTTTTCTGCCCTAGACAAAGCTCAGGCTTCTATGAAGAAGTTTTTTCCCCAAAAAGTTTTTGGCGGGTCCGGCAGAGGCAGGGGTCGCTCTTCCGGCCGTCAATTCCAGCAAGCCCCCAATAGAGGTCAATCCAGAAGAAACAACGGCTGGAATGATGGGCGTCAGGGTACCTTTTACCCTTCCAGAGGAGGCAGAGGCCAAGGCAGGGGACGTGGTGGCAACCAGTCCAACTCCAGAGGATTTAATGGTAAGATTTTGCATCATTTCTCTGGTTCGAATGGGGGGAAGGTTAGCGTTGTTTCCCCAGGCCTGGTCGTCGATAACATCAGATTCCTGGGTTCTGGAGACCGTTCAGGGGTTTCACATCGATTTTTACGGTTCCCCCGTTCAACTCTCTCGTCCTCGCCCTCTAGTTTTTTCAGTCACAGAACAAGAGCTTATAGACTTGGAGGTTCGGGCTATGTTACAAAAAGGTGCCATCATTCCCTCTGTGCTCCACCCAAACGGTTTCCTCAGCAATATCTTCCTAGTGGAAAAGAAGGGCAAGGGGTTCAGACCGGTGATCAACCTCCGCTCCTTCAACAAATGGCTGATTTACAGACATTTCAAGATGGAGGGCATCCATCTTTTGAGAAACCTTCTGTTGCAAAACGATTGGTTGGTTCGCTTGGATCTGAAGGATGCTTATCTTTGGGTTCCAATCTTTCCTCCTCATTGTCGGTTCCTCCAGTTTCTGTGGAAGGATCAGATTTACGAATTTCGTTCGCTCCCCTTTGGTCTTTCCTCAGCACCTTGGTGCTTTACCAAGCTCCTGCACCCGGTGGTAGAACATCTCCGTACCCTGGGGATTCGTCTAATAATTTACCTGGACAACATTCTTTTAATGAATCAGTCCAAGGACCTCCTTCTTCACCATCTTCAGGTTACAATTTCCCTTCTTCAGTCACTGGGCTTCATCATCAATGCCCAGAAGTCGGATTTAAATCCTTGTCAGGAAATGACTTTCCTTGGATTTCTGATCATAACTACGGATGCAACACTTCATCTTCCTTCTCAAAAGATTTTCAAGATCAAGAAGGAGATTCGCAAAGTTCTCCGTCGGGATCGAATTTCCCTCCGTCAACTGGCCAGGATTGTGGGCTTACTGTCTTCATCGATCCAGGCCATTTTTCCAGGCCCTCTTCATTACAGGGCTCTTCAGAGACTAAAAGCATTTCACCTTCGCAAGGGTCTCACTTACTCGGAGCTGATTTCCTTAAATTTGGAAGCCCGGTCAGAACTTCTTTGGTGGTTGGATCACATGGATGCGTGGAACGGGAAGACGATTTTCGGTTCCCGTCCGGATCTTGTGATCGAGTCAGATGCCAGTCGCCAGGGTTGGGGTGCCCGGTGCGGCTCCCTCTCGGTGGGCGGCAGGTGGACAGAGGAAGAACTTCACCTCCACATCAATTGCTTGGAGCTCCTCGCGGGTTCTTTCGCAATCCGCTCTTTCACCACGACCAAGGTCTCGTGTTGTGTTCTTCTCCGGACGGACAACACGACTGCGGTCAGGTATATCAATCGTTTGGGCAGCACTCATTCCAAGGTCTTAGCGGATCTTGCGAAGGACTTCTGGAATTATTGCCTTCTTCGTCAGATTTCAGTCACGGCGGAGTATCTCCCAGGCGATCTGAACATAGTGGCGGATTGGCAGTCCAGGAATTTTCGGGATGCCAGCGATTGGAGGCTGGATCCTTCGGTATTCAAGAGAATTTCGGACCTTTGGGGTCTTCCAGTGATGGATTATTTGCGTCCAGGTGGAACGCCCACCTTCCCCGCTTCTACAGCTGGAAACCGGACCCGGGTGCGGAAGCAGTGGATGCCTTCCTACAGGACTGGTCCCAGTTTCCAGCTTATGCGTTTCCTCCTTTCCTTTTCATTCAGAGGGTAGCGGCTCAGGTCCGCAGACAGATAGCATCTCTGATTCTGATCACACCAATCTGGAAAGCTCAATGCTGGTTTCCTTCTCTTCTAGAGCTGTCCTGGGACAAACCTCTTTGGTTACCGTCGTTTGATCACATTCTGACGGATCCTTTGGGTCATCCGCATCCTCTGGTTCTCCAGGGCCATCTACATCTCATGACCTGGAGGATTTCAGGGGACGTTGGTCTTGTGACTCACTTTCGAAAGACGCTGAGCTCCTCATTAAAGGAGCCTGGGCCCCTAACACCACTAAACGTTATAGATCAGCATGGAACAGATGGGTTCGTTGGTGTGTGGCAAAACACCTGGATCCCATGGGCTCCTCTGTCACTGACGTGATTAACTTCCTCGCTGATCTTTTCAAAAAGAAATTGGCATACAGCACCATTAACTCTTTCAGGTCGGCAATTTCTGCTGGTCATGCTCTTGTTGATGGCTCTCCGGAGGGTGAGCATCCTTGGGTTTGTAAACTCCTCAAGCAAACACAACAGGTGATGGACCGAATGTGGATCAATGTCACACACTCACCCCAGTCCATAGATCTGGGCCCAAATCCATCGTTTTTTTGCACTCCACACCACCCTGGGTTAGACAATGGCGATATGCAAATCAGCTCTGACCCTGTGCCCCATGGGAACAGTCCAGTCCGAACTACAAAAGCCATGTCCTTCCCAGAACGGAATCAAGCATCCGAGGACCGGACCGGTTTCGAGGTAACACCTCTCATCAGCCCGGCTAGCTTGACTCCAGTGGTGTGGAGTGCCTGGGACCCACGTCTGGGCATCCCCAGCGCACTTAGGGCGGAATATGCAAACACAACAGGTGATGGACCGAATGTGGATCAATGTCACACACTCACCCCAGTCCATAGATCTGGGCCCAAATCCATCGTTTTTTTGCACTCCACACCACCCTGGGTTAGACAATGGCGATATGCAAATCAGCTCTGACCCTGTGCCCCATGGGAACAGTCCAGTCCGAACTACAAAAGCCATGTCCTTCCCAGAACGGAATCAAGCATCCGAGGACCGGACCGGTTTCGAGGTAACACCTCTCATCAGCCCGGCTAGCTTGACTCCAGTGGTGTGGAGTGCCTGGGACCCACGTCTGGGCATCCCCAGCGCACTTAGGGCGGAATATGCAAACACAACAGGTGATGGACCGAATGTGGATCAATGTCACACACTCACCCCAGTCCATAGATCTGGGCCCAAATCCATCGTTTTTTTGCACTCCACACCACCCTGGGTTAGACAATGGCGATATGCAAATCAGCTCTGACCCTGTGCCCCATGGGAACAGTCCAGTCCGAACTACAAAAGCCATGTCCTTCCCAGAACGGAATCAAGCATCCGAGGACCGGACCGGTTTCGAGGTAACACCTCTCATCAGCCCGGCTAGCTTGACTCCAGTGGTGTGGAGTGCCTGGGACCCACGTCTGGGCATCCCCAGCGCACTTAGGGCGGAATATGCAAACACAACAGGTGATGGACCGAATGTGGATCAATGTCACACACTCACCCCAGTCCATAGATCTGGGCCCAAATCCATCGTTTTTTTGCACTCCACACCACCCTGGGTTAGACAATGGCGATATGCAAATCAGCTCTGACCCTGTGCCCCATGGGAACAGTCCAGTCCGAACTACAAAAGCCATGTCCTTCCCAGAACGGAATCAAGCATCCGAGGACCGGACCGGTTTCGAGGTAACACCTCTCATCAGCCCGGCTAGCTTGACTCCAGTGGTGTGGAGTGCCTGGGACCCACGTCTGGGCATCCCCAGCGCACTTAGGGCGGAATATGCAAACACAACAGGTGATGGACCGAATGTGGATCAATGTTACACACTCACCCCAGTCCATAGATCTGGGCCCAAATCCATCGTTTTTTTGCACTCCACACCACCCTGGGTTAGACAATGGCGATATGCAAATCAGCTCTGACCCTGTGCCCCATGGGAACAGTCCAGTCCGAACTACAAAAGCCATGTCCTTCCCAGAACAGAATCAAGCATCCGAGGACCGGACCGGTTTCGAGGTAACACCTCTCATCAGCCCGGCTAGCTTGACTCCAGTGGTGTGGAGTGCCTGGGACCCACGTCTGGGCATCCCCAGCGCACTTAGGGCGGAATATGCAAACACAACAGGTGATGGACCGAATGTGGATCAATGTCACACACTCACCCCAGTCCATAGATCTGGGCCCAAATCCATCGCTTTTTTGCACTCCACACCACCCTGGGTTAGACAATGGCGATATGCAAATCAGCTCTGACCCTGTGCCCCATGGGAACAGTCCAGTCCGAACTACAAAAGCCATGTCCTTCCCAGAACGGAATCAAGCATCCGAGGACCGGACCGGTTTCGAGGTAACACCTCTCATCAGCCCGGCTAGCTTGACTCCAGTGGTGTGGAGTGCCTGGGACCCACGTCTGGGCATCCCCAGCGCACTTAGGGCGGAATATGCAAACACAACAGGTGATGGACCGAATGTGGATCAATGTCACACACTCACCCCAGTCCATAGATCTGGGCCCAAATCCATCGTTTTTTTGCACTCCACACCACCCTGGGTTAGACAATGGCGATATGCAAATCAGCTCTGACCCTGTGCCCCATGGGAACAGTCCAGTCCGAACTACAAAAGCCATGTCCTTCCCAGAACGGAATCAAGCATCCGAGGACCGGACCGGTTTTGAGGTAACACCTCTCATCAGCCCGGCTAGCTTGACTCTAGTGGTGTGGAGTGCCTGGGACCCACGTCTGGGCATCCCCAGCGCACTTAGGGCGGAATATGCAAACACAACAGGTGATGGACCGAATGTGGATCAATGTCACACACTCACCCCAGTCCATAGATCTGGGCCCAAATCCATCGTTTTTTTGCACTCCACACCACCCTGGGTTAGACAATGGCGATATGCAAATCAGCTCTGACCCTGTGCCCCATGGGAACAGTCCAGTCCGAACTACAAAAGCCATGTCCTTCCCAGAACGGAATCAAGCATCCGAGGACCGGACCGGTTTCGAGGTAACACCTCTCATCTCATCATGTAGTTCGGACTGGACTGTTCCCATGGGGCACAGGGTCAGAGCTGATTTGCATAAAGCCAATATCTGACCCAGGGTGGTGTGGAGTGCAAAAAACGATGGATTTAGGCCCAGATCCTTGTACTGGGGTGAATGTAAGACATTGATCTACATTCTGTCCATCAAATTGTTTTTTGTAATTTTCTCCCTGAGTGTACTGGGGTAGCTCAGACGTGGGTCCCAGAGCCTCCACACCACTGGAGTCAAGCTAGCCGGGCTGATGAGAGGTGTTACCTCGAAACCGGTCCGGTCCTCGGATGCTTGATTCCGGTCTGGGAAAGATATGGCTGTTGTAGTTCGGACTGGACTGTTCCCATGGGGCACAGGGTCAGAGCTGATTTGCATAAAGCCATTATCTGACCCAGGGTGGTGTGGAGTGCAAAAAACGATGGATTTAGGCCCAGATCCTTGTACTGGGGTGAATGTAAGACTTTGATCTACATTCTGTCCATCAAATTGTTTTTTGTAATTTTCTCCCTGAGTGTACTGGGGTAGCTCAGACGTGGGTCCCAGAGCCTCCACACCACTGGAGTCAAGCTAGCCGGGCTGATGAGAGGTGTTACCTCGAAACCGGTCCGGTCCTCGGATGCTTGATTCCGGTCTGGGAAAGATATGGCTGTTGTAGTTCGGACTGGACTGTTCCCATGGGGCACAGGGTCAGAGCTGATTTGCATAAAGCCATTATCTGACCCAGGGTGGTGTGGAGTGCAAAAAACGATGGATTTAGGCCCAGATCCTTGTACTGGGGTGAATGTAAGACATTGATCTACATTCTGTCCATCAAATTGTTTTTTGTAATTTTCTCCCTGAGTGTACTGGGGTAGCTCAGACGTGGGTCCCAGAGCCTCCACACCACTGGAGTCAAGCTAGCCGGGCTGATGAGAGGTGTTACCTCGAAACCGGTCCGGTCCTCGGATGCTTGATTCCGGTCTGGGAAAGATATGGCTGTTGTAGTTCGGACTGGACTGTTCCCATGGGGCACAGGGTCAGAGCTGATTTGCATAAAGCCATTATCTGACCCAGGGTGGTGTGGAGTGCAAAAAACGATGGATTTAGGCCCAGATCCTTGTACTGGGGTGAATGTAAGACATTGATCTACATTCTGTCCATCAAATTGTTTTTTGTTTTTTGTAAACTCCTCAAGGGCATTCGCCTTTCGCGTCCCCCAGAACCCCGTTATTCTGGGTTATGGGATGTTAATGTGGTTTTGAATTTTCTTAAGTCCTGGCAGGATAATCAGTACCTTTCGCGCAAGGAACTTTCTGCCAAATTGGCGATTCTTCTCTGCCTGATTTTTTGTAAGGGTGCTTCGGATGTGCGTGCTCTGGATATCTTGGCCAGGGTTTTTACCCCGGAAGGGGTTACGTTTACTGTTTCAAGAAGAACTAAATGTAATACCAGGTCAGTAATTTACCCAGCTTTCCCAGATTCACCAAAGCTCTGTGTTGTTCGTTGCTTCAAAACTTATGAGGATGTTACTCTTGAGTTCCGCCCTCCGGGCGAGAGACAACTGCTTATTGCGGTTAAAAAACCTTTCAAAGCAGTTTCCTCTCCCACCATTGCCAGATGGGTGGGGTGGATTATGTCCGAAGCTGGAATTAATATCACTGACTTTGGGGCTCATTCCACTAGAGGTGCAATGGCTTCCAAGGCTGTACAGGTTGGGGGACGCCTGGAAGATATCATGAATGCAGCGGATTGGTCTTCGGATTCAACTTTTAAAAAGTTCTACTTTAAACCAATCCATGAGGCTGCATCGTTGGTGGTGAGTAAGCTTTGAACGAGCAAAATCCTCGCCTCCGCTTCCTGACATAGAATAAGAAATTTCCTAGTTATCACAAAGGAAAGTTTCAATTCTATTAAGGACGCGGAGGCGAGGATTTTCCCACCCAGGCTTTATTGAGCCTTCCCTCCCAAGACTGGATTCTGATGATTTTACTTCGTCTAAGGGAAGTACCTTTTTATCCTATGTCTTCATGTACACATTGATTTACTGTGTAATTATGTTTTCTTCTTTCTGCAATTTGTTTATTTACTCCATTGCAATGTTCTTGACTTCGTTCTACATTGTTCTGGACAAGATATTATTATTATTTCTCTTCCCTAGGCTCCGATCAGAAAGCGGACTAGTGGATGGATGACTGCTTTCCTGCGGCAGCACCCAAGAAAGAGGAAGGACTAACGGCTGGGATTCCCTATATGCTTATTGATGGACTCTGATTGGTTGATGTGTTACCAGGACTACCGCTGCCATGTTGGTTTGGGTAGTCCATGGTTTTAATGTTTTTTCTTACTTTTAACTTGCTGTCCAATAAAATTGAGAAAGGACTAGCAAAATCCTCGCCTCCGCGTCCTTAATAGAATTGAAACTTTCCTTTGTGATAACTAGGAAATTTCTCATTCACTCGCTTACTCGTAGGTCTCTAATTACGTCGTATGCGTTAGGACTACTTCCGGGGTGAAGACGTCATACGTAGAACCCTGTATGGGGCACTATGTTTGAACTAAGAGACGGGGCGCCATCTTAGAATGTGCGGCCCGTTTACTGCAGTCTAATACCATTAGCAAACCTCATATATATATAAATATCCAGTTAGTTAAGAAACTCGATGTTATAGGTTCCTATTTGGTTGTCTGATGTTTAATGTTTTTTTTGGTTCGATTAGTTAAAGGAGGCGCACCTCAGCGCGACTTCAGGATTTCCTTCACAATATATGCATTGATTTATGGAAGATCAAATGTCTATTCTTTGATACTTAATTTCATGGCTGACAGTCCGTAAATGCGTAACGTATTGGAACTATTCCTAGGAAAAAATATATAAGACATAGATATATCCCTACCTGTATCACAATGGTTAGGTTCAACAACAGGGCGCCATCTTGAAATGCCCTGCCCGTTTAGTGCAGTCTATCGCCAGTAGTAAACGCATATAGATAATTATACCTTATTGGTTTAAGAAACAGATATTATTAATTTTAGTTAAGTTCAGAAGTTATTTTAAATAAAATGAATACAAAGAGGCGCATCTTCGTGCGGCTTTGAGATATGTTCCACATATTATAGATTTATTTATTAAGGGCCATATTATATTTGTCTATTTTATGCTTGTGTATACATTTATGATTATGAATTGTGTATAATGTGTTTTTATTAAAATTGTATTACTATATTTTTGATTTTAAAGGAAGATTTTAAATGAATCTGTAATTAAATAAATGTCAAATTACTGAGTTCAGTGGTTTGTGAGGTATATTTAGCAAGTGGTCAAAGTGCATCTCTCTGGTTAGTGAATGGAATGAATAAATAGTTGAGATCCATTGAGTGCCTGTGGACAATCGACTAGTCCTTTACCCATTGGGATTTTTCTTCTTGCACTGTTGTAGTGCCCCAGTCCCACTGGGTGTTCTAAAGGGGCCCCTCTTTTTCTCTCACGTATTCTACATCACATACAGGAATGTGTTCATGCAGTATTCACATTTTAAAGTGAATCAAGCATTTCCCCAGACAAACCATGTTATCTACATGAGGGGAGCGTTGTGCTCAAAGCTACCACGGTGATTAAATGCACCTGGAAGTGGAAGCATGGAATATTTTTGACGAAATTTAAGTAAATTTATGCTTGCGGTTGACATGCTGAAACCAGAAGCGCGCCGGGCATGGATTACATTTATCACAGTTAATTATTTTCCCCTTTAAAAATTCTTGCAAATCAACCATTACATTTACCTATTAATATTTTTTTCTTTTCCTGCGTTTTTCCAATGTGTAGATAAAAGTAAAGTTGTGTGTCCGCAATGCTGAAACCAGAAGCTTGGGGTCGTGAGCTGCCGCAATGTTTAAAGTCACTCCGAACTTGTAGAAGATAACATTGCACCCACATTCTAATCTGCTCTGTAGCTAGCACAATGATTGCCAGGAAAGGAAAGCTTTTTGCCCCAGTGCGGACGTTCGATCGCGCTAACGGGATTCGGACGTCCAACGGTCGTGCGCAGCACTAGCGAGGTAGTGCACGCAACGACCGTTGGACGTTCGCAGCACTTAAAGGGTTAAATATAAGCGGCGGTCGAAAGTATTAATAATGAGACCTTGCAGCTCCTGCCCTAGGTTGTTTATTCACGATTGGTTAATAAGAAAAACAAGCATAGTGAGTGTAGAAAATAAGTGTAACTGTGAGGATAGAGGACAAAGCAGAGTAACAGCCACGGGGAGTGAAAAGCATGAGGAAAAGTGGTAGAAGAGAGTGCAGGACACAGTGACAGGGACGCTAATTGAAATAAGAGGGGGAAGTGCACGGAACAGGAACAGGCACCCTCGGAAGCATCTGGTGAGTCAGGGGGCGGGTGAGCGGGAGGCATTCCTTTGTAGTCTGATGGGGGGAATGCGAGGCACAAATGGTGTAATGGCTTCTTTTCAAGTCGGGTGGGGCGGGGGAGCAGGGGAGCGAGCGAGTGGGGGGAACAAGCATATGGGGTGTGAGTGAGAAGTGAGGCCGAGCGGTGGGGGAGAAGCTTGGGAGCGCATTCCATTGAAGTCTGGTGCGAGGCTGATGGGTATGACGTGCACGCACGTCTCACACGAGTGCATCACATGAACTGGACATAATCCGCAGTTGGTAGAGATTTTGTTTTGCCTACTATATACTCGCCTATTAATCCCTGCGGGTTATAATAGGCGAGACCTAAAAAGGAATATATAAGAAACACATTACATAATGCACCATCACAGGCACCACACCTAGATACCCGTTTTGGCTATGCTATCTATGAAAGAATGTAGATAGGCAAGGTCACCACAACCAATGAACTGAAAGATAAAAAGTAAAGTTCTGCTGCTCACATCTATACAACAAATACTCTTTAGTAGGAAATAGAAAACTTTACTTTCCCTTTAGCACACACTATTACTAAGCACTTTCAAAATCTTTATTAACTATAGAGAATGAAAACCACACACAAGCATTTGTATATTTGAAGATATACAAATGTAACATTGCCAGATAGAACTAACACACCATTAAATATTTTATTTACAGATTCTAGAGATCAATTAAAAGAGAAACGTGTAGTAAGGACGGTGGCGTTTGTTTTGCTAGATCCTAGCACTCTGGAAACTAAAAAATGTAGTTTTAGCGTGTATAAAATAGTTTGACTAGTTTAGCAGCAAAGCAACAAGCACCCATCCCTCTTGCTATGTCTATATACGCATCTATGTGTTAAAGTGCTGTTTGTAATACTTGAAAGAGCACTTAGCTCATACTGTTGGTACTGTGCTGACTAAATATACAGCTACCTGCACAAATTATATATTCTGTGGATTCTTTAATTGTTACATAGTGTGTTTCTGGTGTGAAAACGTTGCAAGTACATGGTTTAATGCCACGTTTCAGAAGAAAATGGACCGTCTAGTTAATAAAACAAGTAATCAGTTTCTGAAATCCACAATCGCTTTACACATTGGGCTTATCTGAACAAGGCGGCTGCAGAAAAACAGTAAACGCTATCCCAAAAAGAAGTTTTCACACTTTTTAAAAGGGAACGCCCAGAAACAACAATAATTAGGTTGAAGGGTAGTGATGGAAATGTGATAGTCGCACACTGTGTTATTAATAAAGAGAACAACTTTTTGAGGTGCTGAGGCAGACACAGTGAGAGTATGGATCTAGACAGCTTGGAGCTTCAACTGATAAATGAGCAAATGATAGTACCACAGGCCACAGACACCAAGCCAGAGCTTTTTTTAGAGCCAAAAGCTGACTTACAGTGTGGTCCAGGAAAGTGCTAAAGAGGTCAGTGAGCAACTTTCAGGTGACAAGTTTCAATCCTGTGAAATAGATAGCTCAGATGTCTAATGCACCCACTGCATGAATGAGTGTGCATGCAACTTAAAGAACATACAACTCATATGGAGATATATGTAAAACTCGCATGCCACTGGTGTGAACCTTGTTGCCAGATTTTGAGACCCATCCCAAGCCCAAAGACACCCAATGATAAGGCCAACGCAGACCAGTGCCAGCCCACAAACCAGCCCAAAATCGAATCTCAAATTTGGCAAAATTAGTCTTCAGAAAAACATTTTAAAGATTAATCTAAATTCTATTTAATATACAGATAGTGGGAGAAGGTTAACTGAGCACCTATGCTAATAACTACTCATTTTCAAGACCAGTCACCCCTTTTACTTTTCATCTTGTAGTTCTGTCACCACAGAACCAAACCCGAATCTTGCATTCATGAATTTGTTCTACAAAAGCAGATTATAAACCTCTTGATGTCTATGAATAGGAATTTCAATGTTTTTTCAACAATGTAGCTCCAAAAAAGAATACTGGAAGGGTTATGCAGAATTAACACCACACAGTGATCTACATATTAAGAAACACCCCCTTGTATTAAAGTAATTGCAACACACCTTGTTTGGCACAGCTTAACATGTTATGTACCTCTATGTACTTATTTTATGAAAATATCCAACAACAAAAAACCTCTTTCACAATGACAGTATGGGACAACAGCAAAAGTAAACTGCAGCAGACAAATCTGAAACACAGTTTTCGTGCAAAACAATTGTATGTAAATGTGAAGCAACAGTGTAAAAACTAAGGGTTGCTACAGTAAGTCTAGGGTTCCACACTTTTCCAGTTAAAATATAAGGAGAGGCCAGAAAAGAGACAGTCACGTACTCTGACCGATTCCCTGCCCTCCGTTACTAAGTCCTTCACAGTGACCACTTACTTTGCCACTAAAAAGTATAGAGGACATTGTTGTTTCCATTGTGTTCCAGCCAGCACTTGTTTGTTTGGGGTACAGATGAAGGCATGGCTGTTGCAGCAGAAAGGAAAATTACCCAATTTCCCAGAACTTTAGGTGACACCCTTAACACCTGCCACTGGGTCATTAAGGTGTTCCGACTAAATGCACATCCAATCCTTGGCCTCTTACGAGAGCGCATAAAGCAATGGTTATATGAATGTCAATTGAAAATTAAAGCACTACTATGCAAGTGCACAATGAGGGCTACAATGTGTACGAGTCATATCATGCACACTGGTAGGCATAATATACTAAGAGCACTTGGTCTGCAGAAACACACAATCAGAATGTAAATACTATGCAGTTGTTGAGTGTGCTAATAAGTCTTTATTATTCAAAGTAACCTTTTACCAACCTTGGAATTAAATAAGACTGAGAATAAAAACAAGGGGGCATATTAGCAAGGGCCAGATCGTTTTAGCGGCACTTTTTTGCCGATAAAGCAATTATTTTTTTATCGCCCAATTACCAAGCTGTTGCTAACAGCAGTTAGCAACATCTTCCAGGCGATAGCGACCGGTTTGGGGCCCGCTTTGCATGTCAGCGATATTTATCGCTAATGACATGCAAAATGGGCGTACCCAAACCGGTAGCGACTGAAAGCAGTCGCTAACACAGCTATCGCCTATTAGCAATACCCGTGACACGATAAAAAAAAAGCGCTAATCGCGTTTAGCGCAAGGATTTGACACCTGGTAAAAACATGACTTAGCCATAATAGTCAATGGGAGGTGGATTCTACGGATAAGTCCCCACCTTCCTATTAGCGAGATTTTCCTTAGCGATAGGATTTTTATTGCTGGAAATCTCACGTTAAAGATGGGATTCGCCGCTATCGCTGGATTTTTTAATGCTGTTGAGATAAACGTTGGTAATACTGCGTTATCTCTGCGATAAAATCCAGCGATAGGAGGCGATAAAAAAAATCACGCTAAGTGCGGTTTGTGCTAATTATCGCTAGTTGTTGCTAATATGCCCCAAGGTTCTAAAGAAATGCCTTTCAGTTTGCATGCAGTACCTTGATGTCAGGTCATACCTCACTTTGCTATATTAGAAGGATTGTGGCATATTAGCTGTGAATAACAAAATGATCTCTGTGTTAAAAGCAGTGGCAGATGGAAATTGTACCAGGAAGGAGGCAGTGGTCACACATACACCTCACTTACACCCATGCATTCACTTATGCGCACACACCCATTCACAGCACTAACACATTTATTAATTTATTTGAGAGTATCTAGCGCTAGATACACATACATTAATAAATACACACATGAAACATTAAAAAAACGTATAAAACTTACCTTAACTGCAGCTCTCCGAGAGTGAAGCCTCAGAGGTCCCAGGAGGGTTGGGACTGCTGCTTACCCTCATTGACTGATTAGAAGGCAGCAGTCCCAACCTCGTCACAGAGTGGGGTGGAGTCACTGAGACTGCTGACCCACCCTACTCTGTGACTAGGTGCTACTGATTGACACTCTGCCCATGGCCCCTCAGGGCTTAAAACTGAAGTACACAGGTCCCAAGCAATCGGTGGCGCTCACGTTCATCACATGGGGGAGTGCCTTGAAGCACTTTTGCCAAACTGAGGTCACACACAAAGGGTGTGAAATTCTCAGCCTGGCAATGTTCAGTTCAGGCATCTGGCAGTCTGTGCATTTAGCGCATGTCCAGCTCATGCCTGACTTGAACAATTATTATTATTATTACATTTCTTATATAGCGCCAGAATCGACCCCCGAAGGGGTATCTCCGCGCTTGCCTTGGGAACCCGTCCTGGTTTTTCCCTGTGAGATAGCCCCTACAGGGCATCCCCAAGGTGAAAGCCAGGCATCCCGCCGCGGGGGGCCGTTGTGGAGATTAAGCAAGCTTAATGCCCAGAGTTGCAGAGTGTGAACCCATGATTAGGTCAGGCACCGAAGCGAGAATTATCGAGTCCGTGGACATTTGAGCTCGACACCCTGCCGGGAATCGAACCCTGGTCCCGGGTCTGACCTCTGCTTCAGGGTCTGCCTGCTCTAACCAGTGAGCCACCCTTCTCCACAATAAGAGTGTCTGTCAGGTTCGCCTTTGTTCCTCTGCAACAACCACTGATTATGAAGCTGCCCTCTATTTATAAGGGCGGCGTAAACAGGAGCCAGCACCAGAATTAAGACAAGAGAAAACCTGGTTTTAACATGGTGAAACGAGGAGAAATGCTTAATTTCTCCTAGTTTTTGTTGTTTCTATTTGTGATGCATTGTGCAGCACAAATAGAAACAGCAAAGTGCCATGAAAGATTGCTCATGTGCAGGAAGGTGTCCCTTCCTGCACATAAACAACCATTTAAAAAATGAAGATTTGCAACTTTTATGTGTGCTGCACAATGCAGCACACATAGAAGTTACAATTCGCCATGCTCGATTGTTTAAGTGCAGGAGGGGCACTTTTCTGCACATAAACAATCATTCCCTTAACGCTGGCACCCTTGCACTATGGTGTAAGGGTGCCTGGGTTGGTGCCACGCAGCTGAGTTTAGCGCCAGTGCTAGGAAAAAAGCAGGGCTGTCCTGCACCATTGTAAATACGGCGCATCCCTGCGTTTTCAGAATGGCGGAGCATGGCAATAGCAATGTTGGCTTAACGCCACGCTTTGCCATTCCCTTATAAATATGCCCCTTAATTTGGTGTTCGTACAAATCCTGCATTGCCAATTTCTGGTGAGTTGCACTACTACTACTGAACCAAGGCCAATGGAGGTACCTTTGGGTGAGGCTGATTGGCCTCAAGGAACCCGTGACCTCTGTGGCAGAGTCAATGTTGCTCTAGGGTGTGCTGCTTTGTAGACCTGCGACAAGACTGGAGGTGAACTTCATTATGGGCAGGGAGATGCAGATTGATATAAGGTGGTGCACAGGGCTGGTTGGCCACCTCACCTCATGGCACACGGGGAGAGGGAGGATACAAGCATTGTGCCAAAATACAACATAGGATTTATACTGTGCCATACAGATGATGGGGGATGCCACTAACAAAGGACTAGTTATTATAATGTCCTCATTTGGAACGTCCGGGGAATGGTTAGCTCTGTTAAATAGTACAAGGTACACCTTTACCTGAAAAGGCACCATGTCCAGCCGGCATATATACAGGAAAGCTACCTTACACCAGCGGAATTGATGTTATGCAATTGGTGGCGAGGGATCATAGCTGGAACTAAATATTCCAGTTACGCCCGGGGGTCCTAATATGGGTTGCTCCAGGGGTCTCCTTTACACTACAGCATTCCACAGTGGATCCAGAAGGCTGCTATGAGGTACTGGACGGCTCCCCCCTGTTCTGGGGGCCCAATCCCTCGTGACCACAAGGCACCTCCAACACTGGGCCACCGACATGCAACTTTCCAAACATATGGCACCTCGATTACCCAACTATCGGTGAATACATTATTCAGAGCTGCATAGAATTCACAGCAGAATAGGCTTCAGTTACTGCACTGCAGACATGGTCCCTAAGGCAAGGAGGATAGAATACCTGGGTCCCATCTTGTCGGACCATACCCTCTTACTCACACTAGATTGGGAGCCCACCCATACCCGCATGGCACCTCTCAGCGAGCGACCCTGGGAGATGCCATGAACAGGCTCCACTGTCAACATTCTTGTCGAATGGGAAGCATTCAATGTAGAGCTACAAGGACTGGCCGTCAACACCTATGGCATTAGGACGGCACTCCAAAAAGATTTTACATCCTGAGTGGCAGATTTACAATAACTGGCGCATCCCTGCATATCAGCAGGGATGCGCCAGTTATTTTGCTTGACGGTTGAAACCCCTTGCGCCACCATGGATGCGCCACATTTACAATGCAGCGCACCGTGGCACAAGGATAGAGAACTGCGTGACGCATCTGATGGCGTAAAGGTGACGCAGTGCTGGAGTTGTCGCAAGCGTGACCCAACTCCAGCATTGCTCAGGGGGGCCCTATACTTGCGGTGCTGCATCACTCCTTACGCCTGCTGCAAGCAGGCGTAAGGTTTTGATGCAGCAGGGACGTAAAAGTGACTCCGTGAAATCTTGTAGATTTTACTACGTCACTTTTAAGGGGCTTCCTTGCGACAGAACGTCCACCCTACATACATTATAACTGACGCAGGTATAATGTAGCGCAGGGCTTTACAATGTGACGCATCTCAGTAGATGCGTCACGTTGGAAATATGTCGCATATTCACGCATTGTTTACGCTGCCGCTGCGTCACAAAAGCGACGCAACAGTGGCATAAAAGTGTCTCAAGGTGCTTGTAAATCTGCCCCTTAGAGTCCAAGATTTGAGCTCTGGAGAAGCAAACCTCCATGTTGGATTACAAATAGTTCACTAAGAGGGGGAGGGGGACAAAGCGGGGTGCCTCCTTACCTGGATCCTCCACTCTGAAATACCCAGCTCCCAATGGCAGCCATACCTAATTCGCAGTGATATATTGTGAACACACAGAGAAAAGTACTCCAGCACACAGTATACTGCCCCAGAGGCAACAGATGTACACCATATAATGGCATACTTAGACACCCTCCAATTACTGAAAATCACCCCCATACAAAGCTTAGAACTGCACACCCCACTTGACAATGAGGAAATCCAACTGGCAAACTCACAGCGAGCCAGGGATAATGCACCTGCTATAGACGGCCTCCATTTGGAATTTTATATCACATTCAGCCTACAATTGGCCCCAGGTTGCTGCAAGTGTAGGAGGAAGCAGGTCTTACCATAATTCCCTAAACCCAGAAAGGATCCACGTTTAGTGAGCTCATATCGACCCATGTCGCTGTTCAACACGCAATCTTGTGGAAAATATAGCAAATAGATTACTGCGGAGTACACAATCAATAGTACCCCCAGATCAAAATTGCTTTATCCTGGGATGCAAGCAGAATCCATGTTCTTCTGATAATCGATTGGGCATGTACAAAGTGCCTATGCCCCATAATCGCATCTCTGGACATCAAAAAGGCTTTTGACAGTCTGAGGTGGCCCAAACTGTTAACAGCACACTGTAGACTAGAACTAGGCCCAACAATACTTTAGTGGATAAATCTCCTCTACACAGCTCCAACTGCACAGGTGAACAGGACAATCTCCAACTCACTGCCCATAGAACAGGGCACTTGTTAAAGGTGCCCACCGTCCCCCATCATCTTTGCAATTACCATGGGACCTCTGGCCTGTGAGCTGCGAGAGAATGGGCCAGAATGGGTTGTACAGTTAGTTCGCTGGCATATAACTTCTTTATAAACAGATGATGCCCTGATTGATCTCCATGACCATACAACACCTATCAACCCACAAATTAAACTCCTAGAGAACTTTTTTAGTAGACTATCAGGCCTACGTATCAACTGGGAAAAATCAAGCTTATTTCTACCACCCAGGCTATGTTGAGAATGTTCTGAATCTAAGTCAAAAAGATTGTGGAACGCTTGAGGGTGACTCCTGGAAAGTGGTAACGTCTAAATCAGAATGAAGTTGGACCGGTTGTGTTGAACGTGCAAAGGATGCTACTTCGGTTGAGGAAGATTTCTCTCAGTCAGACTTCGGGTCCTCCTCCAGCATCAGCAGCGCCAGAGCGAATGCTGACGTGGCAAAAAGAGGCATGGGTAGTAACAACATCTGTTTGTGACCGGTCCTACAAGCCTTAAACCTTGTTGTTTTTGATGAGGACATATCCTGTGTATACTGGAAAACAATTTGGAACAAAACGAAAAATCGGAAATGAGGTAAAAGTTTGGGAGAGAGCTCTGGCCCATATCTGTTCTTGGCATGTAGGGCTGTAGATTCGCATGATTTGCATACTCCTGCCATCTAGTGTTGGGTCTGTAAGTTTTCAAGTTGTTTTTCTTCGAAGTCTTTCCCAGTCACAAGGTAAGGTGATTCGTCCTTTCGGTGACAGCGTGCATGGGCATCAACTCCATTGTTAGATTGTTTTCCCGCAAGAGGGTGAGAATGGAGTGAGTGTAGTACAGAGATGTCCATGTGTATGTAATGTAAATAATGAAAACTGCAACTACATTGCCCAGGGAGGTGATCCAGCGGGTTACCAGCAACAGGTAATCCAGCACCACATACTAACTTGGGCCAATAAATTAATTCCCAATATACTGGCAATATCCGCTGGGGTCATGTTTTTGTAAATATCTAGATTAGTTATTTCTGATCCCTAACTAATCTTCACTGATCAAAGAGTTCTTTCCTCTGGTTGATAGACCATTAATTGAACTAGTTGATGGTGAAATTACATAGATTTCAGTTCTACTTACACATTGGAAATGATCACAGAGTTGGGATGTAGTTTTAAATTTTATCTCAGATTAAATTCATGTGAACCAATTACACCGTACAGAACAGACTCCGTCTCTCACAAGAAGGAAGATTCAAACCATCAATCAAATGCATTAATTTAACCTTTGCAATGACACTGCATGAAAGGGAGAGGATAGAGAGAAAAGCACATAAGCGCATACATAGATATAAAATATATTTACCTAGAATGGTGTGAAAACCAACTCCCCGGCCTAGGAATTGTATGTGGGCCCCCAGGAAAGATCTGGCGAACAAAGGCTTCAGGACAGGGATTTGGACAGGACAGACGACCTCTTTATCACCGACGCTTGTGTAGCACCCCACTATGACACTCTCTTCCTCCTCGAGATTCTTCCACGATCTTCTTCTAAATTAATTTGCTTAAAGTAATTAGTTCAGCAATTTGATTCTTCTTCAGCATCACTCATTACTCCGACAGCATCCCGGTCTCATGCTTCAGCATCTCCGGCTGGAACTCTAACTAACTAAAGCTACCTCAATTATACCTTTCTGTATGCTTGTACCACCCATTAATGTTTCAAACTTATGAAATTACTAACTCTGATTGGACAGCCAAAGGAAGATGATCATCACACCATGCTTATTTTCCATTATTTTCTTTCAGTTCTTTGTTTAAAATCCAACCCCTTAATTTTTACACATAAACCTTTATTCCCACCCGCATTCACATTGTAATTGTCACGAATTATAAAAAGTCTGCAGGTTCTCATCGATTTCAGTAGATTATCGTTCCGGTTCTCAGGAAAGTATCCTTTCACAACCTTGGACAACGTTCAAGTTGACATCGCGTTTTCAAGCTTGACTGCACTACGTATGTGTGTTAGAACAAGAGGGAATAGACTGTGGTCCACGTCGCTAGGCCCATAATAAGACTATTGAAATGACAAATGTCAAAATCAAAAATAAATAGTTTCACTGTATACCACCTTTCTCTACTCTAATCCCCTTTACTTATTATTACGGTCCCTGCATTAGCATTAAGTATGGGCGAAATTTGCGAATTCGCAATCTGCAAAATTCGCGAATTTGTGCGAATTTGCGGATTTTTATTCGTGTTCACCGGGTTTTTTGCGTATTCGCGGGTCGCTTGCAGCGCACCGACCGCGAAGTTACCCATGTGGTCATACATGGGCGCGGCCATCTTGTGCGCGTTGCCTATTTCCGTTTCCGGGCGCTTTTGGCAATCTCGCGTTGTGTGCGGCACGCTATTACAAGTTCACGTGTGTTTTTGCGTACTCGCGGGGGAAATATTGCGCGAACTTACCCACGCGGTCCTCAATGGGCGCGGCCATCTTGTTTTTCATTCATTGCTATGGTTCTGGGCATGCTTTTTCTATCCAGCTTCAATCTTTGCCATTCTTTGTTTGTTTGAAGTTTTTTTTAATCTTTTTTATTTATTATCTATCCCTCTATTTTTCTAGATCTATATTTTGTGTTTTCTTCTACTTTTGGTTTATTAAAAAACTACTTTTTTTTACATCTTCTTTTATTTACTTTTTCCCTATTCTCTTTCCTATTTATTATTTCCATTCCTGTCCAGGACCATGGCATAGGGAGCCGGGAAGGACAAGGGGAAGGGTCCCGCACCCCGTACCCGGCTCCCATGCGGGCGATTGAGGGGGGAGCAAGTCACAGCCCGGGAGATCTTCAGCGAGGAGGAGGGGGCCGCACTGTTTTATTATGTGCAGCGCCGCCTCCCCAAGACCATCGCGGCAGGCGGCAGGAACGCTAGCGGGTACGGCCTCCGGGAGCGTCGGAAGCTGTGGGAGAAGGTGTGTCAGGCCATGTATAAACACTCTCGGGTCCGTCGCACCTACAACCAGGCCATGCACCGGTGGTCCGACCTCCTGGACCGTGAACACGACCTGCTCAACCTGCTAGGCGTTGAGATCCCCGGGCTTGGTGAGTAGTAGTAGCTATTTAATCACTACTCTGTTTTCTCCTGCTCTATATGTTATCATATTGCAAATTTTTGTTTTTTCTGAAGAGCAATAATGCTGCCGATTGCATTGTAGGTAAATTATGTTTCAAAATCTTCTGTGATTGCATTTCAGGTGCACTGCTCTCCTGGTCAGTTGCGGTGCTACTATGCTTATTTGTTTTCAATTTTGTGCTCATTTCATTGGCCTGAGTAATTATGTATGAGTGTACTTTACAGAACTGCGTAATGCTAGACCCTAAGGGGCAGATTTACAATTACTGGTGCATCCCTGCAAATTAGCAGGGATGCGCCAGTAATTGTGCGCTACGCCTCCACCACCCATGGTGCGCCGCATTTACAATGCGGCGCACCATGGGGCAAAAACGACACTGAAGCGTCACGCATCTGTGCCCTAAAGGCGGCGCATTGCTGGAGTTGCGTCGCAACCACAACGCATTTCCAGCAATGCTCTGGGGTGCCCTATCTCCCCAATGCTGGGTCAAGCCGTACATCTGCTTCAAGCAGGCACAGGGTTTTGAGTGACGCAGCATTGGCCTAAAAGTGACTGAGTGAAATCTTGTAGATTTCACTCAGCCACTTTTAGGGTGCTTCCTGCGCCAGAACGCCCCCTGATGGCACAGGGCCTTACAACATCATGAATCATCCAGATGCATCACGTTGTTAATATACAATGGGGAAACTGCGGCCCTCATCCTCCTGGACCTCTCTGCTTCATTCGACACTGTCTGCCACCGCACCCTAGTACAGCGCCTCAGCAACATCGGAATCCAAGAAAAGGCACAGGAATGGATCATCTCGTACCTCTCGGAAGAACGCAGAGAGTCCGCCTTCCCCCGTTCAGTTCCAAGGCCTCTGAAGTCATCTGCGGCGTGCCACAAGGATCATCACTCAGCCCCGCCCTCTTCAATGTCTACATGAGCCCCCTCGCAGCCATCGCACGCCAACACAACCTCAACATCATCTCCTACGCCGACGACACCCAGCTGATCCTCTCCCTCACAAACGACCCCGCCACCGCCAGAGCCAGCCTACATGAAGGGATGAAAGACGTCGCCGAGTGGATGAAGAACAGCTGCCTGAAACTGAACTCAGACAAGACGGAAGTCCTCATCCTGGGATCATCACCATCCGCCTGGGACGACTCCTGGTGGCCCCCTGCCCTGGGCACCGCTCCCAAGCCAACGGACCATGAACGTAACTTGGGCTTCATCCTGGACTCCTCCCTCTCGATGACCAGACAAGTCAACGCCGTCTCGTCATCGTGCTTCAACACCCTGCGCATGCTCTGCAAGATCTTCCGATGGATCCCCACCAAAACCAGGAAGACGGTCACCCAGGCACTCGTCACCAGCCGACTGGACTACGGAAACACCCTCTACGCCGGAACCACAGCCAAACTTCAGAAAAGACTCCAACGCATCCAGAACGCCTCCGCATGACTCATCCTGGACATCCCCCGACACAGCCACATCTCCGGACACCTGAGAGACCTGCACTGGCTCCCCGTCAGCAAGAAGATCATGTTCAGACTCCTCACCCATGCACACAAGGCCCTCCACGAACTGGGACCCAGGTACCTCAACAACCGCCTGACCTTCTACACTCCCACCCGCCAGCTACGCTCCACCAGCCTCGCCGCCGTTCCTCGCATCCGCAGAGCCACCACCGGAGGAAGATCTTTCTCCTACCTGGCAGCCAAGACATCGAACTCCCTCCCCATCCACCTCCGGCTGACCCAGGACCACCTTTCCTTCAGGAAGCAACTCGAGACCTGGCTCTTCAAGCAGTAGCAGACCCCCCCCCAGCGCCTTGAGACCCCTCCGGGTGAGTAGCGCGCTATACAAATGCTATGATTGATTGATTGATTGATTGATACCCCGCACCATGGCGCCTCTTTTGCACTGCCGCTGCGCCACAAATGTCACGCAACGACGGAGCAAAAGAGCCGCAAGGGGCTTGTAAATCTGCCCCTAGAGACTCACGTCCAGTCCTTCCGTTGTACACCTGCCACTAAGAAGAGATAATGGTGGTGGATTGATAGTTTGAGTATTTTAATGACTGGTTATGTAGTAGGAAACTTACTTTTTAGTGTTCTCACTGGTCTGCAATCACGATGGACTTTGTCTGTCACTTCGAGTGCTGCGGAGTGCTGCCTGCCAGTCCTAGTCGAACCTTTTTGTAGCTGGTTTAGTGAGTTACATAACTTTCCAAGTCGACCGTCCGCGAATCCAGCAATACTAATATCCTAGTAGACCACATCAGATAGGTCAATAAATGTAGTGCAATTGTTGTCTATTTGCTATTTCCCCGAAATAATTTGTTATTGTTCTTTTGAAATGTTTGATTTGGTTGACAACAATCATCCATGTTTGGGTCTTTCTTTCATGTTGTACATCAGCTCCCGCCAGGGGCAAGAGGACAGAGGAGGAGGTAGCGGCGCCGGCGGAGCAGGAACAGGAAGGCCAGGATTGGTCCGGCGAGGGCTCCTATGCTGGCCCCAGTATGTTTTCATGTTAATATTAATAATTATACTTACCTATCTTTTAGAGTACCTATTTTTTACTAACGTTCCTCATTCGATTTTTTCTAAATCGTCTTTGATCTTCTTGTAGACTGTTTCTAAATTCTTATCCTGCCTCTACTATGACTCCCTGTGGTACTACTAGATTATTATTATTAGTCTGTCTGTGTAGCTAACTAAGCTTACACAGTTGGCAAAAGGTGTTAAACGAAACTCCCATTCTAGTGCAGTCCTCTGGGTTGTCCATAATGTCTTTTGAAGTCTTCTAAATGTTTATGCTTTGCAAATTCCCAACAATAAAATGTCAATGACCACCAAGAAAGAATAAGATACTAGTTTACTTTTTGATTTGGATAGGAGGACAATCCATACTACTATTGTTGCAGGGACAATTCTGCACAAACAGAACTATGGACACTAAATAGTGCATTGTTTATCAATTATAATAGGCGCAGTTACACTTTCCACATACCTCAGTCATTACAGAATTTGAACCCCCAATCTCCTAGCTAGTGTGGCAGAGTCATTTAGCTACCTAATTCATCGATGAATGATCCCCAATGATGATTATCCAACCCAGGACATAAGACTACGGAGTCAGAGTCCAAAACTGTCAGAGCCACGGACTCATGCTTGCAAATTGCAAACCCTTTCGCTCACTCACTCATGACCAAAAACCACAGAGTCTATGTAAGTTTTAAAGCTTTATTAAAAGTAAAAACATTTACTAAAATCAAGTTCATCATACAACATAAACGGTGGAATGAAAATGGAAAAGTGCTTAGTGATTTCACACATTAATTGTGGGTGAGCCCTCACCTGGTTTGAACTTCAAATCTTCTTTGTGGTGCTGAATCGTTGCTGACTCCGTCCTAGTGATGATGATCTGATCTTGCTCTTGTTCTTGGAAGGGAAGCTTGTCTGTCTTTATTTTTGACTAGACAGTCACAAATTATTAAATTTGTTTGTGTAGTCGTAGTGAAATTTTTTCATTCCTAGACAAAATACTAGGGAGTGGTGTATATGGCATCTAAGAATCTGAAATTTATTTTCTAGGCGGAACATCGGCACAACCATCCGCCGGGGCCAGCGTGGAGGTGGGCATTCCTAGGGTGGAGGCGGTGCAACAGCCAGCGGAAACTGCTGTGGGAATGCCACGGTAGTGGCGGACAGTGGTAAGCTATTATATTCCTTACTTATTGAGATTGCAGACTGCAGTGTGCTCTCTGCACGGGTGTATATGTTGTACAGTACAAGTATACTATACTGTTAAGAAGACTTACAAATTTAGAACTACGTTTTTATCAACCAGGTAGTAGCCTCCTCTAAATTGACTTCAACTCAGCTGTGAAAGTTTTTTCGAGAATCCAAGTCAGATCAGAGATGAACTTGATGGATGGGATGAACGAAAAGGGAAAGAAGGGTGTAAGTAAGTGTGGAAGGACGAGCAAGTTAAAAGTAATGATGACTGGCAAAGAATGATACGTGTTTGATTGCTGCCCGAGGTGGCTGGTAATATGATGCATGGCCGGTGGAAGGATGAAGCAATGATGGGTGGAAGGAGAAAGGGAAGAGGACTGCCTGGGTGGGTGAAACAGAAACTGTATGTGTGCTCAATATATCCTTTGGTTGAAATTCAAATGCAAGTCAAGCACGGAAGCATGGCTTGCGGTTTCCAAAATAAAATGAAAATGTTGTTTTCCCATGAGAAAAAGTAAGGTTTGTCCAGTTGAGACATTAAGAAGAATGATTGACATTTACTTTGAATGGATGGATGCCTGGATCGTGGTACTATCTGACTCATAGATAGCATATGTGTATGTATAGAGAGTAGACGGTCACTGGATGAACTAAGTGTTACTTTGAAGAGCATGTAACACTGCACCCGCACGTCCGTTCCAGTGTAGGAAAGGCAAGGAAAATAAGTTGTAATTTTTCCGAATACTACCATGAATAGTAGCAGTAGTTTGTATTGCAAGCACAGCATATATCCGGCGATTACGGGGGCCACTCACTACCTCGGTTAATAATTTTAGTACAACTCTTTCATTCATGTGTGGCCTATCAGTGTTCACTCAATAAAAAACAAAGCACCTAAAGTCATCCCATATGTAAGCAAATGCATATCCTGTGAAGGGATAGATAATCATATTATTTATCTTCTTCATTTTCCTTTTCTAGTAGTCATTGGCACTGTAGGGTGAAAGTTAAATTAAGTAAGCAGTAGCCCTTATAATAGAGTATTCTCAGTGCCACCCGTAATAGAAAAGTAAGAGCTTCATCACCTGCATGTACTGGACAGGTACAGTAACGCAAGCCTGTCATATCATGGTGTGCGTCTGTTTTTCTCAAGTGCAAGTTGACTGCGCTGGCATTATGCCGGCTTACTTAAGTTTACGTACTAATTTCGCTAAACAAGAGAGAAGAATAATAATAAGACTGGTGTATTATCATAGTCGACTCTAATGTAGTGTGTCCATAGTGCTCTTAGAATTAATTCCTGAAACTCCCACTAATGTTAGAGCAAGGCTGAAGAAGTGGGAGGTTAGATAGATACAGGCCACAAATGTTATGTACTGTGCTTGCAAGTTGCTAGTTCTACTGTGACACAACTTTCTGCTGAATTATTTTGTGTTAATCTTAAAGAGCATTGCTTACAGACTTTGTCTTTCTTTCTTCATATAGATGCTCCTTCAAAACTGTCACAGAAGGAGCTGGCTACATGGGCCCGGCAACGGAAGCTGGAGGCGACTGTCGCCGAATATCAGCGGCTGGTGGCCCAGGAGGAGGAGGACACGCAGTCGACCTCCACAACATCCACAGCGACAGCTGCATCCTCCTCCGCGCTCCCTGGGTCAGCCAGTCAGCGCAAGCCTACAGCGGTATGGAGCTGTGGTACCGCAGCCACCCTCCACCGCCAAGCAGCCAAAAAATCAGCTGCCCCCACAGCACTTCAAAGGCACGCGTGCACCGCCTAACCCTCAGGGTGTCCTACCTTGAGCAGGAGCAGAAGAAAATGAAAATCCTGCTCAAGAACCTCCGCAAGGAGCATAACCACCTGGCCAAAAAAGTACACCGCCGGCGGCATTAGAGGAGGAGAGACTGCCCCTTGCCCCTTGCCCCTTTTTTAAAGACTTTTGGGGGGTGGGAATTGGGAGTTGGGTTTTTTGGACTTTGGGGACTTTTTATTTCACGGACATTCTTTGGGCTTAGCGAGGGGGGGTGGGTCGGGTCTTGCCGGATAGTTTATTTTTGTTAGGGATATAAATAATTATTACTTTCAACTTAAACATAGCATATGTGTTTTTACTGCAGTTGAGGCTGGGGGGGGGGGTTTAACTGTAAGTTTGTTTTCATGAAACTTGAGTGGCTTCTTAATTCAAATTGTGTAAGTAATTGCCCAAATGTTTACAAAACTAAGTGCCTCTCACAAAGTAGTTAGTGAATTCAATTGTCCTAGGACTTTACTAGTACTACCGTCAGTCTCTCGTCACTCCTACTACTCCATTATTCTTCCTCCCCCCAAACGCTTATCTTACCTGTAATTCTTGTTTGGAAATAGGGCTAGGCACAGGGCTGGCTGCATGGCAAATGACGATTAAGGTTGGCAATCCTGGGCGGATGAAATGTCATCATTGCGGTGGTACTAGTGGTGGTACACAGTGGCAGTTGCAGCATATGAAAAAAAAGAAAATGAAACCTTGATTGGCCTGAGCGGAGCATTAGAACGCTACGATAGATACTATAAGCACGTGACAGTACACTAGAACAGTGCCATAATGTAGCCTTACAAATGCTAAAGTATTGAAAGTATAACTACTACTTGCGTAGAATTTGACATTGGCTACTACTATATGGAAGCTGTAGGTCGTGTTGGTGTTGTAGTTGACTGCGTTGGTGGTGGTACCAGTGCCACGTCGCCCACATCCCGCTCAGCAGCTATTCGGGATAGGATCAAAATGTCTGTCTGCTGCATGCCCGCTGGGGCTGGAGTGATGACTGTGATGACTGGGTCATCATCAGACTGTTCATCAGCAGCAGAAGACACCACTTTTGTTCATCGTCATCACCCATAAGTCGAAGCCTTGCGGGTGCCTTCCTTTTAGGCTTAGCTACCTGTGTTGGCTCATGGCGTGACTCACTCTCAGACTGCATTGCTGGGTTCCAATCTCGATCAAGGTCATCAGAATGAAGGGGGCTTGAAGAAGAACTTGTAGTAGTAGCCCTCCTTGACCTTTATCTTTCTGGGGATCTGGAAGAAAATGGATCATCATCAGAAGGAGTGGCTTCCTCGGATGATACCTCCTCTTGAATATCAATTTTCTGATGTGCCCCTACTTCTGGAGGAACAAGCGTTGTAGGCAGTTGTGCCACTCAATGAACCTCTAGTTGAACCTCTCCATGAACCTCTAGTTGCACCTCTCCATGCACCTCTCCATGCGCCTCTCCTTGCGCCTTTACTTGCGCCTCTCCTTGCCCATGTACTTGCGCTTGTACTAGTTGCACCTGTGGTTGTCGGTGCGGCTGCGGTTGTTAAACACTCGTCAGCTGAGTTACACCCGGCGTTGATTGGATGGTACCTTCTTGTGATGAGCCAACATCACTGGTCGATGGTGATTGAACAACCAAAGTGGCTGCCGCAGCGGCACTCATGGTCTTGGACCTATCTTGGCGTGGTGGCACTGAGCCCAATGAAGCGGAGGTGCTGCTTCCAGCTTGGTCCCCGGTGAACACCGCTGCTGCTGCAGACGTAGTTTTTTTCTCCCAAAAAAGGTGTTGGTGGGCACGCCAGTCTCCTTGGTAGGTGGTGCCACTTGCTTCTTCTGCTCCTTCTTACTGGCAGTGGCACTGGCAACTTTTTTCGCTGAGGCGATACAGCCACCTTTCTTTGGGGCCATCTTCTTCAGATGTCAGACAGCAGGCCGCAGTTGCACGAGTTGCAGAGTTGTCTTGTCTGTGGCCACACGTGACGTCACGTGATGTTGTGCTGCACACACCGCTGCAGGACTTCTTCCTGGCACTAGTGGTTCTCATGTGCACCTAAAAGCAATGGAAACCAGAGGAACATCAGTTAAACACCACAAATAGTCGAAAAACACACAAAAATCACCGCAATCCAATGCCATCCATGCCCTCAAAGATGTTTAAATTCAAGACACCCCACAGAGAGACTAGGTCCATGCACCACTGAGTACCTTTGGGCATAATGGTTGAAAGCAAGGCAAACTAGGTGCAGGCCTGAGCACACTGCCTGGCTTCAAAATGGCCCCTTGACCCCCACCACATGGCCAGGCCCTGTCTGTCCCAGGCCTCAAAATGGCCCCCACCCACATGGCCAGGCCCCAACAACACCCCAAAAAGTCGAAAAACACACAAAAATCACCACAATCCAATGCCATCCATGCCCTCAATGATGTTTAAATTCAAGACACCCCACAGAAAGACTAGGCACATGCACCACTGAGTACCCCTGGGCATAATGGTTGAAACCAAGGAAAACTGGGTGCAGGCCTGACCACACTGCCTGGCTTCAAAATGGCCCCTTGACCCCCGCCACATGGCCAGGTTCTGCCTGTCCCAGGCCTCAAAATGGCCCCCACCCACACGGCCAGGCCCCAACAACATCCCAAAAAGTCGAAAAACACACAAAAATCACCACAATCCCATGCCATCCATGCCCTCAATGATGTTTAAATTCAAGACACCCCACAGAAAGACTAGGCCCATGCACCACCGAGTACCCCTGGGCATAATGGTTGAAAGCAAGGCAAACTGGGTGCAGGCCTGAGCACACTGCCTGGCTTCAAAATGGCCCCTTGACCCCCACCACATGGCCAGGCCCTGCCTGTCCCAGGCCTCAAAATGGCCCCCACCCACATGGCCAGGCCCCAACAACACCCCAAAAAGTTGAAAAACACAAAAAAATCACCACAATCCCATGCCATCCATGCCCTCAATGATGTTTAAATTCAAGACACCCCACAGAAAGACTAGGCCCATGCACCACTGAGTACCCCTGGGCATAATGGTTGAAAGCAAGGCAAACTGGGTGCAGGCCTGAGCACACTGCCTGGCTTCAAAATGGCCCCTTGACCCCCACCACATGGCCAGGCCCTGCCTGTCCCAGGCCTCAAAATGGCCCCCACCCACATGGCCAGGCCCCAACAACACCCCAAAAAGTTGAAAAACACAAAAAAATCACCACAATCCCATGCCATCCATGCCCTCAATGATGTTTAAATTCAAGACACCCCACAGAAAGACTAGGCCCATGCACCACTGAGTACCCCTGGGCATAATGGTTGAAAGCAAGGCAAACTGGGTGCAGGCCTGAGCACACTGACTGGCTTCAAAATGGCCCTTGACCTCCACCACATGGCCAGGCCCTGCCTGTCCCAGGCCTCAAAATGGCCCCACCCACATGGCCAGGCCCCAACAACACCCCAAAAAATCGAAAAACACAACAATCACCACAATCCCATGTCATCCATACCCTCAATGATGTTTAAATTTAAGACACCCCACAGAAAGACTAGGCCCATGCACCACTGAGTACCCCTGGGCATAATGGTTGAAAGCAAGGCAAACTGGGTGCAGGCCTGAGCACACTGCCTGGCCTCAAAATGGCCCCTTGACCCCCACCACATGGCCAGGCCCTGCCTGTCCCAGGCCTCAAAATGGCCCCCACCCACATGGCCAGGCCCCAAAAACACCCCAAAAAGTCAAGAAACACACAAAAATCACTACAATCCCATGCCCTCAATGATGTTTAAATTCAAGACACCCCACAGAAAGACTAGGTCCATGCACCACTCACTACACCTGGGCCTACTGGCTAGTGAGGCTTTACAAGCACCCCAAAAGTAAAAAATAAAAATCAACATATAACAGTGAGCTAAAATTCCATGACAAAAATGAGAATTACATGCAAAACAAATCAGAGAAACAGTTGTATCATGCACCCATGACTAACCCTGGGCCTACTGGCTACTGTGGCTACCCACAATATATATTTTTGTAAGTTGTGAAAAAGTTTTAAAATTGTAGTTGCAGCTACTGCAATGCCCCAAACAAACAACACCAACTTACTTGTAAAATCTAAAATCCAAAAGTGATTCAAACTCCAAAGTCCAAAAAGTCCTCAAATACAAATACCCAGCAGCAGCCACAAAAAGTAATCCTTCCAGCTCCAGATCCAAATCAAAAGTGACCAGGACATGGACAAAGCACTGGGAGGAGCCTGCTGGACAGGAACAGGAAGTTGGAGACTCTGGGGCACTTCCTTCCTCCCACCCCCACCCCCCAAAAAATGGACTCCTGCACCAAAAAGTGCAGCCAAATGTCAATCTGAGGAGTTCTTCTGATCAAAATCACCATTTTCACAAGGTTTATGCTCCCTGCAGTGGGTTTCTTGTGCAGAATTGCAATTTCGGGAACGCGAGCTGTTCAAATCTCCCGCCGGAAGTCAGCTGGGCGCCGCATCTACGTGTTCGGCATTGTTTACTCCCGCAATGCGTGATCGCGGGACTTTATGACGTACTCGCGTTGTCAAACTCTCGCTGTGCAAGATGGCGAGCCGTGATAACGTAATTGCGTTTGAAAAACTCTCGCGCGATCACTCAGCAAGATCGAAAATGGTGCAGCACACCCAAAACCAGGAGAAAAACAATTCGGCGGACTCGGATTCACGGTAAGTCAACGCCGCGCGCACGATATTGTATTTTTCAAGCGCGACCAAGCAAAATAATTTGCAGCTTGCGAATTTGCAGATTTTTGGGCAAATTCGCGTGATTCGCGGATCGCGAAATCGTAAAAAATCCGCAAATTCACCTGCGAAATGGATTTTACGCCCATGCTTAATTAGCATTAGTAAAATAACTGGATTTAGTTTTTCAGCAAGCAGGTGGAAAGCATGTGAGTTTCAAGTGCCCATTTTGTTAGTTACTGCGCAGGTGCAGAAAGTTCCCTCCAAGCAAAAGGTATGTTAAACTACGTAGATGCAGTAGACGCATGCGCACTAAATATTTTTCGTTACCTGCCATTTTAGATTTTCACTCAAGTTACTTATTAGTAAAACACATTTGCAAGCTTAGTTTTTTCTCGTAAATGTAGTGTTGTGCATATTAATTTCCACAATACAGGTTTAGTACGAGGTTAAAGGTTACATAAGAATATTGCTTTCAAGCAGGTCTCTTTTTCACAAGTCCTTGCTCCATCAATCCCCTCAATCACCTCTCTATGGCATTTAAAGCCATCACCAAATTACTCATCCCTCATCAGATGCCAACTTTACCATTTTTCACTTTCTTTCCCTTTTTCATTCTTGTTCTCATCTTTGTTCTTTAATCCTTTCATTTGTTCATATAACTTGCCTTACATTTCTTCCAACTGAATCTCTTCATAATTTCTTTTTTATTTCCTTTTCCATTTATCTCACATTTAATTCTCCTCAGTTTATTAGTACAACACTTACACCATATTGCTATTGATAACACCATTATTGCTATACCTACTATAGGTAAAACTACTTGTCCTAGGAAACTTTTCTCTATATTGGAAAACTAAGTCCCTACTGAAGAAATACCTTTTGTTAGTTTTTTCCATACATTATCAACCTCCAGTGGTTCCAATTTCTCTTGCATTTTCGTAATATTCTTAATGTATCCCTTAATTTTTGTGCTTTTGTCTGGTATATAAGTGCAACAATGTTGCACCTACAACATTATACAGACTCTGCCCTCTTTAGCCAATAGCATATCAAGCGCAAGTCGATTCTGCAAAACCATAGACCTAATTGCAACCATTTCTGTATTAATCATGAAGAAACCGCAAGCAGTATCAGTCGAAAGACAATCAACTACGGTCGACAATTGACAGATTCTACGTGAACTTAATACAACTCTCACTAAAGGTATCAATGCACTAAATAATGTCACCTATTATTTCTGGAAAACTAGCTCTCTTTCTACAGTTAGTTCATTTGCATTTTCATTTCTTCCAGTGATTCTTTTTACGTGGTACATTTTCTGAAAAACTATTCCAAAATAGCAACTCCCATACCACCTGGCAGGCAGCTTATAATAAGCTTTATTCCCACACACGTAGTAGATTCCAGGATATACTGGATCAGTTCCCCCTTTTAGTCCCCAACCTCCTAAAATTAGGAGGTTATGTTCACATTCACTAGAACCAATACATTTTTTATTGTAATCTGTCTTTAATCTAAGGAGGAATATTTCTCCTGTCTTCACAAAATCTAAGACCATTATCAGCTGTATAAATTCCCTCTTTCTCTGCCCATGATGAAATATGATATTTCTGTTAAGCAGTTTTTCTTTGGAAATCCTGCCCCCTTTCCTAAATTAAATTCAAAAACACTTTCTCTTCTTCAAGTAATGAATATGTTAGATTATCTTTATGTGCCTTTTCTATATCTCATGACTTCATTGTTAGGAAAAATTCACCCATAAACTATGCATCTAAACTACTACGTACTGGATTCATATTATTTCTAATAGGAATTTCTGTAAACACTACATCTATAGTAAAATAATAATATTGTAGTTTCCCTGTTCTATAAAATAAACTTGACAGTACACTACAAGAAAGTGGTAAATGATGGTACTTTACCCCCTCTACTACGAATCCAGGCAATTTCATACAAACATAACAGTCACTAATCTCCATTGTATCTACATATTGAAACAACAACTTTGTAAAAACAGGTATCGTTGTCAGTTACTGTGTGATGTAAATCTATCTCATCTGATGCTTCTAATTCTTTTCTATCTCCTTTCATGTTAGCTGTCTTTTCATTAATGTTAGTGTCATTATTTTTGTCTGATATCATAAGATAAGGAACTGCTATTGTTAAGAATAGCCAAACTAATATTACGAATAATAAACTACATATACAAACCCTACAATATTTCTTTATACAATTTCGTTTTGGTCGTTCTGTACCTCTGGTCTCAGCGATTTTGACTCTAGAAGATTTACTCTTCTTTCTTTTAGTTTGGAATCAGAATCTTTTGAGTACTTCAAGGAGGCCTCACTTTCCCTCGTCTACGTTTACTTCTTCATCAAATTCTTCATTTATACCTAGATTCTTAAACTATTTAAGGATTAAATAGGTCCATTCAGGTCATTTGAATTTATTGTTTAATACTTTCAATCTTGAACTTCTGCGGATGTTTTTAGCAGTTGACTGTTCAGTCTGAGTTTGACTTGTAACTTCATTCACTTGTTCTGGGTCTTCATTTCTTGTTCTTAAATGATATTTTAACCTTTTGACCCCACCTGGCCAATTGTCACCTTTTCTGACCCTTTTAACTTGCTCTGCACTTTCACCTTCTTGGTCTCTTTCAAGAGCCCTCTTATTTTCGTTACGTTGTGGCACAACTTGATTTTCTTTGTCTTTAGAGTTCCTGTCTACCTTTCCTTGTTCAGGTCTTGTCTGTGTGGCTTTTTCTGCCTGAACGCGTTCATCTGTTTCTACCTGTTCCTGATCATGGACTCTTTTAGATAGCTCTTTTTCTTCCTAAACTTATTCTTCTTTTCCTAACTGGTCCTGTTCAAGTCTTACTACAATTTTGACTTCTGCCACCTAAACGTGTTCTTCTGTACCTGTCTGTCCCTGCTCAGGTCGTTCAATTGATCTGTTTGCATGAGTATGTTCTTCTGTCCCTATCTGGTCCTGCTCAGAATCTCCAGTGTCTTTGTTCAATTCTTCCTGAGCGTGTTCTTCTATACCTGTCTGATCCTTACTATCCTTCTGTTCCTCTAATCTTGTTCTACTCTGTGTTTTGATGAAGACCTCGGGTATGTCAACTATTGGCATCCAGTCCCCCTGAATTGTGCTTGGTTGTTCATGGTCAATCACTCTAGAGTCCCTTGCTCCAGAATCTTTGACTGTACAACCTTCAGCAGCTTCAACTGTTTGTCAGTTGTGGTCTTTCTCATCAGGGGCTGGCACCCTTTTTTTTTGTATGACTGGCATGTATCCAGTTTGGCAAGCCAGCACACTTCACTGCTGTGGTAGTGACCAGTATGACATGTCTTGGTTCATCCCACCTTGGTGCTAGGCACAACTCTCTGGTATGGTTCTTTACTACCACCCAGTCCCCAGGACTCAAATCATGAGCTTGATACGGCTGCCTGGTCACTGCGTCTTCTCCAACCTGGTGAGAGCTAGAACGCACTAGGTCAGCCAATCCTTTGCAATAATCTAATACCAGATCATCAGTTATATTCAGCAATCTATGTCCTAGTATAAATGCTTGTCTCATTGCTGTTCCTATGATAATCTCATGGGGACTCAGTCCCGTATTTCTATCAGGAATACTGCTTAGTTCCATCAGAACAAGAAGCAACGCATCTGGCCAACTCATTGAAGTGGATGCACACACTTTTGCCAGTCTTGATTTTATTGTGCCATTCAATTGTTCTATCACTGCAGAAGCCTCTGGGCGGTATGCACAGTGCAGTTTCTGTTCAATCTTGAATGCTTCACAGATTATTCAGATTATTTCATCATTAAAATGAGATCCTCTATCTGATTATCGTGGAATGACTTCCCTCAACAATAATCTGGCAACAGTTAAACTGTCATTTATTCTTGTGGGGTATGCTTCCATCCATTGTGAAAATAAACAAATAATCACAAGGGCGTACCTCAATCCCCTGCATGGTGGTAGTGCTATGAAATCTAGCTGTAGCCTCACAAATGGTCCTTCTGCATTCCCAATTCTTCCCCAATTGGCCACTGTCTTTCTTCCGGGATTTATTTGTTGACAAGTTAAACATCTCTGGCAAAGACTCTCTGCGACTGCCCTATATCTTGGATTGTACCAGTCTTGTTTGAGTTGTCGTATCATGGCATTCCTGCCTACATGAGTATCTCCATGGTACATTCTCGCCATTTGTGAGAGAAAACAATCTGGCACAGCTGGCCTGCCATCATGGTACACCCATACACCATCTGCTTCCCTTCATTCACAATACTGCTTTATCCAATTTTCTTTTTCACTCTCTACCACTTCCTCCTGCAACTGTCTCACATCTTCCCATGTTTCCCATGCAAAAAAAAAATCAGAGAAACAGTTGTATCATGTACCCATGACTAACCCTGGGCCTACTGGATACTGTGGCTACCCACAATATATATTTTTTTAAGTTGTGAAAAAGTTTTAAAATTGTAGTTGCAGCTACTGCAATGCCCCAAACAAACAACACCAACTTACTTGTAAAATCTAAAATCCAAAAGTGATCCAAACTCCAAAGTCCAAAAAGTCCTCAAATACAAATACCCAGCAGCAGCCACAAAAAGTAATCCTTCCAGCTCCAGATCCAAATCAAAAGTGACCAGGACATGGACAAAGCACTGGGAGGAGCCTGCTGGACAGGAACAGGAAGTTGGAGACTCTGGGGCACTTCCTTCCTCCCACCCCCACCCCCCAAAAAATGGACTCCTGCACCAAAAAGTGCAGCCAAATGTCAATCTGAGGAGTTCTTCTGATCAAAATCACCATTTTCACAAGGTTTATGCTTCCTGCGGTGGATTTCTTGTGCAGAATTGCAATTTTTGCAATTTCGGGAACGCGAGCTGTTCAAATCTCCCGCCGGAAGTCAGCTGCGCGCCGCATCTACGTGTTCGGCATTGTTTACTCCCGCAATGCGTGATCGCGGGACTTTATGACGTACTCGCGTTGTCAAACTCTCGCTGTGCAAGATGGCGAGCCGTGATAACGTAATTGCGTTCGAAAAACTCTCGCGCGATCACTCAGCAAGATCGAAAATGGCGCAGCACACCCAAAACCGGGAGAAAAACAATTAGGCGGACTCGGATTCACGGTAAGTCAACGCCGCAGACGCGATATTGTATTTTTCAAGCGCGACCAAGCAAAATAATTTGCAGCTTGCGAATTTGCAGATTTTTGGGCAAATTCGCATGATTCGCGGATCGCGAAATCGTAAAAAAACTGCAAATTCGCCTGCGAAACGGATTTTACGCCCATGCTTAATTAGCATTAGTAAAATAACTGGATTTAGTTTTTCAGCAAGCAGGTGGAAAGCATGTGAGTTTCAAGTGCCCATTTTGTTAGTTACTGCGCAGGTGCAGAAAGTTCCCTCCAAGCAAAAGGTATGTTAAACTATGTAGATGCAGTAGACGCATGCGCACTAAATATTTTTCGTTACCTGCCATTTTAGATTTTCATTCGTTACTTATTAGTAAAACACATTTGCAAGCTTAGTTTTTTCTCGTAAATGTAGTGTTGTGCATATTAATTTCCACAATACAGGTTTAGTACGGGGTTAAAGGTTACATGAGAATATTGCTTTCAAGCAGGTCTCTTTTTCACAAGTCCTTGCTCCATCAATCCCCTCAATCACCTCTCTATGGCATTTAAAGCCATCACCAAATTACTCATCCCTCAACAGATGCCAACTCTACCATTTTTCACTTTCTATGCCTTTTTCATTCTTGTTCTCATCTTTGTTCTTTAATCCTTTCATTTGTTCATATAACTTGCCTTTCATTTCTTCCAACTGAATCTCTTCATAATTTCTTTTTTTATTTCCTTTTCCATTTATCTCACATTTATTTGTCCTCAGTTTATTAGTACAACACTTACACCATATGGCTATTGATAACACCATTATTGCTATACCTACTATAGGTAAAACTACTTGTCCTAGGAAACTTTTCTCTATATTGGAAAACTAAGTCCCTACTGAAGAAATACCTTTTGTTAGTTTTTTCCATACATTATCAACCTCCAGTGGTTCCAATTTCTCTTGCATTTTCGTAATATTCTTAATGTATCCCTTAATTTTTGTGCTTTTGTCTGGTATATAAGTGCAACAATGTTGCACCTACAACATTATACAGACTCCGCCCTCTTTAGCCAATAGCATATCAAGCGCAAGTCGATTCTGCAAAACCATAGACCTAATTGCAACCATTTCTGTATTAATCATGAAGAAACCGCAAGCAGTATCAGTCGAAAGACAATCAACTACAGTCGACAATTGACAGATTCTACGTGAACTTAATACAACTCTCACTAAAGGTATCAATGCACTAAATAATGTCACCTATTATTTCTGGAAAACTAGCTCTCTTTCTACAGTTAGTTCATTTGCATTTTCATTTCTTCCAGTGATTCTTTTTACGTGGTACATTTTCTGAAAAACTATTCCAAAATAGCAACTCCCATACCACCTGGCAGGCAGCTTATAATAAGCTTTATTCCCACACACGTAGTAGATTCCAGGAAATACTGGATCAGTTCCCCCTTTTAGTCCCCAACCTCCTAAAATTAGGAGGCTATGTTCACATTCACTAGAACCAATACATTTTTATTGTAATCTGTCTTTAATCTAAGGAGGAATATTTCTCCTGTCTTCACAAAATCTAAGACCATTGTCAGCTGTATAAATTCCCTCTTTCTCTGCCCATGATGAAATATGATATTTCTGTTAAGCAGTTTTTCTTTGGAAATCCTGCCCCCTTTCCTAAATTAAATTCAAAAACACTTTCTCTTCTTCACGTAATGAATATGTTAGATTATCTTTATGTGCCTTTTCTATATCTCATGACTTCATTGTTAGGGAAAATTCACCCATAAACTATGCATCTAAACTACTACGTACTGGATTCATATTATTTCTAATAGGAATTTCTGTAAACACTACATCTATAGTAAAATAATAATATTGTAGTTTCCCTGTTCTATAAAATAAACTTGACAGTACACTACAAGAAAGTGGTAAATGATGGAACTTTACCCCCTCTGCTACTAATCCAGGCAATTTCATACAAACATAACAGTCACTAATCTCCATTGTATCTACATATTGAAACAACAACTTTGTAAAAACAGGTATTGTTGTCAGTTACTGTGCGATGTAAATCTATCTCATCTGATGCTTCTAATTCTTTTCTATCTCCTTTCATGTTAGCTGTCTTTTCATTAATGATTGTGTTATTATTTTTGTCTGATATCATAAGATAAGGAACTGCTATTGTTAAGAATAGCCAAACTAATATTACAAATAATAAACTACATATACAAACCCTACAATATTTCTTTATACAATTTCGTTTTGGTCGTTCTGTACCTCTGGTCTCAGCCATTTTGACTCTAGAAGATTTACTCATCTTTCTTTTAGTTTGGAATCAGAATCTTTTGAGTACTTCAAGGAGGCCTCACTTTCCCTCGTCTACCTTTACTTCTTCATCAGATTCTTCATTTATACCTAGATTCTTAAACTATTCAAGGATTACATAGGTCCATTCAGGTCATTTGAATTTATTGTTTAATACTTTCAATCTTGAACTTCTGCGGATGTTTTTAGCAGTTGACTGTTCAGTCTGAGTTTGACTTGTAACTTCATTCACTTGTTCTGGGTCTTCATTTCTTGTTCTTAAATGGTATTTTAACCTTTTGACCCCACCTGGCCAATTGTCACCTTTTCTGACCCTTTTAACTTGCTCTGCACTTTCACCTTCTTGGTCTCTTTCAAGAGCCCTCTTATTTTCGTTACATTGTGGCACAACTTGATTTTCTTTGTCTTTAGAGTTCCTCTCTACCTTTCCTTGTTCAGGTCTTGCCTGTGTGGCTTTTTCTGCCTGAACGCGTTCATCTGTTTCTACCTGTTCCTGATCAGGGACTCTTTTAGATAGCTCTTTTTCTTCCTAAACTTATTCTTCTTTTCCTAACTGGTCCTGTTCAAGTCTTACTACAATTTTGACTTCTGCCACCTAAACGTGTTCTTCTGTACCTGTCTGTCCCTGCTCAGGTCTTTCAATTGATCTGTTTGCCTGAGTATGTTCTTCTGTCCCTATCTGGTCCTGCTCAGAATCTCAAATGTTCAATTCTTCCTGAGCGTGTTCTTCTATACCTGTCTGATCCTTACTATCCTTCTGTTCCTCTAATCTTGTTCTACTCTGTGTTTTGATGAAGACCTCAGGTATGTCAACTATTGGCATCCAGTCCTCCTGAATTGTGCTTGGTTGTTCATGGTCAATCACTCTAGAGTCCCTTGCTCCAGAATCTTTGACTGTACAACCTTCAGCAGCTTCAACTGTTTGTCAGTTGTGGTCTTTCTCATCAGGGGCTGGCACCCTTTTTTTTGTATGACTGGCATGTATCCAGTTTGGCAAGCCAGCACACTTCACTGCTGTGGTAGTGACCAGTATGACTTGTCTTGGTTCATCCCACCTTGGTGCTAGGCACAACTCTCTGGTATGGTTCTTTACTACCACCCAGTCCCCAGGACTCAAATCATGAGCTTGATACGGCTGCCTGGTCACTGCGTCTTCTCCAACCTGGTGAGAGCTAGAACGCACTAGGTCAGCCAATCCTTTGCAATAATCCAATACTAGATCATCAGTTATATTCAGCAATCTATGTCCTAGTATAAATGCTTGTCTCATTGCTGTTCCTATGATAATCTCATGGGGACTCAGTCCCGTATTTCTATCAGGAATACTGCTTAGTTCCATCAGAACAAGAAGCAACGCATCTGGCCAACTCATTGAAGTGGATGCACACACTTTTGCCAGTCTTGATTTTATTATGCCATTCAATTGTTCTATCACTGCAGAAGCCTCTGGGCGGTATGCACAGTGCAGTTTCTGTTCAATCTTGAATGCTTCACAGATTATTCAGATTATTTCATCATTAAAATGAGATCCTCTATCTGATTATCGTGGAATGACTTCCCTCAACAATAATCTGGCAACAGTTAAACTGTAATTTATTCTTGTGGGGTATGCTTCCATCCATTGTGAAAATAAACAAATAATCACAAGGGCGTACCTCAATCCCCTGCATGGTGGTAGTGCTATGAAATCTAGCTGTAGCCTCACAAATGGTCCTTCTGCATTCCCAATTCTTCCCCAATTGGCCACTGTCTTTCTTCCGGGATTTATTTGTTGACAAGTTAAACATCTCTGGCATAGACTCTCTGCGACTGCCCTATATCTTGGATTGTACCAGTCTTGTTTGAGTTGTCGTATCATGGCATTCCTGCCTACATGAGTATCTCCATGGTATATTCTCGCCATTTGTGAGAGAAAACAATCTGGCACAGCTGGCCTGCCATCATGGTACACCCATACACCATCTGCTTCCCTTCATTCACAATCCTGCTTTATCCAATTTTCTTTTTCACTCTCTACCACTTCCTCCTGCAACTGTCTCACATCTTCCCATGTTTCAAAAACTGAAAATTACATAAGTTGGCAACTGATTCCACTTGTTTCAATTTTTTTGTTTGACATGTTGTTTCTAGCACAATATTGAGCAACTTGGTCAGCGTAACGGCTACCAGCTGTCACTTTGTCATTTCCTGACTGGTGAGCAGCACACTTGACCACTGCTAGTTCTTTTGGCAATTGTATTGCTTCCAACAGCAACAGTTCTTTCACAAATTTTCCATTACTGTTAGGGGATCCTGAAGAAGTCATGTATCCCCTTTGTGACCACAACTGGGCAAAATCGTGCACAACCCTGTAACCATATTGGCTATCAGTAAATATGGTCACTCTCCAATTTTTCCCAACTTTGCATGCTTTAATTAAAGCTATCAATTCGGCTACTTGTGCAGATTTCACTCCGGGTGAACAGGATGCTTCAACAACCCCAGTTAATTTGCATACAGCATAGGCTGCATAGTCTCCCTTCCTCAAGTCGTAAACAAGAGCCATCAACAAATAACTCATGTTCTGGCTCTTTCAGGGGTTCTACTTGTATATCAGGATGTGGCTTGGTGCACATCTCGGTAACATGTAAACGGTCATGTTCTGCCTCATCTTACACTTCTTCACATTTAGAATCTGGTAATCATGTAGCTGGATTTACCATAGAACATCTGATTACTGTCACATTTTCTGCTTCCAGAATTGTTCTGTTGTAAACGTATCTAGGGCTCTAGTGTAATTTTCCCGATCCATGCCCTTATATAGGTATAACTTATCATATCCTTATATAGGCATAAGAATCATAACCATATTTAGACCCAGCCAATGCAGTCCAAATACGGCATGGTTACTTCCACTAAGCTCCTAAGGTACAACGAGTTCTTGATGACAACCAGCCTTCAGCATTACGGGACTTCCCCCTGCTTCGGTATTGATTTGTCCCAGAACTCCTGGAGCGTGTAAAGAACTGCGAGTTCTTAGTGACCTTATTATGTCCACCCTTACGTCAAACTCAGCACTTTCCAGGTATAAATATGCTCACATCTGCCCTAGCAAACACATGGTGGTTTTGGACCAGATCGACTTTACTACTTGCCCGACGCCCTGCTGTAGCGAGTGCCGAAGAAAGCCGACCCTCCAGCTGACGCACTGAGAGAGACGCTGTCTTTTCTCCTGCCGAGAAATCCAGCTCCAGTGTTTCCCTGCTACCCTTGCGGGTTACTGGGAGATCGAGTCCTGAGAGAGAGATACAAGACCTCCTTCATTCTATAACCAAGGTACGGCGCTGATTAGATATTTAGATCCAGCTATACCTCATTTACTTCTTCCCTTGTACTACGCTTAGGTTAGGTACACCGGGGTAGGCGTATTTTAGATGCACCAGTTGAGTACTTTTAGTCATTTATTATCATTGTATGTATTTTATCCATTTTATGTATCTTATGGCTTAGAAACCATATAAATGCTTTTACAGTATTATTTCATAATACTCTTTTTACTGTACGCACTTTACTTCATAGCAAGTATAACGATTGTAGCAATTCACTTCTCTTGCATGAGAAAGAAGACTGCTCAATAAATAACCTTTTTATTGAAAACGCCCATCTCTCTATTTCTCTGCAAAAACCCTGGTGAAACGAAGCATGCACGATTGACTGAGTGAAATAGCCATCTATTATTTCCGCGACTCTGAAGCAGCCACGGTGCGTCCATTGGGGCATAGGGGCGTAGGCCCACTAAGCCCTGGTCGCACCGACCGTGGCACTGCAACTAAGCTTAAGCCAGCAAACATAATTACACACTAATTCTATCTTCACAAATTAGCGCCACGCGCAGCGCAGGAGTGACGACACGGATCATGTCAATGTAATGGTGCGGTCGGAGTGTGCAGGGAGTGGGGGGGCGGGGCTGCTGGTCTACTGTAGCTGCTTGAGTGACAGTCTGCAGCAGGCCAGCACTGTGCTCATGAGACTACCGGGCTGAGACTTGCCCGCGCATGCGCCGATGCCAGCAAAACACTTTAGGCATGGAGAAGGGGGTGCGGCTTCAGCCGGGACGGGTTTTCAAAGGCTGCCCAGGGCGAGTACACATTGTGCCCCACTAGCCAATCCTGGTGCTGCATGCAGCGCCAGGATTGGCTAGTGCACCGCGCAACATCCATTATTGGATGCCGCGCGTGGGTGGGCGGGGGCAGAGTGGCGCTACCCCGGGCAGGAGGAGAAGCAAGCAGACCCCGGCGAGAGCCCCCTAGGCCCGGTGTGTGACCCCCCACAGCCTCCCAGTGCCAGTCGTCCCTGGAGGGGCTGCGAGACTCGAGGAGCAGCAGGAGCCACTGGCAGAAGTTGTGGAAAGTTTCCAAGAAGATGCCGAAGACGGTCACAGTGAGTGCGGTGATCGGGAAAGGGGTCCTGTGACAGATAGGTTACCGCATCAGAGTCTAATAGAGTATCTGCTGCATACAAGGTGGCGTAAAAAGCCTCCAAGTCATGGGCAAATTCCTCATCCCGAGACCGCAGGGAACCCGCCAGGCGCCTGCAGTTCAGTGATCCTCCGGTCCACTGCTTGAGCTCTGAGACGATGTGCCAGCATGCGCTCTGCCTTTTTGACCCCAGCTTAATATTTCTGTTGTACCCTAAGCCAGCTGTGTGTGGTGGTTTTGAGAGGGCACAGTTTGGGGACTCTTGTAAGGTTAGGGTGGGTGTGCAAGAACTGCACAGGCCTCGTATTCCGCGGTGTGGTGGGAGCTTGACTAGGGAACTTGATATTTTGCCTGTCATGTCACGTTATTGCACATTGTGAAGTGTATGGTTCCCATTTCATCGGCCCTTCGATATTTAGGGTTGCACGTCCTCCCCTTGCCTCTTTAGGATTCCAACGGAGCCTTTCCAATACACATTAGCTACAAGATGAATTTGCTCTCCTGTGAAAAATCAGGAGACGGTGTTAGCCAGTGTTTGAATGCGCGCAGAGTGAGTTTCACAAAAATTATTCTACCCCTTTAGAGCGCAGAGCAGGCCGGCAAGAGGCCCGCTCAATCTTAAAATGTTTTATAACCTCCTTGGGCGCGCAGTTCAGCTACAACTTCCGCTCAACATCCTAAACTGTCATCTCCATCTTCTTGCAGCATAAAAATGATTTTTTCCTATAATAAAGACTTTTTATAATAGCCATAATGTAACTACAGAGGTCATGGACGTCTTGAGATAACTTCATTGTGACTAGCACCTCGCGCCACCCTGGGAACATGTTTGCCTCATAATAATCCCCCTGTCAGTCTTGCTTTTCTAATTAGAGTCAAAAGTCTAAAGGTCAGACGCATGTGAGTCACAAAGTTTTCATCTTGTGCTTGAACTTGACTTAGTCTCCAAGTCTACAATAAAACATACCAGATGCGCATCCGCGGGTTTTTTGTGTGGTCCTTACGCAAATAGATTGGTTTGCACGTTGTAAGTTAGCAGAAACCCAATCATATCATCTGGTTCTTTTTACTGGTATTTACCGTTTTCAGTAAAGACAATACCTTTGGTTTCCCCCCCTTATACATTCCAGCAGGTCAAATATGATGAAATGTAATGGAGCAGAAGACCCAGGAAATATCGGGACATTTAGAAAGCACCTAAATCTGCATGTTGGGCTCCATTTTTAAGGGCACGACTCATTATCGGTGGCATTCATCCTAAGCAATATTTCTTCTGCCCAACCCATATCTAGTGCTTGTAGTGGCTTCTGTGCTGCTGTTAGCTGACAGCGAAAACTGCATCTGAACCGTATTGGGTGTGAGAGACTTCCAGTTCCTTAACCTAGGTTTCTAATTTTAGCCGCTTGGTGTGTCGATCCCTATTTTAGCCTGTGTCTATTGCAATAGAGTGGCACACTCAACCACCTTTATGGTCTCCCGTAGGGTAGAGACAGATCTGCCTGATATTTTGTTATTCTGTGGAAATAAGGTTATGGCTGCCAATGAATCTGTCAGTATGTGAACATAGGAGTTAAGTATTGAGCCAGCAGATCTTAGGTGCCGGCGAGTCTCTACATGGCTCATATTGTAGTATGTGTGGCTGAAAAGAAAGTATATCCAGTGGACGTGGAATGCATGTACCTCCATATATTCCTTAGACTAGCTTCCCCCAACCACTGTCTAGTGGCAGGAGTAAGGCCACCAAACTGACTCATCCGTGGTGTGGACGTATCCCCCTGATCATCCATCATGATGAGGGCTGCTGGTTTTATGGTATTTATTTTATTAACATTTCCATCTGTATTGATCCATATTTATTTTTTGCCTATATAACTGATATATATTTCAATGTTTATTTTGTGCTTTGAGAACAAATGGAGCCATAAAATTGTATATTTCTGTGTTTATTTAACTCTTGAACATGCATACATGGATGCCTGTCACAATTTAGCAAATTAAGCAGCCATGTATGACTAAACACTACACTCATAAGTACATATTAGTGTTATACTACAAAAATATTTTAACGTATGCCTATTTAAGGAAATCTCATCCTGTTTTTTAATTCCCCATGATTTATGCATGTTTAGTGCTAGGAGGTCCAAGTCTGTGCCAGAAAACAATGTGAATATGTACGTAAATATTTGAAAGTTCCATCACTGACAGTATAAGATAGGTTGCATTGTCAGAAAGTTTGAAGTGATGCCATCAATTACAGCCAAAACCGGCGTAAACGCAATTTGACCAGTTGAGCACATTGCATTTGTTTTAGGCAACCAGACTTGTTTAGCTGTCTGCCCCTCCCTCTGGCTAGTTGCAAGACTAAAATATACCCAAATTGCCACGCATAGTGATTGTGTCTGCCCAGTCCCTGTGAATTGTACACCTTATTAGGTATTTTGTGAAACTGTTTTATTTTTTTAGTAGCGCGTGCTACCTATATTGAGTCTTTTGGAAGCTGCCTACATATTTCAATACAACTCGAACATGGCGGTAGTAGATAGTGAGACCTTTTCTTTTGGACCTGGGACATTAGGTGGTTACTGGGCACTATATGTGGTGGGCACTGCTAAGGACGGCAGGACGGCACTGTTCAGGACGGCATTTGTTTTAGCACTTTGTGAAAGCTGATAATCTAAATCATTGCGACTGACATGCCTTTATTTAATTGCCTCAAGCTGTGCATGGTGCGAGCTTGAGCCACACTGTTAAAACATGGTATTTCAAGCTGGTATTTATTTAAAGTCTTATAGTCTGAATTCAGCACCTGAGCATAATAGGACGGAATGTATGAAGCTCTGTGGTTATACTGAATAAGCAGCTACCTATGTTATGCCATCTATTAATGTAATACCTGCACGTTCACAATTGCTTTATTAACCTTCCTGCTTTCTCAAATTTGCTTGAAAATGCACGATTTTTCTTTCAAAATTTTTGTGGGGGGTGGCAACCCCCCCAAACCTCCCTTTTGGGGTTCGGGCACGCTCGCTGCGCTCGCTCGCTACAGTGCTGTATGCAAATCACTTTGCGCCTCACCACTTTCAAATGTCACCCACCGCCCCTGCTCTGAAGATATATTTCTTATTCTTGGGGAACAAAGTTGTCATGTTATATGGTTGTCAGAAACTAATCCCTTCTTGTTTATTCGAGAAAGTTTCTAGTGACCTCTGAGCTAGCTGGCATTCACAATTAAGTCTAACATATTCAATAGAGACCCAGTCGACCTAAGTCCTACGTCTAAACTATTGTTTATGTTATTCTAATGCGCAGAGCGTATTGGGAATATAGGAACTACACTACATGGCGCCCAACGTTTGGTAAGGCGATAATTTAACGCTAGATACTAGAGTAACTCAGTCGTGCTTTTCACACAGACTCCTTTTTCCTTAAAAACTCCAATAGACGTCTGGAGTGGGTAAAAGGTTAGTATCCACCAGAACTAAATAGGACGAGAATCCTATGTTTTAGTTTTTGGTTTGTTCAATGTTGAAGGATACAGTGTTTCAAAATATTGTGCACCTAATCTTTGTTTCCTTGAAACTTGCTCTGCAAACTTTGAGAGTGACGACGAAAGGGAGAGAGCTAGAATAGCAACTCAACTATTGGAGGAAGACACAAGTCTTCAGCAAAACAACCCGGATGCAATATTCATCCCGATAAATGTAAGAAAGAGTGTAACTTACAAACTAATAAATAGTGGTGTATCATCGAGAGGTGGTACAGTCATTTTTGTGGTAGAGGCACATGAATATCGGCAGACAGAGGTATTCTATTCATGGATAAATTTTCCAGCAGCAAATGCTGTAACACACGAGTTCCACTACTACAAAGCAGAGGAACATCCAGCGGAATACGTTCCTTTCGAGGACGTTGAAATTCCACTAACTTACCAGGAGCATCAGCTCTGGTTTGATGACGCCCTAAAACAACAAAATCACATTACCAGGCTCGTCCACTAGGTAGACCAGGAGGCACATGGCCGGTTCTAGCCAGCTATACACCACATCCTGACATTAAGGAAATGTCAGACAGAGAACTTTTAGTTCAACTAAAACAATTAATTAAAATACATAGGCAATTGGTCCAATATGTCATGCGGACTTCAACAGTCCAACCAGCAATAAAAAATTCCACTGCACACCCCTCACCAGGGGAACACAAATAAAATTACACCACAGACTATACAATCAGTCATTTGTAAATTACCAGCAAAACTGGAACAAATTCCGTTCTGGTTAGCTCAAAAGATTACTCAAATAGAGGCAGTATTCCCTGATAGTACACCTCATGAAAAACACAGAATTCTGACAATCTGTTTACCAATGTGGAGGACTGTGACACTTGGGGAACAGTCTTTGCTTCAATCTACAAAAAACACACATGGTGTTCCGTCTATGGCGGTTATACCAGACGTACTAAGACAGATTCAAAATGAATACGGTCCGGAGCCTGCTTTAAATCTACGTATAAAATTACTGAAAGACTTTAAGCAAGTCTCAGCTATACTACTAGCCAACATAAAAGGAGAAGCAGCATCAGTGGTGATCCGCCAAAAATTAAAAGAGACAGCTATAGCAGAGCAACCTTTTGAACTTGCCAGAATAATTGAAAAATCCTATGAAGAATTAGGTAGAGATAGTCAATCAATCAAAGCATTTATGTAGCGCACTACTCACCCGGAGGGTCTCAAGGCGCTAGGGGGGGGTCCGCTACTGCTCGAACAGCCAGGTCTTGAGCTGCTTCCTGAAGGCGAGGTGGTCCTGGGTCAGGCGGAGGTGGGTCGGGAGGGAGTTCCAAGTCTTGGCGGCGAGGTAGGAGAAGGACCTTCCCCCTGTGGTGGCTCTTCGGATGTGGGGGACGGCGGCGAGGGCGAGGCCGGTCGATCGAAGCTGGCGTTTGGGAGCGTAGAAGTTGAGGCGGCTGTTGAGGTATCCTGGGTCTTGGTTGTGTAGGGCTTTGTGTGCGTGGGTGAGGAGACGGAAGGTGATTCTCTTGTTGACCGGGAGCCAGTGCAGGTCTCTCAAGTGTCCGGAGATGTGGTTGCGGCGGGGGATATCCAGGATGAGTCGTGCTGAGGCGTTCTGGATCCGCTGGAGTCTCTTCTGGATTTTGGCGGTGGTTCCGGCGTAGAGGGAGTTGCCGTAATCCAGACGGCTGGTGACGAGGGCCTGGGTGACCGTCTTCCTGGTCTCGGTGGGGATCCACTGGAAGATCTTCCGTAGCATGCGCAGGATGTCGAAGCACGACGAGGAGACGGCGTTGACTTGTCTGGTCATGGAGAGGGAGGAGTCCAGGATGAAGCCCAGGTTGCATGCGTGATCTGTCGGTTTGGGTGCGGTGCCCAGGGCGGGGGGCCACCAGGAGTCGTCCCAGGCGAAGGGCGAGGAGCCCAGGATGAGGACTTCCGTCTTGTCTGAGTTCAGTTTCAGGCGGCTGTTCTTCATCTATTCGGCTACCTCTTTCATCCCATCGTGTAGGTTGGCTCTGGCGGTGGCGGGGTCGTTGGTGAGGGAGAGGATCAGCTGGGTGTCGTCGGCGTAGGAGATGATGTTGAGGTTGTGCTGGCGTGCGATGGCTGCGAGGTGGCTCATGTAGACGTTGAAGAGGGTTGGGCTGAGCGAGGAGCCTTGAGGAACGCCGCAGATGACTTCGGTGGCTTCTGATCTGAACGGGGGGAGGCGGACTCTCTGTGTTCTTCCGGCGAGGAAGGAGATGATCCACTCCAGTGCCTTCTCCTGGATTCCGACTTTGCTGAGGCGCTGCACTAGGGTACGGTGGCAGACAGTGTCGAAGGCCGCGGAGAGGTCCAGGAGGATGAGGGCCGCTGTTACTCCATTGTCGAGCAGGGCTCGGATGTCATTGGTTGCTGCGATCAGGGCGGTCTTGGTGCTGTGGTTGGCCCGGAAGCCAGACTGCGAGAGGTCGAGGGATCCGTTCGTCTCGAGGAAGGCGGCCAGCTGTTTGTTGATTTTCTTCTTGATTACTTTTGCAGGAAACGGGAGCAGCGAGATGGGCCGGTAGTTCTTGAGGTCGGTGGGGTCGGCTGATGGCTTCTTTAGTAGAGCGCTGAGTTCGGCGTGCTTCCAGCTCTCCGGGAAGGTGGCGGTGTCGAAGGAGGTGTTGATGATGTCCCGTAGGTGGGGTGTGATGACAGCATCGGCCTTGTTGAAGACGTGGTGAGGGCAGGGGTCGGTCGGAGATACGGAGTGGATGGAGTTCATCGTGCGGACGGTGTCTTCGGTGCTGATCGGGGTCCAGGCGTGGAGGGTGGTGGTGGGGGGCGGTGGTTCGGTCGTGGCGTGCGTCGGTTGAGTGCTGAAGCTGTTGTGTATATCCGCGATCTTGTTGTGGAAGTAGGCGGCGAGGGAGTTGCAGAGGTCTTGCGAAGGGGTGATGTCGTTGTTTCCGGCGTTGGGGTTGGAGAGCTCTTTGACGATGTTGAAGAGTTCCTTGCTGTTGTGTGCGTTGTTGTCCAGTCGATCCTTGAATGCAGTTTTCTTGGTGGCGTGGATCAGTTGGTGGTGTTTCCGGGTGGCGAGCTTGAGGGCAGTCATGTTGTCCGGTGTTGGGTCTCTGCGCCAGGCTTTCTCGAGGGCTCTGCAGTTCTTCTTGGAGCTCTTGAGTTCGTCGGTAAACCATGGGGCTTTCTTGCTGCCGGGTCTGCTGGGCGGGGTCTTCAGAGGGGCGAGGTCGTCTGCGCAGTCGCTGATCCACTTCGTGAGGTTGGTGGCCGCTTGGCTCGGGTTCTCTGCGCTGGTGGGTGGGTTCTTGCTCAGGGAAGTCACGAGCTGGTCGGCTGTGATCTTGTTCCAGCTTCTGCGTGCAACCTGTTGCTGGTGGTGGTGGATCGTGGTCCTTCTGAAGCTGAAGTGGACGCAGCTGTGGTCCGTCCAGTGGAGTCCGGTGGCGTGGCTGAAGGTGATGTCCTTGCTGGATGAGAATACGGGGTCGAGTGTGTGTCCGGCGTAGTGGGTGGGGGTGGTCACCAGCTGCTTGAGTCCGAGGTTAGCGAGGTTGTCCAGCAGGGTGATGGTGTTGCGGTCGTTGTTGTTCTCCGGGTGGAAGTTGAGGTCCCCGAGGAGGATGTAGTCAGCCGAGGGGAGGGCGTGCGGGCTGAGGAAGTCGGCGATGTCTTCGCTGAATTGTGAGCGTGGTCCCGGGGGTCTGTAGATGAGGGTGCCTCTGAGGGTCGTCTTGGGGTTGATGTGGATCTGGAAGTGCAGGTGCTCGGCGGGTGTGAGGGTGTCGTCGGTGTTGGTCGTGATTCGGATGGAGTTCCTGTGGATGATGGCGATGCCTCCTCCTGTCTGGTTGACGCGGTCCCTCCGGATGATCTTGTAGCCGTCCGGGATGGCGATGGCGATGTCGGGCGCTGAGGAGGCGTTCATCCAGGTTTCCGTGAGGAAGGCGACGTCTGGGGCTGTGGCGTCGAGCAGGTTCCAGAGCTCGACGGCGTGTCTGTGGACGGAGCGAGTGTTGAGCAGGATGCACTTGAGGTGCTTGCTGCTGGAGTTCGGCTTGGTTGGTGCTGTTGTGGTGCAGGTCCGAATGCAGGTGAACTTGCAGGAGTGGCAGCAGAAGGGTCCGTGGGTGCGTCTCGGGGTGGCTCGATAGCAGGCCGGGATTCTACCGGCGTTGAGTGCGTAGAGTTCGGTGACGTCGTAGGTCCGGCGGGTGGGCTGGTGTCTGCGTGGGCCAGGGGTCCTGGCACTGGGCGCGGTCCAGGCGCGGACGGGCACGGATGGGCGCAGACGGGCTTACCTTTGGCGCACCTTCGGCGCGCTTAGGGCGCCCCCGCTGCGCGTCAATGCTGCACGTTTGCCACTCTGCCATATGTGGAGAGTGGGGGGGGGGCGGAGCGAGGGAGGGTCAGCAGGGAGGCGGGAACGGGGTGGCGAATGGGAAGGGCGAGCGAGGGAAGTGGACGGGCCGCAGGGGGGGCAGCGGCGAGGAGCGGGGAGGTGGCGGGAAACGCGGCAGGGGCTGGGCACAGCAAAAAAAGGGGTAAACAGCGGACGAAGGATATCACAGAAGAAAACTAAGTACACACGGCGAAGATGTAGAAAAGTAGGCAGAAGTACAAAATACGCAGGGGGATGACGCGGCAGGGGCCGGGCACAGCAACAAGGGGGAAGCAGGAGGAGAGTCACAGAGAGCAAGGCGGAGAAAACACGGAGGTAAAATGCAGCACAACAACAGGGGAGAGCAGGAGGAGAGTCACAGAGAGCAAAGCAAAGATTACACGGGGGCAAAATGCAGCACAACAAGAGGGGAGAGCAAAGCAAAGATTACACGGAGGCAAAATGCGAGGTTAGCAGGAGTACAAAAATACAAATAGGGCAGAATCAGCTCCGGTGGTCGAGGGCCGAGCACAGCTGCGAGCAGGGGCGGCACTTGGTGGGAACGGGCTCACTCACGGGGAGTGCACACGGTGCGTGGGGTGACCGGCCCAGAGGTAGTTTGGGTGGGAAACCACTAAAACCACAACTATCAGAAAATCCTGAAAAAACTTTCATTAAAAATAGTTTAACTACTCCAAAAAAGAAGTGGTAGGGTAAGAAACAGACCACTCCCAGAGAAAAACAGTTTCAGTCCAGAGGAAGGTCTCCCCAACGGAGGGATAGATCTCCACAACGGGAGCCCTCTGAGAAAAGATATAACCTCAGAAAAAGGGATAATTTGAAAAAACCTGACAGATATCAAGATAATGACTTCCTCACAGAAATCGGAAAGAAGAGGATGGTCAGAACATAAAGAAGAGCGCGTCAACTCCAAAGACAAGGAACCCGCTCACCAAAGTAGAAAATTTCAATTTCCCAAAAAAAAGGTAGCAAGCATAAAGATAAAACATGCCGAGGATCCTGAGGACACAACTCAAGAACGGAGAGTGGGCCCAGACAATGCTAGACAGCGCAGCAGAAGTGACCATATCTCGCAAGATCCTGATGAATCTTCTGGAGACAGTGGACATGAATGAATACATTCAGGTGGAAACTCCAGACACCAGAGTTAGTGTACCCCACAAATTATATGAAATAATATTGCGTATAGAAGGGGGCATAACTAGGAAAATAAGAGGTCTCTTTTGCGAGAATCTATCTAAAGGCTATGATATTTCTTCTAGCTGAGAAAGACTGGCCACCAGAACTTGTTAGGGAGTGCCCACATGGCAAAGAAATGATTATGCCTGCCTTCTCAAATCACATTGCGATTCTTAAAAAAATACACATATGCAAGAAAATGGGCAGTGGCCCAAGCCCCTGCATTATATAAAAATCATGTAGGATGGGATGAGGATTCTCCTCACCATAAGATCCAGTTAAAAAATCAACCTACTGCACAAAGGCAGTATCCTGTTAAGCAAGAAGCTAAAAAACAAGTCAGGGAGATCGTAGATCAACTTGAGTACCAGGGGGTGATTGAAACATGCACCTCACAAATGAACAATCCTTTGTTTCCTGTCTCCAAACCAGACAATTCATATCGTCTAGTATTGGACTACAGACATTTTAACTCTTGTTGCAAAACATTTGCAGTACAAAATTCACACAGTGCAGCACTGATGAATAACATTGTGCGCAAAAATATAAAACGACATTAGATATTTCAAATGGTTTCTTCTGTCAAAACATTGCACTAGAAAGCAGGTATTTGACCGCTTTCTCAAGTATGGGGGCCCAGAGGCAATTTTGCCGTCCCCCCCAGGGATTCAAGAATAGCCCAGGATTATTTTCAGCCAGAGTAACAGAGTTACTACAAATGTATGATGATGAGGCATTATCTTATGTCGATGACATCTATCTAACAGACGATGATTTGAACAGGCACTTGAAAAGAGTGAACACTATTATACTTGGGTTCGCATCTGAAGGGTACAAATTCAACTTTAAAAAATCACGGACTGCCCATCTCACTGTCCTATTTCTAGGATATGAATTATCAAGTGTAGGGAAAAGCCTAGCAGCCAATTTCTTAGAGAAATGTGCGCTGCTCCAAGCTCCAAAAACGCGGAAAAACTTACAATCAATTCTAGGTTTCCTGAATTTTGGAAGAACTTACGTTCTGAATTACGCAGAGAGGGTTAAACCTCTCTACGAATTAATAAAACCTGATTTCAAACCAACTAATTGGACTCAAACACACACAGAAATTTTACGTTCAGTACAAACAGACATATTAGCAAAAACAAAGCTACAAACACGCGTAATCGTATGCAACCTTGTAATCAGAGTCATCCCAGGAAGATGCGGATTCACGTACCTGACCTATAACGAAGGTGAAACGGTACCAATAGCTTACAAATCACACTTTTACACATAAGCTGAAATAAAATTTGCTTCAATTGAGAAAATTCTGACAGCGGTTCAAACTGCTATAGCAAAAGAAAGAGCCCTGGCACAGGGAAAACGCATATCAGTCGTTACACCTGTACCTGCCCTAGAGGCAGTAACAAGAGCGAGCATTCCAAAGGCTAAAGCTTTACATCCAAGATGGATACAATGGGTTAATTCTCTTGCTGCAACAGACATTGAAAACGCTTTTGATCTCAATATGAAAAAACTAGAATATCTAGAATATGAACACGAATTTCCTCTGCCAACCGAAATTCTGCCTCTAAAACAGTACGTCTGCGTAATTTACACAGACGGATCTGCGCAACATTGGATTGTGGAAAAACAAGTATACAATGCGGCATGTGCGATTGTAAAAGGTCGCTGGCACGTAGGCATATTTAGACCAATGGTCACTAAAACTCAATCACTCAGAAACTGTACAGCTCAGCGAGCTGAGCCACAGGCTTTAAAGTTGGCGCTTGAAAATGCCGATCGCCAATTCCCCACACTAATAGTGTGCAATTCGTATTACTGCGTCCAGTCTTACAATGAATACTTGCAGAACTGGGTTCAAAACGGTTTCAAAGATGCGAAAGGTGGCACAATAAAGCATAAAATGCTTTGGGAACAAGTAGTTCTTTTACAGAAAGAACTACGAAAGAATCACGTGATACATACACTGAGTCATCAACGTGATGGCGTTCACGTTGCAGGGAATTCATTAGCTGACGAAGCCGAAAAGGCACCTGTCCACACGGCTTCCGTAGCTACAATTAAGCGTTCTAAAAAAAGAATAGACTGTGAAACGCTACTAGCAGTAAAAGCCTCAATGGAAGGCAATTATGCGGCGTTACCTCTGAATTATCCACTCGGAAATACATACATAATTGATGCAAACTCCGTTCCTTTTGCTCAAATCCCTGGAGTGGGGGACAGAGTAATTCCAAACCGGAAACGGAGGGCTTACTTGGTTCAAGAAGCACATATGGGAGAGGGTCTGACACATCAAGGAATCTTGAAATCTCTAATAGAATTACAAATGAAGTACTGGTGGCCGGGAATGAGCGTGCAAATTTACAACTTTGTAATTAATTGCCAGAACTGCAACAGAGATCGCAGTTATGAACCAGACCAGGTAACTGACAATAGCACAGTCAGTCCAGCCCAGACACCTCTGTTAGATGCAAAAACAACAGTTGATGGACAGAATGCAGAACAATGTCATATATTCAGGCCAGTACGGAGATCTGGGCCTAAATCCATGGTTTTTTTGCACTCCACACCACCCCAGTTCAAACATGGCCATATGCAAATCAGCCATGACCCTGTGCCCCATGGGAACAGTCCAGCCCGAACTGCCAAGCCATATCTTTCCTGGACCGGAATCAAGCATCCTAGGACCGGTTTCTGGCTATCAGCCGTCTTCAGCCAGGATAGCTTGACTCCAGTGGTGTGGAGAGCATGGGACTCACGTCTGAGGATACCCATCCCACTCGGGGTGACTTATGCAAAAACAACAGTTGATGGATAGAATGCAGAACAATGTCATACATTCACGCCAGTACAGAGATCTGGGCCTAAATCCATTGTTTTTTTGCACTCCACACCTCCCCAGTTCAGACAAGGCCATATGCAAATCAGCCTTGTCCCTGTGCCCCATGGGAACAGTCCAGCCCGAACTGCCAAGCCATGTCTTTCCTGGACCGGAATCAAGCATCCTAGGACCGGTACAGAGATCTGGGCCTTGCTCACTTTGCCACTGGATTCAAGCAAGCCTGGCTAAAGACGGCTGCAATGCCAGAAACCGGTCCTAGGAAGCTTGTTTCCGGTCCAGGGAAGGCATGGCTTAGCAGTTCGGGCTGGACTGTTCCCATTAGCACAGGGTCAGACTGATTTGCATATGGCCATGTCTGAACTGGGGTGGCAGAGTGGGCTAAAGAACGGTGATGGATTAAACCCAGATCTGTTGACTGGGTGCGAGTGTTTGATTAGTTCAGATGCTCCGTCCATCACCACCCCCTTTTGTACCTCTGTTAGATAGCATTATACTGTCTACACGCAGGCGTCTCTATGGACGGATGCTGCCCCACAACTACTAAGACAAAATTCATTTGGATGTGGCCCCAGCGCTCGGCTGTCACCAGAACTGTTATAAATGATTTGCGAGTCTTTATCGGCACATACGCAATCGGCATGCTACATTCTGACCAGGGTCCTGCGTTTAGCTCTCGAGCTTACAAGGAGGCCATGGCCAGCTTGGGCGTTGCATTGCGGTACTCTAGTCCCTTCCATCCTGAGGGTAAGGAGGTAGTGGAAAGAAAAAACTGTGACATAAAGCAATCCATAACAGCTAGGGTATTAGGTTCGGGTGATGGGTGGGTCAAACATCTTATAAGTGTCCAACGTAGTCTTAATAATCTGCCAAGAAATTCTCTGGGTGGAATCACTCCGTATGAACTTTTGTTTGGTACTAGAATGATAATCGAAGACCTCGATAGTCAGACTTCAGTGGTGGAACAAAAAAACCTTTGATATCAAAGATCGTTTGGCTGTTTTACAGGACTTAAATGAAACAAGAAGAAGTCTGAGTAACACAAAGCTAAAGCCAACGGCCACTGAAGAAAAACCACCTGTCCCAGCAAGACCTGTCTGGATTCCAAAGATTGGGGATCTGGTCAGAGAAAAGATCGCGGTGAAGAAGGAATTTGGGCCTTCTTACAGAAAAGCAGTACCTGTCTTAGCAATCAACGGAACAAGATCAGTAGTACTACCGCCCCTTGCTGGTAAAAAGGAGAACAGAGTTGTATTAATCGACCTGGTAAAACCACAACCATGTGGCCAATAATAAGTAGTAGGCCCAGTGGACTCCCAAGATGTAGCAAAAGACTAAACCTTGCCACAATTCAAGAGGTTCAAACTGAAAGACTAATCACATTTGATAAACCTGCAGTGAATAAAGAAGGACTATGCAACAAAGCCATGGAACTAGTGCCTCTTGAAACCCAAATTACAACAGTTCGTCAAGAAACACCTGCCTCCAATGATGTAGCCTCAGACTATACTAATATGACAAAGGAAGAAGCAACTCCAAAGATTAATAACAATCCTGATACGATTCAATTGACAGAACTGCCTCTGGCTATTTCATCCATTTATGATGACTTTTCTGAAGATCCTAGTGAACATGAAGAAAAGCCAGCAATCAAAACGTTCAAAGAAAAAATTACTGAACTCTTTCATCAACTTGAAGAAACATATCTGATTTCCCCATGGATTGAATTGTGGATTGTGTTAGGTGTACTTTTTCTCCTGCTCTGGCTAATTTTGGTTTTAAGCTTGGGAAGAATGATTGATGGAAAATACAGTACAATGGACACAGCAAGTCAGAAAATCAACTTGGTCCTAAAACCTCACAAGTCATCTCATGTTGAAAAAATAGACCTGTCATCAGTAAACATCACAGCCATTCCTATACCTGGTGGTGTAGCATGGGATGCTACTGATTACGACATCTATGGCCCGGTTGAACTCGAGAAATATCCACATCAGTTCAAGGTTTCTTTAAGTGACTTTGTCTCACCGAGCACTTTCTCTGATGATTGGGACTTTGAGACTATTAAGAATATGATGTCTGATTTAGAAATGTCAGCAAAATTTACAGATCATGATTATTTAGAAGGTTCATCTGATCATGAAGAAATGTATTACTTTAATCATTTTGGGCGCCACTATTTGCATAAATCTGTAAAACCTAGAAATGTTTTTACTTATAATCAATGGGAACATTGTCCAACACCGCCAAAAGGCAGCTCGAAAACATTTTATGAGAAATTTCAATACTTCTCAGGGTTTAATATCACAGATCCAGAAACGTTTTATTTAAAAAATGTGAATAAGACAGGAATGAAAAATATGTTGACCAATACAAAACTGATTTTTCTGCAAAATTTTATGAACAATTGTCCACATTTGGTTTTGAATTCTGGAAAGATAACATTGAAACAAAAACAATCTGGGGTTCAAAAGATTGGCAAGTACAAGGTTTAGAATAATTATTCAGAGCCTGCGTGATCCCAGAACAAATAATGTTCCTGAATGACACCATTCAACAAACAACCTGTCTGGCCTAGCCAAGATAAAAGATTTAAACAACCCGTCTATACCAAAGCCTATGCCTGATAGAAATAACACTACAGATGAGGGGTTAGACGTGTCCCATATTTTACACCAAAACAGAACTAATCCTGATTGGAAAAAATGGTTAATCTGGCCCACAGACACTAATAACTGTCAAGATAGATTCCTGGACAAAACACAGGGGTTCAAACAGAACAGGCCAGACCCAAGATATTCCCAGAGACAACATCCAGGGATAATAACAACATACAGTGTAGAAAAACTATGTCTCGAATGGCTACAGAAATCCACACTACCTGAAATTAAGCAACATTTGACCTTACTTAAAGAAGGTGCTGACTTGCGGGATTTCTGATTGGGACCTCGCAAACAGCATCAAAAACGTTTCATATACACCGGTATATATGCTGCTTACAACGAGGCTTGGAAATTAACGCAAATTGAAACTGCTGAAAAAATACGAGAAATTGATCGTATTCATTTGGAAAAAACACTGTCTGTAGAAGACAATGGGTTAACAACTTTGTCCTCCAGAAGTTATTCTTTGGACAGCATTGTATCATCTGCTATTGATATAATAGAACAGGATATGCTAATGTTTCAACATTGACAGTCCCAATTACGTTCTATTGTACAGTTAGGCTGGACGTTACAAAATCTGCGTTCAAGCTACGTGCCTTGGCGTCTAATCAACACAACGTCTTTATTTTCTATCTTTAACCTTACAGATAAACAAATCTCTTTGGCACAAAAAGGAGCAGACTATACGGTGCTGTGCATTGAAAAACTAGAAAGATTACCATTAACAGTTTCCGAGAAACCTGTAATTGAATGGATAATACATGGTACCATAACTCGCTAAGTGGTACACTTCTGTGTCAAGAAATTAATTTACATGGAGCCTGTGAGGGTTCATCTAATGACCTTTCTTGCCACTTACACGGCACCCCAGCCACACAAATAGAACCTGTTTTCAGGCAGCTTTCCAATGGCAGCTACGTTATATTAAGTGACCGCAGCTGTTGTGGCATGTTGCCAGGAACGGACTATCTCGTGAGTGTTGCATCCAGGGTCACTTGTTGTATGCAAGTATTGTATCCAAACAGCAAGCCAGACAAGGAGGCAACAATTTGGCCTTCATTGAATATCTCTTCTATTCGAATTGATACATTAAGCAGAATGAAATCCATTCTTTTACAAAAAACTGTGCCTTTGACCTCGTCTAGAGATACGTATGATCTGCAAGTTGCAAGGACCTCAGCAGAGATACATACATTATTATCAACAAACTGCCCCATACATTTCGTAGAAATGTTAGGTCAAATTTTAAACATGTCAGATACCAGTGGCATCGCACATGTATTTAAGACAATTTTTGGGGGACTGTTAGCACCCTTTGAAGCAGTCCTGAGCATTTTCCCGAATTTCGTGCACTCTGTGTTCGGTGGCCTGCCTCTCATTTTGGGACTCGAAGCAGGAATTCTATTTTTGGTCCTTCTGCTCCGATATGGCAAGTCCAGTCACCAGCGATACACAGGTTACCATGGAACAAGCGATCCAGGCACTGCAGTACCAAAATAGGATAACATAGGTTCGCGGCGTGGCTCGTCTAAGAGATCTGAATACCACATGGTTTCTATCATTCAGACCAAGCTGGCAAGATTGCATCTTACCTGTTCTATGATGCCTGCTCTGCGGAGAAGAATGCGTGTTAGACATCTGACTCTCACTCCCATCAGCAGTACCTATGGATGTCGATACTTTGCTTGGTTCGGGAACGGCTCATGCAACGTGTTGTCCCCAGCGGCTACCAATTCTGATGACGGCATTTGTTGAGACCTCACCATTACGACAAGGTGGCCGTGAGGTACGAGATGAAAGTGGCACAGAGGTACAACCTTCTGTGAACATTGCTGATCCAGATAACGCTGACGGTAATGCATCTCACATATGCACTATTTCCACTTTTTCAGATATGGCCCAACTTTCACCTACTGTGGTAGACAAATTCTTTGCCAGCCTATCTGAGTTAATGTTTTCTCCTAACAACGAGAATAACTCTTGAAAAACAAGCACACAGTGTTCCCTGAATTTTGATTTCAGCTTTCAGTTTTGATAAACAGAACTCCAAAAATTTTGAACTATTTTTTTACTACAACGAAATTATTTTTTCTCATTTCCAAAATATTTACTTTTTTGGCAAATTTTAATCTGCTTAATGTAGAACTATTCTTGGAGAACAAGGGGGCATAATATCAAGGGATTTATCTCTGCTTTTTTGGCTTTAAAAGCCAAGAAAGCGGAGATAAAATTATCTCCCTATCAGCAACAGGGTGCTAACACGCAAATTTGCATGTTCGCACCCTTTTTCGCTACGCTTCCCCTTGCATCTCTAATGAGATGCAAAGGGGGCGTTCCAGAGAAAAATAATAGGAGAAATGTTGTTAAGCAACATTTCTCCTATTATCAAGGATATCGCTAACCCGGTTAGTGATAAAAAAAAGCAGCGCTAACCGTGGTTAGCGCTGCTTTTTGTACACCTGGTATTTTCCTGATTTAGCCATGATATCCTATGGAAGGTGGATATCATGGCTAAGTTTGTGAGTCCCTATCATCAAGCTAACGCCAAACTTTGAGAGATTATCGTTGGTTTTCCAGCGATAATCTCTCATTCGGCAGTTAGCGTCAGGATTTTTATCACTTCTGGGATAAACGTTGCTAATAGCAAGTGTTATCTCAGCGATAAATTCTGGCGATGCTTAGCGATAAAAAAATCGTTGCAAAGCCTAGTTAGCGATAAATATCGCTCCTCGTTGGTAATATGCCCCATGATTTCTATTTTTGAAACCTAGAGACAATATTTAAACTTAGCCTCTAGCACATGTACAGTATTATATAAATCTGTGATGAAATGGTCTCGACCTTCTCTTCTGTATTAAGAGCCATTTCATAAATGTAATTTAGTGATTCATTCAGTCAGCATTTCAAATGTAAAACTATATGCATTGTTTGAATGATACCACTGCTTAGAAACGTACAGTGCAATATTTATTTTTCGTGTACAAACCATTTCAAATGCATTTTATGTATTTTTGGGGTGGGATTGTAAACACATGCTTAGAAATGTTATAACTGCTTAGTATTTAGTAAAGATGGACATTCTACGTGGAGTGGGTGTTGTAAACGTATCTAGGGCTCTAGTGTAATTTTCCCGATTCATGCCCTTATATAGGTATAACTTATCATATCCTTAAATAGGCATAAGAATCATAACCATATTTAGACACAGCCAATGCAGTCCAAATACGGCATGGCTACTTCCACTAAGCTCCTAGAGTACAACGAGTTCTTGAAGACAACCAGCCTTCAGCAGTACGGGACTTCCCCCTGCTTCAGTATTGATTTGTCCCAGAACTCCTGGAGCCTGTAAAGAACTGCGAGCTCTTAGTGACGTTATTATGTCCACCCTTACGTCAAACTCGGCACCTTCCAGGTATAAATATGCCCACATCTGCCCTAGCAAACACACAGTGGTTTTGGAGCAGATCGACTAAACTACTTGCCCGACGCCCTGCTGTAGCGAGTGCCGAAGGAAGCCGACCCTCCAGCTGACACACTGAGAGAGTCGCTGTCTTTTCTCCTGCCGAGAAATCCAGCTCCAGTGTTTCCCTGCTAGCCTTGCGGGTTACTGGGAGATCGAGTCCTGAGAGAGAGATACAAGACCTCCTTCATTCTATAACCAAGGTACGGAGCTGATTAGACCCTTAGAGAATTCTTGGATAGATTCTTGGCAGAAACTATTTAACTCCAGCTACACCTCACTTACTTCTTCCCTTGTACTAGGCTTAGGTTAGGTACACCGGGGTAGGCGTATTTTAGATGCACCAGTTGAGTACTTTTAGTCATTTTTTATCATTGTATATATTTTATCCATTTTATGTATCTTATGGCTTAGAAACCATATAAATGCTTTTACAGTGTTATTTCATAATACTTTTTTTACTGTACGCACTTTACTTCATAGCAAGTATTACGATTGTAGCAATTCACTTCTCTTGCATGAGAAAGAAGACTGCTCAATAAATAACCTTTTTATTGAAAACGCCCGTCTCTCTATTTCTCTGCAAAAACCCTGGTGAAACGAAGCATGCACGATTGACTGAGTGAAATAGCCATCTATTGTTTCCGCGCCTCTGAAGATATATTTCTTATTCTTGGGGAACAAACTTGTCATGTTATATGGTTGTCAGAAACGAATCCCTTCTGGTTTATTCGAGAAAGTTTCTAGTGACCTCTGAGCTAGCTGGCATTCACAATTAAGTCTAACATATTCAATAGAGACCTAGTCGATCTAAGTCCAACGTCTAAACTATTGTTTATGTTATTCCAATGTGCAGAGCCTATTGGGAATATAGGAGCTACACTACAGTTCTTTCGTACTTAATCATCCAACTAGGGGTAAGATGCTGTGTTCGAGTTCTTGTTAATAGAATCTCAACTGAAGTGTAAGATATACCTTCACTGAATGTCCCATCACAAGACGTACTTTGTTCTATGCTCATACAGGTAGCAGCAACTGCTTTTAAGCAGCCAGGTTATGCTAATGCCACAGGATCCAAAGTAGCAGAAAAATAGGCTACTAGACGTCAGCATAATTCAGTGGTCACTTTGCTCACTGCTCTTTCTATTTGGTGACCCAAATATCTCACTCCTGTTTTGCAAAATTGTCATTTTTCAGGTGATACTTTGTGTCCTCCTTCAGCCAAATTATTTAATAGTGCAATTGAATCAGTGACACAATCATCTCTGCATTTTGATGTCACAAGCAGGTCATCAATATATTGCACTAAGACTGATTTTTGGGGCATAACTAACTTCTCTAAAAACTTTTTCAAAATATGATTAAAAATAGATGAACTTTATGTATACCCTTGAGGAACTCTATTCCATGCCAAAATACGATCCTCAAATGTAAAAGAAAAAATATACTGGCTATCAGGGTGTAAAGGAATCAAGAAAAAGGCTTGGCACAAATCAATTATAGTGAACCAGCCAGCATTCCAGGGTATCTGATACAAAATCAATGCTGGGTTTGGCACTACTGGATAACTTGGTACTACAATTTTATTGAGTTTCCTTAAATCTTGCACTATCTTGTACTTCCCACTTGGTTTTTTGAGGCCTATTATGGGTGAGTTACAAGGACTGCTCTTTATTTCCTTTAAAATGCCTTGTTTAATCATTCGATCAATTTCAGAAGCTACTCCTGCTTTGACTTCTGGACACATTTTGTATTGTCGGGTGTTAGGATAAACTGCACCTTCTTTCACAGTCACTTTTACTGGGTCTGCATTTGCCATTAGACCTATTTCTTTTCCGGTAAAATCCCATACTTCTGGATTTACTGTAGTGTTTAGCTCTTCTGGTAACTCATTCTCTGTCATTAATGAATACATTTCATTTATTTCTGTAACTTGCTTAGCTAACATTATTTTGTAAATCATATCTTCGTCAGGGGTTTGGAAAGCAACACCATCCGGTGTGCAATTCATTTTGTCGTCCCTCTGCCCCAGCTCGTGTTTGTTTGCGGGTTCATGGGTTGATGGCTGCGACCACTGCTGTAGTTCCTTGGGCTCGCCTCCATCTCAAGCACTTAGTGACTCATCTGTTGGCTCGGTGGGACCCCTCCCGGGCAGATAACGAGACTCTGGTTCCTCTCTCTCCTGCTCTGATTCAGGACTTGGACTGGTGGCTTTGCACTCCCAATCTGGAGAAGGGGGTGCAGTTTTGTCTTCCTCCTCCCCTTTTGTTGATGACAGATGCCAGTCTCTGGGGTTGGGGGCCACTTTGGGGTCCTTGGAAGCCAAGGGTCGGTGGTCTCAAGGGGACAGTGCCCGTTCCTCGAACTGGCGGGTGTTGGCGGCTATCTGGGAGGCGGTGCAGTTCTTTCAGGTTCCTCTCCTCGGGGGGACTCTGTTGGTTCATACCGACAACCAGGTGGCTCGTTGTTACTTGAACCGTCAGGGGGGGACCAGGTGCGCGTCTCTGAACATGTTGGCCTCCATGATTTGTGCTTGAGCAGAATCTCATCTGTTGGCCGTGAGGGCGGTGTACATTCTGGGTCGGTTGAATTTTCATGCGGACGCTTTGAGCCGCGACCTTCCATCTTCTGTTCTGTACCATCTCTCTCTTCCTCTGTTCCTGTCCCTTTGCCTTTGGTTCGGGACTCCTTGGATCGATCTTTTTGCATCCCCTCACAACTCTCTCCTACCCCGGTTTTGTTCAGAGGTGCTGTGTCCTCAGGCTTGGGCGGTGGATGCTAGTTCGATTCCCTGGCCTTCAGGCCTTCTGTATGCATTCCCTCCGATTCCCCGCCTCCCGAGGGTGCTGCAGAAGATTCGGGGGGAAAAAAGTTTCGGTCCTGTTGATTGCTCCTTTCTGGCCTCGCCGCATTTGGTTTCCTCTCCTGTTGCGGCTGGCGGAGGGTCGTTTTGTCCAGCTTCCTTTGTGTCCGTCTCCTCTTCAGTTTCCACTCCTGTCTCTGCCTTGTCTTCGTCATTTGCAGCTGGCGGCTTGGCTCTTGAGCGGTTGACGTTGGAGTCTTTGGGTTGTTCATCGGTGGTGGCTCGTGACATCCAGTTGTCTCGCCGCCCTTCGACCCTTAAGTGCTATGGTCGTCATTGGGGTTCTTTTGTTTCTTGGTGTTCTTCTCATGGGGTGGATCCTGTACTGGGGGTTCCTACTTCTGTGTTGGAGTTTCTCCGAGATGGTTTTTTGAAAGGCCTTTCCCCTTCCACGTTGTCTGCTCAGTGGGCAGCGGTTCGTGCCTGTCGGGGTCATGGGGCTTAACAAATTTACTAGACTTGAATCACATCCTACAAACTTTTGCATATCTTTGAAAGTTCCGATTTGTACCTCCATAGGTTTTGTAATTGGGGTTCTGATCTGCTGGTTTGTAACTCCGACCACATGGATAGAGTCTCCCGAGAGGGGTATGTTTGGGATGTCTGCTGTTCTCACAGTAGAACGGGTAGCACCAGTATCCAATAGAAAACTGATGTCATAATTGTAATTGTAATTTATATTTATATAGCGCATTATCACCAACGGTCTCTAAGCGCTTGCTTTGGGAACCCGTCCTGGTTTTTCCCTGTGAGATAACCCGTACTGGGCACCCCCAAGGTAAAAGCCAGGCATCCCGCCGCGGGGGGCCATAGTGGAGATTAAGCAAGCTATTGCCCGGAGTTGCAGAGTGTGAACCCGTGATTCGAGCAGGCACCGAAGCGAGAATTATCGAGTCCGTGGACATTTTGGGCTCAAGACTCTGCCGCGTCGGGAATTGAACCCTGGTCCCGGGTCTGACCTCTGCTTCATGGTCTGCCTCTTCTAACCATTGAGCCACACTTCTTCCACTTTCCCATCAACAAATTGACCTGAATGATTTACCGGCAAGGATGAGCCAAGTACGCATTCCTTTCATTCCCCCCTCAGGCACTGTCATGGCATTAAAATATTTTCTTAATTTTTATTCTGCAAAAACATTGTGAAACCACAGAATTTTCTTAGCACTTCCTGGAAATCCGATGTCCGCACTGTACTGTGCCTGATTCACAAAATTTAGCATAGGGGCAGGTGGCAACTGTCAACTATCACTTCTGATTAACTACCTGCTGCGGTTGATTCACAAATCCCTCATTCTGCGTCTGTGGATTTAAGTTTTGATTTGGCCCATTATTATGCTGAATATTTTTACACTCGTTTTTCCAATGTAGAAGCTTTCCGCATCCATGACAAGGAAACTTTTTCTCCGCATCCTCTCTGTTCATTCGTCCCCTTTGTTTACTAACACTTGTCACATTATCACTCTGATTCTGCTCTTTCGTCTGTCCATCTGCTTGACCATCTAATTTTATTCCCTGTTCTGCCAACTTCACTAGTGCCCACATCATCTTTCCTTTTAGTTTCTTATGCCTATCCTCAATATCGTCCCCACAATATTTGGCAGATTTTAATATTTCATCTATGGTTTTACTTTGCCAACAAATGTTCTATTGTTGAATCATTTGACTAATCTCGGGTTTTAATCTATAAACAAATCGATATACAAAACGTCCCATACCTTATCTCAAATGTTTTCACATCCACTATACTGCTTGAATACCTGCAGTAACCTTTCATAAAAGGCATGAACAGATTCATTTGACTCTTGGGTAATTCGATCTATTTTTATCCAATCTGTTTCCTTTGGAGGTATTTTCCCTTTCAAAAACGTAATTACTTGGTGATATTTCTTCAGCACCTCATCTGAGGGTGCTCCTGTCTTTGAATCTCTTGAATATTCTTCACTAGGCCAATCAACTGTGATTTTAGATTCTGTCCAGAAGTCTGCAGGCACCACTATATCAAACAGACCATCTAAATCTTTCAACAAAACCTTTGAAACTTTCACAAACATTTCAACTTGCTTCTACCATTCAACTGGTTTCTCTCTCAATTGTGGGAACTCATTTGTAAATGACAAAATATCTCGTCGACTCCATGGAACATGCATGTATCCACCGCCAGGTACCTCCTTCATGGGACACAATCTTTCTACGTTCACCAAATATGCAGTATATGCTTCCTTAGCCTGTGCTTCTTCCTTTTTCTTTTGACACCTTACTCTCCACTTGTCAAGGTCTCCCCATTTCTGCAAGATACTCAGCAACTCTTTCACTTGCAACCTTCTTCCAGACACATTCATATTTTCCAGATCTTTGTCAGTAAAATCCACTCTGCAATCCACTTCTGTAATACCTTTGATCTCCCTCGGTCTATTCCCATTTCAGAGGTTAGTTCTGTCAGTTTCTCATGAAACTGACCTCACATTTCTGGTTATAATCCTGCATACAAACAACAATTCTTCTTCATCATAGGTGTTCAATCTGTCTATTCCCACATCTCCAGCAATTAATTCTTCCAATTCTACTTTCAATTTGTAAATATCTAACATTTTAGGAGGTGAACTCTGTTTTTCAATCCCTTGTGCCCATCTTTCTAAATCTTCTGGTGTTACTGATGTGGCACTTCTAACCCCTGAGGATGTTACTGTCCTTCCTTCCATTTAACTGCAAGGTATAACTCTCTTTGGGGTTTCGCTCACATGGTCTCTTATCGGTAGATCCAATAATGAAATAACTGAATCACACTCACTGGCTTGATCATCAGTTATTATGATTTCTTTTCTGGGATTATTTAAAGGCATTACTGTACCTGGTGGTTTTCGACAATTTACTTTATCTCCATATAAAGGAACGACAGGACCTAAAGTTACGAGTATTGTCAAAGCTTCAGGATTTATATTTAGTTGGGTTATTTTCTGTATTAACTCTTTTATTCCAGGGTTTTTTTATCATAAAGTACTCTATTAACTGTTTGCTCGTGTATAACCAGTGGAATCAAACGTGGTCCTAATACTGGTGCACTTGGGGTAATTCTACATAGTCCTTCTTGATGTGGAGGGTTTTTATTCAAAATGGCCTCCAATAACTCATCTCAGATTCAACATATCCTGTGGTTTTCAAAATGTTAAAATTTTTCTTTGCACTTACTCCCTCCCTGTCTGTTCGTCAGCCATTATTACTGGATATAAGCCTTCTAATACCATTGCTCTTCTCCAATGTTTCTTCAGTTCCTCACGTGATCCATACATATGTTTTGTATAAAATCCTGTATATTTTCCTCTTCGAGCCTTGTCTCTGTCAAATGACTCAGCCTCCCATTTTTCTAATGCCTCATACTGGGTTAATCTAGGTCTTGGTTCAAATTCATACATCCGCATCCTCAAATTCGGTAAAATTCTTCGATTAAAGGTACCATACTCTGGGAAAGCTAAAACACCATCATCCTTTGTGTATTCCATCTAATTATCCATCCATACACATATATATTCTCTCTCCAGCATCATAAACGAAGCAGGCGTTTTAGGTGGCGGAATAGGAATTCCCTCTCAAGTCAAAAAGGGTTTAGCTTTCTTAAAGACATTTTTACTTTTCTTTATAAATGACACTTGTCCTTTCTCCATACATTTTAGGTTCAACCTTTTTTTGATTTCTGTAATTTTTTATTGTAGAAAAAAAATATATTTACATGCCTCCACTCGTTCCTTGATCTTGTGTAGTGTGGCTTGTTCATTGTGTTCTAGTGTGGATCTAAGATCTCTCTCGAAAAGGAGGCCCAGGTATTTGATAGGTTTCTGTTGCCATGTCAGGCCGGACGGGCCTAATACTGTCTTAGTGGTATAGACGTTCAGAGGTTTGCACTCAGATTTGTCCCTGTTTAGTTTGTATCCCGAGACCTGGGCATATTGTTCTATCGTTTCCATCAGTGCTTCGATTGATTTCTCCGATGATGCTCACACCAATGGTGAATTACATGCTGAACATGCTGCCATTGATAAATACAGAAGACTGCTCCATACATTTTAAAAGCTCAATTAATGTAACAATAATCCGCAAAACCTCAAGCTTTCCTGTCGGGGCGACACGCACCAAAAGACAAATGCGAATCGAGCATACAAATTTTCACCAGCCAATCAAAATCCAGTTCTTACTCAAGCTTCCAATCAGGCTTCAGGTCACACTTGTAATCTGACCAATGCTAGCGCGGCCTTTCAAGGGACGACAGTTCTGCTCCTTGACCCTCCCTTTACAATCTGCGTTTGTCACACACCCGCTGTTTTCACCAATCCCAGCACGGCTCTCTGTGACGTCAGTACAACTCTGGCAACTGACCCTCCCTTTACAAGGTAATACGTAAACTTCTTTTCTTTAATTTTTCTTTCAAATAAAATCTATTAACAACATATCAACATTGGCTACTCGGTGTGTTCCACTAAATCAAAGGATAGATTACTTATTTTCACTGCAAGTAAAACCTTCCACTCACTTCTTTGAGTAAGACCTTCCGTTTACTTTTCATACACTGCGAGTAAAACCTTCGGTTTACCCTTCAATCAAGCTCAGAAGAACCTGCTACTCCTTCAGTGTTACCCTTCCTAGGTGATATAAACCCAGTTTCACCAGCAAACTCTCTGCTATCAATCACTCTCACTTTTACACGAAGTAGTACATAGTTCAACACTGCCAGCCCTGCATAGTTTCTCAGTGCTATTTCAACAGACGAGTAACCTCACTTCAGTGTGGTTTCTGTTGCCACCCACTATTCACTTTTCCCCAGGAAATCCTGGAGAACATAAATCAAAACGTAACAACAATAATCTATACTGATCACCAAACTAGTCAATAATAACCATAGCTCTGCTACCAGAAAACTGATCCAACGGGTTACCAGCAACAGGTAATCCAACACCACATACTCACCTGGGCCCATAAATTAATTTGCTTAAAGTAATTGGTTCAGCAATTCAATTCTTCTTCAGCACCACTCGTCACTCCGACAGCATCTCAGGCTCTTGCTTCAGCATCTCCGTTTGGAACTCTAACTAAAGCTACCTCAATTATACCTTTCTGCACGCTTGTACCACCCATTAATGTTTCAAACTTATGAAATTACAAACTCTGATTGGACAGGCAAGGAGAGGTGATCACCATGCCCATTTCCTATTATTTTCTTTCAGTTCTTTGTTTAAAATCCCACCCCTTAATTTGTATACATAAATATTTATTCCCACCCGCATTCACATTGTAATTGTCACAAATTATAAAAAGTCTGCAGGTTCTCATCCATTTCAGTAGACTGTTGTTCCAGTTCTTAGGAAAGTATCCTTTCACAACCTGAGACGACATTCAAGTTGAAATCGCATCTTCCAGCTTGATTGCACTACGCATGTGCGGTACAACAAGAGGGAATAGACTGTGGTTCACGTAACTAGACCCATAATAAGCACTATTGAAAGAGTCAAAAGACAAATGTTAAAATCAAAAATAAATGGTTTCACTGTATACCACCTATCTCTACTCTAATCCCCTTTATTTATTATTGCTCTCTCAGCATTAGTAAAATAACTGGGTTTAGTTTTTCAGCAAGCATGTGAGTTTCAAGCGGCCATTTTGTTAGCTATTGCGCAAGTGCAGAAAGTTCCCTCCAAGCAAAAGGTTTGTCATACTACGTAGATGCAGTAGACGCATGTGCACTAGCTTGTCAGTTAGCCACCGTTTTAGATTTTCACTTGAGTTAATTAGTAAAGCACATATGCAAGCTTAGTTTTTTTTCTTGTAAATGTAGTGTTGTGCATATTAATTTCCACAATACAGGTTAAGTACGGTGTTAAAGGTTACATGAGAAGACTGCTTTCAAGAGGTAGGAGGGTACATTACAATCTACAGCTCTACATGCCAAGACCAGATGCTTACTGGGTAAGTAGCATAATCCATTCAAGGCATGTATGCTGTTGATACATATGCTTTGCATAGACTATATAGCAGTATTCTCCTAAAGCGGTGACTAACCAGTAGATGTTGCAGCTGTTTGAAAAAGTGTCTTTAGCACTGCTTGCACTACACTGGGTTGTCTGCGTGCTAACACAGCCACACAATAGTGTTTGGTAAATGTGTGTGGTGTGGACCATGCTGCTGCCTTACAAATGTCAGCTATAGGGATGTTACCAAAAAAGGACATAGATGCTCCTATTTTATGAGTGGAGTGGGCACTAGGCGGTATAGATAAAGTTCTTTTAGCTTTAGCATTGCAGGTTTAAATGCATTTAACAATCCGTCTTGCAATACCAGATTTAGAGATAGGATTACCTTTGTGTGGTGTAGAAATGCAACAAACAGTTGTTTAGCCTTACGAAAATCCTTTGTCCTTTCAATATAACACAATAACACTCTTCTGACATCAAGAGTATGAAGAGTTTTCTGCTACCGAATCAGGTTAAGGGAAAGAACACAGGTAACTCAACTGATTAGTTGATATGAAAAGCAAGAACCACTTTGGGAAGGAATTTTGGGTTGGTGAGAAAAACAACTATCTTTATGAAGTTGAAAGAAGGGTTCGTCTAAGGTTAATGCTTGTAGCTCATCAACTCTCCTCAATGAAGTGATCGCAATGAAGAAGGCAACTTTCCATGAAAAACTAACAGACAGTTTTGTAATGGCTCAAAAGGTGAACCAATGAGCCGTGTAAGCACAATGTTCAGACTTCAAACTGATGCAGAAGGTACCCTGGGTGGTATTACTCTTTTACGATCCTCCATAAAAGCTTTAATCACTGGAACTTTGAACAAAGGTAGATTACTGCCTTGCAAATATATGGTTACTGTCGCAAGATGCAATTGAATGGAAGTGTTGGCTAGAGCAGCACGCTGTAGATGCAAAAGGTAGTAAAGTATATTTTGAATAGAGGGATCTAGTGGATCAATATGGTTGTTGGTGCAATATATAACAAATATTTTAAATTTTTCTGCATAACATGCGCTGGTAGTAGGCTTTCTTGCTTCCTTAACCCCTTCGATGCTGATGACTAGCTCAGCTCGTCATCAACCACGGGGGCGTGTGCAGATGACGAGCTGAGCTCGTCATCTAACGCGGCTTTTGAAAAAAAGCCACATAGGGGAAAAAATCACCGCAGCAGCAATGCGGTTAAGAATAGTCAAACACACTGGGGGTAAGTTTAGATAACCAAACTCTATGATTTCATGAGCCAAATCGCTAGATTAAGCTCCTTGGGGTTTGGGTCTGACTTCTCCATGGTTCTGTGTGAGAAGGTTAGAATTGAGATGCAGATTTTGATGTGGAACCACTGCTAGGTCAAAGAGTGTTGTGGTTCACGGGCCTGTGGCTCGATGGGCAGGAAACATGGCGGCAGGCTGACATCTGCTGCAGGAGCTCCCGGACAAGGCAGAGAGGAGGAACATAACGTTGATAACCTCTGAAAATCGCAAAAAAAAAATTAGGTAAACCTGCACGGACTATGTAATGGAGGACATGCAGTGGGTTGACGATTAATATCAATATCGAAGTTTAAGTACCGTGTTTGGAGCCATATGAGCGCGTCCGGTGAGAGGATACGGCGCCTGGCAGCTGTAGTGTGGAGAAAGACTAGTGCTGCAATTCTTGCTGTCGGCTTCCGGGTCAGCTGTGGAAGTACAGCGAAACTGCAAGGCGAGGTGAAGGACGCTGAGGCATTGGTAGTGTTCATGAGAGGCAGCGGAGATAGCGCTGGAAAAGAAGCTGTTCTTTATTAAATGTGCAGAGTTTTCAGCTGACTCCCCAATGGTGGCAAGCTGGAGAGGGTAAAGTGGTGGAGACTATACAACTACTGGAAGGGGGTCTTGGGGTGCAGAGGTCAGCTTTCCCCTATTGATTCAGAGGCTCCAGAGGCTGGTTACGCCCTTAGATGTGGGGGAGGGGGCCGTGTGGGTGCTGAGCAGAAAACAGGAGCACTGGCTAATTCCACTTTACTGGCCCCTTTAAGTGAGCAAGGTTCGGTGGTGCACTTAACAGAAAGTGAGCCAGCGCTGAAGAGTCGGGTGAGAAACCGGTACCAGCTGAGATCTCTCCCTGAAGGAAAAAGATAAGAAGAGGGGGAAAGGGAGAGGCTAATTGTGAGCTGCCATTTAAGGAAACTATTGTCGTCGCCCCAGTCTCCACTAAAAAGAAAGTCTTAAAGGGCTCTGGAAAACCTCGGCGGTGTGAGCAAAAGGAGATATGCGCTCAGGAAAAAGGAGATACGCGCTCAAGCAAAACCACCCCCTTCTCTGAAATCCTATTTTAAAATTATGGAACACACTACAAGTGCGCAATCAGTACAACCTTCTCAAATCAAGGAAAAGAAAATCACAACGCAAATAACCCCTGCTCCACTCCCGGTGGAGAATAGGTTTGAGGGGCAACTGCCCATGGATGCAAGGGTTATAACTAATGGGAGTGCAAAGGTTGACGTTGGGCTTGCTGGCTCAAACAGTATGGTTTTTAGTCCTAGCCCTAGTCTTTCCACAAATCTCAATCTGGGAACCACCTCTAGTCCCTCCCCCCCATTCTGGTGCATATATGCTCGGAGTCTTGCCACCGCGGATCGGCCTACTTAAACCGGGAGAAGGAAGGTCAGGAGCGTTTTTCTGACCAACGAGGGAGAGGCAATGAGAACTCCATAGAAAAATTGATTATGAATTTAAGATAAGACCTTTTTGGTAAATTTGAAATATTGGAGTCCAACCAAAAGGTGATAAAGGATAAATGAGACGAGCGAGAAGAAAAATTAGATGACTTAATGGCATGTACTTGTACTTTGGAAGGGGAAGTTAAAACTTTGGCAGGAAATTTCCTGGAAAATTCAAAACATATTCATTGGCTTAAAAAACAGAATAAAGGGTTACAAAACTATCTAGAGAGATTGGAAACCCAATCTCGTCGCATTAACTTGAGGATTCTACAAATCCTAGAGGGGGTTGAAAATAGGGATATCAAAATCTTTGTTTGTGTCCTATTAAGAGAGATCCTGCCTGAAAGGACTGGCATTGATTGGGAGAAAGAAATTCAGAGGGCACATCGGGATGCTTTCCGGTTAAATCCAGGGAGGAAAACCCCAAGACAAATTGATACATTTCCTGAATTTCACCGCGAAAGAGTTATCAAAAGCAGGCTCCCTCACTCATGAGGATTTTACGCATCAGATAAGATCTAATCTCAGCAAGAGGGCCGCCCAGCGGCAGTGGGAACTAGGATGAGTGAGCTCAGAGAAAAGAGAGCACAGGTGCAACTAAAATTTCTGACTATGCAAAAAAAATTATGTGGCAGAATAAGAGGCACAATATTAGCGACCCCGAGGAGGTAGATGTATTCATACAACAGATGAACAAATAAAGAATAATTGAGATATGAGATGTAGATGAAAAATAACTTTAAAAGGTCAAGAAGCAGGGGTTTGTAGGGGACTCGCAAGCTTCTAGATTTTGTTTGTTTATTTTTTTTTGTTGTCTGCCTCCTCTTAGCCTTGTCCTTGGAGTTTGGGCTTCCAAAGGGCGGAGTATATCGCCAAGAGGTAGAAGGGTGGTTTCCTGTGGGGGGCGGGGGGGGGGGGGGGCACTGGGGGTGGGGAGCAGTGCGAGAAAAAAATATATGTCCTCATTGTTGTAGGCTGCGATTTTCCCTTATGTAAGAACTTGATGGGGCTGTCATTGCAAGGGGTTAATACCTACCCTGTTCAGGAAAATGAGCATAGATAAAGCTAAGAAAATTAACATACTAACGTAGAACGTAAATGGCATAAGATCTAGGGAGAAAGTGTCACGAGTAGCAGAATTTTGTAGAGATAGTGTAGCCCAAATAATACTTTTACAAGAAACTCATCTAGAAAGAACAGAGTGTAGGCAGAGTTTTATCAAATTTAGATGGGTACAGAAGGTGATATATTCGGATCAGAGTGGTAGTTCTAGGGGAGTTGCTATAATTGTTGAAACTAATCACGATATAAGTCTTCTTAAATATGTTTCGGATTGCTCAGGTAGCTGGTTAGTAGCTACCTTTTTCAGTATATGGTAGGCCCCTAGTATGTGCCATACATTATGGGCCAAACAATGACAACCCAGAGTTTCTGGAGAAATTGGAGTTTCGCCTACTGGAGACAACAGCTCAGATTGTTTTAGGTGGAGAGTTCAATTTGGTACTTAATAAGGGATTAGACAGGATGTCGAAAGCGAAATATAATAGTCCGCCGAAATCCTTCTCTAGACTGACTAACATAGTGAGGGAATTTAACCTAGTGGACATATGGCGGATTTTAAAGAAGGAAAAAAGAGAATTTATCTTCTATAGCAAAAAATATAGACACCACTCTCGTATAGATTACTTTTTAGTTGATCAGAAGTTGTGTGGAGAGGTGAAGGAGGTGACTCCTATTCCGGCAATAATATCAGATCACTCTGCAGTTTTACTATCTTTAAAGTATCACCTACCTGAGGAGCCTAGAAGGTGGACCTTAGATGGAGTAATCCTTTTAGATGAGAGGGTTATTGAATTTTTAAGGGAAAAATGGGAGAGCAGAAAAGGATATAGTCTGGGACACTTTTAATCATATTTGAGTGGACTCCTAACATCCAAAATGATAGGGAAATATCGCACAGAGAAGCAGGATAGGGAAAGGGCTATTCAAGATATTAAGAATAAGGAGTGAGCTACAAAAGGCGTCCATGGAGGATTTCAATAGTGTGGGGGCCTTAAATAAAGAGCTGGAAGGGCTACAAGCAACATTCAGGGCAAAAATGGATAAAAAAATCTTTGGATTGGTGGAAGGTTAGCAAACTCTAATACTTTGCTTATGGGAAAATTGTGGCTAATTTTTTTGCCTGGAGAACTAAAACAGATAGGGCCAGGAATACAATACGAGAGCTTATTAGTGGTGAAACGGGGAACCTTTTGAATATTAATTTAGACATGTGCAAGGAGGCTTGTAGATTTATGCAGGAGTTATATAAAGAAGATATCGCACCTAGTCAAGTTGAAATAAAGGAGTGGCTCCGGCTAACAACCCCCCCCGGCTATCTTCTGAGCAAATGAGGATTCTAGATGGAGCGATCAAGGAAGGAGCGATAAGGGCTCAGTGCAAGAAAAACGCGGCAGGGCCGGATGGCCTCCCTGTAAAAGTATTTCTTTGCATTATGGCCATTATTACCCGTCCTTCAGACTTTATTTAACAAAGTATATGTGGGTGGAAAAAGGGTCCCCAAATCCTGGTTAGGAGCTACATTTACTATGATCCAGAAACCTAATAAGGATCCACGAAAGATAGACTCATACAGGCCGATCTCACTGTTAAACACAGATTATAAGATCTTCTCTAGGATTATTGCAGCTCGGTTGGTTAGAGTAATACATGAGGTTATTCACCCCAATCAAAGGGGTTTTATTCCTGGGAGGCAATTGATTGAGTTGATATTTCAGTTGTTGGAAGTTATTGACTTAGCTGAGGCTCGGACACTGCCTCGGACTATAGTGGCAGTGGACGCAGCCAAGGCCTTTGACCAGGTACATTGGCCCTATTTTTGGGAGGCTTTGCGAAGTTTTGGCTTCCCAACAAATATGGTATTGGCAATTCAGACCTTATATCATGACCCTAAAGCTAGAGTCTTAATTAATGGGAGGTTGTCAGAATGGTAAGAAATTTTTAGAGGTACAAGACAGGGTTGTCCCCTCGCTCTGCTTCTTTTATAAATAAATAAATATATATATATATAAATATATATATATATATATATATATATATATATATAGAGCCTCTGGCAAATCTGATTAGGTCTGATAACTATTATCCCTTTTAAGTCAGACACATATGAGGTTAAGTTAGGGCTCTATGCGGATGACTTGTTGCTTTACACAAGTAACCCGCAGGACAGGCGCGCAACACCCATTGGACTCACCGGGCTTCAGCCACCCCCATTGTGTGTGGCAGCCCGGGATGAGACAGATCCCGGGCACACACAGAGCCGCACCGTACCTTTCACAGGTCTTTAAAAGAGCGTTTGAATGTTAATTAGGCCTTGCAGGTGTTTCACCCCTTCTAAGAGCCCCTGCAGCTCCACTCTGCCTACTGATTAAAGGTTCAGCAACCCCCGAAATATTTTCTTATCTCCCCCCCCCCCCCCCCCCCCCCCCCCCCGAAATTGGGCTCTAGTTGCGCCTCTGCCGCAGGAGGCAATCCTCATTTTGATGAGGAAGGCAGAGGTTTTTGGGCACATTTCAGGGTACAAAGTAAACCTGGGGAAAAACTGAGATTATGGATTGGGGCCAAGGGGTTGTAACCTGTGGGGCTAAGAATCAAATAAGATACCCAGGAGTTCAAATAACCCAGAAGATGGAAGATATTATAAAAGTAAACTGGAAGAAAGTTAGCCACGATGTAACAGACTGGAAGAAAGTTAGCCACGATGTAACAGGTTTACTTTCTAAGTGGGCAAACTTACCTCAACATCTATGGTAGGGCCAACCTTATGAAAATGATTATTCTGCCAAAAGTGACATTTTTGTTTAATTCCATCCCATTGACGTTCCAAAGGAATGATATAGCAAAACTCCTGGGTAGAATAGGGAGCTTTATCTGGGCATCCAAAGGTCAGAGGATTACCTGGAAAAAAATTACGCAGGAGATTAGATAATGGAGGCCTGGTGTTACCAGATATTCTTGTATATTTCTACCTGTTCCAATTCAAGAATGTCCGCATGTTGGCCAATAAAGTGGAAAATTCTTCGAAAGGCACACTCTTCGAGGCATTATTATCTGATGTACCGGATGGTCTAATTGGTTTTCTTTTAAAGTACGGAGAGCCACATTTTTTTTTTTTAAAGTGTGGCTTAAGATTTTTAAGTTCGCTCTGAAAACACGGCTGTAGGTTTGAAAAGCATTAAGAATCTCGTATTTTTCGCCATTGGCACCAATGTGGGACTCTCTCGGCATGCCTGAGTGCTTACGCGACCAACTGAGTCAACCTTTGATAAGTAGTGGTTTTCTTCGCTGGGCAAACCTTAAGGTTGGCAATAACCTGATGTGCTGGGAAGCTTTGAGCAATTGTACCAATGGTTCATTGACTAGGTTAAAATATTACCAACTCAGTGCCTGGTGGGCAAGGCAAGATTGGGCAGAGACGGAAGATGAGGACTCTGATAAAGTAATGAGAACTGAACAGTGGCCTAAGGAAATATCGTATTGGTACTGGGCTTGTGTGGAGGTAGGCGGAAATATTGAAACTGAAGTCCACAAATTGTGGGCTAAAGAATTTGACACTCGAAATTTGATGCAAATGTGGAGTAAATCATATGTTACACTGTACAAAGTAGTAAAGCCAGCACCATTAAAACAAAATCATTTGTTCAGTACTTATCAGGCAGATTGGGCCCCTAAAAACCTTTCGTAGGCCACTGGTAAGGTATATACATGTCCCAGGTGTGCGCAGATGGAAGCGGATATACACATGTTTATGTCATGTTCAAAAGTCACTTCTTTTTGGAATGAGAATAATGGTTTCGTAGGAAAAACTATTGGAAAGCAACTAAAAGTAACAACTAGTTATTTTTTTTGGATCTAGTATGGATCAAGAGATGCAAATTTCTGCGGTAGAATCCAATTTTTTGTTTTATGTTGTTTTGCTCGCACAACGGGAAATTTGTAAATGATGGAAATCTGGGATTTCTCAGATTTTATCTGAATATTTGAAGTGTTATTTTTGTCAGTGAATTCAACATGGAGTGTGATCAAAAAAGGAGAGAGAGAGTTTGGGTTCTGTTGATAAAGTAGAGAGAAAAAGAATCAGGAGTACGACGATTATGGCATCTACTCTGTTGCCCACATTATCTCCTTTTTTTATCCAGGGTCGGTTTAGTGAGTGCGGAGATGAAATTGGAAACCGCTGTATACTTGTGGGCAAATATGCAAGGGTCTGGTTCTATGGTCTTTGGGCAGGTCTTCCACCACTAGACATAGTGAAGACAAGACTATTTAACCCATCAAGATATCTGGCAAAATGAGGACAAAAAATGTGAAAAAATAAAAATGGTTGACAGGCCCAATGCAGAACAAATCAAAACATTCGCCCCAGTCAAGAGATCTGGGTTAAATTCATCATTCTTTTTGCTTTCAGAGCTAGATACACAGCTAGAAGCTCTATTTAGTTGATGTGAAAACTTTTGTACTTGTTGTCTAATAGACCTTGAATTGTCAAATTGTGAAGATGGGAACCCCAACCTTCAAGAGATGAGATGCGTCTGCGGTTAGCATGATCTGCGGAACAGGGTCGATGAAGGGCAGACCTTTTGATACGTTTTGTGTGCTCCACCACTGCAGTGAGCAATGGGTGCAGCTTTCTACTAACACTAGATCTGTTAATTGACCCCGAGACGAATTCCACTGACGTGCTAAACATTCTAGGAGAGGACACATGTGTAACCTTGCATGAGGCACTATTGCAATGTATGATGCCATAATACCTAACAGTTGCATGAATGTCCTGACTTAAGTATTGATTAGTCTGAAACTGTAGTAGCAGAGTTTGAATATTTCAAATTCTGGATGCATTGGGAGAGGCTAGGGCTGTGCAAGTGTTTAGAGTCACTTCCAGATAGGACTGCATTTGTGAAGACGAGACTTCGGTGCATTGACTGTGAAACCCAATTCGTAGAGTAGGTCTAATGAAGTCTGAGTGTGTTGTAAACACTTTTGGTGTTTGCTGGCTTTGATGAGCCAGTCATCTAGGTATGGGAAGACTTGAATCTGTTGTTTTCTGAGATGTGTTGCCATTACTGCTAGACATTTTGTGAACACTCTGGGAGCAGTAGTTACTGTGAATGGGAGTACTTTTCAAAGCGATCACAAATCTGAGATATTTGCGATGTATTTGGTGAACCGGAATGTGAAAGTAGGCGTCTTTTAAGACTAGTGTGGACATAAAATTGTCTTGCTGCAGCAGTGGAAGAACTTGTTGGAGCGTGCCCATGTTGAAATGTTCTGATAGTATGTACCGATTTAACGTCTAGATCCAAAAGTGGTTTTAAGGAGCCATCCTTTTTTGGGATTAGTAAGTACAGAGAGTAAACCCCTGAACCTTGGTACTGTAACGGAACTGGTTCTATGGCTTCTTTTGCTAAAAGAGCTTGTACCTCTTATGCTCTGATGTGAGTTTGTGAGTGTGAGGTGGAATATTAGAAGGATTTGCTGGTGAGCTCCAGGCAATAACAATGTAGGATAATGTTTAGCACCCATTTGTCTGATGTTATGGATTTCCAAATGGGGAGAAATTGTTTAAGGTCTTCCCCCGACAGGTGTTAAATGATCCAGGGGAAGTGTAGGCAAGTCATTGTTTATTGGGGGGAAGGGGATTTATGCATTGGCCTGCTCTTACCCCTACCTTTAAAGTGGTTTCTTCTGTACCCTCTTCTGTAGAAGCCTCTAGAGGAAGAGGGTTGCATGTTGGGACTTATATGAGGAAGCGTTAGAAGCTGAGGATGTAGTTTTGGACACTGCCCTATAAAATGAGCGGCGAATGGAGCCTCTGCTAATGGAGACTGAAGCGCTCCCATGGATTTTACCAAGTCCGTCTCTTTTTTCATCTTTTCTAAAGCTCATCAACTTGAGGTCAGAAAAGATGTTGCTTGTCGAAGGGGGTATTTAAAACAGATTGCTGGACTTCTGGTTTAAAACCTGAAATCCTAAGCCAGGCAGGTTGACGTAAAATAATGCTGGTGTTAACTTCTCTTGCTGCAGTGTCAGCAGCATCTAGAGCAAATCTAATAGAAGAATTATATACAAGTTTTTCTTCTTGGACTAGCTCATGTGCCTTTTTCTTGTGCTCTTCTGGGAGGTACTGAAGTAGGCCTTCCATGTCATCCCAGTGTGCCTTGTCATACCTAGCTAGTAGGCCCTGCGCTTTTGCAATGCACCAGTGGTTAGCGGCTGGAGCAGCCACTCTTACCGGATGCGTCAAGTAATTTAGACTATCCAGGAGAGGTGCATCCCTAGAGGTCTACGAGTTTGCTCTTTTATGAGCATTAGAAACTACCAGGGAGTCTAACGATAGCTGTGCCTTAGTAAAAACAGGATCAGATGGTGATGGTTTGTATTTCTGGTCAACTCTGGGTGTTAAAATACAGGAACAAACAGGGTCCTTAAAAATCTCATCTGCATGCCTCATCATGCTTTTGAATCGGACTAGTCCTATTAAGTCCCTAATGTCTCAAATACAAAGTCGCCAACCAAAACATTTGTGGAGTAGAACGCCATGATAAGCTGCTGCCCTTGAAATCAGCTCTTGATGAACAAGTTACTACTTGAGTAAAGATATAACTGTAAGAGCCATTAGTTAGTGATAGATTACTTACCTTAGAATATTCCCCATGCGTCGGAAAGTTTTGCTTAGCAGTACCCCTGTGAGTCGGTAGGTGGCGTCGTGCGGCTCCGCATCCGTCACTGCCATAGTGAGCACCGACATGACGTCACGGAGACAACTTAGGCGCTACCGATGCGTGCTGTCAGTTCTGTACTGAACCTTCCGCGCCGAAATGCAGAGCCATGCAAGATACTGACCAATGGTGCATAAAACTAGGGCCCTAAAAGGGGGCTGACCTCAACCATAGCAATCAGTTCGCAGAACGAGGAGGATGGGTGGGGCGGTAAGGAATCGATCACTAACTAATGTCTCTTACAGATATATCCTTACACAAGTAGTAACTTGTGCATCTGAAAGAGACACGTTAGTGATAGATTCCTTACCTTAGAATAGATACCCCAGCAATACCAACCCCGGTGGTTGGTCTGCGAACAAGATTACACCAGAAAGTCACGGAGCACAGAACGGCCAAAGAAGCCGTCTCTCCGGACTGTCAAGATAGTAGTGTTTGGTAAACGTGTGCAGCGAGGCCCACGTAGCTGTCTGACAAATGTCCTGCAAGGGAACTCCGCGTCCCAAGGCAGTAGTAGCTTCAGTTGGCCTGGTCGAATGGGCACGCATCCCCACAGGAGGCTCCTTCTTGGCCAAGGAGTAACATGCTTTGATGCACAGAACAACCCACTGGGAGATGGTCCATTTGTGCACAGCCCAACCTTTTTGGGCACCCATGTAGCCAACAAAAAGCAGATCATCCACCAGAAATTGCTGTGTACGCTGTAGATCGAATGCAAGCGCATGTTTTGGGTCCAGACGGTGAAGCCTCTCCTCTTCCCTTGAAGGATGCAGAGGCAGAAAGAAGGTGGGCAAAGTGATGGTCTGCCCTATGTGGAAGGGCGTGACAACCTTTATCAGAAAAGAAGGACGGGTCCTTAAAACCACCTTGTCCGGATGAACAGAAAGGAAAGTAGGTTTGGAAGAAAGGGCCTGGAGCTCACTCACTCTCCTGGCAGAGGTGATAGCAACCAGGAAAGCGGTCTTTAGAGTGAGAAGACGCATAGGGCAGTTATGAAGGGGCTCGAAGGAAGCGTACATCAGAAAAGTCAAGACAAGATTTAAGTCCCACTGAGGCATTATGAAGGGTACGGGTGGAAACGTATGCATAATGCCTTTAAGAAAACAGGTAACAACCGGGGACTTAAAAAGAGAAGGCGGATCTGGAAGACGCAGAAAGGCAGAAAGATAACCTTTGATAGTGCCCAAAGCAGAGCCCTGCTGGGCCAAAGAGAGAAGGAACGGAAGAACCTCAGAAAGAGGGGCAGAAAGGGGATCCACAGCCTTCGCTGTGCACCATGCCACAAATCTGTTCCACCTGCAGGCGTATACCGTTTTGGTGGAGGGACGCCTGGATGCCAGAAAAACATCACAGACTTCGGGAGGAAGATCGAAATGTGTCAACTGTTGCCGCTCAATCTCCATGCATGGAGGTGGAGGCTGGACAGGTTCGGGTGGAGGACCGTCCCCTGCTGCTGCGACAGAAGATCCTCCTGAAGAGGCAGACGGATCCGGGGGTCGATGCTCATACTGAGTAGTTCGGGATACCATACTCTTCAAGCCCAGTCCGGAGCCACAAGAATCACTTGGGCCCGGTTGAGCTTGATCTTCAGCACTCTGGGTAGAAGTGGTATAGGCGGAAAGGCGTATAGTAGACCGAAACTCCCCTCGTGACAAAAAGCGCCGCCTTGGAAATTCCAACGTGCAGAAGTGTTGACATTGCGCGTTCTCTTCGGTGGCGAATAGATCTAACCAAGGCTCTCCCCACTGCAGAAAGAGACCTTGCACCACGTCAGAGTTCAGACACCATTTGTGATCCCCCATGCACCGGCGGCTGAGTTTGTCTGCCCTGACGTTCAGAGAACCTGACAGGTGTTGAACCACTAAGGTAATGCCTTGATGTTCCAGAGAAGCAGAGCCTCCTAACATAGGGTCCACGACCCCACCCTGCCCTGTTTGTTGCAATACCACATGGCGGTGGTGTTGTCCGTGAACACCTGCACTACACTTCCCAGGACAGAGGGAAGAAATGCCTTCAGTGTAAGCCGGATCGCCCACAGCTCCAGAAGGTTGATATGGAGCCGAGACTCTGACGGAGACCAGGGGCCTCTGATCTCTACCTCTCCCATGTGGCCTCCCCATCCCAGGAGGGAAGGGAGAGGGATCTGCCACTGACCCAATCGCGAATCGTGAGCCACTACTGCAACCGTCGTGCAGCGCCCTCCGAGATCTGGACGTGATCGGACAGGTTGCCCTGATGAAGTGCCCACTGGAACTTCAGGTCCCACTGCAGAGCACGCATATGCCATCTGGCATGTGTCACCAGCAGGATGCAATCAGGACCAAATGCCAGAGGTCAGCCTGACAGAAACCCGGGATAGGGGCTGTAAGAGCAGAATCATAGCCCGAATACCACAGACCCGCTGCTCGGGAGGATAAACCCAAAGCAGCGTCGAATCCAGAAACGCTCCGATGAAGGGGAGTTTCTGAGAGGGAAGGTGCGACTTCAGCACGTTGATGGAGAATCCCAGCAAATACAAGAGGTCGGCCGTAGTCTGCAGGTGGGTGACGACTGCCTGGGGCGATCCCGCCTTCAACAGCCAGTCGTTGAGGTAGGGGAAGACCGACACCCCCGACTTGCGCAGATAAGCTGCGACCACAGCCAACAGTCATGAAAACCAGAGGGGCACTCGTAATGCCGAAGGGGAGCACGGCCAACTAAATATGCTCCTGGCCTACCGTGAACAGCACGTAGCGCCAGTGGGCTGGCATGACGGGGATGTGAAAATAAGCGTCCTGCAAGTCCACCGCTACCATCCAGTCTCCAGGGTAGCCAGGACCTGAGCCAGAGTCAGCATCTTGAACATTTCCTTCCGCAGGAAGCGATTGACATCCCGGAGGTTCAAGATGGGGCGGAGGCCCCCCTTGTCCCTCTAGGGGACCAGAAAGTAGTGGGAACAACCACCACTCCCTACCCGAGAACGCGCTCAATGGCCCCCTTGGCCAGGAGGGCTGAGACTTCCTGACGGAGAAGAGTCAAATTATCCCTGACATACGGTGGAACCAAGGTGGCATGGTCAGAGGGGAGAACAGAAAGGGGAGTGTGTAACCTTGGCTGATTATCTGCAGCATCCACTTGTCTGATGTAATTTTGCACCAGTGGTGGAGGTGGTGACGGATCCTGCCACCCACCGGCGTGGGGTGCTCCCTGAAGCTCGGATTAGGAAGGCTTAATGGCGGAAGCAGCAGGGGTGGAAGTGGACTGATCTGCCCGCTGGTTACCAGACCCCGCCCCTCCGGAATCCATAGCCGCGCTGAGACTGGTTCTGCACAGGCTTGCTGGAAGAGCATGCCTGGGTGCCCCTGCCTTGGCCACCAAAGGAACGAAACCGAGCCATGGCAGGGTTCGTTGTGGAAAGACCCAAGGACTTGCCCGTGGCACAAGAGTCTTTAAAGCGCTCCAGGGCATTATCGGCCTTATCGCCAAGGAGGCAGGAGCCATCAAAGGGCATGTCCATGAGCGAGCTCTGGACATCGGGTTAGAGCCCAGTGGAAAGCAACCAGGCGTGGCGCTGCAACACCACCGTCGTAGAAATTGCTCTGCCCAATGAATCAGAGGTGTCTAAACCACACTGGATGGCAAACTTCGCTGCATCCTTACCCTCCGCAATTGCTTGGGAAAGGACAGCCTGGACCTCCTCAGAACACTGAGGCAAGACCTGAGTTACCGAATCCCACACTGCGTGGGAGTAATGGCCCAACAAGTAGGCGGTGTTAACAGACCGCAACACCAAGCTGCCTGAGGAAAACAACCTGTTGCCAAATTGGTCTAGCCTTTTAGAGTCCCTATCTGGAGGAGCAGTGGGAAAGGTACTCTGCGATGTAGAGGCCTGAATGACCAGGCTCTCAGGCGTGGGGTGAGTGGTCAAGAAGGCGGGATCACCAGGCGCCGGGCGATGACGTCTAGCTAGGTTTTAATCCACCGGCGCACCCGTGGCCTGACGCAACCAAGTGCCCAAGAGGACTTCGGTGAGGGCCTCATTGAAAGGGAGCAACGCCGTCTGGAGCACCTTCGTAAGGTTGGTTTTAAGGGTCATTGTAGGGAGGTTGAGATTGAGAGCCTCTGCAGCAAGACACGTTTTGGCCTCCCTCACTCTGTCCCCCCTCTACCTTCCTATTCAGTTAAAACACTCGGGATCATGTTGAATCAACATCTCACCTTGCACTCCCAGATCAGTATGGTGGTATCATCTTGTTTCTTTACCCTTCGTACCATCAGAAAAATCTCCAGATTCTTCTCCCCCTCAAAACTCATTCTGATGGCAATGGTGTTATCACGCCTAGATTATGGTAACATCCTGTACAACAGTATTCCGGCTTATGCCCTCAGACGCCTTCAGCTGGTCCAGAACCAAGCTGCCCGCCTCACTCAGGGTCTCTCCAATTCGCATCACGCCACCCCTCTGTTAAAGACCTTGCACTGGCTGCCCATCAGAGAGCGAGCCCTTTTAAAACTTGGCTGCACCACGTTTCAGGCCCGAGCCGGAACAGCTCCAGTTTTCATAAATTCCGAAATTAAAAGCTACATACCGGGCATGAGAACTCCGCTCCTCCACCCAGTCCCTCCTCTCCGTACGATGATTCAGGAAAAAAAGGATGGGGGGGGGGGGGGGGGGGGTGAAATTAGCTGTTCTCGGTCCCACTTTCTGGAACTCCCTTCCCCTCACTATCAGATCTATACCCTTGTACTCTGAGTTCCGCAAGGCGCTCAAAACTGATCTCTTCCTGCAAGCCTTCTCGTCTTAAAACCCCCCCACACCCCTTCCCCCAGGTTCAACCGCATCCTCAGCGCCAAGAAACCGCTAGGTATATGAGCGCTTAACAAATACTTTTAAATTCAAATTCAGACAGAGCACCTCGGTGTAGGAAGCACCCTCTACAGTACGTGGAGAAGAGAAAATGCCTGGGTCAGAAGACATATCAAGTTCACCCGCATCTTCGAGGTAGTCCACCCAATCCTGTGCGGAGTCACACTGCCGGGCAAGGGGGTCCTCTGAGCCGTCCCAGTCCTCGTCCGGCTCAGGTGTAGATGGAGCCGGATGCGGCGGCAGGGCCAGGGAGGGGACAAGCAGCGTCGTGAACGGCACCGTCCGAGGCCGAGGTGGAGCCGTGTCCCAATTCGGATCCCAGGCCAGATTAAAATGGTCCGGGAACCGGGGCAGAGGTGTGGCGCCAGTGGCGGAACCAAGGGCGGCGCCGGCAGAGCTGCACCTTCTGTCGCCGGGGCCGGTGGCGCAGGATTCTGTGGCGCCGGGCCAACAGGATCTGGACACGGGACCGAAGGTGCGCCATCGAGAGCCCGTGGCCTGAAAAGGCAGTACATGGCAGCAAGAAACTCCTGCATCTGTTCGGGAGTCGCCGACGGACCCGGGAATAGCGAGTAGGTCACGGGACTCCCCGGCTCTAGAGGAACTGCAACCCCTCGTCCGCCTCAGAGGAGCGACAGTGGGGACGTTGGAGAGCGTACACGCTTCTTCGACTTATGGCGTTGCTTACCAGAATCTGAAGGGGAAGACTAAGAGCCCGAGGAACGACTGCTCCGGTTCCGCGAGTGGTCCCGTGAACGGCCCCTAGACCCGGAGCTTGCGGGAGCAGGCCTCCAGCAACTTCCGGCGCCGCTCCCGCAAGCCCATCGGGACCATGGCTCGACAGTCCCGAGAGTCGTGATCGGTCTCCAGGCAGTAGAGGCACACATCGTGAGGGTCCGCCACCGACATGTTACGGCGGCATGACCCACAAGGCGTAAATCCGGGCATCCCTATGTGCACCAGGAGACAAGAAAAGGACACAAAAAGGCCCAAAAAAGTGGCAAAAAATGATCGAGGTACGTGCTCAATCTGGATCTGCGCGGAAAAAGAAAGAACGGACGTCAGCGCGCATGGGTGGCGCCCAAGTAGTCTCCGTGACGTCATTGCAGCGCTCACGACGCCAGTGACGGAAGCAGACCTGCACAACCCCACCTACCGACGCGCAGGGGTACTGTTAAGCAAAACTTTTCGGATCCAGTCTGACGCCTGGGGAATAATCTAAGGTAAGGAATCTATCACTAACGTGTCTCCTTCGGATAAGATACGTTATCTGGAGGTGATGATTTTACAGGGTATAAATCTGTATCATTATCCATGGGTGGATCAATATTATATTCATCCCATGGATCTGTTGGTAAAGGAACATGGTCATCATCCTCCCCTGCGAAATCATGCTGTATATGAGGAGACCCCTGTGGTGTTGTGTCGTGGATCTGAGGCTGGCAGCTGTGGTAATGGTGAAGATAGTGGAGGTGATGGCAAAGTAGGGTGGATAGGACTTGTAGCAATGTCCTTCTTAAGAAGAAACTCATACCGAGTGTCCTCTGAACTAACATTTCTTTTAAGGAGGTTTAGCTAAAATGTGTCCAGTATCGGGGTTGATGTATAGCCTTTTCTGTTTCGGGTCTACTCTGTCCTCCATGAAATCGAAGATCGGTTCCGGGGGAACTGGGAGTAGTTCTTTTGATTTTGGCGCCGAAGTGTTTCGATGCCAAACCTGAGCTGGAAGGCTTGTCTATTTGTTTTGGTGCCAACCTGAGGGCGGGGCTTCAGAAACTTTGTCCCGGTGTCGACCAAGGCTCGAAGGCAGAGGTGGTGCTGAAGCCTTATTTTTAGTGGAAGAGAGTTTATGGGGTAAGGGGGCTTTAGTACTCACTGCACCCTGTCCTGATGGAACGTCCTCAGTCTCCAATTCGATTTATAAGTAGGCATCCAATTCTGCGACCGAGAAGGCCCCGCTCTTCTTCCACAGCTGTTTCTTCCTGTTCGGGATTCTTCTTCAAAGATATTCGGAGTATTCGGAGTGCTTTGGCGCTGCATTTCTTGCCATCGAGACAGACGATCCCGAAAAGTATTTTTATCGATCTGAACAACTGACAAGCCTCACGATCTTCAGTGTGCTCCGGTGACAGGCAAAAGTTGCCTACTTGGCGTAGGTCGGTGCGAGGGTACTTAAGAGTGGCACAGAATTGAAATGGAGCCAGTTCCATTGGCAAAAGACTGGACCGAAGGCCACCCACAATGTTTTCGACCGAAGATGGAGACTTTCCTGATCGAATCGAGAGGGGGAAATGCGTTCAATAAGAACACCGTTGAGGGTACTGTGGAGTGCCCACCAAGGGAAACCCGAAAGATGGTTTAGTACTGGAGCGCAGCAATACACATCTGAACCAGATGGCGGAAAGTTAACAATCTAACAATAGAGTCGATGCTCATGCGCACTATCAACAAAAGGATATCTCGTGACTGGGAAATACTGCTTCAGAGAAAAACAATTTGCAAACATCCAGACCCAACACTACATGGTAGGAGTATGAAAAGAATGTGTATCTGCAGCACACATGCCTCGAACAGACATCAGTGACCAGAGGTGGCGCTTATACATGGTTCATGAAATTGAAATTAAAATTACAGTTACAGAGCACTCTACTTACGTCACTTCAAGGGCAGGACAAACCTGACGCAAAGCAAAGCTGAGAAAAATCTCCAGATTCAGGCTGGTGCTCGTGGGGGGTATTCACAAGGTCAGGAATCTAGGATTGCAATTATTAATCAGAAACTGATTGCATCTTATCCAGACCTAGATGTACAGCACCTAACTTAGCGCCACCAAAACAGAATTCCTGCAAATTGCCAAGAAAAAGAAGCAATAAGTCCAACCATGCATTACAATCACATGACCCATAATGGACATGAACTCTGACTTTCACCTAAAGTCAAGTCCTTCAGATTTACCCCCGACACCAATCTTACCCTATAAAAATACATCACCAAGACAATGGAGATGGATGGATACCAGCTCTATCTGCTGCAGAAAGTGCAACCATTCCTTTCACAAAACAACTTCAGGTATTGGCATTCAAGCACTAGTACTCTTGCATTTGGATGGTAGCAATGCACTGCTCCACCGGCTTCCCAGAATCTATGCTTGCCCATTCCTCTCACATTCACCTTAAACGCTGCAGCATGCCTCATTAAAGGCCTAACAAAATAGGACCACATCACCATCGCCTTGATGGAAGTCCACAAGATCAACCTTGTTTACTTGAGGCTCTAGCTAACCAATACTGTGGGTCCAAATTATCCATTTTTGACAATAGTATAACTAATATTTGGGTACAAAATAGATCATAGTTTTAAGACACAAAATAGCTAATCTTTTACATCTATTAATGAACTGCCTGACCTATATTTTGATAGCATTATTTTGGGCACTGTCCTACCATTGTTTTGGTCCCAAATTAATTACTGCATTAAATGTGAATGTTTCATGGAACAAAAAGACCATTCATGTGTACTCAAAAGTTCATTTATTTTAGACCAATGTCATTGGTAGAAACAGTTAGGCCTTTCTGCAAAGAAACTGGCCATTTATTTGGTCACAAATGTACCTTTCTTTTCCAGACAGTTCGAACATGAATGTGAACATAAACAGTCTTAATTTAGGTGTAAATTTACCTTAGTTATTTTCAGGCATAAATCAATCATTTGAGAAACTGTGTGGCCAATTACACACCATTAATTTAGGCATCCTTTGTATTACTGGCTTTGTGTAGAGTGACCAATAAATATTGCATACATTTTTTGAACATTCATGGCAATATTTGGGACACATTTGAACAGTTCAAGGACAAATTATGCCAGAACTGATCAAGGCTGAGTTTGAAGTGAGCTACTTCAGCAAAAGGTTCGACTATCCTCCTGCTGGACCACTCTGCAACCAACCAAAAAAAAACTAGGACAACCAGTGAGCCTATAGATCATTCGGAAACATGGAGATCATCTTCTCATGTCAAACCTCTATATCCTAAAATGGTCTCTAAACATAGAGAGGATGAAAGAACTGGTATTAAACACTGTTTGGACAATACACGTATGGCACAACTGAGTTACAGGGCACTGTACATCCAGCTCCCTCACTTTTACAGATGAATCCTTGCTACACTGGCCAAAGTGAATTAGATCATAGATTCCACATTTCATGCTTCTCTATGCAGTATGTTCTAGAAGCTTGTAATGATTAAAATACAGGTCAGTGGTCTAGGACAGACTTGAATCTTCAATTACAGGACATCTTTAATAGACTGGCCACAAGTAAATTGGTAGAAAGAGGTAGAGGGGATACGAAAAACAAGGAATACAACATTTTTAAACTTAGTTCAATTACAGTCCGGCACAATCTGTTACAGATTAACAAACATGACCACACAAAGTACCATGTGCAACTAATCTACCCTACGGTCTTTAGGATTATGCAGCATATTTATTGTACAAATGTGAACAGGTGTAGTACATTCCTTCCAAAGCATAGCCTGCTGGCAGGCACAGTGTTACCAAAGTGTAATTAAACACCACAAAACTGAATACAGTTGCCATCAGCTGATAAATAAAACTGCAACAAGAGGCAAACAATACCAATACCATGAATCTATGAAAGAGGATTTGAATACACGACTACGGGGTAGAAAGGATTTTTTTTTTTTAATGAAGGGCATTCCCCACTATCTTCTCTTGAAGCATGAAGATAGGCCCTGTTCAACATCTGAAATTCCTGAACCTCACTGTTTTGAGTAGGATACATATTAGTTGGATCAGGATAACTTGTGAACTACAAGGCAACCCATACTTTTTATAAACCACACAAATACAGCAATATAAAGGAGCATACAGCTACTCCCTCAGTTCAGAAAAGCAAATGCTCAACTGATGAATTATTCTACACAGCATCCCCAAACCACTCTGAAATGCTACATACTGAGCAAATCGTGAGACACCTACAGGCCTGTAAGGATTTCAGCATTACCCTCTGAAAAGTAAGTGCGGACAGGCCAACCCAAGAATCTAAGGGGACCATGTCTTACTTCACTGCTTGCCTGCTTCTTTGTGGGTAAAGGATAAATTGGACAAAAAAGGCACACAACCCCCAAGCCTAGAAGCATGGCTGAGGTCTATATTTGGATGAAGGAGAAAGAAAAAATAATTAGACAGAAAGGAAAGGAGGTAAGTAAGAAGGTGCATAATCTGAGAGTTTGACAAATGTATGCCTTAATTTGTCCACCCAATATAGTTCTACCAGGGCAGACTTGGTGTCGATATGCATTATTTTGTATGCCATTTCTTGACTACGGTCACATAACTGCACCTTTGCTCTGTGCTCTGTGCATTCCGAGTGATCTTGTCAGAAATAAAATTCAAAGACACGTGTGCATAGGATATACTTATTCTTTCATTCTCAGTTGTCTTGAAACGTTCAAAACACCAAAAAATACACTTTCATTAGCTAGACCAAGTCTTTAAAATGTCTTGTTTTTTTTCTGTTTGCTGCCTCCCTGGTGTCCTTGCTTTCTCCCTAACCAAGGTTTTGTTTTTTGTCCTTGTCCAATAAGCTTTGATCTCTCCATCCTGGGCTTGCTGAACTTAGGATCTCTTTTACCACCCTGTGGTCTTTGCTGTGCCTTAAATTTGCCACCTGGCGACCTTTGCAGCTCTTGGTTTTTGAACTTTGGGGATGCAGGAGACATGTGCTTTTTCCAGGCTGGACCTTGCCGCTGTCCTTGGAATTTCCCACCCGGAGATCTTTGCTGGTCCCCATATTTCCCTTTGGGAGATCTTTGCTGCTGATTAAACTTTCCCCCCGGAGATCTTGTCCTTTCAGCAAATTTCCCACCGGGAGATCTCTGCGGTTTACGAAACACAGCGTCTTTCTGTTCAGTATTTTTTTTTCCTGGAGTTCTTTGCTGCTTTTTAAACTTCCCCCATGATGCCTTCTTATCATTAAATTTCCCACCAGGTGATCTCGCCTGTTGACTGACAGTTTTGCCTCTGCCCTGCTGTTGAGGTCCACCTTTACGATTAACGCTGCTTTCATCGCTCAAATTCTTGCTCTTCTTAAACTTCTTACCAGGATGCGGTGGTAAGCTAGGGCCTCTTTTTCGTTTACCTCCTTTTAGCTGGAGATCTAGAAAAGAAAAAAGAAAAATTAGAACCCCTTTTGGGAGAACTTGCATTGCAGAGAACATACAGACGCTACTGAATCTTGCAAGCATTGAAGGTGTATGTAATTGGTTGATGGACCACAGTGCCTCAATATGTATTCGATAGCATTAACTTTCATGATCGAGATAAATAAGTTAATTATTCTGCGTATAAAACCCACACCTCTTTTTATTCTGCAGTTGCACGAAGACCAGCAAACTATATACCTTACACATCTTTGAGGACAGCACACAATTTGCTGCGTTGTGAAGCAGATAAAGGCTCATCACAATATTTCAATGGATGTGAATAGGAAAGAGTGGGGCGTACAAATAGACTGTGTGTTCATAGCAATAAACACTCTCCAAAGCGGAGCATTTACCATATACACCATGAACTCCTAACATTGAACAGCAGCATTTGTGTTGCTCATAAAGGCCGAAGAAGCACAAATAAACTGAACACTCTGGACTTCGCCTTCCCCAGGAACATTTTACTAGACTATATGAGGCAACATATTGCAACTTATACACACGTGTGTTGGTATGAAAGTCTCTTAAACGCAAAGTCCATGTCTAATCTACACAAAAAGGGGCACGGAGATGGGGTTACCTAAGCACTTACATGTCCTCCCAAGATAATGCCTCCTTTGTTTATCAATATACAATAGCCTACCCGTAGGAAGCTGGCTCTGTATATGGTATATCACAAAGTGGTTATATCATGCACAGAGATTCCCTCAGAAGTGGGGAAGGCTCAATGTAAACCCAAAGTGCTCTATTTGGGGTAGTGTGGGCAAGTAGCCTTGGGCCCAACACAGAGGAGTGCAAGACATTTGTTATGCACACAACCATTAATAAACATACAACTCAAAAAGGAGACACCAATAAAAAAAAAAAAATAAGCTTCTTTCAAGATCTATTTTAAGACCAAGAAATAAGTAAAAAGGGGAGTATGTTTTTCAAAAGGAAGGAGTAGTTTCTGTCCTGTAACTCCAGTTCTGTAGTAGGGGTATCTGTTATAGTCATAATCTAGTGAATAGTCCCGCTCATGTGCGTGAACCCCGGCAATCAAAAATAATCTCTTAAATTGTCAAAAAATTGCAGAACTGCAGACACTTGAGAGAATTTAAAGACAAATAATGCAGCCTATATCCACAGGCTACACTGCCCAGTACTTCAACTAGAAATTCCACCAAAAACACCACACATACAACACAGCCTGCCCAGTTTCTTCACAGAGAAACTTGCCTCTACCAGTAAAAGCCTCTGGAATGATAGAGAGGAAGGCATGGACAGACAAGCCCCAAAGGCTGCCATTATGTGGCTTAAATAGGATACTGTGCCTTTAAGAGAACTTTCCAGAACTTCTCCCAGTATCCCAGAATGCACAGCAGGTCCCTTTTACTTTCAGTTCTTTTTGAAGGCGTAACACGCCAGACCTGTAGCATTCCTTACACGAATAACTTTCTCCACCGGGGAGGCGGGAGGGCGCTTATGACTATATCAGAGATACCCCTACTACAGAACTGGAGTTACAGGACAGAAACTACTCCTTCTGTAGTAGGGGGATCTCTGTGTATAGTAATAATCTAGTGAATAGAATGGCAAGCCCATCCCCACCCCAAAGCGGCGGTGGAGAGAAGAAAATTAACACCACTACTGTGCGAACAGATTTCGCAGCGAAGCCTGCTCAACCTGAGCGTCTGTCCTGGCATCAGTGTCCAGACAGTAATGCTTAGCAAAGATATGAACCGACTTCCAAGTGGCTGCCTTGCAGATTTCTGCAATCGGAACGTTACGGAGCAAGGCTGTTGTGGCAGCTTTGCCCCTGGTGGAATGAGCCTTAGGCTTACCTCATAAGGTCTTATTAGCTTTTTGGTAACACAACTGTATGCAGGACACAATCCACCTAGAAATGGACTGCTTAGAGGTAGCAAGACCCGTCCTGACCGATCCATAATTGATAAACAATTGGTTTGACCTACGAATATCTTTGGTTTTATCCAGATAAAATTTCAACACCCTCCTAACATCCAGGGAATGTAGAGACCTTTCCGCTGGAGATGAAGGATTCTGAAAAAACGTAGGCAAAGTTATGGTCTGATTGACATGAAAGTCAGAAATAACCTTGGGAAGAAATTTAGGGCGAGTACGCATAACAACCTTAGCAGCATGAAATACAGTATAAGGTTCTTGGCAACACAACGCCTGAATTTCACTCACCCTGCGGGCCGACGTAATGGCCACGAGGAACGCCGCCTTCCAGGACAGGTGCTGCAATGAAGCCTTAGGAATAGGTTCAAAAGGCTCCTTCATCAACCTGGACAGCAACACATTTAATTCCCATGAAGGCGAAGGGAGCCTGACAGGAGGGAATACTTTCTTCGAGCCTTCCAGAAAATCTTTGATCACAGGGATCTGGAAGAAGGAAGTCTGTGAAGGGCATTTCCTGTAGGCAGTCAATGCAGCGAGATGAACCTTAATGGAGTGAACATTAAGTCCAGACTGCGCCAAATGTAGAAGGTAAGGAAGGATGACATCTTTGCACGTCGTCGGGTCATAGTTCTTGGACTTGCACCGGATACAGAACCTCTTCCACTTGTAAGCATAGGAAGTCCGAGTGGAAGGCCTCTTAGACTCCTTCAGTATGTCCATGCAATCTTCAGGTAGATTCAAATGGCCATATTGCACTATCTCAGGAGCCATGCCGCCAAACAAGACGAGAGGTTGGGGTGCAACATCTGCCCCCCCGAACTTCGTGAGAAGGTCCGGCCTGCACGGCAGCCGTATGTGAGGAAGGAGAGACCGGTGAAGCAGGTCCGGCCTGCACGGAAGCCGTATGTGAGGAAGGAGAGACCGGTGAAGCAAGTCCGTGAACCACCACTGCCTGGGCCATTCCGGGGCAATGAGTATCATCCGCGCACTGGACCGGGCCAACTTGATGAGTACCGCCGGAATCAGGGGAATGGGTGGAAAAGCGTACAGAAAGCTGTTCGACCAGTCGATCCATATCGCATTCCCCAGCGTCCCCTGCTGGTAGTACCTGGAGGCGAAGTCTCGGCATTTGCTGTTTTCGGCGGTGGCGAACAGATCTACGTCTGGAGTTCCCCACCTTGTGAAGACTTCTCCTAGTACTTCGTCGTTTATGACCCATTCGTGGTTTTCCTGAATCAGTCTGCTCAGTGCGTCCGCCTGAACATTCTGCACACCTGGTAGATGGGTAGCCCTTATAGTCAGTCCTCTGGCCAGAAGCCAGTGCCAGATCGCCTGCGCCTCCTGCGACAGAGTGCGTGATCTCGAACCCCTCTGCTTGTTGAGGTAATACATCGTGGGCGTATTGTCCGTCTGTACAAGCAGAGAGTTGGTCTGGAAGGACAGATGAAAGGCCTTCAGTGCCAAGTGAAGAGCTCTGAGTTCCAGGAAATTGATGTGATACGTGGACTCCATCGGGGACCACGTTCCTTGAATCTGTAAGTCTCCGGAGTGCGCCCCCCAGCCGTGGAGGGAGGCATCCGTCACGACGGTCTGGTGGGAATGTCCTTGTGGAAGGGAACCCCTCTGAGGAGATTCTCCGCTGAACACCACCACTTCAGAGACTGAAGAGCATGCAGAGACAGTTGTATCTTGTCGTCCCAAGATCCTTTCCTCTGATCCCACTGGTCCTCCAAGCACTCTTGCAACGGTCTCATGTGCAGTCGTGCGTGTGGCGTTAGGAAGATACAAGAGGCCATCTATCTCAGTAGAGAAGACACCGTCCTCACTGTTGTAGATGGAGTGGTCGTAAGAGCCTGAGCCTTCCGAAGGAGTGATAAGCGTCGCTCCTCCAAAGGAGACCCGCTTGCTGACAGTGTATTGATGGAGGCTCCCAAGTACTGTATGCATTGGACCGGAGTCGGGACAGACTTGGACATGTTGATGTGCAACCCCAGCTTGTTCAAGAGAACGCACGTCTTCTGGAAGTGTGCTCAAGCTTCCGAGGAGGAGGCCTTGATCAACCAATCGTCCAGGTACGGGTAGACTAACACCTTGTTCTTCCTCAGGTGTGCTGCTACCACCGCCAGGCACTTCGAGAACGTTCTCGGCGCAGAATTCAGTCAGAATGGGAGTACTGTGTATTGATAATGATTGGCGTCGACTTGGAATCGCAGGAACTTCCTGTGTTTGTGTGCAATGGGCACATGGAAGTACGCATCCTGTAGGTCTATAGCACATAGCCAGTCTCCCTGTTGCAACTGAGGATCAATCTGATGCAACGACAGCATGCGAAACTTTTCTCTGCGAATCCACTTGTATGCCTGCCGCAAGTCTAGAATGGGCCTGAACTCGTTCTTGTCCTTCCTGCGAACGAGGAAGAACCGGGAGTAAAGACCTCTTCCTCTCTGAGACAGAGGAACGTCTTCTATCGCCCTTTTCCTTAACAGGATATCTGCCTCTGCCTGAAGCTCGCACAGTTGAAAGTGCGAGCTGACCGGCGGAATGGCTGGAGGCAGGCTGGTGAACCGAAGACTGTATCCATTGCAAACAATATTCAGCACTCACTTGTCCGGAGTAATTTTTCTCCACTCTGCCAGAAAAAATTGAACGCTTCCCCCCACCGGAGTGGGTAACGGATGCAGCGGAAGTAAGCGCTCAGGGCCTAGACCCGGCCGGGCCTTTGGTCGCTGGTGCCGACTGTTGGCCTCCTCTGCCTTTCTGGAGCTTCTGGAACGGCCTTCGGAACTGCTGCTGTTGCTGCTGCTGTCCCGAAGGTTGGCCACGCCCTCTGCCCTGTCCGCCGAACCGCCTCTGGAACGGGCGGTATGACTTCTTTGTCTCTTTGGGCTTCTCCAGACCCACAGCCGTGAGTGTCTCAGCCTTCATGCGGGCCATTTCGTCATCCGCATGTTTCCCGAACAGAGTTTCGCAAGAGAATGGCAAATTGGCAACCCTCTGTTTGGCGTCAGGTTTTAGCGACGTGAGGCGGAGCCAAGCGTGTCGTCTCTGGTTAATCCCATGGCAGAAGCCATGCGCCGCCAGGAGGGAAGAATCGGCCGCAGCACTGATGACCTGATTCGCCACCAACATCCCCTCGTTTAACACCTCCTGGAAACCTTCTCTCTTGTCGCGAGGCAGGTGTTCCACAAACTGCTGGAGGGATTCCCAGAGTGCGCGGTCGTAGCGCCCCAACAGGGCCGTAGCTCTCGCCGCCTTCATGGACGTAGCAGACGTCCCACAAACCTTCCTCCCACCAGAATCCATCCAGTGGGACCGTGGATGACGGAGTGGTGGCATGCTGTTTAATAGCCGCCGCCACTATCACAGAGTCTGGAGGGGGTTCCACCCTTAGAAAGGCCAGATCCGAATCGGGAGCCCGGTACTTTTTCTGTAGTCTCGAGGGGGGCGCCTTAGTCACCGCCGGGGTGAGAAAAAGGTCCATGGCCGGATCCTCCAGGCCCGGTACCAGTGGCAGTAATGGTCGAGACAGATGTATTTGGTGCAGCGTCTCGAAGATTACCGACGTCTTGGGAGTGGGCACCGTCAACGAGATGCCCAACTTGCTGCACCCCTTACAAGGACGCCGTGAAAGGACACCAGATCGTCCACCGGTGATACTCTTGTCTCCGGTGACTCCAACAAAGTCGGGGAGTAGTCCCTGGTCCCTGATTACCTCGTACGGGAACGAGACCTGTGCCTCCTGTGGCGTCGTCTCGATCTCGTGGATGACCTGTTGCGTGATCGTTCCCTCCTCCTGGAACGAGAACTCCCAGTCCGTGGACGTTCCGCAGGTTTCCGTGGAGGTGTTCTCCGTGGCTTATCCTGAGGTTTCGGCTTTGGCGTCCCCTTAGGAGGTGTCGGAAGGGGAGGCAGTGACACCGATCTTGGTGGAAGAACGGGAGGTGTCTCCGACCGAGGGACGGGCCCACGAGGCGGAAGTGGTGGTGGTTGTCCTGATGGAGGAAGTGGCGGAAGTGGAGGGTTGATGGGCGGATCCTCCTTAGGTACAGGGGGAGGAGGATCCTTCGGCCGAGGTGGTGTATAAACCACTGAGTACACCGAGCCCGGTGACTTTTTCGGGGGAGGGGACTGCGAACCAGCCCCTCCAGCAGGTGATCGCCGTCTCCGGCACCCTCCAGCAGAACCAGCGTGACTTCTGGCGCCAGTACTCCTTTTGCGCCGCTTAGGAGAGTTGGAACAACTCCCAGACGCCGATCTCTTCCTTCTCGACGCCGAACGTCGTGTCTCCGGCGTCTGTCGCCTCCGCGACTCCGGCGTCGACCGCCGCCTCCGCGATGTCGAATGTTCAGTCCTCGACGACAAGCGTTGGCTCTTCCTTGACGCCGGCCGCTTTTTCGAGGTCCTCGTCGTCGAGGATCCCCTTCGATGCCGATCGTCTTAGACGACGAACTGCGGTGTCGCCTCGACGGCGAGCGCCGACGCCTGTCACTCCTTCGTCGACTGAGATCTCAACGGAGGCCTACCCAGGCCCTTCGACGTCGATCTTTCACATCGTCTCGACCCGGGGCGATGGTGAACACACCGTCGTCATCCCTCTCGACGTCGTCGTCGATGCAATTGACGCCGACGGTGACCGGGACAGTTTGCTGGTCTTCCTGCCTCTGGGGAGCCACCCAGAGGCCTCAGCAGAGGCAGGGGGAGCCTTCCCAGTCTGCCCAGACCCACCTGCAGCCTGCAGTCGTCTGTCCTCTAGGCCCTGAAGCCTAATCTTCAGCCTTTCCCTCAGGGTCCTTGCTGAAAGGTTATTGCAGATGTCACACTCTTCAGGGACATGGGCTTCAGGAAGGCAGATGATGCAGACGTCGTGTGGATCAGTCTTGGCCTTCTTCCTCACACATGCTGGGCATTTGTCGAAAAGAGCAGGCATTTTAGAGCCCTAAAAAGCCTGAACAAACACACAGGAGTGAAGGGAAAATACCAAGACACAAACTGAAAACACTTAAATCACAAAGCGCACAAAAATCCAATAAACCCTTGAAAAAGGGAGAGCTCAATGAACCAGGGTCCTGTTCGCAGGAGCCGGAAAAAAGAACTGAAAGTAAAAGGGACCTGCTGTGCATTCTGGGAGAAGTTCTGGAAAGTTCTCTTAAAGGCACAGTACCCTATTTAAGCCACATAATGGCAGCCTATGGGGCTTGTCTGTCCATGCCTTCCTCTCTATCATTCCAGAGGCTTTTACTGGTAGAGGCAAGTTTCTCTGTGTTGTATGTGTGGTGTTTTTGGTGGAATTTCTAGTTGAAGTACTGGACAGTGTAGCCTGTGGATATAGGCTGCATTATTTGTCTTAAAATTCTCTCTTAAGTGTCTTTGCAGTTCTGCAATTTTTTGACAACTTAAGAGATTATTTATGATTGCCGGGGTCCACGCACATGGGCGGGACTATTCACTAGATTATGACTATACACAGAGATCCCCTACTACAGAAATACTGTTCACTTTAAAAAGTGGACACAGTGCAATTTTCAGTTCAGCAATGCTTAACTGTGGGAGGAAAACAAGAAGGCGGTTTTGCATCAGAAACAAATAGTTTCTAACCTGTTGGTGTAGTTTGCAGCTTGAAGAATTTTCTGGATTCACTATGCTGTGCTTTATTAGGCAATTTAGTGGTTGGTTCCAGAATTGTAGCATTCCCCCCCCCCCCTTTTTTTATTTGGTGGGTGTCGACGACGTAGTACCCTTCTGTGACTTCGACGAACTTCCTCTGGAAGCCCCACCCTTTGCTAGCCATCGTCGGATTCATTTTTCTTTGTCCTTTGTTTGTATTTTTCCTCCTTAGGGTTACCTTCCTAGGCGGAGGAAAGTGGGTCCACTGGTGAATCCAGAAAATTCTTCAAGCTGCAAAACTACACTGACAGGTAAAAACTATTCGTTTTGCAACGCAAGTCTTTTCTGGATTCACTATGCTGTGCATAGACTTTGTAGCGGTTTGCTGCTAGTCTTGTGGTGGCTGGGTGGAAGAGGAACTTTGGTTTGTAAATAGATGCTGTAAGACCCTCTGTCCTACTTGTGATTCCTTGTACATTTGAATTTCCACATAGTAATGTTTAGTGAATGTATGTAGCGAAGACCGTGTTGCAACCATGCAAATCTCTTGAATTGGAGTATTAGCAAGAAACAGTTGTTGCTGCTTTTTTCCTTGTTGAATGCGCCAGTGTAAAGTTTGTCCTGCTTGCTTGTGGCACGGTTGTAGGGCTTGTGCTATCCATCTTGAGATTGTGTTTTTGTTACTGGTCTTCCCAGAAAACTTTTTGCAAAGGATACGAATAACTTTTGTTTTCCTGTATTCTTTAGTTTTTTTCCACATAATAAATGACTGCTTTTCTTGTGTAGAGTCTGTCTAAAGCTCTTTCCGCTTTGTCCTTTGGATTTTGAAAGAAGAAAACAAGTTACTTACCTGTAACTTTGGTTCCCCAGTATTGGTAACTTTCATAGATTCCCATGCTTTGTATCATTCCCCGTCGTCGGAATGGGAGCCTCGGTAAATAAAAAATACCATAGTAGTAAGCACAAAGTGAAAAAATAGGCCTAGGCCTCATCTCATTTTGTAGCTTATCCACCTCTTTTTGTAAAAGAGACCAAATTCTTGCAGTAGCCAATCAGAGCAGCCTCACCCCATAGAACCTTCGTGAGAGAGCCTCAGATTTTCATAGCCGTTGTGAACAGCAACATCATTGGATAATAAGGCTGAGCTTTCCCAGGGGAGGAGGGTGGGCGCATGGGAATCTATGAAAGTTACCAATACTGGGGAACCAAAGTTACAGATAAGTAACTTGTTTTCTTGCCCCAGTATTGGAATTTTCATAGATTCCCATGCTTTGTATCAGAATAGCTAGCAGTAAAGAGAAAAGCATATATTGTAATGTGTACCTGTAAATGTCATACGTAATCCTGATAAGAAAACAGATACACATTTGCATCACAAAGCAGAACAACAAGTAACACAAAATATGCAATACAGGAAGGCGGGATAGAAAGGAAAGCTCACCAACTTATTGGAAAAGGTTCCTCAAGACCACCTGGCCCACTGCCGCATCCTCTTTCACAGAAGAATCCAAGCAGTAGTGGCGAGTGAAGGTGTGGACACTGCTCCATGTCGCCGCTCTACATATGTCCTTGATCGGGACACCTGAGAATAGAGCCACCGATGAAGCCATTGATCTCGTAGAATGAGCACGAACTGCTCGCTGAAGTGGTTTCCCCGCTTCTCGATGGCAAAAGTGGATCGCACTGGATATCCAGCGGGAAATGCAGGGTTTAGAAATTGGACAACCCTTTCGTGGAGCACTGAATGAAACAAAAAGCTGGGAAGATTTTCTGAACAGTCTTGTGCGCTCCAAGTAGAACATGAGACATCTGTGAATGTCCAAAGAATGCAATGCCCTCTCTGCTGGCATGGAGGGCTGCGGAAAGAAGGACTTTAAGATCACCGGCTCATTCAGATGAAAATCTGAGGGTACCTTAGGAATAAATTTAGGATTTGTTCGTAGGATGAGAACATCATTTTTAATATGTAGAAAAGGTTCCTCAATTGTGAAAGCCTGGAGCTCACTAACTCTTTTAGCCGATGTCAGGGCCAAGAGAAGAGCCAGTTTCCATGAGACAAACTTCATGTCAGCTCTATGAATAGGCTCAAATGGGGCCTTCATTAGACGTGAAAGTACCAAATTAAGATGCCAAGCTGGGGGTGGAGGCCGGACTGATGGAAAAACCCTGAACAAACCCTTCAGGAATTGTTTAATGATCCTTGCAGACCAAAGGGAAGGACCTGATGATGATCGTCTAAATCTAGAAATGGCCGCTAGATGTACCTTTATAGAAGAATGAGCCAATCCAGATTTCGCAAGAGAAAGGATGTAAGGCAAAAGTTGGTGCGGTGCAGAAGTAAATGGATGTAGACCTTGTCTCTGACACCAAAGGCAGAATCTCTTCCACTTTGCCCGATAGGTTTTATTCGTACTAGGCGCTCGGGCCTGGGCCAAAATGTCTTTACATTCTCCTGAAAGATTTAAACCCTGGAACTCTCTGAACTCAGGAGCCACGCTGTCAATTGTAGTGACTTCATGTCTGGATGCAGAACCTGCCCATGAGCCATTGTTAACAGTGATGGAACAGGACGCAGGAGAATCGGTTGATCTTGGGAGAGAAGAAGCTCTGTGTACCAAAACTGCCTGGGCCATGCTGGTGCAATCAGAATCATTCTGCACGGTTCCGCCTTGAGCTTGCGGATCAGTCTCGGGATCAGCGTAAACAAATGCGCCATACCAGGCAATCAAAAGCGCATTCCCCAAGTATCCCTGATGGTGAACCCTGCTTGCGTAGGACTGGCATTTGGCGTTCGGAGGACTCGCAAACAGATCGATTGGTGGGGTCCCCCAACATGAAAACAGTTCGTTCAGAATGGTCTGATCCAGTTCCCATTCGTGGCTGATAGTCTTTTGGCGACTCAAAGCGTCCGCTGTGGCATTGTGTGCCCGCCAGATGTTCCGCTGAAAGAGTGATATTGTGTTCGATCACCCAATTCCAAAGCCTCTGTGCTTCCTTCGAAAGGGTGCAAGATCTCGTCCCGCCCTGCTTGTTTATGTAGTGCATGGCCGTGGTGTTGACTGTACGAACCAGCACTGAACGGTTGCGGATCCTTGGAAGGAAAGCCTGCAAGTCTAGACGAATGGCCATAAGTTCCAGCAGATTGATGTGGAACTTGCCTTGGACTGAGCTCCAATGACCACTGAGTTTCAGTTCTTGGAGGACCGCTCCCCACCCCTCCATGGAAGCATCTGTTGTCAATACCATGGGAGATGGTGGAAGTTGGAATGGCAAACCTACTGAAAGATTGTCTTTTAGCAACCACCAGCTGCCTGGCTTTCGCATTCCCAGAGTGATTACTATCTTGTCGTCGAAGGAGCCGGTCACCTGACGACATTGTTTGTCCAACTGTTCCTGCAGTGTGGTATCAATGGTATGCAGGATGAGATTGATCCGAGAAGCGATTTGTATTTGTGAACTGACAGAAACTTCCATGTCTGTAGGAGGCGAGCTGAGAGAATCAGTTTGGTCTGGCGCTCTTCCGAAGGAAAAGCCAGGCAGCACTGCGTGTCTAGGATCGCACCCAAAAACTTTGCTGTCTTGGAGGGGTGCAAAATCGATTTTTCCTTGTTGAGCCGAAGGCCCAGCTGCTCGAACAGTTGACTGCAGCTCGTGACTGCCCTGGACACCTCTTGGAACGAAGGAGCCTTTACCAGCCAATCGTCCAGATATGGGAAGACTTCGAAAGACTGCCTCCAGAGAAAAGCTGCCACAGAAGCCAGTACCTTTGTAAAGATCCGCGGAGCGGACCGGAGACCAAAAGGCAGTACTCTGAATTGAAAATGGCTCTTGCCTACTGTAAATCGAAGATGTTGTCTGTGAGCTGGATGAATGGGCACATGGAAGTAAGCATCCTCCAAATCTAGGGTTGCCATGTAGTCCCCTGGATTGAGAAGGCGGAGGATGTCCTGAAGAGTGACCATCCTGAAGGACAACTTGATGAGATAAGTGTTGAGCTGCCGTAGATCTAAGATCGGACGCCACTTGTCCTTCGTCTTCCGAACCAGGAAGAACCTGGAATAGAACCCTTTCCCCTTTTGGGAGAGAGGTACAGGCTCTATCGCCCCCTTGGTGAAGAGTTGGTGGGCCTCGAGACGAAGAAGTCTTAGATGTTTGGGTGTAATGGCGTCTGGAGCTCTCGTTGGAGGAAGATCTTGGAACTCCAACGTGTGTCCTTCCTTGATGATGTTCAGGACCCACTGGTCGGTTATGACCATCCAGTTGTTGAGGCAATGGGCAATCCTGCCCCCAACTGGTGTTAACGAGGGTACAGGAACAGTAGAAAGAGCCACCTGGCCGCTATTGTCTCTTGGTATTATCACTCCTTTGCTGCCCAGGTCGTCCTTTCGGTGGCTGGCGAGAGAAAGACCCCCTCTGTGAATACTGGGGTTTGTATGACTGGCCAGGTTGGGAGTTGGAAGAGTAGCGGTGCTGATTGCCGCCTCTGTAGGATGAGAAACCTCTTCCTCTTGCCCCCCTAAAGGGCACCTTGCGGTATTGTAAAGTTCCCAAGGACTTGGCCGTATCCGTATCTTTCTTTATGCCTTGTAGGGCGTCATCCACGTGTTTGCCAAATAACATCTCTCCATCATAAGGCAGATCCAGAATTTTGTTTTGTACTTCCTGTCGAAACCACGTGGCTCTCAACCAACCCTGGCGTCTTAAAACTGCCGAGCCGGCTAGAGCTCGGAAGGCCGTAATTGCTATATCCATAGAGCAGTCGATTACCTCAGAAGAGACACGCTCCCCTTCCATCAAGATCTTTCTGACCTCGTCCTTAGACCCATCCTGAAGTTCAACAAACGGGGAGAGGTCACACCACATCTGGCGATCATATCTCCCCAGAATCGCCAAAGCATTAGCCGCCCTAACGAGGAGGCTGGCCATTGTAGAGAATCTTTTTCCAAAATTGTCCAGAAGCCTCCCCTCTTTATCCGGTGGCGTCGTTGGCGGCATGGATGGGTTCTTAGATTTACTCTGTGTGGCCTGGGAGATAACCGAATCCGGGTTTGGTTGACCTAGAAGACATGCCGGGCTGCCCTCCGGCGCCTTATATTTTTTCTCCAGTCTGGGGAGTACTGGGAGGACCGTGGCTGGATTTTGCATAGCTTTTAAGCCTTCTGACAAAACATGTTCAATGATGGGGATTGAACGAACTGACTTCCGGAATGGTTCTTTGAAGTCATACAAAAAACATTCAGATTGAACTGTGGTAACTGGAAGACCAAATCTCTTGGATGCTCGTTCCATTAAGTTGTGAAAACCTCCAATATCTGCTGGAGGAGAGATTGCGGTATCAGGCCCTGTGACGTCTGGATCTCGAAGGCCATCCGGATTCCAGTCCATATTCTGATCTTGGTCAGGGTCCACTTGCTGATCTACATCTGATGAGGCATTATCATCCGTATCATCCAGAATGGCAAACACCTCTTGTGGATGTTCTACGGGCTCTGGGCCATGCCCTCTGCAAGGTAAAGAGTTGTCTGCCATTTGTTGAGATAACTGAGGCGGAGGTGAGGGAGGACGTACTTGTTGAACCTCCTGTGGAGCAGGAAACCGCCTACGATAGTCCTGCAACATTAATTGTAGATCAGAGATGAGAGGGGATGGCATCGCTACCATATCCTGCTGGGGCTGACGTGGAGATTTTTGCGAATGAACCTGCATGCGATGCCTCTCCTGCTGGTCATAATAGTCTTGTGGAGCATAGTGTTGTTGCTCAGTTTCACCTTCTTCAGAACTGACCTCCTGTAATTTGACTTGTAAGTCAGATGGACTATAAGCCGGCCCATAATTGCTATCAGTCTCCTCTTCAGAGTCTTCATCAAGCAATACGGTAGGAGGCAACTGCGTAACTCGCCGTGGAGATGTAATTTCCGGTGTTATCTGTCTTTTTCTGTGAGAAATTGCAAGTTTCCCAGTCGTCGACGACGTCGACAGAATCCTAGTCAACGTTGAATCTTCAAAGACTGTTTCGTCGACGGAAGCACTTACGAAGAAACTGTGCTCGAAGGCTGAATAGTCGACGGGGAGATGGTCAGTCAACGATGGTTGGATCGTCGACGGAACCGTCGACAAACTCGTAGTCAGCATCATGGTCAGCGGCGTCATCGGCGACATTGTCCTCGTCACCGCCGCGACTCTCGTCGTCATCGTCGTCGTGGAAAAAGTCATTTTCGTCGACGAACAGGCATCAGGCGTCTTAAACATAGTCGACGGCGTAGATGCCGTCGAAGCCATAGTCGACGACCCCGAGGCCAATTTTAGAGACAAGTCTTTCTTGACAGGAATCGTCGACGTACCTGTGGTTTTCGCCGTCGACGTACCTGTGGTTTTCGCCGTCGACGAACGCTGTTTCTTGACAGAAACAATCTCCTGAGGCGCAGTGGAAGGCTTTTTCACCCCTCTATCCTTTTCAAAGGATGGTGAAGTCACAGGGACAATCTTTTTAGCCTTTTTTGAAGGTTGCGACTCCTCAGGCTGTCCCTGCCTCTCCTTTTCACCGCGGTGAGGAGATTTTAGGGAAGCAGGCCTATCAGAGGTCCCGGGCAAGGCCTTGACATGGGGCTCATCACCCCTCTTCTTCGATTTTCTTGATGACACCATAGAAGAGGAGCCCTCACTGTCTGAAGACAGAACTTTTTTGCGGTCCTTCATTTTTTGTAGCCAAGTCAGCAGGCGTCCTTCTCTGTCCCTCAAGGTCTTGGTGGAGAAGGTTCTGCAAATCTTGCAGTCAGTGGCCTTATGATCCGGATATAAGCAGTATATGCAGTCTTCGTGTTTGTCTTCAACAAACAACCTCTTTTTGGAGCAAGTAGCACAGGCTCTAAAAAGTGCTTTCTTCTTTGTCCGACATGACGAAAAACAGGCAAAAAGTTGTAGAAAAATACTTAGAAGTGAAGAAAATTGAGCAAAGCTCAATGGAGACTCCCTTGCACAACGTGCGGTAGAAAATCTGAGGCTCTGAGGCTCTCTCAGGAAGGTTCTATGGGGTGAGGCTGCTCTGATTGGCTACTGCAAGAATTTGGTCTCTTTTACAAAAAGGTGGATAAGCTACAAAATGAGATGAGGCCTAGGCCTATTTTTTCACTTTGTGCTTACTACTATGGTATTTTTTCATTTACCGAGGCTCCCATTCCGACGACGGGGAATGATACAAAGCATGGGAATCTATGAAAGTTCCAATACTGGGGCAAACTTGGTATCTGTATACTTTGATTTATGTGGAATTTTGATACGACCTTTGGCATGAATTGTGGATCTGTACTCATGACAACTGTTAGTATGTATTTGAGAATAGGGTTCCTGTAGTGTTAGTACCTGTAGTTTTCTAACTCTACGTAGTGATGTTATTGCCACTAAAAATGCTGTTTTCATTGTAAGCATTTGCAGTGTTGCTTTGTGCAGTGGTTCGAAAGGTGCCTTCATTAATTGTGCTAGAACGAGGTTTAGATTCCATGTTGTTGCTGGCACCATTTTTGGTGCTGCAATTCTTTTGCTCCCTCTAGGAACCGTTGGACCACCTGTGAGGTGAAGAAACTCTTCCCTGTTTCCCCTCTTGTGTACGCTACAATTGCTGTCAAGGGTACTTTTAGTGATGTAAAGCATAATTTACTTTGTAGTAAATGTGTGAGGTATCTTGGCACTGTTCTTTCTCTTGTGATTTTTGTTGACAGACGTTTTTTAAGACACCATTGTGTGTATCTTTTCCATTTTGCTGTGGAACATTTGCTTGTTGTTGGTTTTCTAGACTCTCTTAGAACAGCCATTGTGCTCTTGGGTAGTTTAAGATGTGCAAATTCTAAGTCTTCATGAGCCATGCTGCTAGTCCTAGGCTCTCTGGCTCAAGTACTTTCCCATTTTGCATTGTTAGGAAATCTTTTCTTGTTGGAATTTTGTGCATTAATCCCTGTGAGATTTCCATTCGTTACGAGAACCATGTCGGTCTGGCCCATTGTGTTGCTATGAGAATCATTGTCATCCTGCTGATTCTGCATTTGCTGACTACTTTGTTCAATAATGGTATTGGGGAAAAGCGTATGCAAATATCCCTGGCCAGTCTATCCATAGCGCACTCCCCAGGGACTGGTTGCAGGGTCGCCTGGGTGCTAAGTTTGGCATTTTGCATTCTGGGATGTTGCAAATAGGTCTATCTTCTGAGTTCCCCATTTATGGAATATTCTTTATATTTATGTTTGGCTCTGTTCCCACTGGTGGGATGCTACTGTTTGCTTCTAGATTGTCCTTCCCTGCTAGGTGTTTCGCTAACATATCTATTCCTTTTGGGATTGCCCATCTCCACATCTGCTGCGCTAGATTGGATAGTGCTACAGAGTGAGTCCCTCCTTGTTTATGTAAAACATAGTTTTAGTGTTATCCATTTGTATCAACACCTTTATCCCATACAGCCATTTCTGAAAGGCTTTTAAGGCTAAAAACACAGTCAAGATATTGATGTGTTTCACCACATCTTGTGGCTACCACAAACCCCTTATTTTGAGATTGTCCATATGTGCGCCCCATCAGTGTGAAGGTCTCCCCTGTGCTATATTTGCTCTGTTCCACTATGCCATCTCCTGATGAACCAGTTTTGTGACAACCACTAGTACCTCCCAACTCCCTGTCGCTTGTGACCATAGTGTCCGGAGCCATTCTTGGAACGGTCTCATGTGTAGACTGATATTGGGAACTAGGTGAATGCATGATGCCATCATTGCTAGTAATTTCCCGACTGTCCTCACTGTCAGATGATGCCCCTTCTGGTATAGGTGAGTCGTTTAGCAGAGCTGTTATCCCTTTCTCGTTTGGGAATGCTTTCCTTAACACGTGTTTATTTCTGCGCCCAATAACACCTTCTTGCATTCCGATTATATTGATGACTTCTGCTCGTGTTTGGAGAATCCCAGCTGAACTAGTGTCTCCATCACTTGTATATGTTGTTTGCATAGGCTGTATGAGTTTTCTCTTACTAACCAGTAGTCTAAGTAGGGGTAAGAAATGCGTTACTTACCTGTAACAGCAGTTATCCAGTATTGGTGTCTTTCATAGATTCACATGCCTGAATCATTCCCCGTCGTCGAGACGGGAGCCTCCGGTAAATAAAAAAGTAATGTCCATAGACATACATAGAGAGAAAAGGGTCCAAGGGTCTCCCCTTAGTAGCCTTTCCTTGTCCTTATGTAAAAAGGACCAAACTGACATAGTCAGCCAATCAGCTCCGACCTCCCTCTAGAACCTTCCTGGGAGGAGCCTCAGTCCCTCAGATTTTCGTACGCACCCAGCTAGGTTTGGCGTAGTATAGTTCCGAGAGGGAAGTGAGTCCTTCCAGGGGAGGCGGGAGGGTTGCATGTGAATCTATGAAAGACACCAATACTGGATAACTGCTGTTACAGGTAAGTAACGCATTTCTTATCCAGTATTAGGGGTGTCTTTCATAGATTCACATGCCTGAATCAGAGTAGCTAGCAATCACAGTAGCACATTTGTAAAACAGATTTGCTCTGCCGTCATAGTAGATAATGCATATAATATCATACAACAAAGAGACAGCTTAGATATAATATCATCAGAGCAATAATGTGCATACCTGGAAGGCGGGATGTAGGAAGGCTCACCTTACTGAAAGAGATGGCGAAGCACCGCCTGGCCCACTGCCGCATCCTTCTGGAGTTCGATATCCAGGCAGTAGTGTCTGGAGAAAGTATGCGGTGACTTCCAGGTCGCCGCCCTGCAGATGTCCAGGATTGGCACTCCTGCAAACAGCGCCGCTGACGTGGACATCGCCCTGGTGGAATGAGCGGTAACATGATCATTCAGAGGCCGGCCGGCCTGTTCGTGGCAGAAGGAAATCGCCGAGGAGATCCATCTGGATATGCTTTGTTTTGTGAGTGGTAGGCCCATTCTTGGCCTGCTGTATGCCACGAACAGCTGTGAGGATTTCCTTAGATCCTTAGTCTTCTCTAGGTAGAACTTCAGGCACCTCATAAGGTCCAAAGAATGCAGTGACCTTTCCGCTGCTGTGGAAGGGTTGGCGAAGAAAGACCTAAGGACCAAAGGTTCGTTGAGATGGAAGTCCGACGGTACCTTTGGAATGAACTTAGGGTTTGGTCGCAGTATCACCCTATCATGTCTGAATTGTAGATAAGGTTCTTGAATGGACAAAGCCTGCAGCTCGCTGACCCTTCTGGCCGAAGTTAGAGCGAGCAAGAGTGCAGTTTTCCATGAGAGGTGTTGAAGCGATGCCCTGTGAATGGGTTCAAACGGGTGTCGCATGAGCTGGTTGAGTACCAGGTTAAGCTGCCAGGTGGGGGGTACCTTCCGAGGCCTCGGGAAGGATCTGTACAGTCCTTTGAGGAATTGTTTAACTAGCCGACTAGACCACAGGGATGGTCCTGTGATCGTTCTGGTGAACCTCGAGATTGCTGCCAGGTGGACTTTGATGGACGCATGCGCCAGTCCCGACTGGGCCAAGTGCAGGAGGTATGGTAGTATTTGTTCTGGTGTGATGGTGAGTGGCTGTAAGCCCTGGTCCGAGCACCATATGCAGAACCTCTTCCATTTGAGACAGTAGGTCTTGTTCGTACTGTCCGCTCTTGCTTTGGCTAGCACATCCCTGCAGTCTTGTGGTATATTCAGGCCCCCAAATTCTCTGTGCTCAGGAGCCAGGCTGATAATTTGAGCGAATGGAGGTTCGGGTGTTGCACTTGTCCGTTGGACATCGTCAGTAGGGTTGGGTGTTGTTGCAGTCGGATCGGTGACTTGATGGATAGTCGAAGCAGATCCGAGAACCAGTGTTGCCTCGGCCAGGACGGGGCGATCAAGATCAGGGTGCATGGTTCCGCTTTCATTTTCCTCAGGAGCCGTGGAATCATCGGGAATGGAGGAAAGGCGTATGCAAAGACGCTGTACCATCCGATGGAGAACGCATTTCCTAGTGATCCTGGTTGGGGATGCCAACTTGCGTAGCACGGGCATTTTGCGTTCCTCCTGGTGGCAAAGAGGTCGATGTTTGGGACTCCCCAAAGAGAGAAGATGTGAGTGAGGGCGCTGTCCGATAGTTCCCACTCGTGGGAGAGGGATTTTTGCCTGCTCAGGGCGTCCGCGATGGTATTGTCCCTTCCCGGCACGTATTCCGCTTTGAGTTGGATGTCGTGTAGTACCAGCCAGTTCCAGATCGTCTGCGATTCGCGTGAGAGCGAGAGTGAACGCGTTCCCCCTTGTTTGTTCAAATAGTGCATCGTCGTGGTGTTGTCCGTCCTGACGAGCACTGGGGATTTCTGGATGCGGGGTAGGAAGGCTTGTAGAGCCAGAAACACTGCTCTCAGCTCCAAGAGGTTGATATGGAGCAATTGCTCTTGAGAGTCCCATTTGCCGCTGATCTGTAGGTCCTGGAGCACCGCGCCCCAACCCTCTAGGGAGGCGTCTGTTGTTATCACCAGCGGTGATGCTGGGAGGAGAAACGGCAAGCCCACCATCAGGTTGTGGCGACTTGTCCACCATTGTAGAGCTTTTGAAATCTTCGGTGTGATCCGAAGGATGTCTTCGAATGAGCCAGTGCTCTGTGTCCATTGGCTCGCGAGTGCCTCCTGTAAGGGCCGCATTCTGAGCCTGCAGTGTGGTATGAGGAGTATGCAGGAAGACATCATGCCGAGGAGGGAGGAGTAAGTCCGAACTTTCAGGTGGTTTCTCTTTGCCACAGCCTTGGCCAGAGATAAGATCCTGTCTGCTCTTTCTTTTGAGGGGAAGGCCTTCGTGCAGCCTGTGTCTAACATTGCCCCTAGGAAGGTAATTTTTGTTGCGGGCACCATGCATGATTTCTTGATGTTGAGCGTCAATCCCAGATTTTGAAAGAGATTGGTGCAGGCGTTGGAGGACGTGACCGCGTCCCCAGGTGAGGGTGCTTTCACCAGCCAGTCGTCTAGGTAGGGGAAGACCTGGTGGCCCAGTTGGCGCAGGAATGCCGCCACAGGCGCAAGGCATTTCGTGAATATGCGCGGCGCGGACTTGAGGCCGAACGGCAGTACTTTGAACTGATAGTGACGGCCCGCCACCTCGAATCTTAGGAACTTTCGGTGAGTTTTGAGGATAGGGATGTGGTAGTATGCATCCTGGAGATCCAGTGACACCATAAAATCTCCTTTCTCTAGAATGCCCAGGATTTCCTGAATTGTCACCATCCTGAATGATTGGCTTCGTAGGAAGGTGTTGAGCCCGCGGAGATCCAGGATGGGTCTCCACTTGTTTTCTTTTTGTTGAACAAGAAAGAAGTGGGAGTAAAATCCTTTCCCCTTCGAGGATGCCGGAACCCTTTCGATTGCTCCTTTTTGTAGCATTGCCGAAAGTTCCTTTAGAAGCAGGCGTGGATGTTTGTGTGTCCGTCTGCGTGGAGGGGTATTGGGAGGGATGGAGGTGAACTCGAGAGAGTGGCCAAATCGAATAATTTGAAGAACCCACCGGTCCGTGGTGATGTTCTGCCAATTGTGAAGGAAATGGGTCAGCTTTCCTCCAATCTGAAAGGACGGAGATGGTGTTCGGACTGGCTGGAGGAGGTGGTCACTGGCGGCCGCCAGCGCCCCTCTTGGTGTTTTTACCTCTGTAGGACGACCTTCCGAATGAAGACTGTCTGCCCTGTTGTTGCTTGTGTTGGTACTGTCCTTTTTGATTGTACGAGAATGAGGACGAGGACCTGTTTTGATATGAGCCTCTATAGGAGGATTGACCCCTGGGCTTATTGCCACGAAAGGACTGGTTTCTGAACTGTAGAGATCCCAGGGCTCTTGCTGTGTCTGTGTCCTTTTTAATGGCCTGTAGGGCCTCGTCGACCTGTACTCCAAACAGGTGCTGGCCGTCGAAGGGCATGTCTAGAACCTTTGCCTGAACTTCCTGGCGGAATGAAGTGGCTTTGAGCCATCCCTGTCGTCTCAGCACAGCCGCTCCCGCAAGTTGACGGAAGCCTGTCATGGCTGCGTCGATAGCACAGTCTATGAGCTCCGCTGCAGAAGATTGACCCTCCACGAGGAGCGCTTTCACCTCACCCTGGACGTCATCAGGTAGTTCCTTTAGGTACGGGGCAATGTCCTCCCATAGTTGTCGATTGTAGCGTCCTAGCAAGGCAATGGAGTTGGCCACCTTGATGGACATGGCCGATGTGGAGGTGAAGCGCTTGCCTATTGTGTCCAGTTTCCTGCCCTCTTTATCCGGGGGAGCTGACAGTGGTGATGAAGGGTTGCGGGAGTTTTTCTGGGCCGCCTGCGTCACTACCGAGTCCGGTTTGGGGTGACCATTTAGGCAAGCCGCTGCAGTGAGTGGTGCCCTGTATTTTTTATCAAGGCGTGGGACCACCGCAGGCACAGACGCAGGAGTGAGCATTAGCTTCTTTCCCTGTTCCCACAAAAAGTCTATGATTGGAACAGCTTTTGCAGATTTTTGAGGCTGTTCCTTGAAGTCATGGAGGAAACAGTCCGTTTCCGTGGATTCCACCACCATGTGGAATCTCTTCGCCGCTCTCTCCACCAGCTTGTGGAAACCCGCAATGTCCACAGGTGGGGAGTCCGCTTGGCGTGGTTGTGGTGAAGCTGGGGATGATGTAATATATTCGTCCTCATCAGCCTGGTCCGAGTGGTCTGAGTGAACCTCCTGGACCTCTCCTTCCTCCAGTTCTTCCTCTTCATCTTCTTCGTCCGAAGAGACCACCACTTGAGGATGAACTTCCTGGTGGGGTTGATGGCGAGGATGAGGGCGTTCCGGTGCGGACACCTGAACATGCACTGGAGGTGTCTGATCTTCCTTGTCCTCTGGTGCGGGACTTTTAGGTGCTTGACCACCTTTGCTAGGTTCCGGAAAGCGCCGCTTGTAGTCTTGCACAAGAAGTTTCAAGTCATCCACCAGTGTCGCCGGCAGGCATATCATGGGGGTGACTTCGGTGTGGACAGTGGCTTGGACCGAGTGCTCCTGATACGTGAATTCGTCCTGTTCTTCATCCGTGCTTTGGCATTTTATGTGGAGGTCTGTGAGAGAAGTAGCGGGATTCAGATGGTCATCCTCCTCGGATTCCTCGCTTTGGAAAATTTCCTGAGGTAGTTGTTTTTCCACCTTGCTAGGAGACGTCGTTTCCGGGGTAATTATTGACTTTTCCTGTTTAGTATACTGAATGGTAGAGCTCGTAGTCGTCGAGGGGTCCGTCGACGGTGGTAGCATCATGTACGGCGTCTCCACCAGCTTTGATTTCTTCCATGTTTCGTTCGTCGTCGAATCGCTCGTCGACGGTGTCGTCGTCGAGTCCGTCGTCGTCGAGCCCGTCGTCGACGGTGTCTTCGTCGACGGTGTCTTCGTCGACGGTGTCTTCGTCGACGGTGCCTTCGTCGACGGTGCCTTCGTCGACGGTGCCTTCGTCGACGGTGCCTTCGTCGACGGTGTCTTCGTCGACGGGCTCGTCGTCGACGAGGTCTTCGTCGACGGAGGGGTTGACGAAGGTATCTTGGTCGTCGACGACTGCGCAGCCGTCGTCGTCATCGACGGTGCCTTCGTAGACGATTGTCTCGTCGACGAGTCTCTCGTCGACACTCTCGTCAACGACGGTTTGGACGACGATGTGCTCGTCGCTGTTGATGGCGTCGTCGACGGTGTAGTCTTCGTCGACATTGTCAGGGGAATAATTGAAGAAACGGGCCTACCTGTAGATGAAGAGGAAGTAGTCATCGTCGTTGAAGCTGAGGGCGACGATGCCGATGTGGTAGACACCGTGGTTTTTACTGAGGTAGTCCTCTGGCTTTGTCTGGAGGACGGAGCAGGCATTTTGAAGGTTTTATCTTCCTTCGCAGACACTGAGGGTGACGCCGATCTCGCCTCAGAAGACTTTTTGTGAGTCTTCGCAGGAGGAGTGCCTGAGTGGCCCAGGGAAGCGTCCCTTGGCCTCTTGCTCGAGCTAGCAGAAGTTCTGGAAACGCTGCTCACAGAGGACTCTGGATTGTCCCTGTTCTTAAGCCTGTCCAGCCAGATCAGAAGGCGACCTTCTCTGTCTCTCACGGTCTTTTTGGGAAAAGACCGACAGATTGCGCATTTTTCCGAATTGTGATCCGGGTAAAGGCAATACAGGCACAGGTCGTGTTTGTCATCCACATGAATCCTTTTCTTACTGCAGGAAGAGCAGGCCCTGAACAGGGCTTTCTTCCCCAAGTCAGACATGACAAAGGCAGTATAAACACACACTTACTTCAGGGGTAGTGTGTTGAGGAAGTCCTTGAAGAGATTTTTTGTTTCAGAGAAACTTCCAAGAGAGTTTGATGATTTTTAGTAATAATCCTGAAGAGAGCTCAGGCTGGAGACTCCCTAGCACAACGTGCGGTAGAAAATCTGAGGGACTGAGGCTCCTCCCAGGAAGGTTCTAGAGGGAGGTCGGAGCTGATTGGCTGACTATGTCAGTTTGGTCCTTTTTACATAAGGACAAGGAAAGGCTACTAAGGGGAGACCCTTGGACCCTTTTCTCTCTATGTATGTCTATGGACATTACTTTTTTATTTACCGGAGGCTCCCGTCTCGACGACGGGGAATGATTCAGGCATGTGAATCTATGAAAGACACCCCTAATACTGGATAAACATCTCCTTGCCATCTGAGATGTGCTGCTTCAGCTCCAGGCACTTTGTGAGCACTACTGGTGCTGATTTCAGACCAAAAGCCAGTACCTTGAACTGGTAGTGCTGTTCGTTTATGACAAATCTTAAGAAACGTTTGTGTTTTCTGTTCATTAGGAAGTGTAAATACGCATCCTTTAAGTCTATTGTTGCTAGGTAGTCCCCGTTTTGCAACTGGGGTAACACTTTACAAACTTGTTTAGAAACCTTAGGTCTAATATTGGCCGTAAAGTTCCATCCACCTTATGAATTAGGAAGTATGAATATACTCAGTTCTTTTCTTTGTGCGGTACATGTTTTATTGCATGTTTTCACCTCTTCAACCAGGCAAGATAGTTCTTCTTTTGAATGTGTCCTTTGTCTTGCCCTCCTCTGTGGAGGCTGTTTCGCTAGTTCTATACAGTAACCGTACTGTATTATGTTTAGAATCCACTTGTCGTGGTTATTTCTTTCCACCTTTCTTGAAAACGTGTTAGTCTGCCTCCTACTGAAGTGTTATGTTGGAGGAACTGTAAACTGGTGTCCATTTGTTCTGTTAACTGCTTCTTTTTGTTTGTATGTACGGTCACTGTTGGTCTTTGTGAGAGTACCTCTGGGTGAGTGCAGTCACTTGGTAGAGGTCAGTTGTCCAACCCTTTGATGACCTCTGGCAAGGGGGCGCCCTCGAAAGGATACTCTTCCTTGATATTGCCAGCTTTGTTGCTGTCCCTGTTATGTTCTGGTTCCCAGCTTGGTATATTTGCTGGTAACCTTGGTGTGAGGTAGTAGGTTTTTGCGTACCTCTTCCCGCTGGCCTTCTTGATGGTGTGCCTCTACGTATACATCTGAACTGCAAGGCTCCCATGGATCTTGCAGTTTCGTTGTCCTTTTTTAGTTGATTTAGTTTGTCATCAACCACCGTTCCAAACAATTGCTCGCCATCGAATGGAGAATTAATGATGTTGCTCTGCACTTCTGGCCTGAAACCTGAGATTCTGAGCCATGCGTTTCTCATTTAAATTATGACCATCATTTGTCTGCTAGATGTTTCAGCAGCATCAAGGGCAGATTTTAAACATATGTTTGCAATGTTCTTGCCTTCTTCCACCAGGTGGCTTGCTCTTTTTGGAATTGTTCAGGTAGGTTTTGCAACAGTTCCCCTACCTATTCCCAGTGCTGGTATGCATGCCTGTTGAGCAATGCATTGGAATTTTCAAAGTGCCACTGGTTTGCTGCGCTTCTCTCCATCTTTCTTCCTACGAGGTCCATCCTCTTACTTTCCTTGTCAGGAGGCGGTCCCACTGAAGCAAGGATAAGTTACTTACCTGTAATCCTAGTTCTCTTCCAGGGGTATTTTCATCAAAGTCATAAGCACATAAATATTCCCGCACATGCGCGGGACCCCGGAAACACATAACATATGTAGAGATCTATATATATTATGATTTAAAGGGTTTGCCTTTTGTGGGATAGCATGGCACAAGGCAGTCTCTGCCCCCAACCACCAAACACTTCATGCTGCGACGCATTTCGGGCCTTACGCCCTTCATCTTGGCAGCTTAAAATCAAACCAGCATTACTACCAGGTGATTCTCTCAAATGTATTGGAAGTCACGCCCTTGTGGGCCGGCAGCTCACTCTCTAATACAAGGCATCATGGGACTGGTAGTCCCGTATTCAATCCCCATGTGGGTTGCTTGTTGAAAAATAAACAGGTAAGTTTGTGTGATATCACGGTTGCAGAAACAATCCCTGGTGGTGCGAATCTGCTACCCATGCACTCGGTTGTTTGGTGGTTGGCGGCAGAGACTCCCTTGTGCCATGCTAACTGCTTCGAGTGCATCCCACAGAAGGCAAACCCTTCAAATCAAATTATTCGGCCCGCCAGTTCGAGGGAGTCACCACCGCGATACTCCAGCGGGTCCGCGGCTGTTTATTGGGGCAGCAGAGTGACACCCTAGAAGGAGGACTATCCGTAAGGGTAGGTGAGTAGTCCTTTTTGGATGAGTGCGAAGAGGAGGACCAAGATGGTGTTCGCCGCCTCTTGCGATGACCCTGAGTCGACCTGCATTTAGGGATCTGTCTCTGTGTTCTCTGGTCCGAGTGGCAGGGAACATGTCCACTTCCTGCACGAGACGTTACAACGGTGATCTGTGCAGTGGACTGGAATAGGCGTCCTTCTCCAGACTGTCCTTCGACGTCCTGGTTTTTCCAAGGACCTTTGCCGCTCCGGAGTCCTTATTGAAGGATCCAATGGTCTGTTTTTGTTTAGATGCAGCTACGGTTGCCGAATGCTTCGACGCCAAGGATCCCTTTTGTGTTTGATTTTCGAGACTCTTCTGGTTTTTTCAGGGTCGACGACTCTTACCTCCTTTGAAGTCTTCCTCTCGACTTCTACGATCAAAACTTCTATTTTCACATCACCTTCGGCGACGTGGTCTTCTCCTCACTGGAGAGGCCCAGGTCTCGCAGCGATGGTGGTGGTCCTTGGCCTTGCATGTTGTAATTGGCTCGTCGCTGCCTCTCTTACCCTCAACGTCTTCTGGTTAAGACTGAGTAGGTGTTACAGTCATCGCTTCAATGGTCGAGCGGCAGGCACAGGTTACAGGCCGGGTGCTGAACCTTTTGAGCGTATTTGTGGTGGCAGTTCTTACAAAACTTGAATGGAGTTTTGTCCATTACCGCGCTCAGGGAGCCCCCTGCATGCGCATTATCCGGTTGTTGACGAAGTTCTAGATTTCTTCTCTTCGTCGAGCTGCGGTCATCGTAGATTTAAAGAAGAATAAGGTGACTTCGCTCTACCGGTTTTTCCCAACGATTCTTCTCTCCAATCTCAGGAGCTTCTCTGTATTGATCCAGATCCCAATGGAGGAAAAAAGAATCAAAGATGGCTACCAAAGTTCCATCGATGTCACAGAAGGACACCAAATGGCACTATGTCGACGCCCAACAACAAAAAAAAAAGAAGGGAAAATTCTACAATTTTGGACCCTACCACTAGATGGCTGAATAATGCACAGCATAGTGAATCCAGAAGAGATTCACGCTGCAAAACCCACTTTTCCATACTGCAGCTGGGGGCAGGGTTCAAATTCAGAACCTGGTGCCAATGTTATCCAATCGAGAAAGGGGAGAAGCAAAGAGATGCTGCTCACAGGTGAGAGACAGTTTGGTAATCCAGTCTTCGGGGTTTAAGGTAAGCACTGAGGAGAGTGGACCATAAGGCAGCACCAAACCTATACCCTCAGCTGCACAGAGGGTGCCAGGTGCCAACACAGTATTGGGCGCCCAATGCAAACCAAAGGGGGGATTGGTTTTCAAGAAAAGCTGCAGGCCGGACAAAGAAAACCCACAGCTGCCCAGGTAAATAGGGACACCATTGGTCGAACTCCCCAAGGTCTAGGGGCTCTGGGTGCAGGGGTGTTCTTAGGCGTCAGAAGAGTCTTACTAGGCAGGTCGGAGTGAGTCTTAAGGTGAGGCTGCAGGTGTTGAGGTGGAGTCTGCCCACAGTGGACTCTTGCTCAAAAGTGCTGGGGACCTTCACAGGACTGGTGGTCCACTTGGACTCAGGCCGTGGGCATCAGGTTCAGAGGGGTTTCCGGCAGTACTTTCGCAGTACCTCAGGGCAGAGTTCTTTGTTCTTTAAAGGTGGTTTATTTTGGACAGGTCCGCTGTTCACGGGAGATCTTGGTCAAAGGCAGGCAGGCATCCCAAAGCTTTGGAGGCCGCTGGGCTGCAGGACGGGTCGTCTTTTGGCACAGGTTCATCGAGGCCTGCAGACAGGCAGGTAGGGCTGTGGCTAAGTCAGTTAGTGTCTGCAGTCATCTTTGCTGGTGCAATGCTGTAGTGTCAGGCTCTTAGGTCATCAGTAATCTGATTTCAGGAACTGGGGGTGCCACCTAATACTAGATTTAGGGGGTGTTACAGGGGAATGACCGTTAGGGACCAATGGGTCTCTTACCTGGGGTGTCTACACCCACTATTATTTTACCTTCCTGTGGAATGGGGGCATAGCCCAAGCCCTGATTAGATAAGTCCCACCATCTTCAAGATGGTGGGCACTGAAAAATGTGCTTTGCTTCTCCTCCAGCACTGGGAGTGTAGTTGAAGGGGGGGCACACCTCCTATTCTCACTAAGTTTTAACACCTGTTCTCCCGCCAAAAGTGGGAGTTTGAATCGGGGGCTGTCATCTGCTGCTAGCAGGAGAGGCTGGGGTCGCATTGCAAAGGTAGCAAAGCCATTGAAGCTTCCATCTCAAGCACTGTGCTCATCCTGGGGGAGAAGGTGTGACACTTCCGCCCAAAATGGGCTTTGTTTCTGGCCTGAGAGAGCAGGAGATCTCGACCCAGGGGTCCAGAAGCATGTCTGGTGGTGGCAGGCTGCCTAAAGGCAGCCAGAGACCACATCAGGGCTGATAGGTTTTACACTGTCATAGGTGGGGGGTTATTAAGAGGAGTTGTTTGTTAACAAACACTTCTGGGTTCACTGAAGCAGTCACGGTGCTGGGGAACTATAGTTGTAGAGTTTCCAGCCCTTGTACCCTCTATTGCTTCCCTGGCACTTAAAATATTAGGAATAGGCTTAAATATTGTAGGGTCATATCTGCTCATGCAGAGATGCCCACACTTGGGATATATAGTGCTCCCTGTCTTAGGGCTTGTAAGGCCTGCTAAAGGTGTGACTTACCTATACCTTAGGCAGTGCTGCTTCGCATGCACGCAGGCAGTGGGCCATGTCAACTGTAATTTTTGTCTGTACTAGGCCATGCAGGCTGCGGTGGCAGCATGGCCCTGGTGAGGGGTCCCTAGGAGTCCCTCTTCAGTCCCAATGCCCTAGGTACCAGGGGTACCTTTTACTAATGACTTACAGGGGGGCCCGAAGTTGCCAATTGTGGTACAGCTTTAGGGAAAGAACACTGGTAGTGGGAACGTGGACAGCAGGATACCAGTATACTTCAGTCAGAGTTGCATCAAAAGCCAGGCAAAAGGTGGGGGTACTGCAACAGAAACCCACTTTCCCCCAGTACCTTAATGGCCTGCCCTTCTTAACCCTAAACATGTGATATCATACTTTTATCCAAACTTTCAAATGTCCTTAGATAAAGCTATTGCCCACATACCGGGGCATGCTTCATCAAGGGGCTACTTCATTAAACACAGGGAAAAACATCACCATTTCATCTGGTTTTGTTCTGTACCAAGTATGTTGTCACAACATTACTACTCTGAACAGTACTTTAAAAATCTAAGAAATTTCCCAATAAAGTGGACCATAAAAAGGATGCATTCAGACCAGACGACCCACAGATAAAGAGCATTTATCAGTTAAAAAAGAGAACAGCAATAGAGGAAGGAACCAGAGACTGACAATCTACCACAAACAGACTCAGACATTGAACTCACAAGCACAGAACCCACAAATTCCAAATCTAGAATCCATATGAGGTCACATAAGGAAAACGGTATCAAGTGAAAACATCTCAGAAGTGCAAGGGCAGCAGTGGGTGTCACAGTAGACAGAGGGAGGAGGGCACAACGGAGACAGACTAGAGAAGAGTTAGCAATACAGGCAGTTCGAGATGGCATAGGAAACAGTGATCATATGAGCATAAGCAGAAGTAGCGGACTTTGAGGTCACTAGAGACAAAGTGAGTGCTAGATATACAATACAACAACAATAACAACATGGGAATTGAGGCTAAATGACCCACATGGTATTACTAGTACAACTTGTGTTTATCGGTTGATAGAACTGGAAAATTAAGGCAAGGAACAAACCAATATGTCTATTTATACTACCCACAACAGTGTGGTTTGTTTCCTGTTTCCTTCACTGAACACCCCATTGAATCTGTCACCAGGTCTGGTACTTTGTAAGAATGTAAAAAAATATAAATACAAACATCTTGTTACTTACCCTAAGGATTTTTTGAGAGATGCAATGAGAACGGTGTGCACCTCACAGGATAGGCAGATAAAGTAGCAGTAAGCAATTCCTCATGTGGAATGCAAAATTCTCTGCATCATATGACAAGTGATAATGTGGGTCTATAGGCTTTGACTCGTGGTCAGAGAGCTGCCCGAATCCTGCTTTATCAGTTACTAATCTCTTCCATAGTCATTATGTGAAATGTGAAGGAGCTGCATGGGGTAACCCCAGAGAGAGCAAACAAGCATCAAGTTGACATTGGACATATCCGTTTTAATGCTGCTGCCCTTTAGCAAAGAGGTCTGTGGATGGTCACAGTCAGACTGCAAGCTATCAGAGATAATGTCAGCTTTTAAGAATTTGATTGAGGTGAAGTCAGTAAGGATCTTTCTTTCTCTGGCACAAAATTAAGAGGAGCACTTTTGGGTGGAGTGGAGCCAAGGCCTAGTGGAAGGCCAGACATTTGAGACTTCAACAAGTGCCTTTGGACAACACAGATTATTTTTGTTATCCAGAAAACTTCCAAACGGCCTTTTTCATGGAGAACAAAATCGATGTAGGTGGTGGGAAGTGGCCTTCAGAGAGGGGAGCTCTGGTGTGAAAGGGGATAAAGTGAAAATACAGCTGTCGGCTCCTGAGGATACAACAACCGGGCCGCCTTCTGAGACTTTCTCAGACCCAAAATTGTACTCAAAGCATTGAATAAAATGGGAGAGCCAGATACCAAGAACCATACTTTTCATTTACCATCCAAAGAACTAAGTTTTTATTTACTGGAGAGTGGCCCATCGAAAACTAAGTATTTACATTTTTATCAATCTGTCCAGGATTTGCATTGGGGCGTTCCCAATCTTTGAACACACTTATGCGCCTTTTTCAGGACAATTCTTTTTATTTTAAATGCATAGTTGCAAGGAGGACCATTTGCTTTGCCAATGCTTGTTATTTAGGGTAATTAGTACTCTGAACTTGTTACGTGGAACTCTGGGACATTACATTCACTATCATATTCAAAACGGATAAAAAAGTGTACTATGGTTCAGAGGACCAATGTGTGCAATGTAGAAAATGATGTAACCTAAAAGTCACCACTACAAATCATCCTAGACAAGACACAGGTTCCCATTCTTTTGACAATGATAAAACGAGTACCATCCGTTAACATACGATTAACATCAGTTTGTTTTATAGAGTTTGGATACCAAAGTGTTTTAGCACAGTAGGAAAAAACGCATGTATATTACCTTCATCTGGCTCCTGTCCCACTTCTTGTCTGTAATATTCAACATCATCGTCGTCGTCTTCAGCTGGCTTCTCATCGTCTGCCATGCCGGGGTCTTCCACTTCACTATCTTCATCACTGGCAGACTGCAGCTTTTTGCGTTTTATCCCTTCTAAGCTTTTCTGTCTGGCAATAAAAATACTAACGTTTAGAAGCCGTTCAGAGAAAACAACCAGGACGCTGTCCTACTCTCAAAGGCTGAAAATGTGCAGCTATCAAGTATGTGAGGGTCACACAGAGGGTCTGCAGTGGAAACTGTTCTCAGCTGAGCTCTCTACTCTTCTCCTCTCTCATCTCACTTCTTGTATGGTTCCTACTCCGGTTTTCACTGCTCCTGCTGTCCCACCGGTGTCACAGTTTCTTACATTCTCCCCATCCCCCACAATGGTCCTTGCATTCTCAATTCCCTACATCACTTTCCCTTGCATTTCACCTTTGCCTCAGTATTCTTTACAAATCACCCTACTTGTCTCACTGGTCCCTGCATCCTAGTGTCCCCACTTTCCTTTCATTTCCCTTCCTTTTCTCACTGCTTTTGATTTCCCTCAGCCTCGCATCATGCTGCTTGTATCATCCCCCATTGCAGGGCTCCTTACTTGCTGCCTCATCTCATTACAAAGCCTCTTCTCACCTTTTTGCTTCATGAATTTCGCATCATGCTTACTTGTTTGTTTCACGCTGCTCCTTTTTCTGCTGGATATCTTGCTCTTGCTTTTGGCGCCTTTGTGCTTTTAGCTTCAGTTTCTTTTCTTTTCTCTCTAGAGTTACTTTGAGTTCCTCTTCAGTCTTCTGAACTGGCGAAACAAATCATACCAAGCATGAAACAAACTGCTGCAAGAGAGGAAGGAGCAAATTCACGTATATGAAAAATGGCAGGATGTGGGCCCGACAACTGATTCCAACAAGGAAAATACCAAATACAGGCTTGTGACAAAACTTGCACTGGGACACTAACTGTTAGTTTGGCTAATGGAGACTAAGCCGAGGTATCTTCCCAACCAAGCCCTCATATTTATACAACGTTTATCTGCCTACCAGTTGGCCTATGCATGCCACAAGCAGAGCAACTTGTGGAATTGTAATTGAAGTCATTTCCCAATAGAGTAGCAATAAGGGCAACATGTGGGTCTGCATCCAGGAAATGGAGTAAAAAGCATGCATCCAGGAAATGGAGTAAAAAGCATGCTAGGTTACTGTTGGCCATTTTCTTGGATTAGACCTCTTAAAGCCACTGAAGTCAATCTAGGCAGGGCACAAGAGCACAATATATGCAATGCACACATGAGAGGTTGATTACTTCAGGTCTGCAAAAATACATCCATAAAAGGATATCTTGACACCAGAAAAGCAAAATCCTAAAACCTGGTAGTCTTGATTCAATAACGAAGTAGCATGTCAAGTTCTGCATGCTGCACCCTACCCTTCACTAACCCCATCTGCTTTTAACCTATATGACTATTTCATATGGTTGGCCCTAGAATGCTTATTTTGACATCCATCCTATGTTGTGAACCTTGCAATCATGACCCGTAGCTCAGAGTGCTGTAGGTTTCAAGGTGCACCACACTCATGAGAACAAGCACTACCAAAGGTTTTGAGGTTACTTCTGTTCCCTCTACAGAGGATACTGCTGAGCAATTTTGGATTCCTTGCCCTTCTGTGGCAGGGTCAGGACAGATTTGTGAATGTTTACTCCAAGTATGTAGTAGCGCAGTCAGCAAGTACAGAAAAAATTGAATTGGAAAACAAAAAAAATTGAGTTATTAATGGCAGAGAGTAAATCAAGCGTTTTAACTATCAATTGTTTTTAACCTCTTCACTTTTTGAGATGTTCTATCCGTCTTCTGTGACTCTGGAACTACATGGAATCTAGAATCAAGGGCACATATGCACCTGAGCACTTTAATCCTGTTCTTTCCAAACTACCCATACTTTACTATCCCAGAAACACTCATTTCACATGGTGCAACAGCCAACTTTAAGCATGATGGATATTAGGTCTCACAATGCACATCCATGATTTTTTCAATTTTAGCAGTGCCGAAATTTAATCTTGGTTTTGGGAAGGCAGATTTTGCACCCTTTTCTGCCACCGATTGTATAATTTAACCAAAGCAATCCATTAGGCTTGTAGGTTTTTATTTCCATATTTCCAAAGAACACAAAAGTACCAAGTTTTCACAAAACTACAATAAACAGGTGGAACATTGTGTTTTTCACTGGCAATGAATATACATTTTTTTAACTGAAAAAGATCAGCATTTTTAAAACAAAATTTGAACCATTAAAAGATCAGAAGAGAAGCAGAAGGCTGCTGGCTATTAAATGTCGCCCTTTTGTTTATCAGTAATATTAATTGGCACTTACTGAAACTGTGATAGAGCACATTTCCATTATTCATGCCTTCTTCAATCTTCACGAGTTGAAGAGTCATCCTTGGTCCAATCTGAGACATTAAATAAAATAACAGCTTATGTTGTCAATGGTATTAATTACGTGGCATTTACACATGGGCAGAAAGTACCAAACAAAATGGAAATTGGCAAAATGCAACTTATTTCTATCACGCCTATACTACACATAAAATACATCTGTTGGAAAACAGACAGATACGTCCCAGGCAGAGTTCGAGAGCATGGAGCGTCTTGGAATGGAATGTTTTTTTTGCTTTGTGCGTTTGTAGGTGAGATGAGAGAGGGAGAAGTCTTGTGACACTTGTCAAATCCATACGGGAGGCAAGTTCGCTCTGGGCTGTCCCTGAACGGTGCATACAAGTGGGGACCATCCAATTACACCTAATTCACGAAAGCTGTGGTGCTCGAAAGAATTAGAAACTAATCGTGCCCACCAAAGAGTTCATGATATTGTATCCTACAAGCCCCTGCACCCTAGCTAGAGCCATATAATGGACAACTCGTGGGGTATAAGAAAGATTAATATGGAGCCTAAGAAAATAACAGACTCAGAATCCAGCCAGCTTGACCAAGTTTGCCGTATATAATATGTTTTGGTTTCGGCATGTGATGGCACGTGAAATAAAATATTGTACACTGTAAACACTCCATCAATTTTTTATGCAATGAATACTAACTTAGGTCTTGAAACATTTAATATAAACAATTTGAGTAATCCTGATTTCTGTCAAGATGCAAGTTTCCTTGCCTTAAACACTCTGCGATGAGCCAACTACTTTGCCAATAAAATTCAGAACTTGACACAAGGTTTTTTTTTTTAAACAATTTTATTGAAATAAGAAACAAACATTGGACATATAAAAAGCATTCCATGCATACATAGAGAGCGGTGAATCAGGGAATTTTATACATCACCACAAAGAGGAAGACAATACAGATGTGGCAATCAGGCAATCCCACGTCACCCATCGAACCCCCACCTCCCTCCACCCTACTCCGAGTCGCTGTTGCTATCTAGCTGAGGTGGCTCACATATGAACCCTCTATATTCATTCCACACCCCAGATCATGACCCATTTTCGCTGATATTTTCGATTTAGATATACTGCCCGTTCAGCCACCATCGCAGAATCTAGATCTGAACACCACTCCCTGACACTGGTACTAAATGTGATCCCCAGAATCTGGCTAGATTTCTTTTAGCATACTTGATACTTAGTGTGGCCCGGTCCTGCATGGAGTGATTGAGATCATTGGGCTCCCAAACGTTTAATCGGCAACACCGCGGCTCCGGGACCAATGAGTCTTTCACCACTTATGATATAGTCCGCATAACCTTAGCCCAGAAGCTGGCAACCTGAGGGCACTCCCAGATGGTATGAAAGAACGTTCCCTCCTCCCCGCAGACAGTACTTATGTGTGGCTTTCCTTATCTTATGAAGGGTGACCCTAGTATAATGAACACGGTGTAGAATTTTCAACTGTATTAATCGGAGCCTAGATGGAATGGCAATCTCCCGTGGCAAGGAGAGCGCAGTCTGCCAATCAGACTCGTCAAACTCTCCCACCTCCGTGGTCCAGGCCTCCCTTAGCTTCAGAGTGGGGTCCGGCAGGTTATTAACGAGTTTACGGTAAACAAACGAAGTCGCCTTTTTGGGCATGTGCTCCGTCAGAAGCCTATCTTCTAATGGGGTAAATTCAGGTAAGTCATCGCCAGGTTGGACAAGTGACCCCAGGGCGTGACTAATCTGCCAATATCGGAATCTCTCAGTGTGCGCTAGATCATATTGTTCCACAAGCTGTTCGAATGAAAGGATGGCACCTGGCCTCCAGAGGTCTCCCACCGTGGAGATACCAATCAGGTCCCAGGCCTTGAAGCCTTTACTGTTGCATAGACAGCCCAGTCGACGCGACGACCAGAGTGGCGTCATTTGCGTAAGTGTGTCTTTACATTTAAGACGAGCAGAGGCCAAATACCACAACTTCACTGTATGGGCCGTAGGGCCAAGTAAGGCTGCAGCACTTTTTTTGTCGTAGAGTGCGGCCAGCACACCACCGCTACCTAGGTCATACCTGTCCGCTTTATACGCTGGTTCAGTCTGTGGAGCGTGCAGCCACTAGTTTATGATCTTCAACTGGGCCGCCCAGTAATATAGTTGAATATCGGGGAGTGCTATGCCTCCGTCAAACCAGCCCCTAACTAGTTAATGTCAGGAAATGCGCGCTGGTTTGACCCCCCCAAAGGAGACCCGTGACCAGTGGTCTATGGACCTGAAATATTTATGAGGCACGACAAATGGCATATTCGAGGATATAGAGCAGCTGGGGCAGAGTCATCATTTTAAATAAAGCCGCCTTTCCCAGAAGGGTCAGTGGCAAGGTATGCCAGTGTTGTACGTCACTACGAAAACGCTCGAGAGGGGGCACCAAATTATGGCGAAAGAAGGCCTCCTGGTAAGGCGTCACTCAGACCCCCAGATATTTAAAGGGTCCGTCAGTGACCACCAATTGACAGTCAGCCGGAAGCTGCGGTGGAGGGCCTTTAAGGACAAATAAAACAGACTTGGACAAGTTGATAGTATACCCCGAAGCCCGCTCAAAGATGTCACAGATGTTAAGGAACACTATATTCGAGCGCCTGGGCAAGGTCAAATATAGAAGGATATCATCAGCATATAGTGATATGCTGTCCTCCCACATCTCGGTCCAGCGGAGTCCTTTAATCATGGGGTCCCACCGGATCCATGCTGCCAAAGCTCAAGGATTAGGGCAAAAAGCAGGGGCGACAGAGGGCACCCCTGACGTGTGCCTCGACCAAGTTGGAAATCCCTGGAAATATGGTCGTTAGCCCCTACATGCGCTAGAGGCTTAGTGTAAAGGAGCTTCACCCACGCACAAAATTTGGGTCCGAAGCCAAGATCCTGAAGAACCGCAAATAGATAAGGCCATTCAACCATGTAGAATGCCATTCGGGCATCCAGGGAGAGGATCAGCGCCGGTTCCAGAAGACTCGGTATCTGTGCCATCACCGCATGGACCAGTCGCAAATTAAGAGCAGTATTTCTGTTCGGCATAAACCCGGATTGGTCCGGGTGAATCAGCGTCTCCAGATGTGGGGTCAGTCGGTGGGCTATCATTTTGCCAGTATTTTTGCTTCCGCATTCAATAAGGAGATTGGACAATATGATGTGCACATGTCCGGGGGTTTGCCAGGTTTCGGTATAGCATTTATTGTGGCTGTCCGCTGGTCCTGCAGTAATTCCCCCTTACTCAAGCTATCTAAATACATCTCTAGAAGGTGTGGAACCGTTAGATCAGATATGCACTTATACAATTCTATAGGGATCCCACTGGGTCCCAGAGCTTTACCCGATTGCAGGGAATGAACCATAGCAAGGACCTCGTCCTTTGTGAAGTCAGATTCCAGAAGCGAGGCCTCGTCCTCTGACAAGGAAGGCATTTTTATATCCTTGATATGGGTTTGCGCCTCTTCTGTGGATAAGTGTGAGATGGGGATATAGACTTTTTCATAATAGTCCGCTAGAGCGTCTACAATGTCCATTGGAGTGGTGACCACTACGCCCTCTGGGGTGTGAAGTCATGCTATCGCCCTCTGGGCCCTTTCCTTCCTATCCGGCCAGGCCAGGAGCTTCCCCGCCTTATCCCCTACCTCATAGTGTGCTGAATGCGTTGGAGCCGCTGTCTGACCCGCTCTCGCTGATATTCAGTGAATTCAGATTGTTTGAGGCGCAGTAGTTGCGCGGTCTCCTCAGTGGGGTCATTCTCGTGTTGAGACTAGCACGGCCAGGTCGGCTTCGAGCGCTTGTAGGTCGTCATTTGCCGCCCGCCTATGACCCGTTATTGAGGCTATAGCTTGTCCCCTTAGCACTGTCTTGTACGCCTCCCACAGGACACCTGGTGATTGTACCGATGCTGAATTTTCTTGGAAGTAGTGCTTTGTAACCGTAATCAACTCTTTTCTAATCTTGGGGTTCTGTAAATAGCCGGGGGAAATTGGAAAGATATGTCTCCGGGCTTTAACATATAAGGTATAGGTCATGGAGACCGGGGAGTGATCTGAAATGCCTCGCAGGGCTATCACTGTCTCCGTCAAGTGGGGAAGACTGTCAGCGGAGAGGAAAAAATAATCAATTCGGGAAAGACTACTGTGAACCCCCGAATAAAAAGTGTACCCGCGGTCCCCAAGATGCTTGTACCTCCACCCATCCGTGAGGCCCAGTGCATCTAAAAAAAACAGCCAGTCGGGACTTAACAGTCCCTGGCTTCCTGCATGGGTGGCGGTCCAGCTCATCATTTAGAACTGCATTAAAATCGCCCCCTATTATGAGCTCTCCTTCTGGCAGTTTCAATAAAAATGTACTAAGGGCGGCAAGCGCTACAGCATGAAGGGCTGGCGGAACATATACTGTCACCACATTAAATTTCCTCCCCTCCCACAGGCATGAGACAGCAGCAAGTTGCCTCTGTGTATCTTTCCAGACATGTTGAACAATTAGAGGGAAGAGTTTGTGTAATAATATACCCACCCCTCTGGAGCCCGTTGAAAACTGAGTGCACTACCATTGTGTACCCCCAGTGGTCAATAGCTTTACAGGTTGAACCTACCAGATGTGTCTCCCGAAGCAACACCATTGCCGGGGCTGTGCGGCGTACATACTGCAATACCAATCCCCGTTTCATTTTATCCCCCAGCCCGTGCACGTTCCAAGTAAGTAAGGTCATAGGAGACACCGGGGCCAGCTGAGGGGCGCCAACATCTGCCGCAGTGCCCACCAATTCCGCTTCTTCCATCATAATTAAGACAGCCCTGTGAACCAATCTCCGCAGCATGCATCTTAGCAGACAGAACCTTGAAATGCAGCCCAAAACTTGAACTAGGAACAAAACTCAGCAAGACTTCCCACCCCATCGCCACTGTATTCATAGTCAGTACATTGTCATAGCGAACAGTACCACCACCCCTCCCTTGCCCTGGAACATCCCTCTTACTCCCCTCCGCCCCCCTCCCTGCTCCCCTGCCTGTGGATCTCAAACTACCCACCCCCCAACGTGGCAGAGTGCCTGTACCCCCCCAACCTTGCTAAATACGCGGAGGTGAAGCGAGCCCCACACCATGTGGCAGTCTATAATGTCTGCAATAAGGTACAGCCTTCAGTCTAGGATAGAACCCTAAAAAATCATCATGACATGTCTAGACAAATTGCAAATCATGCACGTTACATACCCGGAATCTTCAAACCCGTGCACCTTCGTATACATACTCTTTCGCTGGCCCCCCTCCCTGCACCCCCACCCATTACTTGCGAATGTCCATAAGGACCAGTCCATCAATAGGCCGCGGATGTCCCTCAGCCCTGCTCGATCAGGCCACTTGTCCCCAGCGTGGCCTCCGTCGCCGTCTTGTCAGGCCTTCCACCGGTCCTCCGTTCCTCCATTCTGCATTGCTGCGGCGGTTGCCATTCGTGTCGCCGACCTTCGTCCATCCCTCCAGCCACTCCCAGGTTACATCAGGCGAGTCGAAAAACAATGGTTTACCGTCCCATTCAACTCTCAATTTTGCTGGAAAGAGCATCGCATACTTGATATCTCTGCTGCGGAGTTCTTGCTTAACTGCTTGGAAACTTCATCTTTGTGCCTGGACCCGTGCCGTAAAGTCGGGGAAAAAGGATACCTCATAGTTATCGATCTTAAGCGGAGGGCCCGTTCTGGAGGCTTGTAAGATACTGTCCCCGTCCCGAAAAATAAAAACTCGGGCTATCAGGGGCCGTGGCGGAGCCCCAGGCTTGGGTCGCCCGCCTGGCACCCTATGAGCTCGTTCTATGGAAAAGTAAGCAGAGAGCGCCTTGGGCTTTAGATGTTTCGTGATCAGTTTTTCTACATAAAGGTCCGTTGTTGGCCCTTCTGTTTTTTTCGGAACACCTAGTATTCTATGTTATTTCGTCTGGCCCTCCCTTCATAGTCATCCAACTGCTGCGCCATTAGAGTGTGCTTTTTTCCCCATGTCGGACATTTGACGTTGCAGTTCGGAAGTGTCTTCCTGTAGCGTCGCCGTCACCACTTTGAGCTCCTTCACTTTCTCATTCATCTGTTTAAAGTCAGCACGGAGTAAGGAAACTTCCACCGTGACTGAGTCCATGGGGGTGCGCATTCCCACTATGGCCGCCAGAACGTCGTGCAGTGTAGACTCCTTAGCTGGGGACGACTACGTTTCTGAGCCATCCATGTCCGCTCTCGGCGAGTGGCTTTTGTCTCCACTTTTGTTCCATGCGAATTTGGACAGTTGCGCCCGAGCGGTACTTTTTGAACCTCTGACCCCTGTCACCATTTTTCTCGTCGTCGTGGGGGGCAAGCGGGAGACGTGCACAGGGGCAATAACGTTGACGCTTTTGTATCTTTCACTATGTCTTGAAACCCCCTGGGAGGCCTGGATTTACTTCCAGCAGGCTGTTGGGGAACTAGCCGCCGGCCCCGCCGCTCCCTGGAGCCGAGCCGGACTCACCAGCAGCAGCTGATCCGCCAACGCGGCTTCAGCAGCATGCGGCTATTCACACGGGCACCACAGTGCAGGCTGCAAGCCTGCGTCGCGTTCCACTGGGCGTAGTAGGACCGGGGGATGCCCCCGGGTAGTGCCGGGATCAAGAGATGTGTCCGAGAGTGCCCAGTCTACATCAGGCCTCTTCTGGGGGAAAGTGGAGATATTATCTTTCCCTCATTAGACGCGCTGAGGCTCTCAGTTGCCGCAGTTGTCCTGGGTACAGTATGAATCTGGCCCCCACCTACGGGAAGGATGTAGCAGAGAGACCCTACCTCAAAGAGCAAGGTTAGGTCATGTAGAGGCGGGTGCACAGCCTTGGGAAGAGTGCACCTCGTCAGGGCCTTTGAAGAACACGCCGGCAGTTCACAGCCCTTCACGAGCCGTGGGGGGCACCTATATTATTGCGGCTCACCAGTCAATGTTGCTTCAGGCCCCCAGCCATCAAGCCGTCCGCCGATGGGGTCGGGACCGCGCCACCACCACAATAACGGCCGTCGCTAGGCCCCGAAGGCGGGGCCTCGATTTCCGCCTCGCCTTTGGGCCGACACCTTCACTCGCACCAGTCAGAAACTGGGGAGGGCCGGTCCAGGCTTCTTCTCACCGCTTCACCTCTGCGCCCAGGGGTCCGGACTATAAAGGAGCCTTCAGCCGGGGGGGGGTTATGAGGGAGGTAGGGGGGGCCGCAAGGAGCAGTCCTCGTCTTCGCTCAGCATGCCGGGGCGCCATCTTGTGCACCTTGGCTCCCGGACCGTCCGGGTGTTCAATCACCGCCCTTGGGGGTACCGTCCCCGCAGGCACTTCACCGGAGCCGTCCTGGAGGAGCCAGCGTACTAGTCGGGCAATTTGGCGCAAATCATTCCGGGTCTGCAGGCTGTAGAAGGATGTTTCGCCACAGGCAAGGCAGAGCTCGCTTAAGCTGCGGTCATCAATCTTGGCCACTAGCCACGCTCCCCGACAAGGTTTTTTTAATGGATTTCTACGCTGCACTATCTTTATCCACACTTAGCACTTTGCTAACTTAAAGGTTTCTTGAATTCCCTCTAGCTGTAGAAAACTTTGTGAGGGATAGGATTCTGACCCATAAAACTATGTTTGGCCCAGTGTCTGGTAAAGGTCCTGAAATGTTTATCCCCAGTCACAGTACTTAAAGCAAAGACTATCCAGTCTCTCAGTTTGGGGAATCTTGGTGTAGAAATTGAAATAAACAGGTGTCCTACCCCTACTCAAAAAATTAAAGGTCGATGTGGATTCTAAGGAGCCATCTAACTTTAGACCTCGATCTACCTTCTTAGGCGCCCACGAAGAATCTTGAAGCCCATGTTATCTTAATGCTGCTGTGCTATCTAGAGGCACCTAATGTCTATGGCACCCGTCAATCAGGTTTTAAACCTTTTTTAGTGCTGGATCTATACTAATTACAGTCCTCAAAGAGATCAAATATTGCCTTGACAGAAAAGATTCAACTCGGTGGACCTCCTGTGTGTTTCTGCTAAGGGTCTGAAGAAGGTCCTTCCGCTTATGCCTAAAGACTACTAAAGAACTATAATTCGAGTAGCCATCTTACAAGAATATTACTTTACTGTCTTTGTATTGCTACCCAAAAAAAACCAAATGCAGAGATAGCAAATTATGCAAAAGACAGCAGCTCGCCTGCAGTTAGTAATCGGGAAATTCAAGTCTCACTCTCATCACTTGCACAATATCAGAGCTCGAAGTGGAATAGATTTTGAAAATTGGTCTCTATTGCAGAAGGACCCCCTTTTTCATCACAGCATGAAAGTAAAAGTACAAGACTGTAAACATTCATCTTTTACTTTCTGGTAAACAAATAGCATTTTCACTATTACTTTCCCATCTCTTACATTAGTCATACTTTTGCTAAATTGTTTTGAAAGATTTTTGGGCTCTGGCACTTTCTACCTTTTAACAAGTAGTAAGAGTTTGATTGCTGTGTGACAGCGACGAACAGCAAAGAGAACATTGTAGGCTCCCAAAGTATGGCGTGTAGTGGAATGGGTGGTTTTACATCACACTAACCTCAGTGAGTCTCACTGCACTCTGCTGGGCTTTCATGTTACCTCGGCCAGCGTATACCTGGGGAAGCTCTGTTATGTTGTGTTCCCCATCCTGTTCAGCCTCACTCTCAGACAAGTTGGCACCTCTTAAGAGAAAAGATGAAAATAAAAAAGTGTAAAAATTTAAATACATCCTAACACTTAGCCATTACTCACCAAAAAACCCAATCTCCAGAACTTCCTGTGTAACAAAAACGAACAAGCATTTGCAATGCAATGGTCTCGGCATCATTAAAGGTAGAGCTATTGGCATTGCTCATGGCATTTCTTTTTTTTCTTTAAATCATAAATAAATGGCATTGTCATTTACATTGCCAATACGCACCACTCTGCACTCAACAGCACGCACCACTCTGCACTCAACAGCACGCACCACTCTGCACTCAACAGCACTCACTCTTCCCTCTGCACTCAACAGCACGCACCACTCTTCCCTCAGCACGCACCACTCTTCCCTCTGCACTCACTCTTCCCTCTGGCACTCACTCTTCCCTCTGGCACTCACTCTTCCCTCTGGCACTCACTCTTCCCTCCTGCACTCACTCTTCCCTCTGCACTCACTCTTCCCTCTGCACTCACTCTTCCCTCTGCACTCACTCTTCCCTCTGCACTCACTCTTCCCTCTGCACTCACTCTTCCCTCTGCACTCACTCTTCCCTCTGCACTCACTCTTCCCTCTGCACTCACTCCTCTGCACTCACTCCTCTGCACTCACTCCTCTGCACTCACTCCTCTGCACTCACTCCTCTGCACTCACTCCTCTGCACTCACTCCTCTGCACTCACTCCTCTGCATTCTCCCTTCCGTAGTGTAAATGCCCTTCACGGCCAGATGCAGTATGTAGGTACTCTCATATTTCTTGGCACCTACGATGTAAGACTGTGTGTTGGATCTAGGAGGACATATATAGCACAGTTTTGTTTCACTCATTGCACTAGCACTGTGCTTTTATCCTCTCTTCTCCGTTTGATTAAACACATAAGCCAGCATGTAAACATTTGTATTAATGCTTCGCACGGACTGCATCCAAAGGTAAACACTTGCTTTTCATTTTTTGGCTTTCATGCACATGTTATTTTTCAGGGTTTTTTCGGTACGTTATTATTTCACACATCTGATTTAAGCTTTTCGATTTTTAGTGCCCATCACAGCTTTAGCATTCATGTTTAACTTCTTTTTATTCGTTCTGTCCACATTATTTTAATTCCTTGAAGCATGGCACTGTATGAGCAAGTGCGTGCATGGGCGCTGGTGTGTGTCTGTGTGAATGCACGACAGCAGCTGCCCACAGCAAGCGCGATCGCGTGCGCGTTTCAAATCGCCCTCCAAGGCGATGCGCGCGGCCAGGAGTGTCTCCTGGGAAGCACACTCGCTAACAATAAGTTCTCGGCGACAACGCGCATCCGCGCGTTTAGCCGAGACCTAAAAAATGGGGTCCACCGTAGACTTTGCCCAGAAAGTAAACTTAATGCAGCTATAATAGAAGGGGACAGAAAAGGATCCCACTATTCACTCACTAGAGTAGAACAAAATGCACCTGGCTTCTCTATCATGGCCAAGGAATAGTACAGAGCCTTTTTTTAATGCAAGCAGGTGTAGGACAATTGGATATTATGTGAAGCTTGGGATACAGAGAGAGTGAAGAGTTTGAGGCACATGGATGATACACAAAGAAGACATGGACGAACAGTGTAAGAAGTTTGAAGCGCATGGATGGACAGAGTGAACAATCTGGGCCATGTGGACCTATGAGATCTAGAGGCACATGGACTGAACATGGGAAACATGGACAGAATGTATAGAATATGGTGCAAATTGTGGTGTTAAGGGCGTGTGACACAGAAGAGCAGCATGAGATCTATATGACACAGACACATGAGGAGCTTGAGACACAGCGAGGATCTTGCATCCCAGAACATGTGAGGAGCTTGAAACAACAAGTGTTAGGAGCTTAAGACACACAGGGGCAGAGTGCGAGGAGTATGGAGCACAGTGGCAGCTGGAGGAGTTTGGGCCATTGGACAGAATCTGAAGCGATGTTGGCAAATGGACAGTGAAGAACTTTGGGTACAGGAACAGAAACAACTTACGCAAAATGGATTTACAAGGAGGGGTATATCCACCACACTTACGGTGTCAGGCATTTGTAGAGTGAAGAGCCTGTTTCGTCAATCAGAACTGTAGGGCATTACCTTGCTTTTATATGGTACTTAATGTAAAAGTTTGTTCATTTCTAAATGTTTTAAAAACAGGTGTTAATATTAGCTAATTTAAAGCTAATCCATTCATTTCCTTCAGAAGTATGGAAGGCCAGGTCAAAGGACCATAGATTCAAATTAATGATATCAAATCACAATGGGTGCAAGCAGAAAGTGTTCAAGTCACTGAGCCACGAAGCCAACTTCTTGAGGCCATCCAGCTTAGTGTGGACCACATGGATTGGAACGCTCAGATTTCGTTTCAGACCGCCCTCTTTAAAGGCGTACTGAGAACTTAGAGTCCAAAGAAAGAACCATAGAATCTTGAGAAAATCTGCCTTGGAAAGAATTGCAGATTTCGGTTCTGTCCCTTTAATCCCAAAAGCACCAGCACAAGGGATGCATGCATAGAGGCCCGTTTGGTGTATGGTGAAGGCTAGTACGTTTTTAACCAAATTAAGATGTAAGATGGTTTGCTAAGAGGATGGGGAGCCTTTCTGTCTCAATGTAGGAAGCAACATCCGTTTCAGCTTCAAGGAGAGAGTGCGGATGCAGCACTTTTGGGCTTGGGAGCTTTACTCGCCATGCCCAAGGGCTAATAAAAGTATCACGCACCTTTTTAGCGCTCAGTGGCATGGAAAGCAGTTCTGAATTTACCAGGATGTCAGTTATTAGATGGGCCATCTTCCATCAGACGGCAGGTATCATTTTATAAGAGAATGCATGTGCTACATTTTGTAGGAACGCTTGCAAACCTCACTTAAAGGACTCAAGTCATTCAAAGGTCTGGAGGAAATGCCCAACTACATACAGGGGACACTTGATTGTTTCACACATCATGAGGCATGCTGCATCTTCTAGTTAGTTTCTGATGCAACTACACCAAGCCTTTCGTGTGAACGCTGGGAGCACTGAGTCACAAATAGAAGAATAAGTGTGTTTAAAGTAGAATTCTTACAGCATGCCGTGTGTCAAATGTCCTTATTAGTGGTCTCGGTTTAAAAGGACAAGCCTTCAGTTCAGTGATACGAATACAGAGTTGAGTCCTTCCACTGAAAGGTAACGCAGCAAGAAACAAATACTTTTTTGTGCACTACATTAATGGCCTGTATGAACCATAAGCTGGACATGGCAGATTAAGGGAAACCGTAATCATGTACTCAACTATAGCAACTCTCTACAACTGGCCTCCAATTCAGGAATAAGGCATATAAACTTTACAGACTTTCAGGGCAGCAGAAAATAAACACTAGTATATCCGGTCCGATGCTGATGACGGAACCGCTCCGTCATCAGCTGCGGGTGCGCTGTGCTGATGACGGAGCGGTTCCGTCATGGCCCGGCCGCCGCGCCTGCGCGGAGCAGATTTCGCGCCTGCGCGGCGCGTTCTATTAGGCGGGCGGGCCATGACGGAACCGCTCCGTCACGAGCACAGCGCAACCGCGGCTGGTGACGGAGCGGTTCTGTCACGAGCATGCGGCTGCCATGCGGCCGCCCCGCCCGTTTAGCGCTGCGGCGGAATAGCCGCCGCAGCGATGTGGATATGAATGGAAATAGAGTAATGCAATTAACCGCTATAAACAGAGCAGGGTAAAAAAAAAATAGAGTTTGTATTTCAAATAGAAAATAACATCAGTAACATGGAGAGGGCACCAATCAATCACCTTACTCGCAGACAAACAGATGATATTAAGATGCACCTGCCCACTGAACTACTGTTAGTGCCTCCCCTATGTGGAAAAACACTCTAGCACCCATAGGCTCCTAGAAAGGTTTTTGACTCTGTGCACCAGAGTTAGCATTTAAACAAACCACCAACCAAACCAAATCAGTTTTCTTTAAAAGGCCATGAATCATAATGACACAGTGTCATGACAGATACAACTTACTTAACCAGAAGTTCACTAATGTCCTCCCACTTGCTCATATTTGGGAACTTCTCCTGCAGCAACTTCTTCATTCCTTTGCTCATACCCACAGGGACGACTTTCAGGCTGCTGCAGGGGACAAAGCATGACCGGCATCAACAGAGGCAGCGCTTCCTGCAGGGACAGGCAATGTGACACTACAGAAGATCAGTGAAAATACAGGGGGCATCAACAATGGCCTACCTAGCAACACAACCGGTTGTCATTTCTTCCAATAAAAGAACAGCCGCTATCTAAAGCACATGTGCTTAGAAAAATGAGCAATTCCTCAACAACTGAATGGTTAATTACCAGCAGGAGCAGTTTTGCTGCTTGAAGAGTTTCAGATTCACAGCATTATTCCACCAACTAGCAGTTGGGTCCAGAATGCTGTCTTTGTTCTTTTTTAGTATTTATTTATCCTCCATCGAAGACATCGAGCATTTGGCTCTAGGTCCTACCTTGAGAATGTCAGACGTACCATCTAGAAACCTCTGTACGTGGTAGCCATCTTCATATTCTATTCCACCCCCTCCTCCTCCTCTCCCTGTTGCAAAGTGTCTCAGATGAGAGTAGGACGGTTCACATGTGAATCCAGAAACTTTCAAGCTGAAAAACTAAATGGTTATTTACCAGCAGAAGAAGTTTTGCAGCTTAAAATTATTTATAGATTCACACGCTGTGCATTGACTTTGAAATGGTTTTGTGTTTGCTCGACTGAGATCGGACTACGATGAGCTTGTATCTGCAAAAGTCCTTTACTACTCTCCCACCTCTGCTTTTTTGATGGCAGCAATGTTTGTTAAAGGTGTGCGTAGAGGACCATTCGGCTCCCTTACATATATCCTCGATTGACATTGGCTATGAATGCGAGGGTTGCTCCCCTTTTAGGTCGAGTCTGGGCAGCGCAGGTGCTGCTCGGATAGGCATGCTGTATTTAGGTATGGGCTCGAAGCTCCGCACATTTTCCTCCAATCTTTTCATTTGGATCAGGTTACTGTCCTTTCAAAATGGTTGCTTTTGATTCATGAATAAGCTTAGTAGTCCGTCCTTAGTACCGCCTTGTCTGCATTTGTTACCTCCCATGCGGACTGGACCTTTTACTTGTATTGTTACTCAGTATGTTTTATTTAGTATGTGAGCACTATTTTCTTGAACGATTTCTCCCATTCCACCCACGACATGCTTTCCCGTAACGCAGCACAGCACCTGCTTTAAAAAAAAAAATTGTAATAAAAGCAGACGCGTCATATTTACAAAACCAGATTGTATGTAATGGCGCAGCTTCATATTAACAAAATTAGCTTGCACCTTTTAATCGATATTTAATTTTTGGGGCACTTTAACTATAGCGGCCGCGCTCCTTTATTTACGTTGGCAGTGCAGTCCGCTTTGACTATAGCAGCCGCACTCCTTTCTTTCTTTAGGTTGCCAGATCGGTCGCTTTGACTATAGCGGCCGTGCTCTTGCATTTTGCCACGGCGGTCCGCTTTAACTGTAGCAGCCACCATCGTTTCTTGTTATCGGAGTACTAGCCAATAGCGGCCGCACTCCTGGAGTGGGGAGGCACGCATTTTGCACATAAAGGCGTGCAGTCACCATTGGCTAGTACTCGTACCCCATTATCTCCAGAATCTGCCATGCCCAACACCATCTCACCCCTCCCACTTGCCTACCCCCACCACCCCATCTATGTTGAGAGTTTAAGCTATTGGCATTGTAAATGACGATGCCTTTTATTTATGTGTTAGTTTTCTAAACCGATGAATAAAAGGCATTACCATTTCCAATGCCAATAGCTTAAACTCTAACAAATGTGGGGCCTACTGCATTGCAAATGCTTGTTTCTTGTTGAATGGGCTCTTGACCTTTTGGATCAGGGCAGCAACTCCTGCTGCAATGCATTTCGGTATTGTGGAGAGGTGTGGCTCAATGGTTAGAGCGGCAGACCGTGATTCAGAGGTCTGGCCCGGCACCAGGGTTCAACTCCCCGTCTCGGCAGGTCTTGGGCTCAAAATTCCACGGACCTGATAATTCTCGCCTCGGTGCCTATTCCAATCATGGAGTCCCACTCTGCAACTCTGGGCAATAGCTTGCTTAATCTCCACAACGGCCCCCACAAAGCTACGGATGCCTGGCCTCCACCTTGGGGGTGCCCAGGAGTGGACGCCTCACAGGGAAAGCCAGGATGGGTTCCAAAGCGGTATTCGTACAAGCGCCTTGAGACCCTTGCGGGTGAGTAGTGCGCTATACAAGTATCAATTTACATTTTACATATTGTCTGTAGCATCCATCGTGCTATGGTTGTTTTGCTTACTGGTGTCCCATTGGAGAGGTGGCTGACGTAGAAAAATAATTTGTTACTCTTTCTGATAGTCCTCATTTCCTGAAGGTATTAAGAGATCGCTCTTCAGTGGTCTAGTCAGTGTAAAGCCCTTATAGCTTAGGACTATAGCTTTTGGAAGCAGGTATGCTTTAATTGATGGGAAAGTCTGAAACCACTTTTGGCAGAAAATTAGGGTTATGTGCTAATTAATATCATCTCCTTGTGAATTTGCAGGTATGGTTCCTATACTGCGAGAGCTTGCAGCTCACTGACCAGGTGCAGTTAGGCGATGGCCACTAAAAGCTGTTTTAGGGCTAGAAAATGTAACTTTATGCAGTGCATTGGTTTCAATGGAAGGTTGCATGAGATCCAATGTTGAGATCCCACACAGGTGTAGGGGCTGATCTTGGTGGTAATATTCTCTTGCCCATTCCAGTAATTTTTTGATTAATGGAGTTTGAAAGAAGCTTCTGCAATTAACTCCTCTGAAGCATTCTACAATAGGAGCTGCTTGTACCCGAGTAAGGCATATGATAATCTTTCATTGAGTAAATTGATGAGGTATTCTATCATGGTTGTGTGCCCAGTTGCAATTGGGTGCTGGACTTAGCTTCCCGTAGCACCTTCATGGTTCTTTATGGCAAGAGTAGGTGCCAAACTAACTCTCCGGAGCCATGGTGCCAGGCTGTGTGTGGGGTTCTGGGTGGAGCAGGTGCCACCTCCACATAGTTAGCAAGTCTTGCAAGCACTGGCAAGGTTATGCTCCTGCCCAATGCCAGTTCTATGAGATCTGAGTACCAGGTCTGTCTTGCCCACTGCAGGCAAACTAAGGTTAGTTTCATTGTTTATGGTGGAAAGGCATATGCAAATGTTTGACCTATCGATCAATGGGGCATTTTCCTGCACCTATTGTCCTGGGAATCTGGCTGCAACAATTTGGCATTTTGCGCTTTCCTGTGTTGCCTATCGTTGGTGATCCCCACTTCCTGAATATCAAGTCCACTACTTCCTGACTTGGCTCCAACTCATGTGAGATGCATGCCTGTCTGCTGAGCCTGTATGTCTTAGTGCTCTGCACTTCTGTTAGGCATATCGTGACAAGTATGATGTGTCGCTGAATGACCCATGTCCATATCTTCAGTGCTAGAGTGGACAGTTTGTGGGATCCTGTCCCTCCTGGTTTGTTGAGGTAGAACATGGCTGTCGTATTATCTGTCTGCACCTGCAGTCTTCCCCATGAACTGTGCCTGAAAGGCCTTCAGTACCAGAAAAACTGCATTGAGCTCCAGTATGTTTATGTGCTTCACTCCATCACATAGGGTCCATACACACACCATCCATAACCCCTTCGTGCGAGCGCCCTAGCCTTGATGCAAACATCGATTGCGATTGTGACTGAGGGAGTAGGGTTTTGAAAAGGTCTGTCCATTGAGATGCTAGGAATGCCCCACCACTGTCGTTTGTGTACTTTGTCTGTTACAACCACTAGATCTTCCAACTCCCCAAACCTTGTGACCACTGCCTCTGTAGCCATTCCTGTACTGGTCTCATGTGAAGCGTTGCATTCGTGATGAAGGGAATGCAGGAAGCCATTATGCCAAACAGTTTCTCTACCGTCCGCACTGTCAGAGCTTGCTTATTTGGTAAAGGCAAAATCAGATCAATTAGTGCATAGATCCTCTTCTGAACAGGAAATGAGATTGCTTGTTTGGAATTTAGCCATGCTCCCAGAAAAGTATTTTCTTACTGTGATGTTGGCGCTGACTTTTCTTGATTTGTGGAGAGCTCTAGATTGTGCAGGGTTATAATTGTGATTCTTATGCTCCCCTGGCATCTCTCGAATGAGCCTGCCTTAACTTGCCAGTCCAGTATACAAACAATTGATGGATCAAATGCTTGCGTCACTGAAACCTAGCTGTACCCGGCTGATGAGCTCATTACAAGGGCGAACCCGGTCCTGGGTTGCTTGTCTTGTGTTCAAGGAGGACCAGTTCAGACTGGACTGTTCCCATTGGAGCAGGGTCAAGACTGATCTGCATATAGCTGGGTCCAAACTGATGTAGCATGGTGTTCAAAATAACAATAGATTGTGGTGCTGTCCAGAAAATATTACCAGTGGCTGGGATTAATTCAAGCATTATTGCCATCACTTTTTCTATATTTTACTAGCCAGTCGTACAGATAAGGGTATAAAATTGTATTCCCTTTCTCATTAGGTGTGCCGCTGCGGAGGCGAGGAATTTTGTGAACAACCTTGGCACTGATTGTATGCAGAAGAGCAGGTCGTTAAACTGGTAGTGCACTTTATCTGCTACAAACCGTAGGAGCCTTTTGTGTTTTTTTGGTTAATGGTGATGTGAAGGTATACACGTCCTTGAGATCGATGGTTGCCAAGGAGCCTCCCTTCTTCAAGCATAGTATGACCTCCTGAAGAGTTGGCATCTTGAATTTTTGTGTCTTGATGTATCTGTTCAAGGCCACGAGGTCTAAGATGGGCCATGGGATTGTATCTGCCCTCTCTCCTCTGCTATAATCCTCTCTATTGCTTGCTTTTGCAATAGGTCGTTGACTTCCTCTTTGAGGAATCTTTGTTCATTGGGGTTGACTAGTCTTGACCTTGGTTTGATGTTTGGATGTTGTTTTAGTAGTTCGATACAATATCCACAACAGATAATGTTTCAGATCCATTGGTGGGAGGTGATTGAACTCCATAGATGGAGAAATCATCCAATCCTTTCCCCCACTTTAAATTTGGGGGGGATCGCCAGGTCACATTCTTTCGACACTAGCGGTCTCCTTGGCATTAGAGAACTCACCATGTGCCAGTTTGGTGCCCTTCGCGGCCTCCTGGTCGCTGGAGTATTGTTCTACAGCTTCTTGAGACTGTGGCATGACGTAGAGTGCCCACCTCTGTTTTCCCTCGATTTTAGAGTGCTAGATGAAACTAAGAGCAGGCTCCGCAGTTCTCAGTTCAATGATCTCCCAGCTGGCAGATTGCAGAATTGGTGGGCGCATTTCTTCACAAATTTGTGATGGGACTTCGGGCAAAAACTAAAAGCAATGTGTACCATACCCACTCCAAATACTTTGATCCTCATGGTCTGTTACCCACTTGCGTTTTCCTGGTTAAGATACCATAGTGTTTTTTGGTATATTCCCTCAGCGTCTATCCTCTCAGCCTCTTCTTAAGAATTTTCACCATCAAGAAAAAAATAGTTATTTTCTTTCTCTTAACCTACGGATCTCAAGTCTGTGTATCCAGACACAGTGGCGGGAAAAAATGATTCTGAAGATGGCTACAATGTACAGATGATTCTAGAAGGTACATCTGAATGTCACAGGGTGGACCTACAGCCACATGGTCGATGTTGGAAATGTAAAAAAATAAATAACGGACACAGAAAAAGAACAAAGACAGCATTCCCGACACAAACACTAGATGATGGAATAACACAAAACGTGTGAATCCACAAATGATTCACGCTGCAAAACAATGGTTTACTAAAACATTTTTAAGAGCAGAATCTGTAACTTTACAACAGCCAACGCTTCTGTAGAGGCAGCGGACTAGTGACATTATGGGTATTAACTGACACGAATGGCCCCACTATCCTAAATGGAAAGGCAACTAGGCAGCACTAAGGGAAGCATTGTAAAGACACTATACAAAGAGGGTCTCAAAATAAAGTGAAAATACGAGATAAAGGACAGAAATCACGTTCAAAGCAGGCCTGAAACCCTTAACTCTAAAGCAGTGAGGCCAGTGCTTTGCCTTGCTCTGCACTTCACTGACAAAATGGGATTGCTGCGTGAAGGGTTTCAAATAGTGTATGCTGAAGGAACACACTTCAGTTGCACTGTAGAATAGTAGAATCTACTTGACCAAGTAGAATTCAAAGTCACCAAAGCAAGTAAGTCACTGAGGGTACGGACTGCGGCAAAGCATGCTAAGTTAGCCCTTATATTCCTTTACCCACTAAACATGGAATCTGCCTCCCATCTCATTCGCACTGAAGGACATTCTTTCATTAAAGGACCGCCCATGCCAGATGAGGGTAAATTGTTCTGATCACGGAAGTATTTTCAAATTAGTCCTACAGAACTCCCCATCTCCAATCTGAGAAGTCCCCAAAGTGGATTTCACTCAAAAATCACAAGTTAAATGAAAATCTAAAATACTAGTTTTCTTCACTTTACAGTAGCCATAAAGATGCGAGATTATGCGCCGCACTAAAATATCTAATGCACTTTATAGGTTCGCCATTATATTATATTGTATTGTAATTACATTGATATAGAGCTTACTACCCCTGAGGAGGCGTTGAAGCGCTTTTTCGGCAAGTAGCACGCTACTACGGGACCCACAGAGGATTAGTGTTGAATTAGTATAGTGAAACATGCAAGTACATTTTAAGTGGTGGATAGGTTAGTCAGTTATTTGGAATGATAGCAGAAGGATAGGAGGAAAAAGGTTTGTATTTATATAGCGCTTGTTACCCCTGATGGGGTGTTGATGCACACTATATAGGAAGCCCATAAAGAATTAGTGGTGAATTAATTAAGTAATTTCAGTGGTGGATATTAGACAGTTATTTGGAGTGAGAAGGATAGCGGAGAGATAAAAGGGGAAGAAAGGTTTGCATTCATATAGCCTTTGTTACCCTTGATGGGTGTTGAAGCGCTTTCCTGGTGAGTAACACGCCACTCCAGGAACCCATAAAGGATTAGTAGTGAATTAGTATAGCTGAATATGAATTTGAGAAGTGAACATGTTAATCTGTTAATTTTGATTGATAAGGATATTTAGAGAAACAGTTCAACAGTATAACTACCACTTGCCCACAGGTCCGCTACAACTTTAAACAGAGCCACTGTCTGCCTCAATCAGCCCTCACCAGGCAGATCAATATATACCAATTTTCTGCACTGCATGCATCAGAGCGTTTCCTTAACTTGAAATCACTGAGACTCACTCTATTAAGTATCATTTGCAAACAGCCAAATTATCAGCAAAGTTCTACTGAGTAACAGAGTACGAAGATTCCAACGTACACAGGTGAAGCACCTTCAATCCTCCTCTCTCCAATTTCCACCACATGGAAAAATCACAGTATCCCCTTTTACCTTTCTAGTCAAACGTACTTTATTTTTCCATTACAGCAATTTTTGCTGCAAGATAAAAATCAGTCTACTTATTTCTTTTTTTGCTTAATCATATTTCGTGTACCTTCTAACCCACACCAAGCAGTTGGAAGTTTTTTGTTTTTTATTTATTAATGCATATCTGCAGTCTACCCCAGAGGTCTTCAAACCAGCAGTGGGATAAGGGTAGTTGGAGAGGAAGGTGGTCAGCCTTGAATTGGTATTGGATCACAGGGGGGCCGCACCACTGGCCAAGAGGAGCATCTTGTTGAAAACAATGCTGTGCTTTTAGTCAAGTCACTTCGTAATGGCAATCATTATTTTGTGGCTCATGTCCCAGCTATGAGTAGGTGCCAAGGGGGCAAGGGCCTAGAAATAACCCTCGAAGCACACACCCCCATTTTTGATAAAGGTTCACACTTTGGATACTTTTACACGTTAGGGAGATAAAGCTGCATATAGCACTGGAAATCAAGTGTTTGCATTTTAAAAGGGATAAATGAGCATTACTGCAAAATTGTATTTTCATTTGGGAGAGCGGAACTGAAAAGTTTGAGGAGCACTGGCCTACCATGCTTATTGTGAGCTCCAGTTCCACTGTTGCAATACTGTCTATATATAAATAAAAAATAAATCAGGGAGTGAAGATGGAGCAGTTGCATTATCTCTGAAATGTTGTACAAGAATGGGGTGTGTTCTTCTAGCATCTGACATTATGACAGCGATCAATCAGATGAATGCTTCCATACTATTTTACCAGGACCTTATGTTTGACAAACTATCAACTTGTTATGGTACAGGAAGCACAGTTCGGTCATCAGAAACAGGGGATGGGGCACATGTTCTCTCACATACAATAAGCTCTTCCTTATTTAACAAAAGCCCTACTGCGTATTATTAGACCCCCTTAGTCAATGTTGACTCTGGCTCCAATTGAGAGGTTTCCAACAGCAACCAGGAACTGGTTTCAAGACTGAAGCATATAAAATTCAAAAGTAGCACTATAAAGCCCAGTACGCAGACATGAGTCGTAAAGGACTTTGTGGGTAGTTTTTAACTAACCCCTATTTTTCTGTAAAATATGTCAACAACAACAATCACACACCAAAATGTAGTAACAGCGTGACTTCTTCCAAATTTACACACTGCTTGTATCTGCTAGAATCTAAAGAGAACAACTTTTTGCTCAATAGTGGGCAACCTAAACAACTATATCACGATTTTATACAGTAACAATCTTTCGACCAGAATGGTAAACTGATTAACACAGGAGCAACATACCCTACATCCACCTCACGCTGCAATAGACGAACACAGAGTGAACCAAAAGGGACTAATGCATACTTACTAGTGGCGGAATTCTATCAGCTGGGCGTCAGGGTCATAGTTCATAAGGACACATCTCTTAATGGTATTGAGATTCACCTGAAAGAAAAATCTACATTAAGAACAAAGGTCCCAGATGACTAAGGCCTGGAGGCAGGCTTTTAGAAACCTGGCAATACAAAACATGATTGGCCTGCTTGCTTTCATAGATATAGTGGTTCTTATAACATTAATCGGCACACCTGCCAAACTCGCCATTGCAGGTCTTGCCTTGATCCAGGCATCTACTTACAAATCCTTCCCAATGTGTTACCAACATTACACATGCATAATCCGGTCAGCAAAACGCTCAACTGTTCCACAGTGCACTTTATTTTGTTTCTTTATATAGGCCTTATTAAACTTACTCTATTATAATGTACTATAGAAGAAAATCTCATCTTAGAATGCTGGTTTGTGATTTTCTTACAACACACATTATCCTTATAAAAAAGCACACATTTCTCAAAAGGTTGACAGACCTATCTGCAGTCTCAAATAAACAATTAATACCAAACTGATTGCACTCAAATACCCATAATCTTGATATAGAGTACTAAACTCCATTCATAAATAAGACAATTTAATAAAAATACATAATGTATAGACAATGTTTGTTGCCAATATGTTCTTAGCCAACCACGATTGTGCACCATTAAGTGCCTGACCCTAAGATGGCAACTGAGAGGAGGAATAGGCTCCATTACACCAAGGTGCCCACAGTATATCGGTACCGCTGACTCTGCCTTTGTGTGCCATCAATGCTGCGGCAGTCCTGGAGAAATGTGTCATGGGAGTGCTTTGTGTGTGCTTCTGTGCATGTATGAGGGTGTGTGTGCAGACGCACGTGTGTGTGCGCGCCTGTGCGTGTATGAAAGACTATGTTCACATTTGTTGTGTGCTTCTGCATGTCTGTGCGTGTGATGGTGTGGACATGTATTTGGGTGTTTTTGCATGAGAGTATGTGATTCTATGTGTGCTTGTGTGAACAGATGTTTGTTTGTGTGCTTATGTCTGTGCGTGTGATGGTGTGTGCATTTATTTAGTTGAGTGTTTTTGTATTAGAACATGGGATTGTATGTATGCTTGTGCGTGTGGATGTTTCTGTATGTGCGCCCTCTGTTCACGTATGAGTGTGCGCACATTTGTTGTGTGCTTGTGCATGTCTGTGTGTGATGGTGTGTTTGTGTGTGTGTGCATGTATTTGTGTGTATGTCCTTGGGTATTTTTGTTCTGGAGCATGTGATTGTATGTGTGCTTGTGTTCTTGATAGTTTCTGTATGTGCCTGTCTGCGTGTATATGAGAGTGAGCGTATTTGTGTGTGATTGTGCATGTGATAGTGTTTGTGTGTGCATATATATATATATATATATGGGTGTTTTTGCATTAGAGCATGGGATTTTATGTGTGTTAGTTGTTCTTGGATGTTTCTGGCTATGTGCTTGTCTGTGTGCATCAGTGCGCGTTGGAGAGTGTGTGCTCTCATTGGTGGGTGCTTGTGCATGTCTGAGCGTGTGATGGTTTGTGCACGCTGGATTTGTTATTTTCTGGCGGACGCTGTCCTGGATATTGACTTTAACTGCCTGATGCCTAACCTTAGGATGGTAACCAGAGTACCAGTGTACAGTACAGTCCCCTGCCTGACCCCAAGATGGCTTCCATAGTGGTCCCCTACACGTTGTTTTACTTCCCTGGGACAACAATTGGACATTGACCAGACCTTGAACCTATACTCTAACTTGCCTACACATCAGGACTTAGAACCTGCAGAACTTAACCCAGACTGTGGAGACCTAGCGATTTGGCTGATGCCCGGTAGACCTACCATATAGCTAAAGAGGAGATGGGTTGTGGACTCCCCCTCCCTGACGTCACCTACCCAGCCGGACCTTGGGCAGATTTTCCCCTAGTCTCTACGTCCTGTTTTCCTCCTACCCCTTTACCCCATCCCCTTCCTGCTCCATTAACCTTGTCCCCTATGTTCTTTAAATGCTTTTCTTGATACTTATGTAATTTTTAACTGATGTAATTTGCAACATTATTGTCCCTTTACTTAAAGAGCTTTGATTCCATTTGGTCTAGCCAGCGCTATATAATAACTCATTAATTAAATCTGTTCCCATTTAGTACTATTTCTCCCTCTGTCTACCTCCCCAGCTCTACCTCCCCAGCTCCTAGCTCCTATCCACTCTCCCCTGAATCTCTCACCTTGCCTGCTAGTCTGCCTAGCCCCCTATCCTTTGTGCCCTTTGACTAAGCACTCCTTCTCCCCTTGTAGGGAAAATATCCAATATTTATACTCTGGAGTCTCAGCGTACCCGCTGGGAGAGTCCACTGCGCCTAGGGAGCCACTCACAGCTGAGGTTTGGTATGGAACCCCTTGCCAAAGCACTCACTCTCCCCTTTTTGGGGAAGGATCCAGTATTTAGGCTTCAGAGTCTGAGGCCCCTCTGAGAGAGTCCACCGCGTAAAGGGAGCCTCCCGCAACAGAGATAGGGCAGCATATCACTTCGCCTGGGATCACAGCTTACAGGACTTTGGACGTTCCTTTCACTCGTCTACCGGTTTGTGTCCCCGTCGCCCTTCCCCTCCTCTATCCATGCCATGTCCTTCACCCTCAACCTCCTCTTTCCCGCCTTCTTTACCGGTCTACTTCCCCAACTCCTTCCCCCCATTCTCTGAATCTTTCCCCTTGCCTGCTTTTCCCCTTACGTATTTGTGCTTAATGTTTATCTTGACCGTACAAATAACTATGTTGCCATGCTCTAATAACTGTGTAACCTTTGTAACAATGTAGCCTGTAACTATGATCTGATGCTCATGTAAAGCGCTCTGATACCTCCGGGTCTAGCCAGCGCTATATAAAACCTTTAAAATAAATAAAAACAATAAATAAATATAACATGCTATATGGCCCTATATTCCATCTTAGGGTTCAGGTGACATTTATAATTCATCTGGCCTTCCGCCTCATGGTTTTTTAAGTCACCACAACCCTATGATCACAAGATTTGCCCATATTACAAAGCTGTCCAGTATTTATATATGCACTGAAAATAAAACGTTTCAATCTACAAAAAAAAAAAAAAAGGAGACTTTTTAAAGAAACAAAAACACAGCCAAAGACAGTATCACAATAGGGGCGGATTTACGAGCCTAGTAGAGTATTGCAAATGCTACTTACCAGTATGCATCTGTTCTTGGCATGTAGGGCTGCTGATATTCATATCTGTGCATAGTCCGCCACCTAGTGTTGGGTCCGGATGATTGCACATTGTTGTCCTGGAAGAGTCTTCGAAGTATCACGAGATAGGTGGCTCCTCCCCTGGACTACAGTGCGCATGGGCATCGCCTCCATCCCCAGATTGTTTTTAGCCATTGGCAGAGATGGAGTGAAGAAAGTGAGTGATGACCATGCTATGAGCATATGTGTATATGAATGAATACTGCAGCTGCTACAGGCGCCGGGGAGGAGGGTGGGCGATATGAATATCAGCAGCCCTACATGCCAAAAACAGATGCATACTGGTAAGTAGCATTTGCAGTTCGAGGCATGTGGGCTGCTGAATTCATATCTGTGCATAGAATACATAGCAGTCCCTCCATTAACAGCGGCCGCCCGTGCCAGCTGCAGCAGTTTGAAAAAGCGTTTTTAGAACAGCCTGACCAACAGCTGCCTGCTGTCTGGAATGCACGTCTACACAGTAGTGCTTAGTGAAGGTATGTGTGGTAGACCATGTGGCTGCTCTACAGATGTCTTCCAAGGGAATGTTACCTAGGAAGGCCATAGAGGCCCCCAACTTCCTAGTGGAGTGGGCCCTTGGTGGGATAGTAAGAGTGCGCTTAGCTTTAGCATAACAGATCTGAATGCACTTTACTATCCATCTAGCAATCCCCGCTTTGGAGATTGCATTTCCCTTGTGTTGTGTGGCAAAAGCAACAAAGAGTTGTTTGGTTTTGCGGAAATCTTTTGTCCTGTCCACATAATACATCAAGGCCCTTTTCACATCAAGAGTGTGGAGCATGCGCTCCGCCAGCGTCTCTGGGTTTTGGAAAAACACTGGTAATTCAATTGTCTGGTTCATGTGGAACTGTGAGACTACTTTGGGTAAGAATTTAGGGTTAGTGCGGAGCACCACCCTGTTAGCATGTATTTGGAAGAAAGGTTCTTGGATGGTGAGCGCCTGCAGCTCGCTCACCCTCCGCAGCGATGTAATTGCTACTAGGAACGCAACCTTCCAAGTCAAGAACTGGAGCTCACAAGAGTGCAGTGGCTCAAAGGGAGGACCCATCAGCCTTGTAAGAACCACATTGAGGTTCCATTCTGGAGCTGGTGGGGTCCTTGGTGGAATGACCCTTTTGAGTCCTTCCAGAAAGGCCTTGATAGCAGGGACCTTAAAGAGTGACAGGTGCTGCCTATTCTGGAGGTATGCTGCCATGGCAGACAGGTGAATGCGGATGGAAGAGTACGCTAGATTACATCGATACAGGTGAAGGAGGTAACATATGATGTTCTGAATGGAAGCATCTAGCGGGTCAATGCTGTGGTTCGCACAGTAGATGACAAACCTCTTCCATTTAGCCGCATAACAAGCTCTCGTAGTGGGCTTCCTTGCCTCCCGAATGATGTCCATACAATCGGGGGGAAGATTGAGGTAGCCAAACTCTAGGACTTCAGGAGCCAGATCGCCAGGTTGAGCTGTTGCGGATCTGGGTGCTGAATGTCGCCATGGCTCTGCGTCAGAAGGCTGGGAGTGAGATGAAGCCTCTGATGCGGTACCACGGAGAGTTCCAGAAACGTGGTGTACCATGGTTGGCGAGCCCACGTTGGAGCAACCAGGATGAGCGTCATCGAGTGTTGCCTGAGCTTGCGTGCCACCAGCGGTATCAGAGGCGCTGGTGGAAAAGCGTACGCAAATCTGCCTGACCAGTTCATCCACATCGCATTGCCCTGTGATTGGGGGTGTGGGAACCTGGCGGCGAAGCTTTGGCATTTTGCGTTCTCCTTTGTGGCGAACAGGTCTATCTCTGGATGACCCCACCTTTGGAAGTACGGTTGGAGTACTGATGGATGTATCTCCCACTCGTGCATCTGATGGCTGTGCCTGCTGAGCAGATCTGCCATTTGATTGTCCTTGCCCGGGAGATGCTCTGCCATGAGGAAGATGTTCCTCTGAATGGCCCACTTCCACATGCTCTGAGCCAGGTGAGACAGCTGTGGAGAGTGTGTACCTCCCTGCTTCTGGATGTAGTACATGGCCGTCATGTTGTCCGTCCGGATCAACACGACCTTGTTGCACAGATGTACTTTGAACGCCTTTAGGGCCATGAAGATTGCCATCAGTTCCAACACATTGATGTGCATCTTCCTTTGCTGAAGTGTCCACAGTCCCTGCACAGTGTAGTGGAGTACATGCGCTCCCCATCCCTGGAGAGAGGCGTCCGTCGTCAGGATGATCTGTGGGACAGGCTCCTGGAATGGTCGGCCCTTGCAAAGGTTTTGTGGATTCCACCAATGCAGAGAGTTGTATGCCCGACCGCTCACCAACACTAGGTCTGTCAGTCGCCCATGAGCCTGAGTCCACTGACGTGCAAGGCACTCCTGAAGCGGACGCATATGTAGTCTCGCGTGCGGGACAATGGAGATGCAGGAGGCCATCATGCCTATCAACTGCATGAACACCCTCGCTGGAAGCGAGTGTTGGGGTCTGAATCGTTGGATCAGCGCCTGGATGCTGGCGATTCTCACTGAATTTGGCTGCGCAGTGGCTGCCAGAGTGTTGATAGTCGCGCCCAGATACTGTCGCACGTGGGCGGGCTGGAGATGGGACTTTGGGTAGTTCAGAGAGAATCCCAGATCGTGCAGGAGGTGAATGGTGCGTGACACGTGGTCTACGCACTGCTGTTCCGTCTTTGCCTGAATAAGCCAATCGTCCAGGTATGGAAAGACATGGACGTGCTGGCGACGGAGATGCGCCGCCACCGTCGCTAGGCATTTTGTAAAAACTCTTGGTGCCGTGGTGACCCCGAACGGCAGGACCCTGAACTGGTAGTGCTGGTCTAAAATCTTGAATCTGAGAAACCTTCTGTGGGAAGGATGCAGGGGAATATGAAAATAGACATCCTTCAGATCCAGCGTCGCTAGGAAGTCCCCCTGTTGAAGCAGGGGGAGCACCTGCTGCAATGTGAGCATATGGAAGTGCTCCGAGTTGATGTACCAGTTCAGTGGCCTGAGGTCCAGGATCGGCCTGAGTGATCCGTCCTTTTTGGGGATTAGGAAATACAGGGAGTAAACCCCCGTTCCCCGTTCTTGCAATGGAACGAGCTCTATTGCCCCTTTTTGCAGCATGACCAGAACTTCTTGCTGCAACAAGGTCAAGTGCTCGTCGGACATAGCACGGCTTCTTGGCGGTATGTCTGGTGGAATAGATGTAAGTTCTAGACAGTACCCGTACTGGATAAGAGACCTCACCCACCTGTCCGTGGTGATGGATCTCCACGCCGGCAGGAACTGTTGGAGTCTCCCCCCGAAAGGTGTCGTGTGATCGGGGGGAAGTGACAAGACGTCACTGCTTGTTGGTGGTGGTGGACCTGGATGCATTGTTTCCACGTCCCCTGCCTTTGATATTGTTGCCTCTGTAGCCACCCCTGCCCTTGTTGTTGTTATACGAGGACTGGGAGCCACCCTTGTAGTATTGCGTGGATTGGGATGCCTGGCCCCTTGAGGTGCCTCTTGAGTTGGAGCGGCGAAAAGAACCACCCCGAAACTGCTGGCTTTGTAAAGCTCCCATAGATTTGGCAGTTTCAGTATCTTTTTTCATTTTTTCTAGGGAGGCATCCACCTCTGGGCCGAACAGATGGTCAGGATTCACTGTCTGCCCCAATATGGTGGTCTGTATGTCGGGTTTGAACCCTGAAATACGAAGCCAGGCATGACGTCTAAGTAAAACACTTGTATTGATGGCCCTTGAGGCAGTGTCAGCTACATCTAGGGCACACTTGATGGACGCATTTGTAATGAGTTTACCCTCCTGAATGAGCATCTCCCCCGCCTCCTTATACTGGTCAGGCAAGTGTTGAAGGATGGCCTCTAATGTGTCATAATGGGCCCTATCATAACGTGCGAGCAGGGCTTGAGTGTTAGAGATCCTCCAGATGTTTGCTGCCTGTGCAGCAATGCGTTTGCCTGATGCCTCAAAGATTTTGGACTCTTTGTCAGGGGGAGGAGCGTCACCAGTCGTTTGCGAATTTGCCCTTTTTCGAGCGTTGGAAACCACCAGGGAGTCCAATGGCAAGTGTCCCTTAATATAAGTGGGATCCGTGGGCGCCGCTTTATACTTCCTGTCGATGAGAGGATTGACCACCCGCGCCCGGGTGGGCTCCTTGAACACCTCCCGTGCATGCTTCAGCACTCCTTTAAGCATTGGAAGCGTCTTGACTTGCTTTTCGGCGACTGAGAAGGTGTCGACCAAAAAGTCCGCATCCACTGGATCCGAGTGGAGCTCGACGTCATGGTTCGCCGCAGCTCTCTCTATCAGTGCATTGAATGCCGCCGAGTCCTCCGTCGGGGACGTCTTTGCGGCGAAAAGTTGTGTCTTGCCCCGACTGCGGGTCGTTTGCGTCGTCGCCTGCTGTCCAGGGCACCTGCTCCTCGTCCGGATCCGAGTACGCAGGATAGGTGTACTCGGCCTCTTCCTCGTCGACGTCAGGCACGGGGGAATGGGCCGGCGAGTGTTCCAGGGCTTGTGGAGACAGTGGTTCCATCAGAGCCGAAGAGTCCGCAGAGTATTTTTTGCTCTTGAGTGGAATCTTAAAAGGTTCCAAGGTCGGCTCCGATGTAATCTTCCTCTTGAGGAGCGACAATTTTCCCGTGTTGGCGTCGATGTGCACCTCACGACGTTCTTCCGCCGCGAGCGGCTGGAGCCGAAGCTTCGACACCACCAAGGCAGCCTTCGGCGACAAGATGTCCTGAGAGTGTCCGCTCTGCTTAGGCGCGAAGGCTTTCGGCGCCGACTTGGGAGGAAGGGTAAAACGAATGGGCGTTTGCCCCTTGGCAGGCTTCGTCGAGGGCCTAGGCCCCGCAGGGTCCTGGCTGGGAACCACAGACTGCTGGATCCGCCGTAAGGATTCTCCCACCTTCTTGGTAAGGGACGCCGAGGGCTCAAACGACTCGAGCGACTCTTCGCCTTCGAGAGCGTGTTCGACGGTAAGCCTCTTCTTCGGCGCCGACGCCCCATGGCCTGGCGCACTGTCGGCGTGACGCTTTTTAGAAGCCGTCTTCGGGTCCGCGACCCCTTTCGGTGCCGACGCAGCCGCGTCGGATGCCTTCACCTTCGGCGCCGACCCAGATGGCTTTGGGTCGGCCACTTTTGCGCGGCTCCTCCGGTCAGCCATTTTGGCGTGGCTCTTCAAGTCGGCCATTTTGGGTTTCGTGGAAGTTGACGCCTCCAGAACCTTTTTCACCAGCGCCACTTTTGGTTTCGGTTTCGCATCCGAGGGTGCGAGACCAGTTGGCTTCACTTTCGGTTTCTTGTGAGAAATGTCCGTGACCGGGCCCGGAGGCGGGGACGTAGGACTGATCGTTAGATCTTGGGTAAGGCCCGAAGGCGATCCCTCGACCTGGGCCGTATAACGGGGAGTAACCCCGGAGTCTTGTTGGGGATGCTCTTCGTCCGAGCTATCACCCATCGCGGGACAAGCCCGGTCGTCGTCCCCTACCTCGTCGGAGACTTCGTCATAGGCCTCATCACCCGCGTCGCCGGTCTCTTCTTCGGACGCGGGGCCGGAGTCCGATTCTTGTACGTCGTCTTCTCCCTCAACCGATTCCTGGAAGATATCATCAGGTGGGGGTGCCGAAGCCGACAATTGAGCCTGGAGCCGATTAGCCCGGCGAATCTTCAAAGTTTTCTTGCTCCTAAATTTGGAACACGCCATGCAAGTGTCCTCACGATGATCCGGTGACAAGCATGTATTGCACACGGGGTGCACGTCAAGGTGAGAATACTTTGAGTGACACAGCGGACACTTTTTGAATGGCGTCCGCTCCATAGCAAGAGTGTAGTGTAGGCCCGTCCGCGTCGAAGCACGTGGAGGGGCAGTAGGAGATCGGAGCTGAGAGTCAGTAAGTAAACCCGAACGCAACAATACCGACGCCCAGCCTAAAGACCTTTTGGTCTCGAGAAAAGTAGAACAAACTATCGGTCCCGAGAGAGGGTACCGAAACACATCCGAACCCGATGGCGGAAAAAAACAATCTGGGGATGGAGGCGATGCCCATGCGCACTGTAGTCCAGGGGAGGAGCCACCTATCTCGTGATACTTCGAAGACTCTTCCAGGACAACAATGTGCAATCATCCGGACCCAACACTAGGTGGCGGACTATGCACAGATATGAATTCAGCAGCCCACATGCCTCGAACGGGAGAGAAGCCATGCCCACACTCCACCCATATTTTTCATTGGCTTGTGTCATTGTCTTTCGTAAATGCCGACTTCGGATTTGTTAATAGGCTTTTTAGTTTCTGCTTAGTACGGCCTTGTATTCATTTGGAACCTCCCATGGCTACTGGCCTCTTTACTTGGTTGTTGCACAGTACTTGTACTACTTTATTTACTGAGCTTTTTCCCGTTAGGCATGGCGGCGTGCTTTGCTTACATTCAGCGGGCCATGCCCGCTTTCACTTTCAAAGCAGCCAGGAAAATGGTGGCCACTTGTTTGTAATGCCATAGGTCTTGCATTTAAATTAGACCTGTAGCATTGCCAATATTTATTAAGATTGCGGTATTTCAGTGTGTGCACCAAAGTTACAGATGGCTTGCTTACCAGATGATCGCTGTGCAGTCACAAGACGCCGGTGTGCACTCTGAAGATCCTGCAGGCTGGTTGTGCTGGTCGTCTCTAGAACCCACCAGTGTGTGACAGAAGCTGGGTGCAGGCAGCAGCTGAGGTGCACATGCAGCAGGATATAAGAGGTTTGACGTCGGAGGATGAATCTCACACCCCTGGCCCCACTACTGGATGCATGCCCTGCGTCTTCATTTATGCACACCAACTAACCTAGAGATTTTAACCATAGATACGACCCCCCACACAAACACATTGTCAAGAGGAGGACTAGATTGGCGAGATGCTCCTCCTTACCCCACCCTTTTATAAACTTGTCAGAGGGTTTGGTGGCACTAGATTGCTTTGATGACCCCTATTCCAACCTGCCACAGGACTCAAAAAGATGGCTCACTCATCCACCCTGGTTGACATTTTTCTGTTCTGTCCTGTTCTTCCCAGTGAACAATGTGTCACTGCACCTCGAGTCCACTGTAAGTGCTTCATGTTTCTGCTGAGCATTTAACAAGCACCCATACCCATACAAAGAGGCAAGTACTGCCCGCCCACACTGGGTTATTGTATTTGCATTTATATAGCGCTTACTACCCCTGACGAGGCGTCGAAGAGCTTTTTCGGCGAGTATCACGCTACTCCGGGACCCATTGAGGATTAGTGTTGAATTAGTATAGTGAAACATGCAAGTACATATTAAGTGGTGGATAGGTTAGTCAGGTATTTGGATTTGGAATGATAGCAGAAGGATAGAGGAGGACAAAGGTTTGTATTTATATAGCGCTTGTTTACGCACGCTATTCAGAAAGCCTACAAAGGTTTAGTGGTGAATTAATATGGTGAAACATGAATTAATTTCAGTGATGGATATTAGTCAGTTAATTGGAGCAAGAAGGACAGCGGAGGGATAAAAGGGGAATAAAGATTTGCATTCATATAGCACTTGTTATCCCCGATGGGTGTTGAATCGCTTTTCTGGTGAGTAGCACGCCGCTCCGGAACCCATAAAGGATTACTGTTGAAAATTAGTATAGTAAAAAAATATGAAGTAATTTGAGTAGTGGATATGCTATTCAGTTATTTGGGTAGTATATCAGTATAGTTTAATATGGAATTTCAGTAGTGAACAGTCTTAATTTCGATTGAAAAGGATACTGGAGGGATAAAAGAGTGAAAGATTTTTTTTTTAGGTCTTAGCAATAGGAGGAGGCTTTTGGATGAGTAAAAAGGGGTTTTGGAGGGGACGACTCAGAGGAAAGAGTTTAGAAAGGTTTGTTTTAGGGGATAGGTATAGTAAAAGGTGTCAGATGATACAAGGAGGGTAGAGTAGGAGAGAGTCTAGAAAGGGTTATTTTGGCAATCATCGTAGTTGTATGGGGTTTGGGATAAAAGAGTGGATGTGGAGGATATATTGATAGATGTATAGGATGAGAGATAGGGTAGTGCATTGGAAGTAGAAGTTTGTGATGAGTCAGAAGGTTGGGCTAGAAGATAAATTGAGCGAAGTATAGGCTGAGAAATAGGGTAGTGCATTGGAAATGCTAAATTAAAAGAAAGTGATAAATATGTAGATCCATAATTACATTGAAAGTATATGTGTCGCAAGAGTTACAAAGTGTGGTGGTGTGCAGTGTGTGTGTGTTGTGCGTTAGTGTTCTTATGGTAAAAGGGAGAGGAGGGTCTTTGTTGGACAACTGATGGAAGGTCTGTTAGGTGTAATTACAGCAGGGAGAGTGTCTGAATGGGATGTAGTTATGTATGGTGTTGATTGATATTGTGTTAGTGATGAGTGTATTGGTTAGTGGTATAGGATAGAGTTGTGTACTGTTTCTAGGTGATGGTGGATATGTGTGGTAGTTGGGATAGTAAGGTGTGTAGATGTGGTTTGGTTGGGTTTGTAGTGCAGGCTGGTATATTAATCTGTACATAGTGTTGTGCGTGGTGTACATTTGGTGTGAGTGTGTCGGATGTGGATGGTGTGGGCATTTCTAAATGGGAAAAAGGGCAGTATTTCTAAATGGGGAAAAGGGCAGCATTTCTGGCCCTAGTCCCGACCCTAGTCCCGACTAGTCTCGAACAGGCTCAAACAGGCAACTACCCTTGTCCTCTCTGCCCTTAACAGGCAGAAACAGGCAACTGCCCTTGTCCTCTCTGCCCTTAGCCTTGAAGCCCGGGCTGAGAAGCCCTAAGCCTGGCCTTTTTTATAGCCCTAGAAATCAGGTGACCCCTTCAGGCAATGGGAACCCTAGCCCTAACACTATCCAATCACAACACTAGCCCTAAAATCTAGGAACCAATAGGAGACCAGGACCTTACAGCCAATCTTAGTCCTAGTCCAAGCACCCAATCAGTTCAAAAACCCTGATCTCTACGTCCAATAAAGGTCCTAGCCCTAGCAGTAGTCCCAAAACAAGTCCATGCAACCAATGGCACAGGTAGCCCTAGTCCCTACTTCCAATAGAAAGCCTAACCCTAAGTCCCACACCCAGTCCAGGAACCAATCACACCAGAGGCCCTGATCGTTACTTCCAATTAAAGGTCTAGCCTTAGTCCTAACCCTACAATGATTGAATAGCAGATCCAGAAACCAATCAGAACTCTCAAATACTAAACCAATGAGGACATTAACACTAATCCAATAGAAACACCAGATACAACCACCAATCAGTGTAGACATGTACCAACCACTAGCAGACCCTATAAGGTCCCAGCGACCTCAGACAAGGTTTGGTGATAGCCATAGAATATATAGGACAAACTACCCCCTGACATACATTATAATGATTTTAGTATTGAAGAGGTCTAGAACCATACAGGAACAAGGCAGAAGGCGGAGTTCCTTTTTACGGTTATGGACTTAGAAGTACCAGATTGCCCGTCCATGGCTTCATGACAGCCCTGTAACTCTATGTACAAGGTTGGCCCTCCATAGCATAATCAATCAAAGCATTTATATAGCGCACTACTCACCCAGAGGGTCTCATGGCGCTGGGGGAGGGGGGTCCGCTACTGCTCGAACAGCCAGGTCTTGAGTTGCTTCCTGAAGGCGAGGTGGTCCTGGGTCAGGCGGAGGTGGGTCGGGAGGGAGTTCCATGTCTTGGCGGCGAGGTAGGAGAAGGACCGTCCCCCTGTGGTGGCTCTTCGGATGCGGGGGACGGCGGCGAGGGCGTGGCCGGTCGATCGAAGTTGGCGTATGGGAGCGTAGAAGTTGAGGCGGCTGTTGAGGTATCCTGGGCCTTGGTTGTGTAGGGCTTTGTGTGCGTGGGTGAGGAGTCGGAAGGGGATTCTCTTGTTGACCGGGAGCCAGTGCAGGTCTCTCAGGTGTCCGGAGATGTGGCTGCAACGGGGGATGTCCAGGATGAGTCGTGCTGAGGTGTTCTGGATCCGCTGGAGTCTTCTGGAGTTTGGCGGTGGTTCCGGCGTAGAGGGAGTTGCCGTAGTCCAGACGGCTGGTGACGATGGCCTGGGTGACTGTCTTCCTGGTCTTGGTGGGGATCCATCGGAAGATCTTACGTAGCATCCGCAGGATGTTGAAGCACGACGAGGAGACGGCGTTGACTTGTCTGGTCATGGAGAGGGAGGAGTCCAGGATGAAGCCCAGGGTGCGTGCGTGGTCTGTTGGTTTGGGTGCGCTGCCTAGGGCGGGGGGCCACCAGGAGTCGTCCCAGGCGGAGGGTGAGGATCCCAGGATGAGGACTTCCGTCTTGTCCGAGTTCAGTTTCAGGCAGCTGTTCTTCATCCATTCGGCTACCTCTTTCATCCCTTCGTGAAGGTTGGCTCTGGCGGTGGCGGGGTCGTTGGTGAGGGAGAGAATGAGCTGGGTGTCGTCGGCGTAGGAGAGGATGTTGAGGTTGTGCTGGCGTGCGATGTCTGCGAGGGGGCTCATGTAGACGTTGAAGAGGGTTGGACTGAGCGAGGAGCCTTGAGGAACGCCGCAGATGACTTCGGTGGCTTCAGATCTGAACGGGGGGAGGCGGACTCTGTGTCCTTCCGGCGAGGAAGGAGATGATCCACTCCAGTGCCTTCTCCTGGATTCCGACGTTGCTGAGTCGGTGCACTAGTGTACGGTGGCAGACAGTGTCGAAGGCCGCGGAGAGGTCTAGGAGGATGAGGGCTGCTGTTTCTCCGTTGTCGAGCAGGGCTCGGATGTCATCAGTGGCTGCGATCAGGGCGGTCTCGGTGCTGTGGTTGGCCCGGAAGCCAGACCGAGAGGTCGAGGGATCCGTTCGTCTCGAGGAAGGCGGCCAGCTGCTTGTTGACGGTCTTCTCGATGACTTTAGCAGGAAACGGGAGCAGCGAGATGGGGCGGTAGTTCTTGAGGTCGGTGGGGTCGGCTGATGGCTTCTTTAGTAGAGCGCTGAGTTCGGCGTGCTTCCAGCTCTCTGGGAAGGTAGCGGTGTCGAAGGAGGTGTTGATAATGGCAGTACTGGCAGTATGGTGGGAATTTTTGGCATAATTCCTAGCATATTGTAGGCATCTACAACACAATGTATGTACTGTGGGCATCCACAACACATTTGTGGTATTTCATGAAATATTTCTGTTACGCATGGCATTATGGTTTCCAACCTGCCATGATGTTGTTAATGGTATTAACATGGCATTTTTCTGGGCAGCCCCGTTATCATGCAGATGAAAATGTAATAATTTTAAGCAGGCTCAGTGAAGAGAGCATCCAGTAATGTCTATGGTAGTATATCTGTTCAGCCAGCCCTCTCTCCGAGACCCACAATGGATACATCTTTGCTAACGTTCAGGTTTTGGAAAGAGGGTCAGGCATAGCAAAATCTATTTTGGATCTGTAAATCTTTGTTTTATTTTGAAGTGGCTCTAGACTTCCGGATGAATCCTCTGCACTTTGTTTTTCCTCTCATGCCATGTTTCGCACACTCCACTTCCTTTGCAATTTTTTACATATTGCTGCCATACCTATTGTTTTCAGCACAGTGCACAATCCAACTGAAGTGGAAGTGGAGGCACAACTCAGATAAAAAGCACGATTTGGCAGGGAATTCCCACCATGCCTAAGTGGGCCCCAGCCGGTAACTCGTTGCTCGTTTAAGTTTCGCCGGCTGTGAAATCTTATACTTAATCAAACTCAAAAGAAGGCACTTATCAGTTCCTACTGCCGAATTACAATGTTTTGTTCACTTTTGTGTTGAACTTTTTTTGTGTTAAGTTCCCATGGCTCCGTTCATTTTACGATACTTCTACTAAAGGTGTTTACATTGTTTAACCCCAATTCACTGTCAAGATAGGATCTCTTCCCACGGAAAAGGCAGACAGCTTTTAAAAGTATGCTGGAATGCTTGATTTTTATTACTTAGTTGTGTAAAGCAGATGCTTTAGCCTTTAGAACGTTTGTGGCATATGCTATTCATGCATCAGTACCTTTATTTCCATTTTGTAGGCATTATCGGATAGATTTTTTCAACTTAATCTATTTGGCCATTATGATCAAATTCTAAATGTTGTAATAAACATTGCATGTTAAAAATAAGGGTTATGTACAAGAGCTTTGCTATATTTTATAACTAAACAGGCATCCAAAAGAGCAGTTACCTTGCAGACAACAGGGTCATGATTTGAATGGTGCAGCAGGTGCAGTAGCACCGGGCCAAACAATTGTAAAACGTCAAAGGAACGCGTTCTACACCCAATATGAAAACGTGAATAAATTACATGGCATGACAAAAATAGATAGTGGGCAGAAATTTGTATCAATACCTTGTACATTATAATTTTTTGGAGATTTTTTTCAAATATAGCACAAACTCGCCCATAGGTTTTTGGAGCGCTACATATGCACAACAGTTGCATTACACAAGGTCACATTTATTTTGTAGGCACAAGAAGATTAAGTGATTTATCCAGAATCACAGGATGGGGAGCCTGCGGTACTTTACCCTTTCCCTGCTTCGTGAACATTTGAACAGTAAATGTTGTTGTACCCACAATAATGCGCTACATAGGTAAGTACATTTAAGGTCCCTAAGATGAGAGATTGCATTGCAAATGCTTGTTTAGCTTATCCTCTACAGAAATAAATTGTGGGACCCACTACATGAAGCAGTATGTTCACGCTGTCAACATGTTTGTCACATAACTTCCAGCTGATCCAATTCTACGTCTTGCATAGGGCGTACTTAACACCGGCAAGATCAACGACTATTTTGGGGCATGGTCTGCTTTTCCCTGCTGTATGCTAGAGGGGTGGGGTTTCTTCACATGTTCTGGAACTGCCCGCACTTAGAGGACTACTGGCGAGGGGTGTTGACTACCCTGGCGACCGTGACAGACAGATAGCCATGACACCAGAGGTTTGCTTGTTGCACTGGTTTCCCCACACTAAGACTAAAATTACCAGCAAGTACATTGATCTGGGGCTGAGCCTTGCAAAGCGAGAACTTACCACCCATTGGAAGACTCAGAGGGGGCCTATCCTCATGCGCTGGCGCAGGGAACTTGAGAAGTGGGCAGAGAGTGGGGGGGAACTGCAGGTTACGTCTAGCTAGGCGCAATGAGAGCGAGAAATCACTAGAAATGGCTGGGGCGTGGGTGGCGCTAGTGGAGCTGGTCAAACACCCAGTTGAAGATGACGGGGGAGTACCAGGTAGAAGGGAGGACGAACGAGCTGATGGTAGCAATTGATGATTGAAGGTGTTAGGAGGAGACTGAATTGAAGGAGTTAGGAGACTGAATTGGAGAGGGGCGGACAAGGATTTCCCTCAGGGCTATCGATGTACGATGCAAGTGTGTTAGGAGAGTTTGAATATTTTAATAGGCCAACAGCATGCCTGGGGGCTGGGTGGGGGGACTTTTATGAGTGTTTGGGAATTGGGGGGAGGGAGGGATGTTGGGAGCAATCTATTGGACCTTGTTCTTGGACCATAACAAGTGCGGAGATGAGCCGAGCCATAAGCTGATTTGACTAAAAGGACCAGAAGGGTACCTGTTCTGGATAGGGACATTTACTGGCAGCCGGCTGTGGGAGGGCCTCACGTTGTCAATGGCTGTAATTTTAATGTATATTGCCCTCCTCCTGTGTCGCTGCACATATGGTGTAATGTTTGCCTTTTCCTTTGAAAACGAATAAAAACATTTTAAACATGTTTGTCACATAAGTGGTAATCTGAGAGAGTACAAACTAATGCCATTAATGCCTCATAACACACAGCCCTCCACACATGCAACCCAGTTGCTCGATTTATCCACCAAAACAGTGGGCAAGTGTTTTGCATTTTATTTTCCTACTATTTACCAACAAATCTAGACAAAGCGACATCCAGCGAGGATGCATGTTGTGAACACTAAATTTAACGTGAGCTGAAATCACTAGTATTTTAAACAAAGCAAGCAGCACGGAACCAGCATTTGCAGGGAGGCTAGCTCTACACGAGACAAAAACAAACTCATCAATATGGCTTACCCATGTCGAAAATGGCTTAGCCATGTCAAAAACTGCAGGAAAACGTATCACTGAATCCAACAATAGAAACAAGAACTCCTCCTAACAGACCACCTCCAGGGAATATACTCGCCCTGATGATTAGAGGTTGCCACTAGGGTTAGCTACAAACTCTGTTCATGTCTAACTCAGCCAGCCCTCCAGAAGGATCAGAGTAAAAATCATAAACACTGCTCAAAAGAGCCCTCTTCAACATTTTGACTTTCAGGATGCATCAGTGCGTTTACTTTGAAGATAAATCACTGTAAACTCAAATCTACATATTTTCATCATTTGCATCCGATTCCCATCTTCGTAAAAAGAGCAAGATGGGAAAATTATATATATACCGTTTAAGAGGGAGTGCATAATCAAGAGTTAAGCTAAGAAACCAAGTAAGATCAGCACCTGTATTCTCAGAGTGCCCTAGATACACTGGCAACACTTACTTTATGCACGTTGATGGAGGGGAACATGTGCTGGAAGACAGTGGCCATGAGCTTGATGTGCATCCCCGGAAGGCCAAAGTTGTTCAGAATTAACAGGGGTGGGTGTGTGAACTGCTGCTCATGCATCCGGTGGCGTTTCAGCGAGGAAACCACATCCTTGACCAGAGAGTACTATGAACAAAGAAGAGGTTGCAGAGGACAACAGCAAAACGATTAGGGTACTGATTTTAAACAGGGAGCATGTTGCAAACACAAAAAGTAAATGTGCATGACTAGAAAGTTACTGAGATGGCTTAGTTGAGTAAGTAAAATTAAGTGAGTAGACAGCAACAAACCATCACCTCATACGTATTTACACTAGCAGCTGTGGTTATCCAGAGCTGCATCTTGCAAAGATTCAGACACTGATGAATTTTCCACCGTTAGGTACTTGTCGATATGCACAAACCATAGCAGCAAGTGAACTGATGCAAGAACAACATTGGAAACTGTGTTACCTGAAAGGTGCCCATGAACACAATAGCATACTGGGACCATGGGCCAGCCATGTACAACGAGCCTGGGTTTCATACAAAGCACAGTGGATCTGAACTTTGCAACAAGTATTTGGGCAAGCTGCCAAGAAATAGCGATACCCCCTTCATGAATTACCTCACGGTTGACAATGCAACCAAGAGGAGGAGTGTGGTGGAAAAGGAGAAACAGGACATGGTTGTACTCCATGGCACTGCCAGTCTACATTCTCACAAGCCCATTGACGTGCGCTATTCATTTTAAAGATTCACCATTCTGCCGCTCAGCTTAATTTGAAATGAAAGGCAGACCATACAATTCAACCTAATCTAAGGAAGATATTTATGCAACAGGTATCAATGCTATAATAGCATGGGCACATCCTGGTAGCAATAAAAAAAGGTTGTCAATGCTGGCTGGCAGGAATGAATACCAGGAAATGAGTGCCATGCCAATACAGGTACAGTCAGCAAGAACAGTTAGCTAGTTTTCTATGAGCAGATGCATCAGTGCGTTTACTTTGAGAAGAAATCACAGTCATCTCATAACTACACGCTTTCATCATCTGCATCTAGTTTACCCAGGGCTTGAAGCAAGTCACTCCATGCAGATAGAAGGCTGAAATTAACTTCTTGAAACACGAATCACCGGCTCTACCTCCAACACAGGTGTCTCAACTAGCTAAACTGATAAAAAGTGCTCTTACTTTAGATCGTATTCTGCATGCTCCAAAGTCAATCCCAAAATTAAGTAACAATGAAAACAACTGATAGTGCTGGCAACAAATACCCACCTGGGTTACACGAAAGGTCAGTGTTGGTCCTCTTGGTAGACGGGCGACTTTCTGTGGGCAACAAGAGGGAGACAGATTTTAAGGTATATCAGTAAATGATAAACAGGGGTCAATCCATGTCACTAGCACACCATCATAAAGAATAAAGACAACTGTTTGCTTCTAGAGCGGTGTGTTACGTTAAGGGGATAAAGGCTGTGATGTAAAACTGTCACAAATGGCAATTACCTGCAGCAATAACGCTAGATCGCTAAGTATAATTGCCCCCTCCTTCCCTTAGTACTGGATGCATCAGTGCGTTTACTTTGAAACAAAATCATTGCAAACTCAGAATATTATATCTTCATCATCTGCATCCAGAGGTCACTGCGTGGCACTAAACAGTTTTCAGGCTCATAAACTGTGTACAATAGTCAACTACAAGAATACATCTCCACACTATTCAGGGATCACGTGAGAAGAGGCCACACAGTTGAGGCAACATTTTTTGTGTGACTTACAAAAAGAGCAAACTCGTCAGAGAAACAGCTAAAGTGAATGGAAGAATGAAATAAATACCATCAAGACAAAATACTTAATTAGTCTGAAGAAAGGAATTGGGGAGGAACGGTGGCCAGGTAAGCCAGTAGACCATTCGTAACTGCACCCGCACACATCATTTTTGGTAGACCAAATGTAAATGTGTAAATGTAAATGTGCTGGACTTGTAAAGCGCACAGCTGCCCGTAAGCGTCCCGGCGCTTGCTTAGGGAACCCGTCCTGGTATTCCCCTGTGAGAAACCACGGCAGGGTGTCCACAAGGTGAAAGCCAGGCATCCCGCCGCGAGGGGCCGTAGTGGAGATTAAGCAAGCTATTGCCCAGAGTCGCAGAGTGTGACCCCGTGAGTTGAGTAGGCACCAGAGCGAGAATTGTCGAGTCCGTGGAATTTTGAGCCCGAGACCCGCCGAGGCGGGGAATCGAACCCTGGTTCACAGTCGATCTCAGCTTCTGGGTCTGCCGCCTCTAACCACTGAGCCACGCTTCTCCTGTGATATCTTGTGATATCAGAGTAAATTCATTCCTATCATATGGGTTTGTCATATACTCTCCTTTTTTCGTATTATCAACAAAGATCACACTGCAATATCAATCTACTGCATCATTTTCTCTACTATGTCACTTACAGGGTTAGTGTATGATATACAGTGGTGTACTGGTATATTTACTTCAGTCTCTTACAGTGGCGAAAGGCCATATTTTCTCAACTCCCTGTGGATTTTGTTAATTTTTTAAAGGCAAGCTAACAACGCCAACTATAGTCTTAGCATGGCTGGAATACAACTACTATTAAACAACTAAGTAGAAAGTGCAACTACAGGATTTCCTCTCACTAACGAAGATCAAACTTAGACTCACAACACTGCGATTTCAATCATAGGCGCAGGGCACTGATTCTTTCGGCATCAAATTATGATATTAACTTTAGCTTACTGAGTCTACTTCGCCGGAGGAACTAACTAACTCAATATGCAAGCGTAATTGTAAGTAAGTGCTTTGAAAAGGGAACAACGCAGCAAAATATGGGTCAAATTTTACTCATGGACTAATCGACAACAGTCACTATTGAAAATAAACTCCTTCATACACATGCACTGGTAGGATAATAAACGAGATCACATTATTAACGTTAAATAAAATAACAGCTAAACACTGCTTCAATTTTAAGTAAGGCTTTGCCCACTAGAAAAAAATGTATACAGCGCTAAGCGTTACAGGAAATTGCTACAAAAAATATATTTCTCAAAGCGGAGCCTACCTAAGACATCTGCAGATGTGGCAGTTTTCACAGCTTCGTAAAGGTGTCTACTGATGTAGACTATTAGCAAGAATGTCCTCTCTCAGACCCATACTGGCGTTCAGAGTGCAGACAGGTGCTAGTGATAGAGGTCATTTGCCACTAGTATCCTTGCTCCGCTCTACTATGGCTCCTCTGAAAACTGGGCCAGTACAACCCTTTCCGCACTTTAATTATCAGGGTACTGAAAGCCAAGCATCACACGCTTCACAGAAAGCTAGAGTGGGGGAGAAGTACTCAGAACTCAATAGGCAACCAACACACACAAAATTACTTTGTCGTGCCCAGTGCTCAACGTTTATGAGAAAGAAAGTACTTTAAGTGCACAGAAAGACAAGATACCCAAATAGGAACGTAATACAGAGTTGTAATCCAAGTTGCATCAAAGTGCTACACTCCCTGCTTCCCCGACATTTTTTTTCTCGCTGCATTGGTCAGGATCCCATGACTACAATCCCCAACACACTACAAGACCTTAGGCAAACTGGGATGGACAAAACCACACCACTTTAGAAATGTGTGTTCTAGGAACCAAGAATTTAAGTTGAATTAGGTCTTTGAGGCATTCTTAAAATCACCTTAAGTTGCAGAAGTTGTGGCGCGTTTGGCAGAGTGAATAATTTTTGTGAAGAAGTTATCTGCCCTGTTACAATTCTAAAAGGAAGCAAAGCCACAGGCCCTGAATTCTGCATGCCTTTCCTGGATTTTGTGTCACCCTAGTACAATGTTATAAAATGAAGGGAAAGACCCTGACAGAACAAGCAATATATCTTGTTACCAGACCCTTGCAATGGGCACTATTCACCTTTAAGTATCCAGGCATACAATTATACCACAAAAATGTAATCCTTTTGATGGGCAACATGGGAAGAGCTATCAGACCACTTTGTTCACAAGTCGTCTTCCGGATCGCCCTTCCCTTATCCATCACAGGCCAAATTGCCCCTGCAGCTCCAATAGGTAGCTTATCGTCTGGCCGGGCATCACCAGGAAGAGACAGGTCTCTCACAAACATAACTGCAAGTTGGTACCAGGAGCCTTCTTTCCAGGATCTCCAATTCCAAAATCGCTACTTAAAATAATTCCTTCCCTTGCAATATACAAGTGAAATCTTACTCCCCAACACTACAGCTCAGTATACTAAGACCTCGGTAACAAGCTGCATTGGAGGAGGCGGACATTAATACAATTTGAGACGTGTTCTCTGAAGGGGCTCTCGCAAGCTTGGATGACCTCTGCAACAGATTTGTTCTGCAGAGAGGTTATATGGGACCATTAGGCAAGCAGAAGTTACACACTGGAACAATAGGGACCAAGAGAATAATACCAATCAACTGATACACACCTTGCATACAACAGGTCATGGCAGGTGCCTGATTGCACAGACTTTTTAATCCTGCTAACCAAAACCCAACTGGATATTGCTGCACTTAAAAACCACATGGGAGGCGACACTAGGTAGTAATAAAGTAGCTCTGAATTGCAGCAAATCCTAGAATATCATCATATGGTCTCAAGAATTGCTCGTTTTAAATGCACATAAATCTCAATACTACACAGATCTTATATAACTCATCAAAGGCTACATCTAATATTCCCCTTCCTAGCGGATGACTCCGCTGCAGTTCTGAACCATGTTTTGGATGTGCCCATGCTTCAAAACAATTCTGAAGGGTGGTATTAACTAGCATTGATCTGTCGCTTTGTTTGCTCTGTTCCGTATCGGCTGCCACACACTAAGTGCTCAGGACGATTACCGGGAATCTTTCTCCAGCTGCAGCGAGACGCTCGATCGAGCCTAACGCGCAGGCGCGCTCTCACAGCTCCTGCGGCTCGCGTCTCTCGCGTCTCTCCGCCATCATCGAAGGAACCCCGCAGCAGTCAGTAGATGCGGGGAGGGAAGGAAACATTCCCACAACGCCCAAAACACTTCCCCTGGGGAGAGGATACACGGAAGTTCGGCGGGACGGAGCTGTAAGGGCTTGTTAGCCTGCGAGCCTGGGGGAAGACGAATCTTGGCGAACCTTGGCTGCAGACCCCGCAGGCGCTGGAGGAAAAGGCGCCAATAAAGAGCTCAAATACGATTATTGATCCAGTAGCCGGGCAGAAGGAGGGCCCTGGCAAATCTGTGTACCCAGGCGCTGATTGGACTACACAGTAAGGCTTTGTGGAACATTGGACCCTGACATGTGGTTTTGAGTGTGTGTGACGGCAGACCGAGGAACAGAGGTAAGTGGGGTGTAGTCTATCCAAGTTCTACCCGTGATTTAAATACGGGAAAATTGTAAGTTTGGTCCCCCAATACAAAAAAGCTAAGCCTGGGGAGAAGGAGTTGCTCTCCCCCGTAACAGCGGGAGTGGAAGGAAATACCATCATTCCAGGCCTTATCAGTGCTAACCCGAGACCGGAGAAGGAATATAAATTAACAAAAATGGCACCGGCTAAAACAAGAGGCCGTAATAATTTAAAAACGGGGAAAAAGCCAGAGAAGAAGTCCTCGGAGTCCGGGGATGATAATGAGACAGGTATTCCGGATGCAGTGCTAAGTGAGCCAACAAGAAAAAAGAAACAAGCCTTAAGAGTTACCCAATCCTTGTTACTAACACCTACATCTGTGAAGCTAAAAGGAACAAGCAATGACTCGTCAGTATCAAACCCAATTAAAGTCTTTCTGGAAAATCACTTTAAGGGGAAGGATGTAATCAGTAAAGAGCCAAATACTGTCATAGATATAGACATAAACTCTGAGTCTAGGAGCGACGATGTCTTAGCCTCCCTGAATCAGTCCACCCTTAATTTATCAGGAGTACTGCTGAACCCACGCTTGTCTTCTTCACCTAGATTATTCCAGCAATCACTTGAAGGGGATTTAGAGGACGAAGGAGATGACGTATCCATACATGCTAATGGTCTAAGCGCAAATGTTCTAAATGGAACTATGAAGCAACCTAAGGAAAATGTGGACGCGAATGTACATGTGAACTGCTCCCTTGATCTAGGAAATGAACATCTAGGAAAGGAACATTTGCAATCACCACTGCATGGGCTTGAGGTTACAGGAGCCTCAAGCACCTCTATGCTTGAGGTTATGTGGATCCTCCAAAAAACCCTGCAAGGCTTGCTAGAGGTTTCCATTGTAAATAACGATCTTTTAAAAATTCAGGGGGACCAGTCTAAAGCAATCTTGGGTGAGCTGACCCAAATTAGAGGTTTAATGCCAGCCCTAAATGGAAGCCAGGTGGGGGACGGCAGTAATAAGGCGGAGGAAGATGTGCTAGGGGCCCCAAACTTAATGAAAGAGGAACCATCAGTATATATATCTAGGCAGCCAATGATTGTAAAAAAATGGGGGGAAATGAGATATCATACGGGTAGATTCCCGAGAAGGGAGGCTACTCGTATAAAAAGTTGCCTAGAAAAAAATCCTACCACGATCTTGAGTAGAGGGAAAGGAGAAACGAAGGAAGTAGGAGGTAACAAGGGGGTAAAAATTCAGAGATCAAAGGTGAATAATGTAAAGCCACAAATGGAACAGAAAGAACAATGGAACAGTTCAGTAAAATCAAAGCCTAATAAAAGTGGGGTGGCTCCTATAACAAGGGAGTTAGAGGTTATAGAGGAGGAAAGTATGAAAAGGAAGCCCTCAGGATCTCGAGAAACGCCAAGGTGCAGCAGGGCCGCGATTGATGACAACAAGAGGAACCAAATGTCTATGAAAAGGGAAGCTACCTCAAAGGGGGTTAACCACGGGGTCAGGCAAACAGGCTCTAACGATCTATGGATTTTCCTAAAACCCGAAAATGGTGGTAAAGGGGGGAAAAAAGCTAGGAAACTACATCCATTAAATCGATCTCAGCTTTTATACACAATGGGTAAATGTGCAAGTCTTAGGAGTATTGGTACATCGGACCTCAAAGAAGTAGGTTTTGTTGCAAGCAGCACAGGAGAAGAGGCGACTAAAGTCCTCTTCCATTCTGCTTGGGTGAAAGAAGCGGTGGAAAAAGCGAAAAATGAGTTACAAAAGGAGGGGATCAGACTGATAAGGAAGGAGGAAATTCAGGGAAAGTACTTCCTGACAAACCATGCCGGTCTAGGGTTACGGCAGATAAGATTAATTAATTCGAACTGGAATAATAAGGAGAATATTGCAATCACTGTAACTGACTGTGAAGCTGCAGGGTATGGGGAAGGTATATATGCTAGAAATAGATATGAAGTCCTAGCACCCCTAGAATCTAGGGAGTACGATGAGGAGGGATTTCTAAGCGAAATCGATTAGGAGAATGGGTCGTCACACAGCCTTTCAATTCTATCATGGAATATAAATGGCTACAAGAAAATATCGGCACAGATCGAGTTCGATAAAATTATAAAGAGTAATGACATTGTGTGCCTTCAGGAGACATGGCTGTGTGACGATACCCTAAATTCCTTGGTTGTGGAAGGATTTGCCCAACACTCTAAAGCAGCAAAGAAAAATAATTTGGGGAGGCCATCAGGGGGTCAATTAACGCTAATCTCCACACAGATAGTCAGGAGGGTTGAAAGGTTAAAACTACTTAGTGATTGGGCACTAGGTTGCAGAATATTATTGCAGAAGGCAGATCCCAGATATGAGGGAATATGCATTATAAATGTGTATATACAGAAGGGAAAGGCCCACGAATATAAGGAGAATTTGGGTAAACTGAAAGAAGATCTGGAGTCAACTAGTGCCAAGCATCTGAAGGATTTAGTACTAGTAGTAGGTGATTTTAACCATAGATTGGACCCCAAAAAGGTAGATAGTTGGCACAAAGAATTGCTAGAAGCATATAACATTGAAGCGGCACTCTTTCCAAGGGGGGAGCTCTCACAGCAGGATGAGTCATTTAGTCAGCTAATGGGGTCCTTGGGCATGGTATGTGCAAATGGTAGATTTCAGCAAGACCAGCCCGCGGGAAAGACTTTTGTGAGGGGCCAGCAACCTTGCCCAATAGACTATATGTTCTGTCAGGCCTGGTGCTTTAATCAAATAAGAAATTTTGAGGTGGTGAAAACGACAGGTAGTGACCATTTCCCTTTGAAGTTAGAAATACGCATCCCGAAATGTAAACGTAGAGAGAGAGTTCTACAGGTCCATGTGGATTACCCCAAACGATTAACAACCTGTATATCAGATGAACAGATAGAAAAGCTTGGGCTAATCCAACAATCAATCCCAACTGAAGAAATTCAGTCTAATGCAGGAATCCCGTGGTTTGAATTGACCATAGGTAAGCTGGCAGATTCTCTCAAGAAGGAATTCAAGGTAAAAAAGTCAGGTCTGAGCAGCTATGTAGTTAATAAAAATAGGAAACCCTGGTTTGACGAAGAATGCAGGATAGCTAAGGCCCTGATAAGACAGAAGGAGAGAAGAGTAAGGGCCATGTTTAAAGTGGACCTATATCAGACACTTCAGCAACTAAGGTTAAAGTATAAAACATTAATACGGAATAAAAAAAGAAGGTATGAAGAGAAATGTTGGGCAAATATGTTGGAGGTGATTGAATCCAAGGATGTGAGAGGGTTCTGGAAATTAGTCCAAGAGAGTTTGGGCGGTAAAGCCGGTTCCCTCGCTTGTAAGGTCCCGGAAGATGATTGGGTAGGCTATCTGGAAGAAATCTATGGAAGATGGCCGACACAACCAATACCGGGAACCTTAGGTTGGCCACGGATGAGATAAAGGACCATTTTACCCCAAGGTATATAACGGAGATTATAGCTAGTTTGAACCTTACACGTGCCGCAGGACCAGATAACCTCCCAGCAGTGATAATTAAAACGAGGCCTGAATGGTGGGCAGAGTTCTTTGCAAAGATGTTCCTGGTAATCCTGGATACGGGAATCATCCCAGAAAGTTGGAAGGGTGCAATTATTAGGCCTATTCATAAAAAGGGTAGCCACACAATACCGAAAAATTATAGGCTTATAAACCTCCTCGATATAGGGGAAAAAGTCTTTGCAAAAGTAATTTTAAATTTATTAAAAGATTGGGCAGAGGAAAACCAAACCATCCCCCCGGAACAGGGTGGGTTTAAAGCCGGCCACTCTACTATCGACCATTGTTTTGTTCTTTGGGCCATAGCACGGAAGTCAATGGAATCGCGGGGTAGGTTGTTCTGTTGTTTCGTTGACTTCCGTGCAGCCTTTGATCTAGTGGACCGGGAGCTGCTGTGGGAGGCCCTGATTAGTCAGGGAATTCCTAATGATATACTGCGGCTGCTTCAAATGCTCCACACTAAAAACTGGGCACAGATAATTTTAGACATAGATGGTAGTCTATCAGGGAAAATAGAAATTGGAAATGGTCTGCGTCAGGGATGTGTATTAGCTCCCCTATTGTTCTCCTTGTTCCTAGCAGACTTACCATCAATGTTGGGGAACACAACTGGGGCAAGCCCGAAACTAAATGGCAAGCAGATAGCATGCCTACTCTACGCCGACGATCTGGTGATTATGGACCAGACCGAGGTTGGCTTGCAAAGAAAATTAAATGCTTTCAATGACTACTGCTTAAGAAAAAAACTTGTGATAAATATGGATAAGACCAAAACATTGAGCTTTGGCCGGAGGAAAACTGAGTTCTCATGGTGGATTGGGTCAGAAAAAGTGCAATCAGTATCAGAGTATAGATACTTGGGGTTATGGTTCCAGCAGAATTTGAAATGGAATACCCACTTAGAGGCATCTAAAGTAAGAACCTCTGCATCGATTAGCGGTCTGAAATTGTTTAACAAAGCCTATGGTGCTATGACCGACAAACCAGTACTAAAAGCCTATGCTGCTATTGTACCCCCACAATACTTGTATGGTGCTGAATTGTTGTTCCTAAGTGGTAAGGAAAACTGGGATGTGGAAGAAGGCAAAAACCTAAAAAAGTTATTTACGCTCCCTCAGTCAGCAATGGTTCAGGCAGTAAGACTGGAACTAGGCCTGACTTCATGGGGTATACAAGTTGGTATGGCCCTTTTGCGCTTTTGGCAACGCCTAGAAATAGGCGCAATTACCAAAATATCTCAATGGGGCAAAAATGAAATACAGGACAGCGAACTAAAATGGGCAAGAGAGACCAGGGGGAAAGTAACAAAGCTATGCTTGAAGATGAGAGTTAATGTGTGCCCTACTGTCTCCGTGGCTAATATTGATAAAAAGTTACTCAGGTCAACGGGAAAGGAAATATCGCATGCACAGGACAAAATCTATCTTGCAAGTAAAACCTCGACCTGTTTTATGATTGATGCATGGAATAATGTTTATTGCTTCCCCTACATAGATAAGTTACCGGACCGTCAATTACGAAATGAGGTTCTGAGGGCTAGAATTGGGGTTAACCCTTGTTATATGAACAACTCGGTAAAGCGGGCCATGATCAATGAGGAGGGAAGCTGTACTTGCTCTTTAGGGTCCAAATGTGATATGTTGCATATCTTATTTGATTGTCTGAAGTTTTTGGACTTGCGTATCAAATTTTTAAAACCAATCCTTATGAAATATGAGATTAAAACTCGGACCCAGGCTGTGACACTGATGACAGAAATGTCCCACTTAAATATTGCTGTGGCAATGGGGAAATATATGCAAAAAGTGAAGGCAGTTTTATACCTTTTAAACGAGTTTTAATAATTAGTATTTTTAAAATATGTTTTTAGGGTGTCTGTGTGTAATGAAATGTTTTATTTAACTTTTTTGGATGAACTTTTTATCGATATGTATTGTTTGTGGACCAACGGTCCAAATAAACGTGAAATAAACTTGACTTGACTTGAGCTGGCCACATGGAACTGATGTTTCCACTTCTGCACATTGCCTCCTGGGTCATTTTCCCATACCCAAAAGCAAGAAAGCCGCTACCAGATTTCATCTTCAGTGATCTAGCCCCCAATGAGTACACAATTGAGTAGTGAGCTTTAAACACACACCTGAAATATACTGGCATCCACAGACCCATACACCTTCACCCAATGGCATGTAAAACAACAAGAGAGATGATTGCTTAAGATCCAATTAGTCATAACGATGGCCAACTTATGCTCCACTCCCTCCACACTTACATGTTGATGCGATTCCCAGTTAGACTAAGCCATAAAGGACCTGAAAGTAATTCTGAGGAGTCTGTCCCCATTTACACTTAGGCATGAAGCGTCATCCCATAGGAGTGGGTGAGATGGGTGGAGTTTTAACACTGTTAGGATAGTTCCTTAAGCATCCGTCGATTAGAACTGCAATACCATGTTATGTTGTTTATTGTGTGATAAATCAGAACACATTGACTATAACAGCTGTATGGTACCACTAAAGTCTTTATAATTATAATACGGGAAAATAAACTATAGTCTGCTCTGGCAACCCCAGCAAAATAATATAATATTGTGGACTTACAAATCCATACGCTAGAGGAGATGCTTCATCTTGTTATCTATGAATCCACTCAGATCAGAATCTTTCTCAAACTCTGTAAAACTTTGTGAGAAAGTGGCTCTATATATAGTGGACAATAATGAAGTACAGTGCGTATAGAGTCCACAAACCCCAAAGGTATAACAGAGGTTAAAGTCAGGACTGACCTTACTCTCAAAAATGGTAGCTTGGTTGAGCAGTAAGGCAGTACCAGAGGGCAGTGCAAAGCATTTGGTGTACACACAGTCAGCAAAGGATTTCACACGCTCAAAGACTGAACTCCAGGCCAATGGTTGTTATACCCAAAGATATAGTTGTTTTATTTTTAGAACCAACAGGCATAAAAATATACTTTGCTAGATATGAGAACTCTCATGTAATTACTTTGCAAGGAAGCAATGAAGTTGGTAAACACAATAGGTACAAAAGTCTAGACACACTTTAGCATTGAGCTCAATGAATTGTTACCATAAAAGTACAGTTGATTACAGTACAGATTACTTTAGTAGTTCCAGGAGTAGATCCTAGATTCAGTCCTGGGGTCTAAGCTGAAACCAAGTTAGGAAAAATGTTTTAGTTACTGTGGTGAATTTTCATTAATATAAAGCGGTTTTAAAAGTTCACACTTAGAAACTTTTCAATGACAATCTGGCAATGTTATTCAATGGGAGAAAATTCAGGTTGCAGGTAAAGTATGATCGCGTTACTTTTGTAATCCAGTACTGGGCTTCTAGGGCCAGCACTGGGGTCTGAACTTAAAACAGGTAGGTAATTGCGTTTCAGTATTTCGTATGATTTTTAAAGAATATTTCAAGTTTTCAAAAGTAGGCACGAAGAAGAAGTTTCATAGAAAAACAGACAATGGGTTCCTATGGAGAAAATACAGATTACCAGTAAACCCGGTAAGTATTACTTTTGCGGTTCAGTACTGGGCTGCAAGGTACAGTACTGGCTTCTTGCCTGCTTGCAGGGGAGTACTGCGGAATTTGGACTTTGGCTGATTTTATACGAATATTTGCAGTTTTCAAAACTTCACACTTAGAAAATATTCACGTCAAAATGGGTCAATGTTATCCAATGGCAGGTACGCGAGTTACCGATTTCCAGGTGAGTACTTGGCTGGTGAAGTTAAGGTTCTGGGTGTAGACTCAGGGGTCCCCCGGGGTCAGGTAAGTATAGTCGGTTCCGCCCCAGCAGCGCAGGGCCGGCTGCAGAGGTAGGTAGGCCCAATGATATCCAATGAGGGAAAGGGGGCCTTCGGTTTGTTGGCTGCTGGCTAGCAGGGCACGCGTCTGTGGGAGCGGAGCTCCTGGTCACTTGCTCAGGGCAAGGTGGGGGGAAGTAGGATAGGACAAAGGTGGCACAGCCAGCGGCACTCTGGCGGCTGGGTGCGCGAGCCGTCTGACGCTCAATGTTATCCAATGCGAAAGGTCAAAAAGGAACAAAGGCTGCAGGCTCGGGGACTGAGACTCTCCAGGGGCGACCAGTACTTCGAGAGGTAAGTTGGGATCTTGGAGCACAGGTAGGTACCCCAAATGAGACACAGGGGGTTGTAGGGCGCAGGGGTGTCTTTGGGTGTCGGAGAAGCTTACCCTCGGCTGGTCGTAGTTGGGGTGGCCCCTGGTTCTGAGTCTGCAGGCGACGGCTGGTACGTCGAGGAGGGTCTTTGGGCAATGGACCTCGGGTACCAGTCGCCAGGGGGACGTCCTTGTGGTCTTGGTTCGGTTGGGCCCGGCCCGGGCTCGGTGGGTGCAGAGTAGGCTGGTCCGGAGCTTCCTGGTTGGCACCAGGTGGGTTGTTGCAGCAGAGCCTCTGCTGATGGGAGTCCCAGTCTTTAAGAGGGTCAAGGCAGGCAGGTCCTTTGGGTGTCCCAAGGTTGCTGTCCGCAGGAGTCGCCGGGATTAGGCAGGAGCAGGTTCCAGGATCGACAGACCAGTAGGGCTCCGGCCAAGTCAGTTGTTGTCGTCCTGTTAGCGGCTGCACGGCGGGTCTTCTTGATCGTATTTCTTTTTTTTGTATCTGGATCTGAGGAAGGAAGGTTCAGGGAGTCCCTAAATACTGAATTTAGGGGCGTTACAGGTAGGGCAAGGACAGGGACCAATGGGTCCCTGTCCTGGGGTGAGTACACCCCCTAGTCTGCTCCTCTCTTGTGGGAGGAGGCAGGAGCCTAGCTGGGATTGGGCAGGGCTCCCCATCTACAAGATGGCCGGAGCCCGGGGTCGTGCTTCACCTCTTCTCCCCCACCCGAGGGGTGGGGTTGGCACAGGCTGGCACACCCCTCTTCATGACGTAGTTTTTCCCACCAGAGTGAGGGTTAGAACTGGTGGGGGCCAGTTGCTGGGTACAGAAAATGGTCTGGATAAGCTCACAGAGGTGGCATGCCTTTGAAGTTTCCCCCTGCCCATCCTGAGGGAGGAGACCTAGCACCTCGCCCAGGATGTGCACTGTTGCAGGCCCAGGAGAGCGGGGGGCTCTCCACCCAGGGATCCAGCAACATGTCTGTTGTGTGGCTGCCACTGCAGCCACTCAGCCCAGACGTTAATTTTAGGTTAGGATTTCAGAGGGCATCTCTAAGATGCCCTCTGGTGCATTTTACATTAAATCCCACACTGGCATCAGTGCGGGTTTAATGTGCTGAGAAGTTTGGTACCAAACTTGTCAGTCTTTAGTGTAGCCATTATGGTGCTGTGGAGTTCGTAATGACAACCTCCCAGCACCATATACTCTTAATGGCATCACTGCACTTACAGTGCCCAGGAATGGCCCTGGGTACTGTAGGGGCACAGGGCTCGTGCCCCTATGCCCACACCTCTGGCATAGGGCACCCAGCTAGAGGGGTGACTGAAGTATGCTAGGGCATTGGGTTCTGTGGGCATGGCACACAGGGATGTGTGCCATGTCGACTCTTGGTTTAGTTCTGTACTTAGGCACACAGCCTGCAAAGGCAGGGTGTGGATGCCAGGGTACAAGGTCCCTGAGGGTGGCACAATAAGTGCTGCAGCCCTCAGGGTTCTTCTATGGTCACCATGACCTGGGTACCTAGGGTACCATTTACTAAGGGCTGACAGGTGGCCAGAGATGCCAATTGGGTTTTTAGTTTCAGCACAGTTTTAGGGAAGGAACACAGGCCCTGGGTACCTGGTTGGCAGGAACCCAGGGCACACTCAGTCAAAGCACATCAGCAGTTCAGAAAAAAAGTGGGGGCATACCAAGGCAAGAAAGATGGCACTCTCTCACAAACTTGTACTGCTGTACCATATAGAAAAATCAACAGACCTGATGCACTTGGGAGAGTTGGGGCAGGTGGCATTTGAAAACCTTTTACATGCTTTTTACATGCTGCCCCAAAAGAGGAAGAGATTTGGAACTGCTTCAGGCAGATGGCGTCACGAGAGTCTTGTTGATAATGGCGTACAAAAAGGAAGGGTCATGCCACAAATAAGGCACAGAAGGGTTTTTTTTATTTTCAATTTGGTGTGATGCAGCTACTAAAAAAAGTTGCCATACATTTTTTTTGTTACAGGCGTGCCACTATTATTCAAAAGGTGTAAAAAAGTTATTCTCTCACCAAACTGCACTGGAGCTTGAGGACATTTCTCTATTGACGCTTTATTGAAGATCATTCTGATTACCCAACTGTTGGGTGTCTTCAGCTAATTCTCGATCTTCACACTGAATTCTTAGAAAGCGACATTTCAATAACACTTCTACTTACAAAATTGACACCAGTTGAGGTTTTGCTGAATACGAGGAAATGAGTCACACCGAGAGGACCAGCCACTGAGACAAAGTCTTTGAGAGCATTCTTCTTTCGGACCTAAAACCACCATCGAGCAGAACAACAAATAAAGAAACAATTAGGAATGAATAAGTCACACACAACAGTGTAATTATAAACCAAAAGATGTAGTTTCAGCTACAAAAACGAGCAAAGCAAACTGAGAAAATAAACTATTCTACAAATTAGATTTTTCTGACCAAATTCAAAGGGCCCTTCCTATTTCAATAAACAAGGCAAGGGATAGGGGCTTTTTCCCCAAATCATGTTCAGCTTGTTTATCGAGTTTATGTTTTTAATTTGCACTCTGATAATTGAACAAATGTTACTTTCCATTATAAAGCAGGACACAAGTACCTCAATGCCAAGAAAAAAACAGGCACAGAGGAACTATACCCAACAGACATGAGTAACAGAAGAGTTGAAAATAAGATGACGAACTCCGAGTGAGTTGTTCACCTACACTTAGATGTTACGCTACGATTTGTTTGTTAACAGTCTACCACTACCAGTTACTATTTAGGCACTGAGATCAATGTTGCTGTGAGGGAATTTAGGGGAAGTGGACTAAAGACTGGCACAACTGAGCAGCGACACTGGACGTGAAAACAATTCAGCATCAACATTACTTTGGGAAAGAGTAAAACCTTTCATGGATGCATCAGTGCGTTTACTTTGAAAGAAGTCACAGGTACCTCAGTCTACATATGGCATCATCATCTGCATCCAAATCAGCTACATTACTTGTTTTTCATCGATGTGCGAGGACAGTGGACAGGTAGGTAAGCATGCAAGTAACTGAGATACATATTAGGTACAGAAATAAAAGCCCTAGCAATTTTTAAAGTTGAATTAAATCTTGGAATTATTTGAGCATGCCAAAAAACATGCCTTGCGAGTATGTTCGGCAACAACCCTGTCGCATGGATCAATTTTGAAGCAGTCATGCAATAAATGCATTGTAGTATTTCTACCAACTACTAACAATAGGAACGTTCGTTCACTGCCAATGTGCAACGATACCCTCACTGGGGCACACTTTAAACACTCATAGATAGTGTACCTTAAGTGAAGTTGCAGTGAAGGGTTCCATCACTCTTTTCATGTTCAAGATGAGTTCATGCACATTCTTGCCAATCTGACCCCGGTGGAACACAAAGGAATGTGGCACAGACGAGTACTCCTCCTTGGCAACATGGATAGCACTAGCCCGGGACTTCTTCTGATTTTTCGTCTAGAAGAACAAGAATGAACAGGTTGAACAGATCTATTAAGTCAATGAACAAGGAAATGTCATTGTTTTTAAAAGTTAATCAGTATTGCAGACCCCAGCAATAAGCAAAGTAACTATAACTTGCGCCCTTTCCATGCACTGTTAATTGACCCACATAGTCACTCATGACCTGTTCTATGACCTCAGTGATATCATCACTGACATCTGAAATTACACCATTGATGAAAACGCTGTTCATGGCGGGGGCACAAGATATAATTACGTCAAGTAACTATAACTGGTGAATGTCAACGGTTTTGCTAGTTTAAAATGTTATGTTTTAACTGACTTTCACTTACTTAACTATAATGGGCCTTTAAACTGTGTTTTTTCCCCCAGAGAATTTCTACTTTTTTTTTTAATATAAGGCATGGTTAATATATAAACGGTGACCAGAGCCGCTAAGCCACATAATGCAGCCATAACAACTAACCTGCATTCCCAAGCTGTAGAGCAAAAGCTTCAGCTCTGGCTATGCTTAAAAATATCAACAAGTTTTACAGGGGTAATTTTTCGTGGAATCTACATAACATAGGGTTTAGTATTTCTAGGTGGCTACTGTACTCCCTGCAGCCACCCACATGTAAAAATATGCCGCTGGTGGTGCCCCAGTCCAGATTATTGCACCACTATACACTCAAGTTTAAATTAGCTCACAAAGGGCATTATGGAACTCTTCTTTTCAGAGCAATGAACAGTAAATGAGCTGCACCGGCGACTATTCTTTCTGGAATTTTATTTGGGGGGGGGGGGTAATTATGTTTGTAGGTGTCCTGGCCCCCCATGGGGCACCTACACCTTTTATCTTGGGGGCCACAAGGGTAACCCCAGGGCCCCCACTAATGCCTTTGCCCGTTCACTGTGCAGCACCCATTGTGGGTGCTGCCGAGTGACTGACATTTTCTTTTTTTAAGTTCCCCCTCTCTGGGCTTCGGCCCCCTCCTCATTTTACAAAAATAGAAAGAAAAAAAAAAACACAGGCACCGGTGGAAATCGGTCTTTGGGGAGAAGTAAGCTTTTGGGGGTGCGGGGGATTGGGGTTGTCATGCCCTGCACCCCATATGCTTTTTCACCTTTTTGCAGGACAGGTGACCATGTCCCAGAATCCTAAAATGGCTGCCCCCAAATCCTTATTGAAGTGGTGGCAGCAGTCAATCAGATCATATATTTTGATCTGGTGGCTCTGCGAATCCTCTGCGGTATGAGATATAAATACATTTTGAACCTTATTTCTAAAAAAAACAATGAACGGATTTACAGCAACCACAACAAGCACTGGTAAATGCAATAGGTTTCGGCTATGTGATTAATATTTTATTGTTGTAGGTTTTAGCTTGGTGAGCAGGTGTAAGACGGATATGGTAAACTAATGTTTGAACAGGTGATAGAAAGGGATAAAGAGAGAAAATCAATTTAGGAAAGCACAAGAGAATGAGCGGCTGAGGAAGTAAGCAAGAAGATATGTAAGGATTTATGAAAAAAGAAAGTGTCAGCGAGCAAGTAAAAAATCAAAGAAAAGAAAGGAGTGAAATCTGGGTAGTAAAAAAAAAAACAAAAAAAAAAAACGGAAATGTCGAGTTTTAGATTAATCAAATAACGTTTTAGGATGTTCCGGCCTTTTGGACCTTATAAGAGTTTAGCCATGCAGTGCATTATCCTGGGTCCTGTGCCGCCTGGAATTGAAGAGCTAGCACTAGCAAGCCTGCATATTTTATTTAATCATTTTTTTAAACGTGCAACAGCAATTCAACATTTAAAGACAAAAAAATATTATTGCCATCTAAGGCTGCATGCATATGGTTGTCCAAAAAAAAAAATGTGCAATCACAAATAAATTAAAAGAAAACACAGATCCCCTAACAGTCCTGGCACTGAAGTGGACTACATTGCAGTGCAAGGGCAGTAAATTGTGTGTGTGTAACAGGTAACGAGGACAGACAGAGCACTGTCAAGAGACCAGACATGGTGATAGGATCAAAACACACTGCCTGGTCGCCTGTACCCAGAACCTGGCCTATGCCACAGTACAAAGTGTTTCTCATAAGAATCCAGGCAATATGAAGGGCGCAAATGACAAGTAACTTGCCTCTTAGTGCAGCAATGACATAACGGGAGTAAGGGGCACGAATATAGATACATGAATATTAATAAATGACAACTTTCAATAGATACCTTTCAATGATGTTATGATACATTAACTTGTGAAGCGTACAAATACCTTCGAGAGTCTTGGTGCTAGCTACTGTTAACGTAAGTGAGACTACTAGTGCATTAGGTGACTATATTGTCTGTAGTACTAGTACGTAGTTAATTAGTCTGTTGTACTATGGTGAAACACCTGTACATCACCGAAATGTGGTTGATTGAATCTTAAAGTGACTGTATCATATGTTTGTACAACATTTGCTGCACGATTACATCATATACGTGTCCGGACCCTTAGAGCAAAGCCAGACCATGGCTTGGCTCGGCTTGCATGCTAATTTCTTCACTTGCCTACCTCTAGAATAGAAGATGCCTTTCTACTAAGCAGGAGACAGCAGTGAATGGCCTACTCCCCCGCAGCCACAGGGGCAGTGGTAGAAGTCACCCATGTAAATGTAAATGTGAATGTACAGGAATTTATATAGCGCAAATCACCAAGCGGTTTCTTAGCGCTTGCTTAGGGAACCAGTCCTGGTATTACCCTGTGAGATAACCCCGGCAGGGTATCCGCAAGGTGAAAGCCAGGCATCCCGCCGAGAGGTGTCGTTGTGGAGATTAAGCAAGCTATTGCCCAGAGTCGCAGAGTGTGAACCCGTGAATCGAGTAGGCACCGGAGCGAGAATTGTCGAGTCCATGGACATTTTTAGGACTCAAGACCCCGCCGAGCCGGGAATTGAACCCTGGTCCCGGGCTGACCTCTGCTTCCAGGTCTGTCTCCTCTAACCAGTGAGCCACACTTCTCCACCCATCGCTTCCATGGCAGGCAGTGGATAGGCAGGAGCAAAAGGGTCAGGAATTAGCATACAGGGACTATCTGTTGGCAGGCAGGGGTAGTCACAGGCCAACAGAGGAAGAACACAGTTAGGGGCAGGGTTAGCAAAGCAGACAGGTGGTAGGAGATGTGGGAGGAGTATAATACGGTCAGGGGGAGCTAGGCAACAGGCATGGACAGAAGTAGCAGGCTGAGAGCACGAAGGGAACACACATGGACAGAAAGGGCACCCTTTGTGCAGGGTCAGTCACAAGACAAACAAGGGAGAGATGGATGTACAAGATACGCTGTTAGAGGCGGATCTGGCTGCAGCATGGCACAGGGAGCCCCGGGTACAGCTCCCTGGAAGAAGGAGCGAACAATGGTCGTGCATTGCTAAATGCAACAGCCAGCAAAAGAGAAAGTTCCCTCATTGGCCACAATTATTCATTACAGGTATGCATCACATTATTTATGTTACAGGCGACAGATACACAACAAGCTTTTTATTTTCTTCAAAAAATATATGAAGTTTTTTAATTATTTATTTTTAGCATCGCTCACAGTGTTAACATATCATAAATCATTTCATGGTTCATACAAAAAAGGGAAGGAATAAAGTGACAATAACTAATCATGAAAAAGACAATTTATACCAATACATATGCCCCTGATAACACACAGTCAATCACAACATACAAACACATACATACTATCATTGCATACACATACACTATGTCTGTAAAAGGAATCTGGGTACTGATCAGCAGTGAGCCCCCTGCCTACTAACGAGTCTCAAAGCTAAGTATGAGACCCTGCACTATGGTCGAAGCGCGTTTCGGTGGCACACGGCCACCTTCCTCAGGACCTCTTCCAGGCAGTTAACACCCACATATACAGGGGACACTTAAAAAACCGTAAATTCTGCTTAATTCTCAAGAGGCAGTGTCATAGGCAAGAACCACGTAGGGAAACTCATGGGTTTATTAATGTCTATATATAGAATATGGGAGTCTCTCTAGGTATCCAACGAATTAATGGGGAGGCGATAACGCGAATCCAGAAGAGCAATTTATGATCATTTTGTTTAACTTAGGATCAAGTGTATTATTCTGATTTATGTACTCATATTACTCCTTTCGGAACCACTTGTCCCTGTGGGAGTCTACTTTATTCCACACTTTGTGCAAGAGCTCAGCTACTTATGTTACCTGATAACATTGATGAATCTTTGTAGTGAGTAGACTGGTACTTCCAAGTCGCCTGTGAGAACTCTTGGACTGTTGAGGATATGAGACGCAGTCCATCTATACCCGGTCTATTCATGAAACATTATCGAAAGGAGTAATATGAGTACATAAATCAGAATAATACACTTGATCCTAAGTTAAACAAAATGATCATAAATTGCTCTTCTGGATTCGCGTTATCGCCTCCCCATTAATTCGTTGGATACCTAGAGAGACTCCCATATTCTATATATAGACATTAACACCTTGGGTGCTAATGGCTTTTCCCCTCCGGTGCTGAAAGGTCCAGATCTGCATTGTTCATGACAAGGTCAGCTCGACAAACGCACAGCGCAGGTAACACCCATGACGAGCTGACCTTGTCATGAGCATGGAAGGGGTTAATAAACCCATGAGTTTCCCTTCGTGGTTCTTGCCTATGACACTGCCTCTTGAGAATTAAGCAGAATTTACGGTTTTTTAAGTGTCCCCTGTATATGTGGGTGTTGACTGCCTGGAAGAGGTCCTGAGGAAGGTGGCCGTGTGCCACCGAAACGCGCGTCGACCATAGTGCGGGGTCTCATACTTAGCTCCCTGCTGATCAGCACCCAGATTCCTTTTTCAGACAGCGTATGTGTATGCAATGATAGTATGTATGTGTTTGTATGTTGTGATTGACTGTGTTATCAGGGGCATATGTATTGGTATAAATTGTCTTTTTCATGATTAGTTATTGTCACTTTATTCCTTTCCTTTTTTTGTATGAACCATGAAATGATTTATGATATGTTAACACTGTGATTATATGCTTCTTATGAATTCTAACCTAAATGAAAAATATATAAATTTGAAAGCGATGCTGAAAATAAATAATTAAAAAACTTCATATATTTTTTGAAGAAAATAAAAAGCTTGTTGTGTATCTGTCGCCTGTAACATAAATAATGTGATGCATACCTGTAATGAATAATTGTGGCCAATGAGGGAACTTTCTCTTTTGCTGTGCTTTAGCTCTTCCCCTCTGTTCCCTGGCCGTACTTGATATTTTGAGGGGGTCCCATCATTACTGCTAAAGGCAACAGCCAGACCACTGCTTGCCAGCTATGGTAATCCTGGACCTATCGATTGATGCTGGCCAAGGTTCGCACTCTACGGCTATTAAGCTGGGGCAGGCCCCCTCGGGCTCAGAGGCATTTTCCACCGCCATTTTCTTCATCACAGATTGGCATAGGCGGCGCCATTTTCTTCATCGCAGAGTGGCGTAGGCGGCGAAAGCAGTAGAAAGAGATACCGTACAGAACTTTATTGGGGCTAGGGTGACCAACCGCCCGTAAATTTCATGGACAGTCCGTAATTTTCACCCTCTGTCAGTGACATCTTTAACGGACGCCATGTGTCCGTAATACTGCTGATTTTGGGTGACCGACAATAATTTTGTGGCTTTCACTCTTCAATGATTGACCAAAACGTTGTGTGGAAAACCAAGGATTGGCTTGAAAGCCTTCAGCCAATCCTAGTGCTCCAGGCTCCACCGCAGGACTGTTTTCATTGGCACAGATGCTTCAGGGCCAATGAGAACAGCTTTTGGGCACCACCTTTACATTACTTTAGTATGTGCAGAAGCACGCTTTCGGTTTTGTGTTTGTAGGGTCCGACTCCTTCATTTTTGGAAGAGTGACGTCGTTTCCCAGGCCTGCAGACTCTCAGCCCCAGTTTCTGGACCACAGTCAGCCATGGACTTTTTTACCCTTTGCAAAAAACGTCTCAAACAGTCGGTAAATTTAATAAATGTGCTTTTTACCGTTCTTTTTCGTGTGTGTGCGTTTATTTCCAGTTCATTTAAGTTTGTCTACTGTTTTCAGTTTCCCCTAGTGTACTCGTTCCTAGGCTCTCTCTAGCTTTCTCTTGCACGTTTCCCCTTCAATCTACGCCTCACTCTTTAGATAGAGGAATGTTTGTTAACGAAGTGAGGGGATACTGGGTCGAAGGTAATGACTTCAGTCACTGTCTTCGCCAATTACTAGGGGTCACAAGTTATTGGGTCCAAAATCGGGGAAATCAAGCTTGATATGGAATTACCAAGTTCAATTTTACATGTCTGTCCCGATTCGAAGCCTTGTGCCTGCATATTCAACGGAAACATTTGTTTTTAACTCTCTGCATTACTGCACTCAGTAAAGCTGGAATCTGGAGAACAATATCCCATCTAACATGAAATGGGCCTCTTAGTCTTCCTCAGAGCAGGAGCAAAATATATCAAGATCACAGCCTGTAATTAGGTACATGATGTTTATGATTCAAGAAACATCAATGTATTTTCGTCTCTAAAGATGAAGATGTTCAGCCTAGCTGTGAATAAATGATGCTTGCTCATCCTTCCTCGGTTTGTCCTTTATCAGCTATTGAGCGGATGATAGTTTGTCTGAATTTAAAAACAATATATGAAAAACCTGTTCCAGTGGGCACCACTCTGCTCTAGAAGAATTCCCTGCCACTTGGATGTGGTTGGGCGATATTTGATGGCGTTTTGCAGGTCTGTAACTGAAGGAGTCTCAACTGACTTTCTTACCTGTTCTATCACTTTTTCACCTGTCTTCCACCGCTCTTATAACCACTTGTCTGTCTCTTTCGCAGCAGTCTTATACCAGGTCCATACCTCTCACCTTTCCTTCTTCCTGCCTCTCCCTCAGCTGTTTTTTTCTAACCTGTGTCTTATCACCAGTTTCTCTTTTTCTTTCTCTCACTACAAAATGACAACCTGTTACTTTATCATCACACTCTCAATTGTCTCCCTTCTTTCATCTGTACTCTCTCACCTGTCTACCACCCTACCCTTTCAGCGGTCTTTATAACCTCTCTTTATTGCACCTCTCTCACATCTGTCTCTCTTTTCTTCCGGTCTCTCTTCGGCATCTGCCTCTATGTAGATCACAACTCTCATACTGTCATCCCATCTCGTCACTTTTCCTTCTCTCTGATTCTTGGCTGTCTGTCACCTGTCTATGTCCATAGCACCTACTGCTGTCACCTGCCTCTTTGTCACAGGTCTATATTTCACTTACACCTGTCGGCCTTCTCTCATGTATTTAATCCCTCTCTATCACGTCCCATCTTTCAGTCTCTCACCTGTCTCTCTTTAGTATCCTCTTCATGCTCTTCCTTCTGTGTTTTTCTCCTCATATCCCCTCATAGTTTTTCTCTATTACCCATTTCTACCCCTATGCTGTACTTCTTATTTCTTGCTCCCTTCATGCGCTCAGGGGGTGGAGGAGTGACAGAGACTACCTTTTACTAGGTTCGACTTTCAGAAATAAATAATTGTTTTGCAAGTGTGTAGCTTAGCTTACAGCCTGCTACTGGTTAGAACTTTCATGACTTTACTTTCAAATGATGTAGGTGAGAGGTATAGAAAGTAAACAAGGCTCATTAGAGCTTTGTGTCACTCCTTTTCTGACACCACCCTTACTCCGCTGATACCAGGGGGGCACCGTTGCACCCATAAATGATGCCCATGGCAAAATCTTGAAAGTTCAAGAACACTTCGGCGGAAAATTTTATGACAAGGGAGTTCAAGAACACTTCTGCGGGAAATTCTATGTCAAGGGATTTGCGCTCCGAGTTTCCAAGTACTGTGGGTGGGAGGGGGAACATCACTTACAACGCAACTTTTACAACGACATACCATTACAACGGAACTTTTACAACTCAAAAACTTTTACAACGCATGTATTTACAACGCATGTTTTTACAACGCAGGTACCTTTACAACGCATACCATTACAACGTAAGTATTGGTAAGTATATAATTATTTTTTAAATGTTATATGTTTGGGGTAAAGGGGTATTTTTAGGGTTCAGGGTCAGTTTTGGGTTTTTGGGTGAAGGGGTATTTTTGGGGTTCAGGGTCAGTTTTTGGGTAAAGGGGTATTTTTGGGGTTCAGGGTCAGTTTTTGGGTAAAGGGGTATTTTTGGGGTTCAGGGTCAGTTTTTGGGTAAAGGGGTATTTTTGGGGTTCAGGGTCAGTTTTTAGTTTTTGGGTAAAGGGGTATTTTTGGGGTTCAGGGTCAGTTTTTAGTTTTTGGGTAAAGGGGTATTTTTAGGGTTCAGTGTCAGTTTTTAGTTTTTGGGTAAAGGGGTATTTTTGGGGTTCAGGGTCAGTTTTTAGTTTTTGGGTAGAGGGGTATTTTTGGGGTTCAGGGTCAGTTTTTAGTTTTTGGGTAAAGGGGTATTTTTGGGGTTCAGGGTTAGTTTTTGGGTAAAGGGGTATTTTGGGGTTCAGGGTCAGTTTTTGGGTAAAGGGGTATTTTGGGGTTCAGGGTTAGTTTTTAGTTTTTGGGTAAAGGGGTATTTTTGGGGTTCAGGGTTAGTTTTTGGGTAAAGGGGTATTTTGGGGTTCAGGGTCAGTTTTTAGTTTTTGGGTAAAGGGGTATTTTTGGGGTTCAGGGTCGGTTTTTGGGTAAAGGGGTATTTTTGGGGTTGAGGATCAGTTTGGGGTTTTTGGGGTACAGGGGTACAGGGTAAAAATAAATTAAAATTAAATTTAAATTAAATTAATTAAATGAAACTAAATTACATTAAATTATATTTTTTTCAATTAATTTACGATTATAAAATTAATATATATTTACCAATACTTATGTTGTAATGGTATGCGTTGTAAAGGTACCTGCGTTGTAAAAACATGCGTTGTAAATACATGCGTTGTAAAAGTTTTTGCGTTGTAAAAAATGCGATGTAAAAGCATGCGTTGTAATAACATGCGTTGTATCATCATATATCCGGGTGGGAGTGCTGCTCTCATGGCTATTTCCTTCAACAACATCACAGTTTTATCATTTAGGCCGGATGCAGGTCAAATAAGGTTGTGTTTCTGGTTGAGAACTGTGGGCAAAGACAGTCTGAACTTTCTGGGGGGTGGCTACCCACAGACAAGCATTTGCAATGCAATGGTCTCGGCATCATTAAAGGTAGAGCAATTGGCATTGCTCATGTCATATTTTTTTTTCTTTAAATCATAAATAAATGGCATTGTCATTTACATTGCCAATACACACCACTCTGCACACTCACTACTCTGCACTCTGCACACTCACTACTCTGCACTCTGCGCACTCACTACTCTGCACTCTGCGCACTCACTACTCTGCACTCTGCGCACTCACTACTCTGCACTCTGCGCACTCACTACTCTGCACTCTGCGCACTCACTACTCTGCACTCTGCGCACTCACTACTCTGCACTCTGCGCACTCACTACTCTGCACTCTGCGCACTCACTACTCTGCACTCTGCGCACTCACTACTCTGCACTCTGCACTCACTACTCTGCACTCTTCACTACTCTGCACTCTTCACTACTCTGCACTCTTCACTACTCTGCACTCTGCACTCTGCACTCACTACTCTGCACTCTGCGCACTCACTACTCTGCACTCTGCGCACTCACTACTCTGCACTCTGCGCACTCACTACTCTGCACTCTGCGCACTCACTACTCTGCACTCTGCGCACTCACTACTCTGCACTCTGCGCACTCACTACTCTGCACTCTGCGCACTCACTACTCTGCACTCTGCGCACTCACTACTCTGCACTCTGCGCACTCACTACTCTGCACTCTGCGCACTCACTACTCTGCACTCTGCGCACTCACTACTCTGCACTCTGCACTCACTACTCTGCACTCTGCACTCTGCACTCACTACTCTGCACTCTGCACTCTGCACTCACTACTCTGCACTCTGCACTCACTACTCTGCACTCTGCACTCACTACTCTGCACTCTGCACTCTGCACTCACTACTCTGCACTCTGCACTCTGCACTCACTACTCTGCACTCTGCACTCTGCACTCACTACTCTGCACTCTGCACTCACTACTCTGCACTCTGCACTCTGCACTCACTACTCTGCACTCACTACTCTGCACTCACTACTCTGCACTCTGCACTCTGCACTCACTACTCTGCACTCTGCACTCTGCACTCACTACTCTGCACTCTGCACTCTGCACTCTGCACTCTGCACTCTGCACTCACTACTCTGCACTCTGCACTCTGCACTCTGCACTCACTACTCTGCACTCACTACTCTGCACTCACTACTCTGCACTCACTACTCTGCACTCACTACTCTGCACTCTGCACTCACTACTCTGCACTCTGCACTCACTACTCTGCACTCTGCACTCACTACTCTGCACTCTGCACTCACTACTCTGCACTCTGCACTCACTACTCTGCACTCTGCACTCACTACTCTGCACTCTGCACTCACTACTCTGCACTCTGCACTCTGCACTCACTACTCTGCACTCACTACTCTGCACTCTGCACTCACTACTCTGCACTCTGCACTCACTACTCTGCACTCACTACTCTGCACTCTGCACTCACTACTCTGCACTCTGCACTCACTACTCTGCACTCTGCACTCACTACTCTGCACTCTGCACTCACTACTCTGCACTCTGCACTCACTACTCTGCACTCTGCACTCACTACTCTGCACTCTGCACTCACTACTCTGCACTCTGCACTCACTACTCTGCACTCTGCACTCACTACTCTGCACTCTGCACTCACTACTCTGCACTCTGCACTCACTACTCTGCACTCTGCACTCACTACTCTGCACTCTGCACTCACTACTCTGCACTCTGCACTCACTACTCTGCACTCTGCACTCACTACTCTGCACTCTGCACTCACTACTCTGCACTCACTACTCTGCACTCTGCACTCACTACTCTGCACTCTGCACTCACTACTCTGCACTCTGCACTCACTACTCTGCACTCTGCACTCACTACTCTGCACTCTGCACTCACTACTCTGCACTCTGCACTCACTACTCTGCACTCTGCACTCACTACTCTGCACTCTGCACTCACTACTCTGCACTCTGCACTCACTACTCTGCACTCTGCACTCACTACTCTGCACTCTGCACTCTGCACTCACTACTCTGCACTCTGCACTCACTACTCTGCACTCTGCACTCACTACTCTGCACTCTGCACTCACTACTCTGCACTCTGCACTCACTACTCTGCACTCTGCACTCACTACTCTGCACTCTGCACTCACTACTCTGCACTCTGCACTCACTACTCTGCACTCTGCGCACTCACTACTCTGCACTCTGCACTCACTACTCTGCACTCTGCACTCACTACTCTGCACTCTGCACTCACTACTCTGCACTCTGCACTCACTACTCTGCACTCTGCACTCACTACTCTGCACTCTGCACTCACTACTCTGCACTCTGCACTCACTACTCTGCACTCTGCACTCACTACTCTGCACTCTGCACTCACTACTCTGCACTCTGCACTCACTACTCTGCACTCACTACTCTGCACTCACTACTCTGCACTCACTACTCTGCACTCACTACTCTGCACTCACTACTCTGCACTCACTACTCTGCACTCACTACTCTGCACTCACTACTCTGCACTCACTACTCTGCACTCTGCACTCACTACTCTGCACTCTGCACTCACTACTCTGCACTCTGCACTCACTACTCTGCACTCTGCACTCACTACTCTGCACTCTGCACTCACTACTCTGCACTCTGCACTCACTACTCTGCACTCTGCACGCACTACTCTGCACTCTGCACTCACTACTCTGCACTCTGCACTCACTACTCTGCACTCTGCACTCACTACTCTGCACTCTGCACTCACTACTCTGCACTCTGCACTCACTACTCTGCACTCTGCACTCTGCACTCTGCACTCTGCACTCTGCACTCTGCACTCTGCACTCACTACTCTGCACTCACTACTCTGCACTCACTACTCTGCACTCACTACTCTGCACTCACTACTCTGCACTCACTACTCTGCACTCACTACTCTGCACTCACTACTCTGCACTCACTACTCTGCACTCACTACTCTGCACTCACTACTCTGCACTCACTACTCTGCACTCACTACTCTGCACTCACTACTCTGCACTCACTACTCTGCACTCACTACTCTGCACTCACTACTCTGCACTCACTACTCTGCACTCACTACTCTGCACTCACTACTCTGCACTCACTACTCTGCACTCACTACAGCTTCCTTCCACAGCTAGAACTAGTGCATAATGTCAAAAAAGAGAAAACAAGGAAACACACTGAAGCTGTCTGTACCACGCCAAGTTCACATTTCGAGCAGCATGTGTTAAATCACGCTTTAGACTACTTCTCTACTCAAAAGTAGTACATTTCCTTCAAAAAGATACAAATATGACATGCAAACAGTAATGCCGAAACAAACTGTTCAGCATGGGTTTTGATTTACATGAAAACATTAATTTCACTTAAAATAATAATAGTTTTTAGCTAAATTAAATTTACATTTGGATTTAGGGCATATTCACATATTTTTAGTAAATTTAAATGTCAGTGGCAGATGGACACGCTTTCATTTAGCAGCCAAATATACAATAACTTACTGCCCCCGGAATTCCGCCGCGGCCGCACCGGAAGTCAGGCAAGGTCGCCTGTGACGGGGGCGGAGCCGCGTCCGGACCGGAAGAGGAGGCAGGCGGAGGAAATGCGTGGAGCGGCCCGGGGCTCCTGCGAGCGTGGAGAGCCCCCGGGGCCGACAACAGGACGTTGTACGCGTGTTGCGGGGCTCCCTTGACCAAGAGGGAGTCCCGGGATAGGAGCCGCAGCGTCAACTCTCCCTGCCGGTGCGGAGCAGTAAGTTAAAGGGGAGAGGGGGGGCCGGTGCGCGTGTGTGTGTGTGTGTGTGTGTGTGTGTGTGTGTGTGTGTGTATGAGTGGGGGGGTTCTGTATGTATGTGCGTGCGTGAGCGCTTCTGTTTCTATGTATGCGTGTGTTGTGTGGGAGCCTCGCGCAGCGCTCGTGCTAATGCGCGTGCCAGTTTAGAAATGCCTGCGCGCGACCCGGAGTGTCTCCTGGGACTGCTACTCGCTAACATAAGATCTCGGCGGAGACGCGCTTACGCGCGTCTTTTAGCCGAGACCTAAAAAATGACAGTCCCACAGAACTTCTGATGAATACTTATTCTCTGTTCTCTACTATCTGATCTCATCAAGTGCAGAGATGTGGAAACCAGAGCACAGTGGAGCCAGACAACAGTTCTTAAGAATGGAGAGCTTGTACAAACTAGACACTTAAGGGCTGTATGGTCGGGATTCCTGCCCTTTTGGTACCCTGCCTGTAATATAGCATTGCGTGACCTCCTTCATAGTGTCTGTAGAACATACCTTCGTCCCGAATTTTTGTCCTGAATTTTGACCTTCCATCCTGAATTTTGACCCTTTGTCCTGAATTTTTACACTCACTGTCTTGAATTTACAACCATGCCAGTTGGTCACCCTAATTGTGGCGCCTCCCTATGTGGCAGCAGCGGAGGGCACTAGAGTGTGGCAGTCTCCGGGCAGTTAGCGGCCGCATCGATGACTCACCCCAAAGCTGCTTCCTGGGATCCCGGTGCCCAAGGTGAACATGATGAATGGCCGCAGGGAGAGAAGCGGACACAGGCCTCCCAAGGGCAAACCAATAACAGTTTAAAACCAAAAGTCCAATATGAGAGAGGTAGAAGATGTCCATGTTTACTTAAGCCTCGAGCACAAAGTTGGTGTAATTGTCTGACACACTTGCATGGCAAAAACACGCTGCACTTCAGGAGTCGCTCGGAAGCCCTATAGTGGATCCCTGTTCCGGCCCCAGGGGTTGCTACTTGGTGAAGGGAGCACCAGAGTGGGTGCCTGCTTCGGCAATTCTGTTACTTTGTATTTACGGATCCCTGTTCAATTTCCCTATGGAAAACTGCATAGAAAAATGCGTTTTGGGACACCCCATTCTTAATACAGGCCCCTGCTTGACAGATCACCCCAAAACTCTCCAGAAAGGAGCGGAGGTGAATGAGACTGTTTGTGAAACGTTTTGTGAAGATTCATCAAAGAACGCCAAAGTTATAAGCTGACACTGGGTAATATGATAATAGTTACAATAAAAGATGTGCACACTAAAACATCTTGTTTCACTTTCAAGATTTAGAATGCTCTCCCCTAAAGATCTTTGCCTTGCCTGGTACTATGTGCATTTCTGAAGATGCTGAAAACTCACTTCATAAACAAGCATTAGAAATGCAATAGGTCTCGCAGCATTAGAGTTAGTGCTTTTAGAATTGTTTATAGGTTTTTTGTTGTAAATCTTTTGCATTTTATTTTTTTGTAGGCAATGCAAAAGAATTACAAATCAAAAAAGCAATAAGCAAATGTAAAAGCTTTAACTAAAAATCCTGCGAGACCTATTGCACTGTGTGAGGGTGAGTGAGGGTGAGTGAGGGTGAGTGAGGGTGAGTGAGATGGAGTTAAACAAGCCCAACGTTTAAAAAAATCACGAAATCAAACCGGATACCCTTAGCCTTGTAAGCATGTAGGATTTTACAACTATGAAAAATACACAATTAAACCCTCCATACAAAGCTTGATGTTGAATTAAACAAACAGTGCCAACTCTGAAACGCTAGGAAATGCAGCTACATGTGCACAGCGGGCTTGTGTGAAACTTATTCCCCGAGTTCGTTGGATCGACGAGGTTCCGGCTCACAGAGAACTCTTGTCTTCTGACTGAAAATGTTAAAGAAAAAAATGGCCAAGTTTGGCACTGGCCCAGAATCAAAGTTGGTAGGAGGCGGGGTGTACTCCTTCGAGAGCTGGAGTAGATGGAGAGGAGGGGCGTCTAGGCGCTCCCTGTACCTCCGTGGCCTGGGGTAGAGGAGGAGCGGGGACATGTAGGCGGGCCCTGTACCTCCCAGAGCTGGTGCAGAATGGAGTCAGTCGCAGCTGAGTGCACACCTCACCGGGCCTGTAGAGAGGGAGGGGACAGGCAGTCGAGGAAGGGGGACTGCCTGCGCCTCACTGGGCAGGAGAAGAGTCCGCATGCAGGCAGTGCGGTGGAGAGGTAGAGCTGGCCTGGCATGGTTCCAAAATGGCTCCATACCATGTGTGGCAATTTCAATCGGTCTTGGATTTGTTCCAGCAGCGCTTTGCGTTCTGTTTCTGAGGCGCCGTTTACCATATTAAAAGAAAATCTCCCACTTCAAGTTGCAATGTTAAGTTGCATAAAAAGCCAATGCTGGTTAAAGGTGTAAGGCGTGGCATCGAGGCACTTGTCAGCTATGCGGGGCATTGGAGGCCCGGTGTGCAGTACAGAGGTCTGATGGAGAGAGAGAGAAGCCGAGACAGAGTATGCACCTAGGGCTGTTGGCGAGGGGCCCGAGAGTACGTAGCACGGACCCTGCAGCTCGCATGCATTGACTGAGGTGGGCCAAGTACCAGATGGAGGCGCAGCCATGGCGGGGCGCCACCTCGCAGGGCTGGGCGTGAAGGGTAGGGGGCTGGAGAGAGGTGGGGCACGGAGGCATGCTACGGAGCCAGGGTCTTAAGTCAGGGTGGGGTCTCCTCTCCCACTCAGACTGTGGTGAGAGACATTCTTTTCCAATGAGAAGAAAAATAAACATTGAGAGGTTGAGTGAAAAGGAGGGAGGGCCCCGGTTTAGAAGGGAAGGGAGTGTACACCGTGTGCTCATTCCTCAGCTTAGAAACTCCGAATTCAAGCGAAGAATACATTACAATTACCTACAAACCACGAGTTTGCATTACAAAGCACAAACACCGACACACGCAACCACGGGGTTTATAGATGCCGCCGCTGAGGAGGGGTGAGGCAGGCGGGGCAGAGCTGAGGCTGCCAGGGAGAGAGGGAGGAAAGGTGTAGAGCCGAGGCAGTGTCGAAGTAGGGAGGCACTACTGTAGTGCAGACTCCTGCTAGGACTACAAACCACACCACATGCTTCTCTCTGCCCCCACAATACCACTCATAGCTGTCTGCTCCACTCAAAGGACACTGACGACGTGACTCTAGTTCCAAAGCCCACGTGTCAACTAGCACTTTGTCCACAGGTACAATCCTACAGTGGCAGACGTCACGTGATCTACCACAGCACAAAGGGAAAGTGAATATCACTGGCAGTGCCCAGCAAGCGCTGACAAAGTTCCTTGCCGAAAACGTGCAGGCGAGGTGCGACACGGCCCGGAAGACGCAAGGAAGAGAGGGGAGGGGGAGGAGAAATGCGACACGGCGGGAGGGGGCGGGCAGGGGAGGGGGCGGAGAGGGGAGAGGTGCGACACGGCAGGAAGACGAAAGGAAGAGAGGGGAGGGGGAGGAGAAATGCGACACGGCGGGAGGGGGCGGAGGGGTAAACAAAGACGGACGTGCACGCGCCCGTGACTTTTAAGGTCAATGCGCATGCGCATAAGCTCAATGCGCATGCGCATTGACCTTAAATTTATCGTGCACTGCAAGGAATCGCCACGATTCCTTGCAGTGTGGATAAAGAGTGGATAACTCGCAATAGTCTCGCTTTGCTCGATGCGCATGCGCATCGACAAAAGGCGAGACCTAAACATGTAAATGTACACTACCTTACAACCACACACTTGTTTCTTCCACCTCCTTCCTCCCTTGGTTTGCAAATACCTTTAATAGTGCTGTTATTGTAAAAGAAACATGCCTTCTCCACTTTTTGCTTGAAATTGCATAACCAGTGTAATGCATTGTGGTTAATGGAAAAAGTTACTTTCAGGGCAAGGCCCAAGACTAAACAGTAAAGTAACACCGATTATGAACTTTATATATTGTAGCTACTTTTTTTTTATCAAACTATCAAAACACAAAGGTTGCGCATCAGCTTACATAACCACAGGCTCTTCAGCAGGCATAGCAAGGAACTAAAGGTGGTGCAATATCCATAAATGAGAGGGTAAATTACAAATGAGAAAAAGTACATGCAAAGGAAAAAGGCAATGTTGAATGAAAAGAAGATAGACGTGCTTTTCTAAAACCTTACTTGGACGGCAGAAAACAAAAAAAAGCTTACTAGAGTGTATATGTCTTAAAGAGATGATGGGAATCCATTTTCCTATTGAAATAATACTAATCACAGCATGTGACATGAGATTCAACACGGCTGCTGTGCAGCATGCCTAAATGTAAACAAAGAATATATATTTTTTTAAAGTTCATGGTAGGAAAAAAACCTTACATAATCAATTTAAACTACTTTCTGGCTTTGTCAATGTTTGTTAAGCCATAATGTACAGCAGTGCGACTGCTGTGCAGCATTATAAAAAGTAAACAGAAAAAAAACACCATGATGCAGCCAGAATCGGTAGTGGCATAGGGTTTTCTTTTAAATGTTTTACATTTAGCCAGGTTGTACAGCAGAGGTGCTGTTGTTCAACATGGCTAAAAAAACATTGACAAAACCATTTAATCTTGCACGTGCAAGACCTATTGGCTTTGCCTATGCTTGTCTTCACTGCTGGAGGGGCAGGAAGGATTACCAAGAATGGTCACACGAGACATGCCGCTATATACCAGCGAGTAGGAAATTGTTAAGGGGCAGAAAGATCGACAGAGAGAGGTGTAGTGCCCTACTGTTGAGTGGCGTAAAGTAAAGCGTTGTATATTGGAATAGAGTGGCCTAGAGTGTCACAGATTGGAGGGACGTGGAGTGGTGTATAGTGCTGTAGAATTGAGTGGCATAGAATGCCATACAGTGCAGTGACGTTGAGTGGCGTAGTATAAAGTGGAGTCAAGTGTCGCAGAGTGGCGTTAATAGATCGCACACTTCAAAGCAAGTCAGTGAAGAAAAAAAGTCTTCCTAATCGATTCCTAAATCCCCAATGTCCGTTCCGACATCTTACTTAGGCAAACTCCGAGACCTCAAAAAACTTCTATCAAGAAAATATTTTAGCCTCGATAAATGTCCATGACCTAAAACTTTCAAATTTCAGGAAATTAGCATTATATTGACTCAGAAGGAGTTCATCATATCAACACGGAACCATCAGAAAATGTCCATCTTAATATCGATGCTAAGTTATACGTTTTCAGTCCAAACATATTCTTAGAGTAAAGTATGAAATTTGGTAGCGCTCGCCATACCTTGCCCTTGCGCACCATGGTTGCGGAGCTCTTCCCACCGAGAGGAGGCTATCGAGACGTCGCAGGGCGGACTCTCACGGTGCCAGCCGCCAGGAACCAACACGAGGCCTCGACAGACACATGGAGGATGTAGTGGAACTTCCGGTTTGGGATTATGGGGTCGTGAGATACACTTCCGGTACGCACCAAGATGGCCGCTGCTGCGTCAGTTTGACCCGTTTCAAGATGACTGCGGCTTTAAGCGCGATCTTCTTCAACATGGCGCTTCCAAATGTCCTCTCAAAAGTAATAAAACACAAAAATTTCGCTCTTAGAGAAAAAGAAACCCCGGGCTGTCACAGGCCTACAGTTGAAGTCTCCGGAAATATAAAAAAACGCAATTAGAGATTCGAGGCTTCAAGCGTTCAGACAATAAATGTAAAAGTCAGAACTCTGCTGTCACTGCTCACGCGGAGCCAGTAGAAAGACTTACTGAAATGAAAAACAAGCATTGGAAATGCAATAGGTCTTTTGGTGTGGAAAATGTTAGTTTTTTTTTTTGCAAAATATAAAAGTATTAATTAAGTTTTTAGAAATGGCAATAGTTATAAAATGATCACATGTTACATGTATAGCATTAGTAAAGGTACAATATATAGTTTTCCCCTGTCTTACATGTATTGACCTGACAAATAAAAATGTTTTAACATGAACAGAAGTGAAAACAGTGGTGTTGCGCTCTAGTCTACGAGCGCGATGACGCGTCACGCCATAGACGAGAGCGAGGCAAGCGCGCATGCGCAGCGCGATGAAAGGAAGGGCGCGAAAGCGAGAGAACGGCAGTTGGCGACCGGAGCAGCAGCTAGTTAGACGCTCAGCGCTCTATATGCATTTCAGTTGTACTTTACTTGAATAAAGCTGTTGAAAACGCAAGCAGGCTCTGAGCACTGTGTGGGGACACAGATACATCATTACAGTGGCGACGAGGACTGGGATCACCCCACTGTCCACACACAGCCAAACAGGGAGTTGATCCTGAACATCAAGAGACCACCCCAGGCCAAGAGAGCAGCGCACGGAAGCAGCACCAACGTAGAAGCATAGAGCGTGGCAGCAGCGCACCCCCACCACTCGGCAGAGGACCAGTCGCAGACCACCTCTCGGGTTAGTGCTGTCCCGGAGGCGAGGGGTCCCTCAGCCAGCACACTGGCAACTAAAGGAACAATCCAGAATCCAGAGGAGGGCGAGCAGTCCTCCAACCTACCGCGAGAGACAGGGGATAACACCCCAGGCAGCCCCAGAAGCCAAGGAGACACCGCAGGTGGAGCAGAAGCCTCCAGTGCGCCCAATAGCCCCAGGGCCCAAGTAGAAGCACCCAAGGACGAACCCAAGATGGCAAACCAGTCCTCCGCATTGATGGCCCCCATCCCCTTCCTACCCAGACCGGGCGAACCCCAAATGAAGTGGGAAGACTGGAGGGAGTACTTCAGGAATTACATAGAAGCGCTAGAGGACGAGAATGGAGAACCATACGCCCCAGCACGGAAGAAGAGGTTGTTGCTCCACAACCTGGGTCCGGAAGGGGTGAGGATGTTTGCCAACATAGTGCCCAAGGAACGTGACGCAACAGAGGACGACGTCTTCAAGAACGCACTAGAAGACCTAGATAACCACTTTCGACCAGCCGTATGTGTATCCATAGACCGTTACAATTTCCAGCAAAGGAAACAGGAAGCAGGGGAATCAATAGATGACTACGTGGCCGCATTACGGCGTCTAGCCATCACGTGCAAGTATGGAACACTGCAAGATGAGTATATAAAGGACCAGATAGTTATGCATACTACCAATAAATCAGTCCAGGACAAACTATGGGCACAGAGCGAGACATCGCTTAAGGACGTCATAGCCATGGTGAAGAAAGCCGAGATGTCAAAGCGCTGTGCAGACGCAGCCAAACGAGAAAGCACGCAGAAGCAGATGGTCAACAAGATCGATGAGGCCTCAACTACACACAAGCAAAAAGGATCAGACGGAGACCAGAAGCAGGAACCCAGATGGGCAGGGAAGCAAATGGGACGACCGTCCACAGACAGCAAGTTTTCATGTTATAGGTGCGGGACCACAGCTCACTCGGCACAGGACAAACGTTGCCCGGCGTTTCGCGCAAGATGCGCGTTCTGCGGCCTGGTCGGCCATTTTGAGAAAGTGTGCCGCAAAAAAGGGAAGAGGTCCACAGTAAAGTGTGTTGAGTCAGCACCGTCTGAAATCGGTACGGAGGACGATCTGGAAGACGGCGACATGGTACTGTGTATAGAAGGTCAGGTACTGGAAGTAACAGGAAAACGCACGGACAAACCACGCACGGACATGTTCATCGGCGGAGTAAAAGTGCACGTGGCCGTTGACTCTGGATCTCCCTGGACGATAGTGCAATGGTCCATATGGGAAGGAGACTTTGTACCCGTAGTAGCGCCTGATCTACGCCCACCGGACATTCGTGTCATCTCATACACCGAAAACACCACCCCCATGATAGGCTTTCGACCATTGAAGTTCGAACTCAGAGGAAGATCGGCAACCTGCAAATTGTACGTGGCAGAAAGAGGCCCCTCTGTACTCGGGTGGAGAGATGCTGGAGACCTAGGAATCAAATTGGATCCGGGCGGCAAGGAACAAATCCTCCTAACAGAAGAACTGCGAACTACCAACGGTGAAGAGTGGAAACTAACCTACCCCAAGGTTTTTGAAGGAACAGTAGGAAAATTGGACAAATTTGTCCACAAGATAATGCTCAAGGAAGGGGCGACACCGGTGTCCCACAAGGTCAGGAACATCCCCATATCCACAATTGAGGCCGTACAACAGGAACTTCAGAGGCTGGAAAGACAGGGCATTATAGAGCCCATAGACAGTTCAGAGTGGTTGGCCCCCCTGGTTGTAGCCAAGAAACCCAATGGCAAAGTCCGTCTATGTGTGGACCTCCGCGAACTCAATAAGTGTCTCATTGTGGAAAAGTTCCCTCTCCCCAGAATTGAGGAAATGTTAGCGAGAACAAAAGGCGTCACCCATTTCTCCACTATTGATCTCACGTCAGCGTACCACCAAATCGACCTGCATCCCACAAGCAGAAAATACACCTCCTTCATCACGCCCTTTGGGTGCTACCAATTCCGCAGCATGCCTTTTGGCCTGGCATCGGCAGCCGCGGTCTTCCAAAAGTTGATGCATCGCTTATTCAAAGATATACCAGGAGTCCAGTATTTCCAGGATGACATCCTGGTAATGGGGTCCAACCTGGAAGATCACGACGGAAAGCTGACCAAGGTGCTCACCATGCTGCAAGACAAAGGCCTCACGGCGGAATGGAGCAAATGCAAAATAGGGATGTCATCGGTCACCTACTTGGGACACGAGATTGGGACTCACGGCATATCTCCCAAAGGACAGAACGTGAGAGCCATCAAGGAAGCCAGGGCCCCGAGAACCAAAGAAGAGGTACGGTCGTTTCTCGGAATGGCCGAGTACTATAGTAAATTTGTGAGACACTTTGCGACCAAAACGCACAGGATGCGCCTGCTCATCAGAGACAAGTCAAAGTTCAAATGGGATACTGAAGCTCAAAGTGAATTTGAAACCGTGAAGAAAGACATCAGTGAGGCCGTCCCTTTGCAGGGCTACGACCCCTCAGGCAGCACCATCCTGACCACGGACGCCAGTGACAAAGGCCTGGGTGCTGTGCTAGCACAGGAGAGGGCGGATGGCTCAGTAGAGACTATCAGTTTTGCTTCACGAGCTCTGTCTCCCACGGAACAAAGATATAGCGTCATTGAGAAAGAGATGCTGGCGGTCACGTGGGCAATGTGCAAATTCCGGCAATTCATCTGGGGCACCAGGTTCAAACTCCAAACTGACCACAAGCCATTGGTCAAGGTCCTGACGTCTTCAGGCCACGACACCGCCACCCCACGCATTGCAAAAATGACACTCAAATTACTGGACTATACTTATGATGTCGAATACCTACCAGGAACTCAGAACAGGGTGGCTGACTACCTCAGCAGAGCTTCCGCCATGGAGGATGCTCCGGCAACCGCACCGGACATGGACGAGATGGTAGCGAGCATGGCTGACAATGAGATGACGATAAGCAGGCAAGAATGGGCAGCAGCTTATGAGCAAGACTTGGAGACGTCTGAGGTCAAACAATACCTCACGTCAGGCTGGCCGGACAAACGGAGGCTCAAAGCGGAGATGAGGAAGTTCTATGAAATTCGGGAGGAACTGTCTGTGAGAAGGTGGCCTGATATGCAGTGCTCACTATTCTAGTGAACACTATGTATCAGTCCAGCAACCCTTATTGATGATTGGTTGTAAGTCAACCTTATAGACCAGCTATCCTAGTAGCGTGGATACGAGCAGTCTAAGGCTAAAGACTCGAGAGGGCGTGTTAAGCCAGCTGTTTACCACACATATACCCCTTGAATACCAAGTGAAAGGACACCACACAAGTGTTATGAAAATAAACAGTTATTTATTAAGAATCACAACAGCCCTGTACTCTTTATGAGGACAGGGTACTAAGCACAAACCAAAACTCTTACAAAAATACTTAAGTTAGCACAGTATATACAAATGCCCGAGGGGCACGGAAAACCATATACTTCAAAAGTGGAATGCGAAATTACTAGCAGGTAAGTACAGTACTAATAGGCTTTGGAATCGCTAGATCTTGACTATAGAATCGTTAGATTACTTCTAGGAGACCCAGGGGACTCGGGTGCAGTGTGTGCACTCTCACGCGAGATGCGGGACAAAGTCTATGGTAGCTAGAAATTGCAAAGTTAGTGTTCTCGGGCGAACCCGACCTGGTAGGAGGAAAACGAAAGTAGATTCTGACCCTTGGATAGTGAGGCTATGCTGGGGCACCGAAATGCCGAAGTTACCTAGCCCAGGGGCTGCAGCTGCATAGGACTCAAAAGACGTCGGGAATCCTCGTAGACGGACCAGGAGCCTGGAAGAAAGAAGTTGCTGGCAGGCGACCAGTGAAGAAAGTTCGGTGGATCCAAGCCTGGATCGATGGAAGATGACACCTGAAAGCAGAGGGGACCAAGTTCGAGACTACTAGCCAGTAGTCAGTGGGCACCAGGAGGGCACCGGATGGTAGCCACCTCGACTAGGTGAGTGGGTGACGCTGTGCTCGAAGATCTCATGGACCAGGAGGCGTTGTCGGTGACCAGGATGGAGGAGCGAGCTGTCCCACGAAGATTGAAGCTGTCGGCGTCGCTGGACCCAAGATTGGGCAACAAAGCCTTGGCAAATTCAAGCCCACGCGGTGGACCTAAAATGGCGTCTGGAGTGGACCAGGAGGGTCCGGGTGCCTCTCTTGAAGAAGGAAGCAAGGGCCAGTCTGGAGCAACCAGACTAGCAGCAGTGATGTCGTCGGGCGTCGTTCAGAAGGCCACAAGCCAGCCGGCTAGTAGCCAAACAACGCGGTGCACAGCAAACAGCAGAAGGGCCCCACGCAGATCGTGGAGATGCAGGGAGGCTGATCTTGGGTGCTGGAGCTGCGCAGGGTTGGGGCTTCTCGGACCCCAAAGCACTCACAAGTGGAAGACTCGGTGGGCTTGTTACAAAGAAGTCATGCAGTCTTGGCGATCGTCGGTCCCTCGAGGTCTTGTCGCACTCACGGTTCTCAGCTTTGCTGTAGAGGTGAGTAGAGGTCAGAGGTGCCAGGGAAGCCGGGTCTCGTCGAGCTGGGTCGTCGGATTCGTGAAGAAGGACTTGCAGCAGACCGCAGTGTTCTTAGGATGGTGCCTGCTTGATGCAGGGTGACTACTCCTTAGCCACAAGGGAGAATCTTGAAGAAGAAACCTTGATGTCCTTTCGAAGAAAGTCGTGTCTTGATTCCAAAGATGATCTAATTTGAACAGGGGGCCCGCTCCCATCTTTATACTAAAAAAGGGGGCTGACCCGGTGACTAGGTCCTGCCTATGGGTGGGACCAGGAGGGGGGTGGTTACACCCCTCTGCCATGCCGGACTTCCCCAGGCCAGGGGCTGGTGTGCCCCTGGAACTGGTTCAGACCGGCCTATGCGTAGTGAGCACCGGGGTGCCACTCAGCAGTCACCTTCCTGAAAAGCCCTGCCTACCCAGGATACACAAAACCATGTCTGGGACGGTGCTAGCACCGCCCCGGACAGGAAACCCTCTGTCCAAGCCTCCCTCGCTGGAAGGACTCCCAGCAGCAGGAGGTCAGACTCGTGTCTGTGGTGGCAGCATCCATTTTGTGGAGCTGAGGCTTTAGTTAACTTTAACCGGGGTTCACAGTTACATACATGTCGTGTCCCTCTAGAAGGGTGGAATGCTAACCCCGTCGCCAGAATTGGCGAGGGGTTAGTATTCCAATTCGTATGACACCTTACTCGACATGTTTTGATAAAGCAATACCAAAGATAGCATTTAACCGCGAGGATTATAATGCACTTAAGAGTATATGGTATGGGATATCATGGAACAGCTATTAGGACTTGGTTCCGCAAGCTGCAGACAGGCTCAGCTCATGCCAGAGCACCATCTCACACGATTCCAAGCACTCTGCCTTCAGGATTGTCAAGGCCTGCCATAGGAGTGACTGATAAAAATCTGTGTGTCCATTTTAGGGTTAGATATAGGTATACTATATCTACAGCAAAGGGTGATTACACGACTTTGCCCCAGCTGTCATGCAGCCAGTTGTGTCAAATTTAGGAGGCCAGCCAGGGGTGGCATAATACATGCTGCAGCCCCTGGCAGCCCTGGGTACACCTATGCCCTGAGTTACAGGGTCTGATAAGGTGGCCCAGTACCAATTGGTAAATGCACCTAGGGTACATGTTGTAATTTAGAGAGAGAACAGCCAGGCTGTGGGTCTGATTAGCAGGCCCACAGCCAGAGAAAGTCGTAAACCAGTGAAACAAAAGCAAAAAATCTGGGTGATCATAGGATTGCAGACCCTACTCTCCTACATGACCCCCCCCCAAACTTTGGGACAATAAGCTTACCTTGACCAGGTGAGTCTTCTTGTTCTAAGTGGAAATATCTGGAGAGCCCATCGGCATTGCCATGATCAGTACCAGGTCTATGTTCCACTGTAAAGTCCATCCCCTGTAGGGAAATGGACCACCTAAGCAGTTTGGGGTTTTCACCCTTCATCTGATTTAGCCACAAGAGGGGCTTATGGTCGGTCTGAATCTTGAAGTGAGTGCCAAACAAGTATGGCCTCAGCTTCTCCAGGGCCCAAACCACAGCAAAGGCCTCCCTCTCAATAGCTGACCAATTCTTCTCTCTGGGGGTCAGCCTTCTGCTTATAAAAGCAATGGGCTGGTCTTGACCATCAAAATTCAGTTGAGAAAGAACAGCTCCCACACCCAACTCAGAAGCATCTGTTTGGACAATGAATGGTTTGGAGTAGTCTGGACTCTTAAGGATAGGTGCTGTGCACATGGCCTGCTTTAGGTCATCGAATGCTTTTTGACAGCCTGCTGTCCACTGAACCTTTTTTGGCATTTTCTTACTTGTCAGTTCATTTAATGGTGTCACAATGGAACCATAGTTCCTGACAAACTTTCTGTAGTATCCAGTCAGGCCTAAGAAAGCTCGAACCTGAGTCTGGGTGGTTGGAGGAGCCCAGTCCCTGATTGACTGTATTTTGCTCTCCAGTGGCTGAACCTGGCCTCCACCTACAAGGTGGCCCAGGTATACAACCTGTGTCTGCCCTATCTGGCACTTGGTGGCCTTGATAGTGAGGCCTGCTGCTTGCAGAGCCTCTAACACTTTCCTCAGGTGGACCAGGTGATCCTCCCAGGTGGAGCTAAAGACAGCAATATCATCTAGATATGCTGCACAGAAGTCATCCAGCCCAGTAACACAGAAGTCATCCAGCCCAGTAAGGACTTGATTCACCAACCTTTGGAAGGTGGCAGGTGCATTTTTCAGACCAAAGGGCATTACCACAAATTGATAATGCCCACCAGGGGTTGAAAATGCTGTCTTGGTCTTGGCATCCTCAGCTAACCTGATTTGCCAATACCCAGCTGTTAAGTCAAATGTGCTTAAGTAGTTGGCAGAAGCCAATCTATCTATAAGCTCATCTGCCCTTGGTATTGGATGGGCATCAGTCTTAGTGACTGCATTGAGACCCCTGTAGTCTACGCAAAACCTCATCTCTCTCTTACCATCTTGGGTGTGAGGCTTTGGCACTAGAACTACTGGACTAGCCCAAGGGCTATCTGAGGGTTCAATGACTCCCAACTCCAACATTTTCTGCACTTCAGTTTTTATGCAGTCTCTAACATGATCAGGCTGCCTGTAGATTTTACTCTTGACTGGCAGGCTGTCACCAGTGTCAACCTCATGGGTGCACCAAGTGGTCTGACTGGGTGTCAGAGAGAACATATGTCTGAAAGACTGAAGAACCTGTTTACAGTCTTTCTGTTGATGTTCAGAGAGGCTGCCACAAAAGACAACACCATCTACTGACCCATCATCAGGATTCTGAGTGAGCAGGTCTGGGAGAGGGTCACTCTCTTCCTCCTGTCCCTCATCTATGGCCATGAGCAAGCTCATGTCCTTCCTGTCGACATATGCTTTGAGCCTGTTGACATGGAGTACCCTGTGGGGACTCCTGGGAGTTCCAAGGTCCACCAGGTAGGTGACCTCTCCCTTTTGCTCAAGAATTGTGTGGGGCCCAGACCATTTGTCTTTGAGTGCTGCTGGGGCCACAGGCTCCAACACCCACACCTTCTGTCCAGGCTGGTAAACAGTCAGGACAGCCTTTTGGTCATGCCAAGCTTTTTGAAGTTCTTGACTGGCCTTAAGGTTTTCAGATGCCTTCTCCATATACTCAGCCATCCTGGAGCGGAGACCAAGTACATAGTCCACTATGTTGGTTGCAGGCTTTTTGAGAGGTCTCTCCCATCCTTCCTTCACCAAACACAGGGGGCCTCTCACAGGATGCCCATACAAAAGTTCAAAAGGGCTGTAGCCAACCCCCTTTTGTGGGACCTCTCTGTAAGCAAACAGAAGGCAGGGAATCAGGACATCCCATCTACGCCTGAGCTTTTCAGGTAGTCCATGAATCATCCCTTTTAGGGTCCTGTTGAACCTTTCAACAAGCCCATTGCATTGTGGATGATAGGGTGTAGTGAATTTGTAATTGACACCACATTCCTTCCACATAGCAGTTAAGTAGCTTGACATGAAGTTTGTACCTCTGTCAGAGACAACCTCCTTAGGGAAGCCCACTCTGGAGAACACTCCAACTAGGGCCCTTGCCACCACAGGTGCTGTGGTGGTCCTAAGTGGAATAGCTTCAGGATACCTGGTGGCATGATCCACTACCACCAGTATAAACTTGTGCCCTGATGCTGTCTGGGGTTCCATTGGACCAACAATGTCAATCCCCACTCTTTCAAAGGGCACCCCCACCACAGGCATTGGTATAAGGGGGGCCTTTGTTGTGCCACCTGACTTACCACTGGCTTGGCAAGTGACACAGGAGCGACAAAACTCCTTGGTATCCTCATTCATGTGAGGCCAGTGAAAGTGTGAGACAAGCCTGTCCCAAGTCTTTGTCTGGCCTAAGTGACCTGCTAAGGGAATCTCATGGGCCAAGGTAAGTAGGAAACCTCTCTGAGACAAGGGTACAACCAGCCTCCTGGTCATGCCAGGCTTGGGGTCTCTTGACTCAGTGTACAGGAGTCCATCTTCCCAGTATACCTTGTGGGTACCTGTGGCGTTCCCAGCAGCCTCAGCAGCAGCCTGCTGTCTGAGGGGTTCAAGAGAAGGGCAGTCTAACTGGTCCTTCCCCAGGTCTTCCCTTGAGGGTCCCCCTGAACCCAAGAATTCAACTTGATCAAGTTCAAACTCTCTAGGCTCAGTTTCCCTCAATTCCTGTAGGTCAGCCTCCTCTGAGACTTGATCCACAACCTGGGGCAAGGGGGAAGGCACAGCCTTAACCCTACTGCTCTTTTTCTTGGAAGGTGTCTGGTCCATTGTTCCAGGATCCAGCACCTGTTCAGTGGGGCATTTCCTGACCTGTGACCTGGTCACAGCAAACACATGTGCTGGCAAGCCTAACATTTCCATGTGAGTCCTCTGCTCCACTTCTGACCATTGTGATGACTCCAAATCATTGCCCAACAAACAATCCACTGGGAGGTCTGAACTAACTACAACCTTCTTTTGGCCAGTTACCCCTCCCCAGGAGAAAGCTACAATTGCCATACTGTGATTGGTAGTGACATTGCTTGCATTGGTCACCAGGAATTCTGTACCTGGCATGATCTGTCCAGGGTCCACAAAGTTAGGTGTCACCATTGTGACACTGGCACAAGTGTCCCTATAGGCCTGAGCCATTTTTCCATTAATGAAAGGTGTCTGTCTGTATTTGCCCAAAGTATTGGGACTTATGTCAGGGGACATATCCATATCCCCTGTACTGACAAGGACAGCCTGAGTGAGTGTACCAACTAAGTTGTCACACCCCTCAGAACCCAGGGTTAACCCTACTAAACCCTTGGGAGGTGCACTACCACTGCTGACTGTACTAGGGGGCACAGGTGCCTTAGGGGCTGCAGTGGCAGGAGTCTGCCCTCCTCCTTTCTTGGTGCACTCACTAAACCAGTGAGTTTTACTTTTGCAGTATTGGCACCACCTTTTAGATTGGCCTTCTTTCTTCTTTTGGGGAGCCTGAACCCCACCCTCTTTGGGTTGTTGGGGACCTGTCGAAGACTTCTGGTCATTTTGTTCCCCCTTTGAATCTTTACCCTTCTGGTCTGCTTTCTTCTGACCACCTTGATTCTGGCCCTGGTTCTGTTTAACTCTTGTTCTAACCCATCTGTCTGCCTTCTTTCCCAATTCTTGGGGAGAGGTCAGATCTGAGTCAACAAGATGCTGATGCAACAACTGGTTCTGACAATTGTTTAAAATTTGTTCTCTCATCATCAAATTATACAATCCTTTATAATCAGTAACCTTACTGCCCAGCAACCAGCCCTCAAAAGCCTTAGTGGCACAATCTACAAAGTCAGACCAATCTTGAGACTGAGTTTTCTGGGTATCCCTGAACAGCACCCTGTACTGCTCAGTGGTTAGGCCAAACTCTTCAACCAGTGTGTTTTTCAAGACTTGGTAATTGTTAGCCTCCTCCACCCTTGTAGTGAGGAGCTTGTCTCTACCTTTACCTTCAAAGGAGAGCCACAAGATAGCTGCCCACTGACTCTGGGGAACACCTTGCACAGTGCAGGCCCTCTCCAAAGCAGTAATCCATTTGTGGATGTCATCCCCTTGTTTAAAGGGGGGCACTATCTTACCAAGGTGCTTTGTATCAAAACTCCTTTCCCTATTGCTAGGTACAATGCTGCCACCAGTGGGGACTACCCCACTTAACTGTTGCTCTCTAGCAAAGGCAAGCCTTTCTTTGGCCAGGGCAAGTTCTTCCCTTTCAATCCTCAGATTGGCTGCTCTTTCTTTAGCTTCATACACTCTCCTCTGAGGGGAAGTCATCCCTCTTTGAGAAGAGTTGTGAGAGCCATTGGTTTGAAGGGATCTGCCAGAGCCTCTTGACAGAGATCTGGCTCGTCCATTCCCAATGTTAAGCTGACCTGATAGTGGCCCCAGGGGTCCCCCAGTACCACTGTCATGTTTGCTTAAGTTAGACCTGGTTAGTCTACTGACTTCTACCTGTCCCTTGTCTGCCTCATCCCCAGAGGGATCCTCATCCTCATCCTCCTCTACATCCTCGTTCTCAGTTGAGAGGTGGATTAGGTCAGGGTCTCCTCTGGTTCCCTCAAGGGGAGGCATACCTCCATCTGGATTAGAAGAGCTAAGAAGTTTCTCAGCTTTTCTGGCATCATAAGTCTCTAAGAGACCAATCAGAAAGGAAGTTGTGGGGTTAGACCCCTGCTTAATCTTCCTAGAGGTACACACTTGTCGTAACTCATGGAAGCTAAGCACAGTATATCTGGAAGGGATGACCTGTGGAGGGTCAACTGACACAAGGGGAGACTCAGAGTTTCCTCCTTTGTCCGACATACTGTTTCTAGTGTGGTGTAAGTGATGCACCTACCTACACTATGTGTTTACCTACTGATCCCTTGCTAAGAGTTGCAGCCAAGGTGTGCTAGGCCTTGAGGAGCTGCAACAGCTGGTTCAGTAGAACTCAGAGTATTCTAAGCTTAGTTATATGTACTAACAGTACTTATGTGATCTTTCAACAAGATATTCTTAGGATACGTGTGGTAAAACAACAGCAAGCTCAAATCCCAACCGCTGCTCACCAATGTGAGAAGGTGGCCTGATATGCAGTGCTCACTATTCTAGTGAACACTATGTATCAGTCCAGCAACCCTTATTGATGATTGGTTGTAAGTCAACCTTATAGACCAGCTATCCTAGTAGCGTGGATACGAGCAGTCTAAGGCTAAAGACTCGAGAGGGCGTGTTAAGCCAGCTGTTTACCACACATATACCCCTTGAATACCAAGTGAAAGGACACCACACAAATGTTATGAAAATAAACAGTTATTTATTAAGAATCACAACAGCCCTGTACTCTTTTTTTTTTTTTAAACCTTTTTTATTATTAACATTGTGCATCACATAGTCATGACAGTAACAGCATCAATTATCCTGTACAATATCGATCATAGTACATTCAGCGGACACCCATCATCTGCAGCGGGCAAGGTACAACAGAGACGAATTCCAACAATGTTCCGGAGTCAGAAGCCACTGTTCCCGCATCCCTCCCCCCGCCATCGTGGCTGTGCAATTTGCAAAGGGGGGGACCCCCCCCACCCTCGTAGTCAGGCAACCCCTTAGCAAGGAGAACCAGGAGTTCGTGATGTCATCAGTCCGAAGTCTCCCTATCGTCGCCCAGTGAGACACCCCCGGCGCCCGGTGTATCAATATGTTATGAGTGTGCCCAGGTGGATAGGGAGCCGCTGCGCGCCCCAGGGAGCTAACCACGGGAGGAGTATAAGGGGTGGAGCACTACTGGTCAAGGGCCAATCCATCGGGTGGTGTGCATCAAGGTGAGTGTAGTGTAATGTGCATTTTCATGTTCATGGGCCAGGAATCGGCTCGTCCTCACCAGAGGAGTCGCTGCCAGTAGCTTGGGACAGCCAGTAAACCTGCAGGGGGGACCAGAAGTCCCTGGGTCTACAGCGGGTAGGCATAAGTTCCGCATAAACACCATGTTGATCCTGGCAGTACTTAAGGTCGTCCAGCCACTCCTTAAACTTAGGTGCCCTCCCTCTCCCCCATCTGCATGCAATCCTCCGTTTAGCTAGTAGGAGCGCGAGATCGACAAACTTGCGATCCGATTTGGGAATGTTTTTGGTATAACCCAGCAGCATCATCACCGGCTCAAGGGCAAGAGGACCATCGATCATCACCTGCAACGCGGCATGTACCTGCTCCCAGTATTCCCGAATTACTCCACATTCCCAGGCCAGATGGAGGAAACCTGCGCCCTCCACACGGCACCGCGCACATCTGTCGTCATCCGACAGTCGAAATCGCAGTTTCCGAACTGGGGTATAGTAATACCGTTGCACAAATTTATAGTGGATAATTTTCAATCTGCAACTAGAGGAGACTCGTGCGGTAACCGAGCAGCAGTATCCCCACTGTTCATCAGTGAGAGCAATGGGTAGGTCAGCGTCCCAGGCAGTACGTGCCTTGGACGGAACAGGGGGCCGTTGCTCTCGAATGGCCGAATACAGCTTCGACACCAAATGTCTGCCGTCCGAAACAAGCATGATGTGCAGCGGCAGGACCGCGCCCGGTTCCTCCGGGTAGCCAGGAATTATCTCCTTCATACCCTGTCGAAGCCGGATGTAATAAAAGACCTCCATTGGCGTGGGGGAAGTAGCACCGAAGAACTGCTCCTTAGTGCGGAACCGCTTCTCATGAAATAAGTCCCCCCAGGTATGAAGTTGGATGCGGTTGCACAGGGAGTGAAACCCATTTTCCGTCAGGAGCGACAATTTCGGGTGATATGAAAGGGGCAGCGCCGGTGAGTAGAGCATGGGGGCTTCCAGTAGTCTAGTCACTCTGCGCCAAGCGTCCATGGTGCAAGTTACAGTGGTGGCAGGCGTTTCAACGTCCCCGATCTGGCCCAGCAGCATGCCCTTAAGCGGCAGCGGGTGAACTATCCAGTCCTCAGCTGCCACCTGAGGCATGAAGGGAGTGGGGTGAATCCAGTAATAAGCATGTTGAGCCTGCGCACTGAGGTAATACACCTCCAAGTCAGGCACGTCGAATCCACCCCGGTCATACGGTTGCGTCAACACTTTCCAGCTGAGGCGCGGTTGTTTCCCGCCCCAGAATAGGCGAAGCAGTTCAGACCGAAGTCTTTTGAAGAAGTAGGCTCCCGGGTAATAGGGTATATTTTGAAAGAGGTAGAGGAAGCGTGGAAGGATGACCATTTTGATCAGGGAGGCTCTTCCCGCCATTGACAGTGGGAGGGCCAACCAGCGAGTCACAGTATCGGCTAATTTGGAGATGGCCACCCCATAATTCAGGCGGACCGTGTCCTCCTTAGCGAGTGACACAACAATTCCCAGGTATTTCAAATCCGTACTACACCACTCCAGCGGATAATCAAGCGGGAAAGGGGTCACCGAGGGCGTGAGGGGGAAGAACTGCGACTTCTTCCAATTGATGTGAACGCCGGAGATTCCACCAAATAACACGAATTCTCTCAATAGGGGGTTGAGGTGTACTTGCGGGCGCCGCACATATAAGGTAACGTCATCCGCATAGAGGGATATGCCGATCTGTCTCTGGTTGCAGTTAAAGGTGCTGTCCTTATGCAACTGCCGGATCCTGCAAGCCAGGGGTTCGATAGCTAGGGCAAAAAGCAGGGGCGACAATGGGCAGCCCTGACGAGTCCCTCTCGTGATGGATATCTGCGACGACAACACTCCGTTGATGATGACCCTGGCAACTGGAGAGGTGTAAAGTAATGTCACCCAGGCAATGAAAATCCGGGGGAAGCCCATCCTGCCTAGTATGGCCAGGAGATAGTCCCATTCCACGGAATCGAACGCCTTGGTGGCGTCCAGAAAGACAGCAGCGACCGGCAGGTCCGGCGAAATGGTAGGAATGAGGGAGAACAGGGTGCGGAGGTTATGGGACGTAGCTCTGCCCGGAACAAAGCCAGCCTGATCCGGCAGCACCAGGGTAGTCATAAGTAGGGATAACCTAGTGGCGAGCACTTTCGCAAGAATCTTTGCGTCGCAATTTAGTAGCGATAAGGGCCTATAGGCATCGGTATCCTTCGGGTCTTTCCCCGGCTTAAGCAGCGAAGTGATCGCCACCTCCCTCATCGAGCCCGGTAGTGTCCCCTCCTCCAGCGACTCCTCGAACACCTCCTTCAGCACTGGTGCCATTATGTCTATATAACATTTATAAAATTCGGCCGGCAAGCCGTCCAGTCCCGCGGCCTTACCGTTACTGAGTGACATGATCGCATCTCGAATTTCATCAATCTCGAAAGGGCACCCCAGGAAAGCCCTATCACTATCGCTCAGCCAACACAATGCAATGTCGTCGAGGAACCCACTGAGGTCAACCTCTCCAGTCTGCTGCGTGGTATACAGCCGTTTATAATGCTGCAGAAAGGTGTCCTGTATCCCCCTAGTGTCCTGATGAGTCCTGCCTTCGCCATCAGTGATTTCCAGTATGTGCGTGGCAAATCGCTGGTGTCTGGTGAGCGCCGCTAAAACTTTTCCCGGCCTATCTCCTTCGCAATAGCGTCGAGCCGTCCAGTACTTACCACGGAATTTGGCTTCCCTGGCCGCCTCCTCCTCAAATTCGGATAACTTGGTTCTGAATGCTATCGCTAGGTCAGGGCAAGGGTTACCGACCATCTCCGCCTCCAACGCTTTAAGTTCCGATTCAATACCCGTCAACGTGCGCACTATGTCCCGTAACACGCCACAGCTTTTAGAAATTGTGACACCGCGCACGGTGACCTTAAAAGCCTCCCAGATCGTCTCAACCTTAGCAACAGAACCCTTGTTCCTAGGGAAGAAGGCCTCAATTTCCTCTCCGAGTTCTTGTTTGAATATCGGGTCAAGGAGGGCCGAGGGGAATAGCCGCCACGGTGGGCGTATTCTCGCATATCCAGGCAATTCCAGGACGGTCAGCACTGGGCAGTGATCCGAATATGTTCGAGGTAGGTGCCGCACCTTGGCGATGCCACCAGCCAGACCACGTGAGACGAAGCAGTAATCAATCCTGGCCCATGAACGTGCATGCGTGGTGAAGTGTGTGCCCTCCCTAGCCCCAGGATGTAAGTGCCTCCAGCTATCCAACAGTCCCGCTTCCTCCAGTATGCCCCGCAACGCCTCCCCGGCTTTCATATTGTACTGTCCGCTTCCGTCTGACCTGTCCGCCCCCGGGTACAAGGAGAGATTAAAGTCCCCCCCCCAGATAACATGTGCGGCCTCGACCTCAAGTGCATGTCCCCATAGCGTCAAGAAGAACCCAGGTGTGTCAATGTTGGGTGCGTAACAGTTGATGAGCATAACAACATCAGTGCCCAGCCTCCCCCAGAGGATCACATATCTCCCCTCACTATCCGTCCGAACACCCAGTTTTTGGAACGTTAGTCGTTTATTAATCAAAATGGCAGTGCCCCTGGAATAGGTGGAATAAGAGGAGAACTCCCGCACGGTCGCCCATCTGTCTGCAAAGCGAGGGATGCACCGTGGATTAAGGTGAGTCTCCTGGAGTAGAGCTATTTGCACCTGGTGTCTATCTAAGTATCCCAGCACATTCCTACATTTCCGCGGATTATTAAGGCCTCTGACATTCCAGGAGATTATAGACACAGTATTTAAAGCGTGATCACCCGTGCTCATCATCACATCCCGTACCCAATGAGTGCAAATAGTCCCAGCACCCTGTGGTGTCACATCCTGTACCAAAAACCACCGCGTATAGTATCGTCGGGTGTCTAGATCAGTGATACTGCCACAACCCGTGCATCCATTCCCAACAAACATGCCATGACTACCATCCGCACAGTCATTCATTCTCCCAACAATCCCCCCCTCAACGGTTAAACATTCCCCCTCACTCCATTCACAGTAACAGAAACCCCACTCCCCGAGCCCTCCCCCAGCCCACTGAAGCAACCCAAACTTGCCAGTATTGCAGTCCCTCCCCCCCTCCCAAACCCCGTACTCAAGAACCACAGCAAAACCATGTGGGGAATCCCCTTCTGGGGGCATCAGAGGTACACGTCTACTCACCCCAACACTCCCCTCCCCTCCCGCATATACCATATGGGGAAGACAGAGAAGAAGGGGTGGTGCCTGGCCGAAAGTAGTCCTGTAGATGTAAGCCTCTACGAATAAACCAACAGCACCGGCCCCACAGCCCTCTAATTTTAGAAAACAATAATAATTTCAGTTACATTCCCAACTGCCACCCGCCCAGTCACCTGCGGCAATATCAGTGCGTGCGTCCCAGGCGCTAGTCAATCAAAGGAGCAGTGCGCGCCAGCTGGGCCAGTAGTCTGCTGGGGGTCCATGGTGCAGCGAGGCAGGTACAACAAGCAACTGATGAGGGAGCATGCCGCCACAGGGCAGCCAGGGCGGGGACTCCGATGTCACCGCCAGCAGCCCCCAGCCCCTACTCCAGCAGTGCGACAGGGTGCGAGTGGCAGACAACTCACGAGGGCGCCGTTATGAGTCATTCATCTTGTTCAGCAGGATTCCCTCCCGCTTCGTCCGCCCCCTCGTTACGCCTGTCTCTCCTCTCTGTGCGAATCCGTTTAACATAATCCTCGGCGTGCTGTGGGTTCGTGAAGAAGTGCTGTTTGCCCTGATGGGTTACCCGGAGCCGGGCCGGATAAAGAAGGGCGTAGTCGATCTGCATATCCCTCAATTTCTTTTTCACGTCAAGGAACTTTTTCCTCTGATCCTGTACCATGGGCGTGAAGTCCGGGTAGAGTGAAAACTGTACACCATCGCAGGATAAATTCCGATGCGTGCGGGCAGCTCTAAGGGCAACATCCCTGTCGCGGTAGTTAAGTAGCCGGGCGATGATAGGCCGCGGCGGCGCCCCTGGCTTGGGGACCGGGGCCAGTGAGCGGTGCGCTCTCTCTACTATGAATTGACTCGAGAAGGCCTCCTTGCCCACAGCCGTTTGCAGTATGCGCTCAATATAGTCCTCCATGCGTCCAGTGTTGGTGGACTCCGGAACCCCTGTGACGCGGATGTTATTGCGTCTACTTCTCGCCTCCAATTCCTCATTCTTCGCCGCTATCACTCTGAGGACGTTGTCCATGCGGGTAAGGCGTGTGTCGTGCGTCGCGGCAGTGTCCTCGGCCGTGGAGATGCGTCGCTCCGCCTCAGAGAGCCGCTCTTCATGCACCTCCACCTTTTGTACTACGCCGTCCATCCTGGAAGATAGCCGATCAACCTTGTCCACAACCGTTGCGAATCCCTGACGCATCTCCTCAATGATCAGGCGCAGTTCCGGTGTTATGACCGCAGGAGGAGCCTCGGTGCTTGGCTGTCCCGTGGAGCTCCCGGCGCCCGTTGCGCCACGAGTTGGTTTCTTCGAGGCTGCAGGTTCGAAGGACAGTTTGGGTTGCTTGGCATCGTTCTTGCCCATGGTGCCCAATCCGCCAGCACCCAGTGGCTGGAATGAGTGATCGGCCCGTCAGGCCCCACGAGCAGAGCCCGCTCGCAAGTCAATCCGTATATAGCGCCCCAGGGGCGACCGCGTCAGAGTCCTGTCAGCGGGGTAAACGCAGCTCCCACCTGACCTGAGAGCCGGCCAGCCCCCAGCACATCAGCCCCCAACAGCAGCAGGAGAACCTTGGGCAGGATAGGGCAGTGGAGGGCGAGATCAGAGGGCTTACGCCCCAGCCGCAGCCGCCGGCGGGACGTCGCACTCAGGGGCACAAGAGCGCCGACGGTACCCGCAGCCGCCCTGTGTGAGAGCAGTGTCAGTCCCCGCTGGCTGAGGGGAGTGTAGCGGCTGCTATGGGCCGAGAGCCGGGAAAGAGAGCTAGAGTCTCGGCATCCACGCACAGGGTCTCCCCTGCTCCCCACCCGCTCCGACTCTATTGACTCTATCGAATGGGAGCAGAGTGCGCCGTGCCTTCTGAACCTGGCTGTAGGCTACTCGTTGGTGAAATCAGTGCAAAGGCAGAGAGGCAAGGATCAGGAGAGGCCGCCGGGGCCGGAGGAAGCAATTCGGCGTCCCGGTGGTGCACAGATGCTCCGATGCACTAGACCGGCAATATCGAGAGCCGCGGGAGGCAGTGACAGGGCGAGGCAGTAGTCCGACGTCCTCCTCCTCCCCGCACCCTTGCTCACTGCAGATGTACTCGGAGCTCAGTCACAGCACAGTTAGGAGAGCAGGGATTCATCCGCATATGGGTTATACCAAGGACTCCGAGGAGGTAGGAAGTACCGTGATCAGGTTTGTTTTGCAGATGTAATTTTGTGACGCTATGCTCCTGGACCCTGGAGTCCCACGTAGTAAAGGATTGCGCCCCTGGGGGAGTCCCCCGCAGCCTCTGTCGGGATCAGGGGCCCAGCCAAGCGCCGTGCACAGGCGCAGCAGCACACCCAGCCGGGTCCGGGTGAAGTCCTCCAGGCGGGGGGTCGCGTCCTCAGGGATGGCCGCCGCGGCCTCCGCCGCGTTCAGGGTGCAGACACCCGACCTGTCGCCGCCGCTGCAGGGGAGGTGGCGCGGTGCTCAGCCCTGCTCCCCAGTGCCGCTTTCTCAGGGGGGGGGGGGGGGCGAGACTCACCTCCGCCAGTCCGGCACACGTCCAGCAGGTCTCCCGCAGTCCCGGCCGGGTTGCGCGATGATGAGGCCTAGCCGCCTCGTGTAGAGCCACGACCTCAGGTGTCACAGCTCCCGGTCCCGGCCAGCGGCCCTCCACAGCAGCGACCCTCGGGGCACTCTCAAGGCGCCGTAACTCAGGCGCTGGGCATCGAATCACCACTAGATTTGGACCGGCGCCGCAGCACAGGTGCATCCAGCAGCGGTGCGAATTTCAGGCATCCATCTGCAGGGGAAACGGATGAAAACAGGATAATGCTGGCCAGGCAGCCAGAGCCTCACAGAGGTGCGGCCATTAGCTAGTGCGCCCTCTAGCGCCCTCACAGCCCTGTACTCTTTATGAGGACAGGGTACTAAGCACAAACCAAAACTCTTACAAAAATACTTAAGTTAGCACAGTATATACAAATGCCCGAGGGGCACGGAAAACCATATACTTCAAAAGTGGAATGCGAAATTACTAGCAGGTAAGTACAGTACTAATAGGCTTTGGAATCGCTAGATCTTGACTATAGAATCGTTAGATTACTTCTAGGAGACCCAGGGGACTCGGGTGCAGTGTGTGCACTCTCACGCGAGATGCGGGACAAAGTCTATGGTAGCTAGAAATTGCAAAGTTAGTGTTCTCGGACGAACCCGACCTGGTAGGAGGAAAACGAAAGTAGATTCTGACCCTTGGATAGTGAGGCTATGCTGGGGCACCGAAATGCCGAAGTTACCTAGCCCAGGGGCTGCAGCTGCATAGGACTCAAAAGACGTCTGGAATCCTCGTAGACGGACCAGGAGCCTGGAAGAAAGAAGTTGCTGGCAGGCGACCAGTGAAGAAAGTTCGGTGGATCCAAGCCTGGATCGATGGAAGATGACACCTGAAAGCAGAGGGGACCAAGTTCGAGACTACTAGCCAGTAGTCAGTGGGCACCAGGAGGGCACCGGATGGTAGCCACCTCGACTAGGTGAGTGGGTGACGCTGTGCTCGAAGATCTCACGGACCAGGAGGCGTTGTCGGCGACCAGGATGGAGGAGCGAGCTGTCCCACGAAGATTGAAGCTGTCGGCGTCGCTGGACCCAAGATTGGGCAACAAAGCCTTGGCAAATTCAAGCCCACGCGGTGGACCTAAAATGGCGTCTGGAGTGGACCAGGAGGGTCCGGGGTGCCTCTCTTGAAGAAGGAAGCAAGGGCCAGTCTGGAGCAACCAGACTAGCAGCAGTGATGTCGTCGGGCATCGTTCAGAAGGCCACAAGCCAGCCGGCTAGTAGCCAAACAATGCGGTGCACAGCAAACAGCAGAAGGGCCCCACGCAGATCGTGGAGATGCAGGGAGGCTGATCTTGGGTGCTGGAGCTGCGCAGGGTTGGGGCTTCTCGGACCCCAAAGCACTCACCAGTGGAAGACTCGGTGGGCTTGTTACAAAGAAGTCGTGCAGTCTTGGCGATCGTCGGTCCCTCGAGGTCTCGTCGCACTCACGGTTCTCAGCTTTGCTGTAGAGGTGAGTAGAGGTCAGAGGTGCCAGGGAAGCCGGGTCTCGTCGAGCTGGGTCGTCGGATTTGTGAAGAAGGACTTGCAGCAGACCGCAGTGTTCTTAGGATGGTGCCTGCTTGATGCAGGGTGACTACTCCTTAGCCACAAGGGAGAATCTTGAAGAAGAAACCTTGATGTCCTTTCGAAGAAAGTCGTGTCTTGATTCCAAAGATGATCTAATTTGAACAGGGGGCCCGCTCCCATCTTTATACTAAACAAGCATTTGCAATGCAATGGTCTCGGCATCATTAAATGTAGAGCAATTGGCATTGCTCATGACATTTCTTTTTTTTTCTTTAAATCATAAATAAATGGCATTGTCATTTACATTGCCAATACACACCACTCTGCACCTGCACTCACTGCTCTGCACACTCACTACTCTGCACACTCACTACTCTGCACACTCACTACTCTGCACTCACTACTCTGCACTCTGCACTCACTACTCTGCACTCTGCACTCACTACTCTGCACTCTGCACTCACTACTCTGCACTCACTACTCTGCACTCTGCACTCACTACTCTGCACTCTGCACTCACTACTCTGCACTCTGCACTCACTACTCTGCACTCACTACTCTGCACTCACTACTCTGCACTCTGCACTCACTACTCTGCACTCTGCACTCACTACTCTGCACTCTGCACTCACTACTCTGCACTCTGCACTCACTACTCTGCACTCTGCACTCACTACTCTGCACTCACTACTCTGCACTCACTACTCTGCACTCTGCACTCACTACTCTGCACTCTGCACTCACTACTCTGCACTCACTACTCTGCACTCACTACTCTGCACTCACTACTCTGCACTCACTACTCTGCACTCTGCACTCACTACTCTGCACTCTGCACTCACTACTCTGCACTCTGCACTCACTACTCTGCACTCTGCACTCACTACTCTGCACTCACTACTCTGCACTCACTACTCTGCACTCACTACTCTGCACTCACTACTCTGCACTCTGCACTCACTACTCTGCACTCTGCACTCACTACTCTGCACTCACTACTCTGCACTCACTACTCTGCACTCACTACTCTGCACTCACTACTCTGCACTCACTACTCTGCACTCACTACTCTGCACTCTGCACTCACTACTCTGCACTCACTACTCTGCACTCACTACTCTGCACTCTGCACTCACTACTCTGCACTCTGCACTCACTACTCTGCACTCACTACTCTGCACTCACTACTCTGCACTCACTACTCTGCACTCTGCACTCACTACTCTGCACTCTGCACTCACTACTCTGCACTCTGCACTCACTACTCTGCACTCACTACTCTGCACTCACTACTCTGCACTCACTACTCTGCACTCACTACTCTGCACTCTGCACTTACTACTCTGCACTCTGCACTCACTACTCTGCACTCACTACTCTGCACTCACTACTCTGCACTCACTACTCTGCACTCACTACTCTGCACTCACTACTCTGCACTCACTACTCTGCACTCTGCACTCACTACTCTGCACTCTGCACTCACTACTCTGCACTCTGCACTCACTACTCTGCACTCACTACTCACTACTCTGCACTCACTACTCTGCACTCACTACTCTGCACTCACTACTCTGCACTCACTACTCACTACTCTGCACTCACTACTCACTACTCTGCACTCACTACTCACTACTCTGCACTCACTACTCTGCACTCACTACTCTGCACTCACTACTCTGCACTCACTACTCTGCACTCACTACTCACTACTCTGCACTTACTACTCACTACTCTGCACTCACTACTCACTACTCTGCACTCACTACTCACTACTCTGCACTCACTACTCTGCACTCACTACTCTGCACTCACTACTCTGCACTCACTACTCTGCACTCACTACTCTGCACTCACTACTCACACTCACTACTCACACTCACTACTCTGCACTCACTACAGCTTCCTTCCACAGCTAGAACTAGTGCATAATGTCAAAACAGAGAAAACAAGGAAACACACTGAAGCTGTCTGTACCACGCCAAGTTCACATTTCGAGCAGCATGTGTTAAATCACGCTTTAGACTACTTCTCTACTCAAAAGTAGTACATTTCCTTAAAAAAGATAAAAATATGACATGCAAACAGTAATGCCGAAACAAACTGTTCAGCATGGGTTTTGATTTACATGAAAACATTAATTTCACTTAAAATAATAATAGTTTTTAGCTAAATTAAATTTACATTTGGATTTAGGGCATATTCACATATTTTTAGTAAATTTAAATGTCAGTGGCAGATGGACACGCTTTCATTTAGCAGCCAAATATACAATAACTTACTGCCCCCGGAATTCCGCCGCGGCCGAACCGGAAGTCAGGCAAGGTCGCCTGTGACGGGGGCGGAGCCGCGTCCGGACCGGAAGAGGAGGCAGGCGGAGGAAATGCGTGGAGCGGCCCGGGGCTCCTGCGAGCGTGGAGAGCCCCCGGGGCCGACAACAGGACGTTGTACGCGTGTTGCGGGGCTCCCTTGACCAAGAGGGAGTCCCGGGATAGGAGCCGCAGCGTCAACTCTCCCTGCCGGTGCGGAGCAGTAAGTTAAAGGGGAGAGGGGGGGGCCGGTGCGCGCGCACGCGTGTGTGTGTGCGTGTGTGTGTGTGTGTGTGTGTGTGTGTGTGTGTGTATGAGTGGGGGGGTTCTGTATGTATGTGCGTGCGTGAGCGCTTCTGTTTCTATGTATGCGTGTGTTGTGTGGGAGCCTCGTGCAGCGCTCGTGCTAATGCGCGTGCCAGTTTAGAATCGCCTGCGCGCGGCCAGGAGTGTCTCCTGGGACTGCTACTCGCTAACATAAGATCTCGGCGGAGACGCGCTTACGCGCGTCTTTTAGCCGAGACCTAAAAAGGGGGCTGACCCGGTGACTAGGTCCTGCTTATGGGTGGGACCAGGAGGGGGGTGGTTACACCCCTCTGCCATGCCGGACTTCCCCAGGCCAGGGGCTGGTGTGCCCCTGGAACTGGTTCAGACCGGCCTATGCGTAGTGAGAACCGGGGTGCCACTCAGCAGTCACCTTCCTGAAAAGCCCTGCCTACCCAGGATACACAAAACCATGTCTGGGACGGTGCTAGCACCGCCCCGGACAGGAAACCCTTTGTCCAAGCCTCCCTCGCTGGAAGGACTCCCAGCAGCAGGAGGTCAGACTCGTGTCTGTGGTGGCAGAATCCATTTTGTGGAGCTGAGGCTTTAGTTAACTTTAACCGGGGTTCACAGTTACATACATGTCGTGTCCCTCTAGAAGGGTGGAATGCTAACCCCATCGCCAGAATTGGCGAGGGGTTAGTATTCCAATTCGTATGACACCTTACTCGACATGTTTTGATAAAGCAATACCAAAGATAGCATTTAACCGCGAGGATTATAATGCACTTAAGAGTATATGGTATGCGATATCATGGAACAGCTATTAGGACTTGGTTCCGCAAGCTGCAGACAGGCTCAGCTCATGCCAGAGCACCATCTCACACGATTCCAAGCACTCTGCCTTCAGGATTGTCAAGGCCTGCCATAGGAGTGAATGATAGGAATCTGTGTGTCCATTTTAGGGTTAGATATAGGTATACTATATCTACAGCAAAGGGTGATTACACGACTTTGCCCCAGCTGTCATGCAGCCAGTTGTGTCAAATTTAGGAGGCCAGCCAGGGGTGGCATAATACATGCTGCAGCCCCTGCCAGCCCTGGGTACACCTATGCCCTGAGTTACAGGGTCTGATAAGGTGGCCCAGTACCAATTGGTAAATGCACCTAGGGTACATGTTGTAATTTAGAGAGAGAACAGCCAGGCTGTGGGTCTGATTAGCAGGCCCACAGCCAGAGAAAGTCGTAAACCAGTGAAACAAAAGCAAAAAATCTGGGTGATCATAGGATTGCAGACCCTACTCTCCTACACTGTCCTTGAGCGACTCGGGAGTCTTCCTGTACAGAGGTGAGAGAGTCATTCCACCCGAAACCCTGATACCGACATTATTGAACCAACTGCACGAAGGACACCTAGGCATCGTAAAGACCAAAGCCCGAGTGAAACAAATGTATTGGTGGCCTGGCATGGATACTCAAATAGAAAGGCAGGTGAGAGAATGTGAACAATGCCAAGGAGCTGACAAAATACTCCAACCTCTCAGACCAGTGCTAGGGAAATTCGAGAACCCCCAGAACCTGTGGGAAGACCTAGCTGTTGACCTCCTGGGACCAGTGCTTGACAACAGAGGAATAAATAAATTCTTGTGTGTGGTCATCGATAAATATTCCAAATGGCCGGAGGTAGATGTGCAAGAGTCCATGGACACCGAAACAGTGTTGAAGTTCTTAACTTCCCTGTTCTTAAGGGAAGGAATACCTAAGACAATACTTAGTGACAACGGACCTCAGTTCGTCTCAGACAAATGGACCAGATTCATGAGAAGGAACAGAATCAAATCGAAATACACAGCAATCTACCATCCAGCGTGTAACGGACAAGTGGAGCGGTTTAACCGCGTGCTCATGGGCTCAATACAAGCGGCCATCATGCAAGGGAAAGACTGGGAGGCAGAAGTACAGAGCATGTTGTGGGCGTACAGGATCACCCCCACGGTGGTAGGGTATAGCCCCTTCCAAATCCTGAGAGGCCGTCTCCCGTTCACCCGGGACAATGTGGTGTGGAGAGAAAAAACTGTAACCAGCAAATGGTCCCCAGCAGTGGTGCAGCACAACCTAGAAAAGGCTCAAAGGGTATATGCAGCTCACTACGACAGGCGGCGCAACACCAAAGAAACCGCGCTGGAGGAGGGAGAATGGGTCAGAGTCAAACTTCCCACCCTGCAAAAGAAAGGAGAGAGCAAGTATAGCCAACCCTTACAAGTCAAGGAGGTGCGAGGCAGAGCTGCCCTACTTAGCGATGGCAAGGTGTGGTCCCAAGATCGCATGGCGAGAGTCAATAGGATCGTAAGGTGGCCCAAGTCAGAGGAAGAGGAGATACGTATAGGAGGAGAAGAAGAGACGTCCACAAGCGAGGAAGGCCAGAGTGAAACCTCAGAGGACAGAGAAGAAGGAGGAGGAAAAGAAGCACAGACAGCAGAGGTAGCGGGAGGCCACTCCATCCCAGCTGCTGAAAGCGAGAGAGAGGATCAGAGAGACACTGAGAGGCTTCCCGGAGGAAGCCATGGTGAGGAGAGCAACCTGGTAAGGCGCACGCGCATGGGCAGAACTGTCACCTTGCCTTCAAAATATAGAGACTTTGACATGAGTGGACATTAGAGATGGACTCCAGAACTGCTTAAATTTCAGTGTGTCAAAGGGGGGAGATATGTGGTGTTGCGCTCTAGTCTACGAGCGTGAACGCGATGACGCGTCACGCCATAGACGAGAGCGAGGCACGCGCGCATGCGCAGCGCGATGAAAGGAAGGGCGCGAAAGCGAGAGAACGGCAGTTGGCGACCGGAGCAGCAGCTAGTTAGACGCTCGGCGCTCTATATGCATTTCAGTTGAACTTTACTTGAATAAAGCTGTTCAAAACGCAAGCAGTCTCTGAGCACTGTGTGGGGACACAGATACATCATTACAAAAACCTTTAACATATTTTTCTGACATTTGTAATAAAGTTTGAAACATTGCTAGAAAATAATTGAACCAGTTGTTGTTTTGGCTACAAGTGATGCTGATGCTTCAGTGATGCTGTTGTTGCGCATAGTGATGTGTGGTGCCCCTGAGTGATGCAGTGGTGGTGCTGAGTGATGCTATGTTGATGCAATAGATAGAGTGAGTGCGATAGATAGATAGAGGGAGGATGTTAGATAGAGGGAGGGCGATAGAGGGTGAACGTTAGAGGGAGATCGATAGAGGGAGGGCGATAGAGGGAAGGCAATAGAGAGAGGGAGGGTGATAGAGTGATGTAGGGCGTTAGAGTGATGTTGGGCGATAGAGTGTTTGAGGGTGAAAGAGTGAGGGAGGGCGATAGAGTGAGTGAGAATGGTAGAGTGATTGAGGGCGGCAGAGTGAGGGAGGGCTATAGAGTGAGGGAGGGCGATAGAGTGAGGGAGTGAGATAGAGTGATTGAGGGCGGTAGAGTGAGTGAGGGTTGTAGAGTGAGTGAGGGCGTTATAGTGAGTGAGTGCGGTAGAGTCAGTGAGGACGTTAGAGTGAGTGCAGTAGAATGAGGGGGATAGAGTGAGGGTGGTAGAGTGAGGGTGGTTGAGTGTGGGTGGTTGAGTGAGGGCGGTAGAGTGTTAGGGTGAGTTTGGTAGAGTGGTTGATTGAGGGCGGTAGAGTAAGGGCGTTATAGTGGTAGGGTGAGGGCGGTAGAGTGGTAGAGTGAGGGGGATAGAGTGATGGTTGTAGAGTGGTAGAGTGAGGGTGCTAGAGTGGTAGAGTGAGGGCGGCATAGTGTTAGAGTGAGTGCAGTAGAGTGTTATAGTGAGGATGGTAGAGTGAAGGCCGTGAGGGCGGTAGAGTGAGTGCGTTAGAGAAGTAGATTGAGGGCAGTACAGTGAGGGTGGTAGTGAGGTATAGTGTGTGTGGCAGAGTGAGAGCGTGAGGGCGGTAGAGTGTGAAAGTGAGGTCGGTAGAGTGAGGGCAGTAGAGTGAGGGTGGTAGATTGAGGGTGTGAGGGAAGTAGAGTGGTATGGTGATGGTGTTAGAGTGAGAGTGGTAGAGTGGTAGAGTTAGGGCGTTAGAGTGAGGGTGATACAGTGATAGAGGAAGGGCGTTAGAGTTGTAGATTGATGTTGGTAGAGTGAGGGCGTGAGGGCAGTAGAGTGAGTGAGGTAGAGTGAGGGCGTGAGAGCGGTATAGTGAGTGCGGTAGAGTGGTGGATTGTTGTTGGTAGAGTGAGGGTGTTAGAGCAGTAGAGTGAGGGCGGTTGAGTGACAGCAAGATTGAAAAACATTTGTTTTTTTAAATTTATTTATTTATTTATTTATTATATGTTTCTTAGTGATGTTGTGGTGGTGTTGAGTGGTGGTGTGTTGATGCACTTGTTGTTCACATTGTAAATGTTGTGATGTTTATTCTTTTTTTTTGTAAAATTTTTATTTATTTCATAGTAAATAGAAAGAAAGAAACAAAGAGAGAGAAAAAGAGAGAGAAGACAGGCGGCAGTATTGCAATATCACATATTCAGGATTTGGGGAGAGTCTCAGACAGATGCATCTGCTATGATGTTCTCCAATAATTAGTCTGTCCTGGATGCAAGGGAAGCCATCAGTAGTCTTTCTCCAAGGAGAACGTCAATTTAGCAAGTTCACGGGTCTCGAGAGCCCCCAGGATAAGCAAAATCTCTGCGCAGCTATGCAGTGCCGCAACAAATACAGAAACCCCCTCCCCAACTCCCCTCCAACCCGCCTCCCCGAACTCCCCCTCCCCCCAAGGTGGTGGCGCCAATATACACTCTAATTCACAGTCTCACTATCACTCAACTACTTATATCTGGAAAAGATGAAGGGCTCGCAGGGCTGACGGGCAGACCGCAGATGGCAGGCCTCGCGATAAAAAGCGGACCAATGGTTCCCATCGGAACATAAAGTTCTTAAAGTTGCCCAGGAAGATGTCCGCCATTCTCTCCATGCTCATCAACCTCCATAGCTTTGCGTGCCACAAAGCCAGAGCCGGGGCCGTCGGTTTCTTCCAGGCCGCAGCCAATGTAAGCTTAGCCGCTCCCAAACAGAGCCACAAAATCTGTTTGTCTGCCTTCGTTTGGTGCTCCAATAGCGGATCTTGCAAGCCCAAGATGATAAAGGCCAAGGAATCCGGGATCGGGTATCCCAATATTTCTTTGATATGTGACAAAATCTCGGTCCAGAAGGGCCGTATAACCGGACAATCCCACCAGATGTGGCTAAAATCTCCTAACAGGCCACAGCCCCTCCAACAACGGTCCGAAGACGCCGGGAAGATGCGATGCAGTTTTGAGGGGTACAGGTACCAGTCGAACATAGTTTTAAAGTGGGCGCCCGTAAATCCACCGAATGATTATGAGTCCTAATGTCACGCCAGAGACCTTTCCATTCTCCTTCCGTAATGTCCCTACCCAGAAGGCCCTCCCAGTGGTCCATGTAACGTGGACGGGGAGAGATCGCTGTACGAAGCAAGAGTTTATATAGAAAGAAAATCGTTCCCTTCATCGTGGCAGTTCGTAAGAGAAAGGCTTCGAAGAGTGAGGGCGGTCTAGTTGCCGCTTCTCGCTGTCCCGTCGAGGTAGCCCAGTGGATCAGTTGGGCATACCAAAAATGCTCCGTAGAGGGAAGGCCATAGTCCCACATGCAATGAGGAAATGAGAGTGGTTCAGTGCTGTGAAACAGGTTCGTAAGGGCTCTACAACCTCCCTCTCTCCAGAGTCGAAACGGCCCCTCTTGCAGCGCCGGCGGAAAGGCCGGGTTAAAATGCAGAGGAGTAAAGGGAGAGGGGAACGTCGTCCAGCGCTCATCCCCGTCACTGTGTCCCACACCTTCAGGACAGTGCTCGTGGGCGTGCTGATGTAGGTGTTCCTGGGCCTGTCAACTTTGGGTTTCCAGGCCAGATCCCAGATCGATCTTCCTGCCACACTCCTGTCCATATGCAGCCAGTGTTTCTCAGACTCTTGCTGTGACCATTCCACCAGCACCCGCAACTGAGCAGCTTTATAGTACAAATGCATATCAGGGAGTCCAACCCCCCCTCCTCTCGTGGGCGCCGCAAAGTTGCATAGGAAAGGCGTGCCCGGCCTCCCTGCCAGATGAATTTCACCAATAGAGTCTTAAGGCGCCGGAAGAAGTCCATCTCTATAGGAATGGGGAGCGCCTGGAAGAGGTATAAAAACCTGGGGAGGAGAACCATCTTAATGGCATGTATGCTTCCCAGCCAGGAGATGTATTTCAGCTTCCAGCGGTCCAGTTCCCCACGCACAGCCGACAGCATAAGAGGGAAATTCGCTGCAAACAGGGTTCCAATGGAAGGTGTCAAGCGCACACCCAGATATAGCAGGGAGGCAGATGCCCCCGCTAATGGCGTAAGCGGGCGGAGTCGCTCCAACTCGGCAGTCAGGAGCGTCAAATTCAAAATATATACGATTTGTCGAAATTAACTTTGAACCCGGCCACCTCCTCATAGTCAGACAGCAGTGATTGAATGTGCGGTAGAGATTGAGCTGGGTCCCCCACCGATAGCAACACATCGTCTGCGAAAAGGGAGATTTTATGCTGTTCCCCCGTAAAGGGGATTCCCTTTATTTGTTCCCTCTCTCGCACCGCCAGGGCCAGTGGTTCAATGCTTAGAGCAAAAAGGAGGGGTGATAGAGGGCAGCCCTGCCTAGTTCCCCGGGAGTGAGCGAAGCTGGTGGAGCGGTGACCATTAATTACCACCCTGGAGCTGGGAGTGCTGTAGTTTGCACGAATCATGGTGATAACTTGGCGTGAGAAGCCAAAGGCCTCCAGAGTGCGGAATAGGAATCCCCAATCCACTCGGTCGAAGGCCTTTTCCGCGTCCAACCCCACCAGTACCGCTGGGATACGGAACCGAGAGGCTTTTTCTATGAGATGTATAACTCTTCTCAGATTGTCATGCATCTGGCGGCCCTTAATAAAGCCCGACTGATCTGGGTGTATTATTGCCGGCATCAGGTCCTGAAGCCTGCGTGCTATGATGGAGGAATATAGTTTAGCATCAACATTGAGAAGAGCTATCGGGCGGTATGACGAGCACTGAGATAGATCTTTACCCGGTTTGGGGATCACCGTGATCACAGCTTCCGCCATGGAGCCCGAGGTTCGTCCCGTGGTTGCCATTTCGTTGAAGAGGGGCACCAAAATGTCACAAAGTTCCGATGCAAATGATTTATAGAACAACGCCGTGTATCCATCTGGTCCCGGTGCCTTGTGGAGCTTCAGATCCCTGATAGTATCCAACACCTCAGATCTGGAGATGGGGGCAGCGTGATGCTCATTCCACTCCTTCGACACCCTCGGGATGGGAAGGTCAGCCAAGAAGCGAGCCTGAGTCTCTTGATCCAGGGAGTCACCCCTATATAGTGCCTCATAAAAACGGCCAAAGATATTGGCCTCGTCTCCATCTCTGTGGTGTAACGACCCAGTGGGGTCCAGGATGCCTCCAATATAATCCCTCTCCCTCTTGTCCCGTAGTTGACGAGCCAAGTGCTTGCCTATTTTATTCCCCTGCGAGTAGGAAATGCGCCGAAGCCGAAGGAGGGTGAACTCTGCACGGTTGTTATAATGGGCCTTCAATTTGCCCCGTACAGCAGTCAGTGGTCTAAGGGTCAATCTAGACGGTTTGGTTTTGTGGGCTTGTTCTAAAACAGCCAGCTCCGCTTCTAGATGTTCCGCGTCCTTCCTCCTCATCTGATTGAGGTTGGCGTTGAGACTGAGGCAGGTGCCCCGCAGGGACGCCTTACACGCATCCCACGTGTTAAAAAGGTAGGTGTGTTAAGCCGGGTTGAGGGCCAGGAAGTCCCCTATCGCTTTTCTAAGTTCCTTACAGGAGGTGTCATCCCGAACAAGGGCCGGTGGGAAATACCATTTCCTCGTCCCATCTCCTCCAGTCGGCCAGTGGAGCCCCAGCACCAGTAGGCTATGGTTAAACACCGAAAGAGGGATAACACTAGAATCCCGGACATCTCCCCTGAGGGCCTGGCTTACAAAGATGTGATCGAGGCGGGAATAGGTATGATGGACATGAGAATAGAATGTGCAATCTCGTGTGTGTGGATGCAGGAATCGCCAGCAATTAATCAAACCAAGGCCACCAACCATACTTTGAGTGTCCACAGAAAAACCCCAGTGCCCGCTCTCTGAGCCTTAGAGCTGTCCAAGTCCTTGTCCCATATCATGTTGAAATCCCCCATAAGAACCACATGCCCTTTAACAAAATCCCCCGCTCTGTCCAACAGATCGCGGAGAAAAGCATTCTGCCCCGAGTTGGGGACATACACCACCACAAATGTACAGACCGTGCCATGAAGCACCCCCTTGACCATCAGCCAACGCCCCTCCTTGTCACAGCTGATCCCCATAGGTTGGAAGTTTAGGGACGCACGGAACATAAGTGCCACCCCTCTGTGTTTAGTAGCTGCAGAGGATCTATAAATGAGCTGGAAGTGCCTATGATGCAATCGAAGCTCATCTTTACGTGCCAAGTGGGTATCCTGGAGTCCCACAATGTCCAATTGGTGATCGGAGATATATTTCCAAATTTTTTGGCGCTTCTGGGGTGAATTGAGGCCCTTCACATTCCATGTCCCAACACTAATCGGCATAGGAAGTAATCAGACCCCCCCTGCGTATACGTCCCGACAGCCTGCCCACACTCCCATCCCCCCAAAGGCAGCCAAGCAGACCCCCAAGCCCCAATCAGCACCAGATCTTCACTAAACACTATACTCCTCCCCGCTCCCGGAGACCCAGGGTCAGCGACTGCTTCCACCCAGTTAGCAAGCCCTCCCGGGGGCCCGACAAGCAAAAGCACAAGTAACGCAAATGAAGAAAGATCGAAGCAAACCACACAGTCATTCCAGACGCCACCACCCAGCAACCCAACTCCCCCCAATCTCCCACAACCCCCCCTGCCAAAGCCCCAAAGTGTCCGCCCACCTCCCCCCCCTAAGACCAAAACCAACCCCAAAAGCAAACAAATGTACTTGGCAGTCCCAGTGGAAGGTAGTTCGTAAAAATCCTCCTGGGTTGGGGCCAGGGGACCATAGTTGGAACCCCAAGGGACCACGGACCGGGGTGTCTTCAAAAGTACAATCAAACCCACGGTACCTGAAGTCATGCGCCCTTCCGGCACCTACCGGCTGGCGGCCGAAAGATCAAGCAGCTCCTGAGCTTTGCTGGGAGGACGCCAAAGTCGCTGAAGCCACCAAGGCCACTGCATCTCCCCTCTCCAGCAAGCTAGCTGAACGGTCAGGCCGTCTGGTGTTCAAATCCGGGCCTACCCTCTGCCATGAGGAGGAGCGCCGGCGCCTCCGCGGCGGCGAGCCGCCTGCTGCCTGCGAGGGGGTCGCATCGTCCAAACCCAGGAGATCCTTCGCCACTTGGAGAGAGCAAATCTGTGCTAGTCTGTTCTCCCAAAAAGAGCAGAGCTGCGGCTTGTGTTCCCGAAAATGCAGGGAAGTGATGGTCCGTGCCATCCGTAAAATGCGTTCTTTTAGTTGGAAATCATGAACACAAACTAGTATGTCCGGGGGTGGCCCCCCTCTCCTCGGAAGCCCAACTCTATGCACCCTGTCCATTCTGATTTCCTGGACGCCGGCGTCGTCCAACACATGCAGGAAAAGGGCCTGGACATAACCCCGCAGATCCTCTGCTTCTTCGTCCTACGGTACCGCGCGGATGCGGATGTTGTTCCTGCGGGAACGGTTCTCCAGGTCCTCCGTGTGAGATTGGAGGTCCAGGTTTTGCTCCATGAGCCGAATGATGTCTTGTTGTAGCTGGTGGACATGGTTCGCCATACTTAAATAGTGGTCCTCCAGGGTAGCCACCCGCTCCCCGATTCCATCAACATCTCTTCGCACCTCACGGAGGTCCGAAGCAAGCTGGGCGCGTAGTTCCGAAATGTCTTCCTTAATGGAGGCAAAGAGCTCTGTCATAAAGGCCTTAGTCGCTGGGGCCTCATCATCCGACTTCTTGGGTGACGCGCTGGGTCCAGGGGATGCCGGCTGTTGCGTAGATTTCGCCGCACCATCTTTCCCAGGCTTCCCCTTGCTGCGGGATGCGTTTGACATCGTAGCACTTCTCATGGGGATGTGGCGGCCCCCTATCTCCAGGTGGCGATTTCGGCACCCCAATAAACCGCCACCTCCCGGCGACTCCTAATGCAGGTGCGCCACCCCGGCCGCGCTATCAATGCCCACTCGGTAGCTCTCTCAGGATGGGCCCAACGCCGCCCCGCAACCTTCACCAGCAGTCACAGTGGGAGAGCGCAGCAGTCCCCACAGTAGGCCTCCTTTTGTGCCAGGCGGCCCCGGGTGTCGCAGCGGGGCATGTTAGGGGCGGTGGGGAAGATTCCGTGCAGTCACCCAATCCGCTCCGCCACCAGGTCTCGGCTGAAAGCGCCAGTTCCTCCACTCCAGCAGGCCTCGCTCCGGCGTAAGCTCCCCGCAATCTCCAACTCCGCACTGGACCCCAAGCAGTCGGTGAGGCCCAAAATCGGCAGAGTCCTTCTTTTAACTCTCCGCGACCGCCTCCAGCACTCTCCTTAACAACACAGTAGAGTCAGGCCCAGTAGCAACGCAAGGCCGGGGATCACAGGCCTGCGGATCTCAAAAAGCCCCGGAGACCAGGTCGGCCACCGCCGGGACCGTACTCCTTGCCAAGACTCTCCTCACCACACCGGGGGAGGAAGCCTCCCGGCTTAGCGACGTTGCCGGGGCGGTCAGCAGAGAGCGGGAGGAGGGGGTCAGGACGCCGTCACTCCGCCAGTTCACCCCGTCGATGACCACGGGACGGCCGTGGTCCCCGATTCCAATGCCGTCTCACTCTTCCAATCCCTCGTCAGCAGACTCGGTAGGCAACAAAGCTGGGGCCGCGGGTGTCGACACCACCGCCGTCCCGCCTCAGAGTCCTCGCTCTGCAGCCGCGTCAGAGATCAGGAAGTCCAGCCCCTCCACTACGCTAGGCCGGGGATTTCAGGGCCGCGTGGCGTCGCCGCTCCAGAGACCTCGTCTCGACCTCCAAAGGTTCTGTGTGCGGCACCGGAGCTGGCCCCCCACCTCAGGGAGTCGAGGCAGTCCAAGTGGGACCGTAAAGCATGCCGCTAATCGTGCTAAACAAGGCTAAGCTGGGCTCGGCGCCGGAGGGACTCAAAAAGACGTCTTACTCCGTCGCCATCTTGGCCATGCCCCTGTGATGTTTATTTTTAATGTTGTTCTGCCGATTGTTTCAGGTGTTTTGCAGATTGATGCAATTTAAAAAAAAAACATTTTGTGTGGTGCTGAGTGATGTTGTGTTGGTGCGGAGTGTTGCAGGTGTTGCGCTAAGTAATGCAGGTGTGTTGCTGAGTGATGCTGGGCTGGTGCTGAGTGTTGCTGTGGTGTTGTACAGTGATGTTGTTGTGTTGTTTAATGATGCATGTGTTTTTCTGAGTGTTGCTGTGGTGTAGCTGAGTGTTGCTGTTTTGATGCTGAGTAATGCTGTTGTTGCGAGTGGTGCTGTGCTGTTGCTGACTGTTGATGTGGTGGTGCTGAGTGTTGGTTTGGTGTTGCAGAGTTGAGTTGGTGTGTTGCTGTGATGGTGTGTATTAATGCTGTTGTGTAGATGTTTGTTATTAGTGTATTATATGTTGTGGCGTTATGCTTTGTGTGTGATGTTTTATTGTATTTGTCAGATGTGATGTTGTGTGAGTGTTAGTGTGTCGGATGTATTTTTCTTTTGTAACGTGTGTGAATTTATATATTTGTTAAGTATGTGTTATGTGTGTTAATGTATTGTGTTGTAACGTTGTTTATAATTTATTTATTTTTTTAAATGGCGGACGCTATGTGTTTCCTTTACGTGATTTACGTTTTGTGTTTAGCGTTCTAGTGTTTTAGTGAAGTTTCAAAGTGTTTGAGGTATGACGTAATCTGTAGCCAATCGCAGCGCTACGTTTTGTGACTTAGCGTTGCGTTTGACGTGCGCCAATTGGGAAATTCCCAGATCTTCGGCAACTTTCGTTTGGGAAAGGCGTGTTGTTGTTCCGGTCTTCTTCCTGCGTCGTTTGACAGGTAAGTTTATAATGTAAGACTATATAATGTGAATGTATTATTGATTTTGTAGAGATTATTTTTCATTTGTATGACTGTTTAATAGTAATGTTCGACATTTGTGTATCGCGCCTTTTTTTGGCTTTAGCGGATGTACTTAGTATATAGTTAAATATGTATTGAACTTTCTAAATTGTGAATGTGCAATGTTTTAATGTACTTTTATGTAATGTATAGCAATGTATTGATTTAAAGTTATTGTTAAAGTGTAAATATCATACATTTATTTATTTTGCTTAAGTATTTTGTGTTTGTAAATAGTATTTACCTTTATTTATGAGCTGTTATGTATTAATAATTTAATGTATTAAAGTATTGCCATGCTTATATTGAATCGGTATGTATTTTGTAGGTGTTGGGTTATTATTTCAGTTATCGTATGTACAGTATTGGTCTTGTATTTTTAATAACATGATTGTTTTACTTCCGTTCGTCTTTTCATGTTTTTTTTTTGGTAACTTGATCATTTTCTTTGGCGTATGTACAGGATTGGCCTTTTAAATAGAATTCCATGAGTTGTTTATTCGTTAGTAAGTTATTATTGAGTGGGTTTTATTTTTGGCGTGTTATTTGGTCCTTCATTGCATGAATTCATTGATTTTTTTATTAGTTATTAAGTTTTGGCGTAATTGTATTTTTTGAGTGTGTGTAATTTGGCCCTTATTTTGTTTTGGTATTGTTGGTGGTACTACATAATGGAGATATTTTATTTGTTTGTTAATTTTTTATTTGTATTCTCCTCTACTGTTTGAAATGTAATTGTTTCTGGAAATATTTTTTTTCTTGCTGAGAGATGGTGTAGTGTTGCTGGGTGTGTTGTGAGTTATAATGTGGTGGTGTGTAGTTATAATGTGGCGTTGCATAATTATTTTGTTGTGTTAATTTGTGTTGCTGAGTGATGTTGTGGTGGTGTGTGGTGGTGCTTAGTGATGCTGGAGTTGTCTTGAGTGATGCTGGTGTGTTGATAAGTGTTGGTGTGGTAGTGCTGTAGTAGTACTGAGTAGTGTTGTATTGGTACAGAGTGGTGTTTGTGGTGTTGCAGAGTGATGTTGTGTTGTTGTTGAGTGATACTGTAATGGTGCAGAGTGATGGTGTATTGGTGCTTAGTGATAATGTGTTGTTGTTTAGTGATAATGTTGTGCTGATGAGTGTTGCTGTGTTGGTGCTGAGTGTTGCTGTTGTGGTGCAGAGTGGTGATATGGTGATGCTGAGTGATGCTGTGTTGTTGTACCCTGGTACTGTGGTGGTGTACTTAGCCCCACCAGAGCACCAGTGCAACACCAGCATCACTCAGCGCAACACTAGCATTACTAAGCAACATATCTAGCATCACTCACCGCCACCAGAGCAACACTCATCAACACACTAGCATCACTCACTAACACCATAGGATCAGCTAGCATCACCACAGCATCATGCAGCACCACAACAGGAACACTTAGCACCACAACACCATCACTGAACATCACTACAGCATCATTTAGCCCCAGAACAGCATCACTCAGCAGCACAACAGCACAACCTAGCATTGTTTTGTTGCACATACTTTTGTAGTGGTGCTGATTGACGCTGTTGTGCTGTTTGTTACTGTGATAGTTGAATTTTTTGTTGTGTTGGTGCATAGTGTGAATGTGTTTGTTCTGACTGATAATGTGGTGGTGCAGAGTAATGTTGTTGTGGTGTGTGGTGGTGCTTTGTGATGCTGGAGTTGTCTTGAGTGATGCTGGTGTGTTGATAAGTGTTGGTGTGGTAGTACTGTAGTGGTACTGAGTGGTGTTGTATTGGTGCAGAGTGTTGTTTGTGGTGTTGGAGAGTGATGTTGTGTTGTTGTTGAGTGATACTGGAATGGTGCAGAGTGATGGTGTGTTGGTGCTTAGTGATAATGTTGTGTTGTTTAGTGATAATGTTGTGCTAATGAGTGTTGCTGTGTTGGTGCTGAGTGCTGCTGTTGTGGTGCTGAGTGGTGCTATGGTGATGCTGAGTGATGCTGTGCTGTTGTACCCTGGTACTGTGGTGTTGTACTTAGTCCCACCACAGCACCAGTGAAACACCAGCATCACTCAGCGCAACACTAGCATTACTCAGTAACATATCCAGCATTACTCACCGCCACCAGAGCAACACTTATCAACACACTAGCATCACTCACTAACACCATAGGATCAGCTAGCATCACCACAGCATCATGCAGCACCACAACAGGAACACTTAGCACCACAACACCATCACTGAACATCACTACTGCATCATTTAGCCCCAGAACAGCACCACTCAGCAGCACAACAGCACAACTTAGCATTGTTTTGTTGTGCATACTTTTGTAGTGGTGCTCATTACTCATTACTAAACAAAGCATTTATTTCTTTGTTAATTTGATGTATGGATGTATGGATACAGTGGGATGGATGTTTGGATGGATGGATTATTGTAGGTAGATGAATGGATGGTTGTGAATGTATGGATGGATGAATGGATGGGTGCAGTGGGGGTGGGTGGCTGTGGGATGCATGATAGCGTGCTGGAGGGATGTATGGATACAGTGGGATGGATTTTTGGATGGATGAATTATTGTAGGTACCTTAGGTGAGTGCGGGGACTCAATAAAGCATTTATTTCTTTGTAAATTTGATGTATGGAAACAGTGGGATGGATGTTTGGATGGATGGATTATTGTAGGTAGATGGATGGATAGTTGAAGTGAGAGGATCGATGGATGGATGGGTTGAGAGGATGGATGTAGCGTATAGTAATGTTTTGGTGGCTATAAGTAATGCTGTGGTGATGCAATGGATAGTGAGGGTGATAGATAGATAGAGTGAGTGAGTGTGAAAGATAAATAGAGGTTGGGCAATAGAGATACAGGGTATAAATGGATGGATGGAGTGGGGGGATGGACGGATAGAGTGGGGGGATTAATGGATGGATGTATATATTGAAATATTGAGAGGGGGGGATGGATGGAGTGAGGGGATGGATGTATGGGTGGAGTGGGGTGACGGATGGATTAAGTGGGTTGCTGGATGGATGGTTGGAGTGTGTGGATGGATGTTTGGAGTAGGGGGATGAATGGTTTGATAGATGGTTAGATGAATGAATGGATGCAGTGGGATAGATGGATGTAGTGTGTTTGTTGTATGAATGGATGGATGGATGAATGGATGGATGCAGTGGGTGTAGGTGGCTGTGGGATGCATGATAGCGTGCTGGAGAGCAAGGGGGGTGATCAGCGCGAGGCGCGCGAGCCAGCTGAAAAGAGCATGTACTAAGTGGAGAGCCAATGGGAGAGAGGCTGTGGAATGAGTGTGGTGGCTGTGGGATGCATGATAGCGTGCTGGAGAGCAAGGGGGGGTGATCAACGCGAGGTGCGTGAGTCAGCTGCAAAGAGCGACAACTAAGTGGAGAGCCAATGGGAGAGAGGCTGTGGAATGAGTGTGGTGGCTGTGGGATGCGTGATATCGTGCTGGAGAGCAAGGGGGGGTGATCAGCGCGAGGCGCGCGAGTCAGCTGAAAAGAGCGTGGACTAAGTGGAGAGCCAATGGGAGAGAGGCTGTGGAATGAGTGTGGTGGCTGTGGGATGCATGATAGCGTGCTGAAGAGCAAGGGGGGGTGATCAGCGCGATGCGCGCAAGTCATGAAAAGAGCGTGGACTAAGTGGAGAGCCAATGGGAGAGAGGCTGTGGAATGAGTGTGGTGGCTGTAGGATGCATGATAGCGTGCTGGAGAGCAAGGGGGGGTGATCAGCGCGAGGCGCGCAAGTCAGCTGAAAAGAGCGCGGACTAAGTGGAGAGCCAATGGGAGACAGTATGTGGAAGGAGTGTGGTGGCTGTAGGATGCATGATAGGGTGCTGGAGAGCAAGGTGGGGTGATCAGCGCGAGTCAGCTGAAAAGAGCGTGGACTAAGTGGAGAGCCAATGGGAGAGAGGCTGTGGAATGAGTGTGGTGGCTGTAGGAGGCATGATAGCTAGCTGGAGAGCAAGGGGGGGTGATCAGCGCGAGGCGCGCTAGTCAGCTGAAAAGAGCGTGGATTAAGTGGAGAGCCAATGGGAGAGAGGCTGTAGAATGTGTGTGGTGGCTGTAGGATGCATGATAGCGTGCTGGAGAGCAAGGGGGGGTGATCAGCGTGAGGCGCGCGAGTCAGCTGAAAAGAGCGTGGACTAAGTGGAGAGCCAATGGGAGACAGGATGTGGAATGAGTGTGGTGGCTGTAGGATGCATGATAGCGTGCTGGAGAGCAAGGGGGGGTGATCAGCGTGAAGCGCGCGAGTCAGCTGAAAAGAGCGTGGACTAAGTGGAGAGCCAATGCGATAGAGGCTGTGGAATGAGTGCGGTGGCTGTAGGATGCATGATAGCGTGCTGGAGAGCAAGAGGGGGGTGATCAGCGCGAGGCGCGCGAGTCAGCTGAAAAGAGCGTGGACTAAGTGGAGAGCTAATGGGAGAGAGGATGTGGAATGAGTGTGGTGGCTGTGGGATGCATGATAGCTTGCTGGAGAGCAAGGAGGGGGTGATCAGCGGGAGGCGCGCGAGTCAGCTGAAAAGAGCGTGGACTAAGTGGGAGCCAATGGGAGAGAGGCTGTGAAGTGAAGAGCCAATGGGAGAGAGGCTGTGGAATGAGAGTGGTGGCTGTAGGATGCATGATAGCATGCTGGAGAGCAAGGGGGAGTTGATAAGCGCGAGGCGCGCAAGTCAGCTGAAAAGAGCGTGGACTAAGTGGAGAGACAATGGGAGAGAGGCTGTGGAATGAGTGTGGTGGCTGTGGGATACATGATAGCGTGCTGGAGAGCAAGGGGGGTGATCAGCGTGAGGCGCGAGATGGAGAGGGAGAGGGTGGGAGGACTTAAAGTGACGAGCCAATGAAAGAACTTTACAAAAGTGCAAGGGGGTGTGATCAAAGTGAAGCGCGAGCTGGAGAAGGAGAGGGTGGGAGGACTTAAAGTGACGAGCCAATGAAAGAACTTTACGAAAGTGCAAGGGGGTGTGATCAAAGTGAAGCGCAAGCTGGAAAGGGAGATGGTGGGAGGACTTAAAGTGACGAGCCAATGAAAGAACTTTAAAAAAGTGCATGTGGCGAGAATGCGCGTACTTGTGTTCACGTGCACTGCATCAAATCGCCAGTTTGGTTAAACTCTGGATAAGCCCCTATATCTCTCGCCAGCTCGAATGCGCGAGAGCATTGGCAGGCGAGACCTAAAAGGAGAGACTTAGCGTCACAGCTTGTAACCTTGTTATCAATGATTTTGCAGGGACACATTTTTTGGGGGGGAGTTTTATATATTCGACCGGGCCGAAGATATCGGAGCGCTTTGCATGAACACCTGGTGCATTGCAGATGGACACATTCATTTCTGGGCACGGGGAGATTAAATGATTTGCCCAGAATGACTGGATTTTTTAGCCTAGCATCTGGTTTCCCAGCGTCAAAATCCACCGCTCTAGTCGTGAAGCCACATCCCAAGCGACTGCCTGCTTATATACCAAGAGAACAAGGCACAAGTCCTAAAACAAGCATTTGCAATGCAATAGGTCTCGCATTTACGAGAGTTAGAGCTATTGGCAGTGTAAATTGTATTGTATTGTATTGTAATTGCATTTATATAGCGCTTACTACCCCTGACGAGGCGTCGAAGCTCATGTTCGGCGAGTAGCACGCTACTCCGGGACCCATAGACGATTAGTGTTGAATTAGTAGATTCAAACATGCAAGTACATTTTAAGTGGTGGATAGGTTAGACAGGTATTTGGATTTGGAACAGCAGAAGGATAGAGGAGGACAAAGCACTCTATTCAGAAAGCCTACAAAGGATTAGTGGTGAATGAATATGGTGAAATATGAAGTAATTTCAGTGGTGGATATTAGTCAGTTACTTGGAGTGAGAAGGCTAGCAGAGGGATAAAAGGGAAAGAAAGATTTGCATTCATATAGCACTTGTTACCCCTGATGGGTGTTGAAGCGCCTTTCTGGTGAGTAGCACTCCACTCCGGAACCCATAAAGGATTACTGTTGAAAATTAGTATTGTAAAAAAATATGAAGTAATTTGAGTAGTGGATATGGTATTCAGTTATTTGGGTAGTATATTAGTATAGTTTAATATGGAATTTGAGAAGTGAACATGTTAGTCTGTTAATTTCGATTGAAAAGGATAGTGGAGAGATAAAAGAGTGAAGGATTCTTTTTTTGTTTTTAGGTCTTAGCAGCAGGAGGAGGCTTTTGGGTGAGTAAAAAGGAGTTTTGGAGGGGAGGACTCAGAGGGAAGAGTTTAGAAAGGTTTGGTTTAGGGGATCGGTAGAGTAAAAGAGGTGTCAGATGATGTAAGGAGGGGTAGAGTAGGATAGAGTCTAGAAAGGGTTATTTTGGCAATCATAGTAGTGGTATGGGGTTTGGGATAAATGAGAGTGGATGTAGAGGATATATTGATAAATGTATATGATGAGAGATAAGGGTAGTGCATTGGAAGGAGTAGTCTTCGGCTCGTGATTCTGCCGCAAGGTACCGACGGACAGAGCGGTGCCTTATTCGTCCGAGCAGTTGCTGGGTGAGGTGAGGTTCACTTCCCACACATCGTTGGGAAAGACCTATTGCATCAATAGAGCAATACTAAGAAGATGTGGTAGGATGGTCTTGATTGATCACTCTTATCTTTATTTTTCATTACTTTAACACATACGATAGTGTCCTTGCAGTAGCAGTTAAGAGCTTGGCCCTGACGAATGCCAGTGACTTTTCACAGTAAGGCAGAAACATGTTGGCCCCTTTTTAGATCGCTTTGGATTTCTACCAAGCAAGTTAGACAGTGATTTTTTCACACTGTTACTTCACTATTTTTTAATCTGACGTCCAGGCAAACACTATTAAAGGTCTTTGTTTGCCTTGATAGCCATTTTAATACACTTCACTTTAATTTTTGCACTGCACATATCAGCCTCACCCTATGCACTAACAACTGTGGTGACCTTACCTTAAGTCCTGTGATGCGTCGCTAAAATACAACTGGGCGATCGCACACAGACTTAGGTTCGGAAGTCCTACATGATGAGGCTCCGCCACCAGGTGGCCTGATAGGACTTAATCAGCAACTGTTGATAGTCTTTGTTTAATTCACTTTTTTGTGCAATTACACCAGTGTTAATTGATATATCTCAGCACCACTTGACCTACAGGCTTTGTTGTTATTTGAGTAGTTACACAGGGGGTATTAGCCTGTACCGGTCGTTAAACACCTCCCTCGGACCCTCTCTTACGAGTTGTTATATTATTGAAGTTTGAGATGAGTCAGATGGTTGGGCTAGAAGATATATTGAGCGAAGTATAGGCTGAGAAATAGGGCAGTGCATTGGAAATGTTAAATTAGAAGAAAGTGATAAATATATAGATCCATAATTACATTGAAAGTATATAGATACATAAAGGAGGTAAGTATATGTAGATTAAAGATATTGATAGAGGCACAGGATGAGAAATAGGGTAGTGCATTGGATATGCTTTTTCAGGAGAAAAGTAACAGACACACAGATCCAAGTACATGGAAGGTACATAGATGCACAATGGGAGTATGTACATGTAGACCAAAGATGATTTTTATTTATTTATTTTTATTTTTTTAAAGACCTTTATTGCATTCGCTTTCAGTTACACAGCTGGTGTGGCCTACAACCCATAAGGGCCGGCAGCACAGAGTGGTATTCAGGTGAAACATTATGCAGTTAACACAGCTTTCTGGCCGACAACCCTGGGGTCCGGCAGCGTGGTATAACATATATATGCAGTCGTCATTTGAGAAGCAGTGTGTCTGATAAGCAGGCCTGTTTTTTTTTTTTTTTTTTCTTAACTTACTGGTGGCATTGCTGGTACCCCGGTACATCTCCCGTGACTGCATTCGTCTTGGTGTTAAATAAACTGGCTGCTGTGTGTCCGGGGTGCCATTGTAATGCTGACAGGTGTAAGATGGTATAGCTCACTGTGATGATGAAAATGAGCACATGTAACTGGCAGTGCCTAGTGAAGGTTGCCTGTTTTTCCCATGGTCAACACGCCTAGCAATGTGTCAAGTGTGGAGTCCCTCAAGAGCAGTTGTGGAAGCATGAATGGCGATGGCAGAAGGCCTTGCTCTGGTTCAGGTGTTGAAACCTTAGAGGGTGTTTGCGTCAGCCACATCTCACAGATCGTGTACGGTTGGAGTTGCATTACATCTCTGTAGTGGGACGCGCGGTAGCAGTTGGTCTCTCTTGTCCAGTAGGTCAGTGTTTTTGCGTGGACTGTTGCAGCCTATGGACTTGGTCCGGGAACTCGACCAGTAGAGTAATAAACATGTTAACTAGAACAGTGGAAGAGTTGCAATAGAGGGAGAGAATGAGAGCATAGGTGTTGGTCTGCGGGCCGGGGGGGGGGAGGCATGTGCCGCGGCAGCGGCAGGAGTAGGGAGCAGAGGAGTGCAGTAGGAGTGCAGTAGGGCAGGCATGTGAGAGCGTGGATGTCTCCCGGGGTGTTAGCACAGGCATGGGGGCAGTGGAAGTCTAGCATGTGTATCATTGTGGAATGGCTGGGGTTTCAGTGGTGGTTGTGGGCATAGCGTTGTTCGTTGCTGGGTGAGCAGGGGGGAGGGGGGTGGGGAGATGGTTGTTGTGACATTGTTTCTCGGTATCTGGTGTCAATGCGGGGGTATGGTGTGAGTCAGGTCAGGTTATCCCTCGCTCCTGACAGGTTTGTTGGAAGGATTGAAGAAGTCCGCCCCAGAGTTGTGCGATGGGGAATTTCCGGAGGCCAGCTGTTTCCTCTCGGAGGAGCACTGTGTTTTCCGCGCGCGCCCAGTTAGTGAAGGACGTGTGCCAGTGTCTGATGTGTGGTGGGGCGTTGGCCTTCCAGTGTTTAGTGAGCAAGCGCTTAGCCGTGATCAGGCCCATGTCCCAGAATCGTGCGTTAACTTTGTTCAGTTTTGTGCGTTTGTAGAGTCCTAGGATACAGGCCTCCCATGTGCGCGGTACATGTTCGTCTGTGCTTTGCGTGAGCAGTGTTGTGACTTCGTCCCAGTATGGTTGAATGTTGGGGCATTGCCATAGCATATGTAGGATGTCCGCTCCTGTCTGGGAGCACCGCTGAAAGGCGGCATCAGTGGTGGCAAAATATCTGTTGATCTTGTCGGGCGTAAGGTAGGCTCTGTGTAAGGATGTAAAATTGGATAATTTTAAAGCGGGGGTTTTGCGGGATATTGGTTGGTCCCGCCAGCACCATCGCCCACTCCTTGTCGGTCCATTCCCGCCCTCTGTCGGCAGCCTATTTTTCTCTAAGTTGCACGGTGGAGGGTTGTGTATGGATCAGTAGGGCCTGTGCCAGCCAGTGCACTATGTGGGAGCCATTGCCCATGACGTGTAGGTACTGCATGAAGTGATGCATTGGCGGTTCTTTAGCTATATTTCCCCACTTCGCAGACAACGTGTGTATGAGGGATGCGTGCAGTAGGAACTGTCCCGCCGGTAAATTAGTATCTGTGGTAAGACCTGCAAAGGGTAGCAGGGCCCCCTCTTCGTAGAGGTCGCCCAGTGTTTTCACTCCCGCCTGTGTCCAGGTAGTTAGTTGAGCCTCTGTTAGCGCTCCTGTTACCCTGGGCGTGTGTCAGGAACCTCAGGATAGCCACTGTGGGTAGTACGGTAGGATCAGTTAAAAGACGTCCAGTGATTAAGCCTAGTAATGTTAGTATATGGTTCCCTTGCAGCAGTGAGAAATGCCTTCCCCAAGATGGCCGCCGCAGTGGCCGTTTTTTCCCCCCTCAGTGAAGTTGCAGTCTAGGGTATCTGGGTCTTGTGCGCGTTTGTAACTGCGCACTTCAATCACAACCCTGAGCTGAGTGGAAGTGTTCTCCGCTTCTCCGCGTCAATAGTCGTGACGGGAGAGTGCGGACTTTCTTAGGAGCGAGTCAAGAGCAGCGTTTCCTGCGTCTGACCTTGCTCAAGCTTAGTCAGAGTTCCCGAGAGGTATTTCCAGCGAAGTTCGGTTCTTCCGAACTCCTTGACCACAATTCGCCTGTTAACGGAAGCATCTCCAGAGAAACAGGTGAGAGACTTGCAGTTGCTCAGCCCGAGTGTTTGAAGTAAAAGACTTTGAAGTCAGGACTTACTAGTGAAGTAACTAGTCGAAGCAGCACATATGAATTACAGTACAAAAACTACTCCGTGCTTCCAAGGTTGAATTCAGTCAGTTTACTCGACATTGGCACAAGTGAAGAGCAATTGAACTCAGTGAATGAAACTTCGTCCAGTCTGCTTTTCTGAAGGAGGAATCTGAACTACGTCATAATAAAGATTTTATATAGATAAGTACAACCTGCAGCGTTTATCCCCTCGCGCCCCTCTACATTGCGCTTGCCCTATTCCTTCCTCCCTCTTTTGCCTTCCTTTTCCCTTTTTGCGCGCTTGAGGATAATTGGAGACTGAACCTGCATAGTGTTGGATTATCTTCTACATCAGACCCCCCTGTTTTCTACCTCTGCAAGAGAGTAAAAGGTATAGGAGAATACATTGAAAATTATAGAGAAGAACTAAGGTAAAGAAGTAGTTTAGATATTTATTCTCTGTCTATTCCCCTTCTCCCATTCTTAGAATGAACTCTCCCTGCAGAGTGAAAGATTTCATAGAAGAGAAGCATTGCCTTGGGAACACCTGGTAGGACCAATTTTGATTCTATATTTTAGAGCCGATATACAGTAGAGGCGAGGTCTTATGTTTCCCTGTTCTGTGCATTAGGTATCCACGAGGTGCGGAGTCTGAGAAGCAGCTCTTCTCACGACGACCAAGAGGGTACCCGGTGTCGCTAATTACAAGGTGTCTCTTCTCTGTCCAACTCCCCTTTCCCCGACTTCTAGTGACATTGCTCTTGCAGCGGTGGTACTGGGGGACGGGGCATTTGGGATAAGCATCTGGACTGCTCCTGCGAAGATTCTGGAAGCCTTCTGACAGATTGAAGTGCCCACGTAGTCTCTTCGCCCGAGCAGTATGGCAGAGGGAATAGATTTAAAATCTTTAGGTAGTATCCTGGAAGGGATTCAAAGGGAACTAGTGGCAGTAAGGGATGAGAATAAAAGTTTGAAACAAGAATTAGTGGCTTCTCGTTCTGAGTCTAGGGTGTTAGCACAGAAGGTGGAAGATTTAGTTTTGGGAAATCCAACTCAAGTCCCACAACCTCTAGAACTAGTTTATCTGGCACTGATACTAAGGCTGTAGCGCAAGTTATCCATTCTGTTTCTCCATTAATCCCTTTGACAGCTCTCGAGAGGTTTTCAGGGGATCCCCAGAAGGCACAGTTTTTTTTGACACAATGCTCATTGCATTTTATGTGTCGTTCCTCTCTCTTCCCCGATGCACAGTCTCGGGTAGCCTTTGTCCTTTCTTATTTAAATGGAGACGCAGCTAATTGGGCTATGCCTTTAGTCAGTAGGGATGATCCTATTCTTTGTGATTTTGAAAAATTCAAGCCTGAATTCCTTAGGATTTTTGACAGGAGAAGGATTTCCCAGGCCACAGACAACGAGTTGTTAGAGTTGCGCCAAGGTTCAAGAGATTTAATCACCTATCTTACGCAGTTTAATAAATTAGTCCTGGAAACTAATTGGCCAGAAGAGATAAGAACTGCCCTCTTTTATCGGGGACTAGCAGCCCGTCCCGACGTTGTCCAGGAGCAATTAGGCTTCAGGGCCCCCGCCTGCCCCGACGTTGTCCGTGGGTCCCCCGGAGCCTTCCTCCATATATTGCAGTATTATACCTCTATGTTTACTTTGTACGCTTTTGTAACCTGCACACGTAACTTTTTCCTCCTGTAATGCACCGTTTGGCTCACTTTTTTAATGATCTGTTTGCTTCCTCTTGCTACCTGCACACGTCACTTTTTCCTCCTATACCTCTATGTTTACTTTCTACGCTTTTGTAACCTGCACACGTAACTTTTTCCTCCTGTAATGCACCGTTTGGCTCACTTTTTTAATGCTCCGTTTGCTTCCTCTTGCTACCTGCACACGTCCCTTTTTCCTCCTATACCTCTATGTTTACTTTCTACGCTTTTGTAACCTGCACACATGACTTTTTCCTCCTGTAATGCACCGTTTGGCTCACTTTTGTAATGCTCCGTTTGCTTCCTCTTGCTCACGATGTACGCTTTTGTAACCTGCATACGTAACTTTTTCCTCCTGTAATGCACCATTTGTCTCACTTTTGTAATGCTCCGTTTGCTTCCTCTTGCTCACGATTTTCATTTTTGCTTCATTTTTCCGCCGCTCACAAATAAATAAATAAATAACCTACCTCATCCTCCGCTCACCGCTCCTCCCCGCCTGTCTGCCGCTCCTCACCGCCTGTCCGCCGCTCCTCACCGCCTGTCCGCCGCTCCTCACCGCTCCTCCCCGCGCCATGTCCGCCGGTCCTCCTTGCACTCCTGGACGCCGCTCCTCCCTGCGCTCCTCACGTCGGGCACGCACGTGGCGGCCGGTGCTTTTTCCAAGGGACTACTTTTTTTTCGGTAAATGTTTTAAATAACGTATATTTATTACGTTTATATAGCCTATGTCCATCTGCACACCCTGACGATTACAACGATGTATCGGGTGTGTGGATTGGCGCTGTGGTTCCCGAGTTTACCCGCCTCAAAGGTTCAAAGTTCTTCCTTTATAATAGTAGTATAGATTGAGGGATGAAATCAAGGATGTACTAGCTCAAGTTCCAAATCGCCCTACGGAGTTGACCGCTTTGGTTGATTTGGTGTTGGAATTGTATTTCAGAAATTCGGAGCGTAAGGGTGAGAAGAAAAAAGATTGGAGAATTAATGTTCCTCGTTTTGATCGGATGCGAAGTGACAGAGGAAGTAATTCGGAAGGCGAACCCATGCAAATTGGAGCGGTGAGGGGTCCTCTGAGCAAGGAAGAAAAGGATTTGAGGAGACAAAAGAAATTGTGTCTGTATTGTGGAGGCTCCAGTCACTTTGTGAAGGAATGCCCTAAGCGTCCAAAGACTCCGTTGAAGGGAAACGAGTTGAGCCATCAGTAGACGGAGTCGCTCTGGTGGTGAAGGATGAGAAAACGGCTCCTGAATCGCATTTGATCCTCAATACTTTACAGACTATGACCCCACATGTGATTTTGCATATGACTATCAGGTTTCATGGACAACAAATTGCGGGAGTTGCCATAATGTTGGATTCTGGAGCTACGGGCAATTTCTGCGACATTAAATATGCTCGTCGAATGGGCATTCAAGCTATTCGAAAGGAGAAAAAGGAATCGGTACGAGCAGTGGACAGAACCAACTTATCTTCGGGACCTATTACTTGCCACACTGAGGAATTGGAGTTAGTCCAAGCCGATGGTCATAGGAAATGGTTACAATTTAATCTGATTGATGCCCCACAGTTTCAGTTAATTTTGGGGTTGCCCTGGTTAGCAACTCATAACCCTACCATTGATTGGGAAAATCGCACAGTGAGCATGCAATCTGGGTATTGTCAGGAACATTGTTGCCAGGCAGAAGTAAGCTCTTCTGAACCCTCTGTAGCTACTCTGTTGTCTTACGGAGGGCAGTCTATTGGAGTTATCAATACGGGTGAAATTCCTGAAGAATACCAAGATTTGGAGACTGTCTTCAGTGAACAAGAGGCTGAGTGTCTGCCCCCTCATTGGGCTTATGATTGCACAATTGATTTGGTACCTGGGGCTGCCCTTCCGTGTAGCCGGATCTATGCTTTGACGGAGGCGGAGAATGGTCACTTGAAAGAATATCTGGACCGATATCTGGCTAATGGGTTTATTCGACCTTCGCAATCACCGGTGTCGTCGCCACTCTTTTTTATACCAAAGAAGCAAGAAGGAAGCCTCAGGACGTGCATTGATTACCGTGCATTGAATCAAGCCACCATCAAGAATCGTTACCCTTTACCCTTGATCTCGGTGCTGTTAGACCAAATCAAAGAGGCACAAGTGTTCACCAAGCTAGATTTACATGGTGCCTATCACCTCATCCGTATGAAGGAGGGACACGAATGGAAGACCGCCTTTCGCACCAAGTTTGGTCTTTTTGAATACTGTGTGATGCCCTTTGGGTTGCGTAACGCACCCGCAGTGTTTCAACATTTCATAAATGATGTGATGGGGGATTTGCTGGATAAGATTGCAATCATTTACTTGGATGATATTTTGATCTACTCTAAACATGCGCAAGAGCATTCAAAACATGTGCGGGCGGTGTTGGAACGATTGCAGACCCATCGTTTATTTGTGAAACTGGAGAAGTGCATTTTTCATGCAACCAAGGTGGAATTTTTGGGGTTTGTTATCTCCCCTCAAGGAATCACAATGGACCCAGGAAAGGTGCAGGCAGTGGAGACTTGGCCATCACCCCAGAATATCAAAGAAATTCAAAGATTTTTGGGATTCGCTAATTTTTACAGACGTTTCATCCAGGGTTTCTCACAACTCATTGCACCAATTACACGTTTGTTGAAAAAAGGAGTCAAGTTTGAGTGGAATGCGGAGACCGAAAGATCCTTTTAAGACCTCAAGAAGCAATTTGTGACAGCTCCCATTCTGCTTCATGCTGATCCTGAGGAACCTTTTTTCTTGGAAGCGGATGCTTCTGATCAGGCGATTGGAGGGGTACTTTCTCAGCGACATCGTTCTACTGGTCAACTTCATCCGGTAGCCTATCGCTCTCGAAAATTGAATGCAGCCGAACTCAATTACACCATAGCTGAAAAGGAGCTTTTAGCAGTGAAAGATGCATTTGAGGATTGGAGGCACTATTTGCTAAGTGCTAAACATACTGTCACAGTGTTCACGGACCATAAGAACTTGCAGTTTCTTAAGTCTGCCAAGACCCTCACCCCTCGCCAGTTGTGCTGGTCACTTTATTTCGCTGATTTCAATTTCGTGATCACGTATCGACCAGGCGCTAAGAACGGAAAGGCGGATGCTTTATCCCGTTTGAATACTGAGGAAACGGAGCACCCAGTGGACCCTCCGCCAATTATCCCAGAAGAAAAGATTGTTTGTACAATTTCTTTGGATATCTTTCAGGAGGAAGTCCGTAAGAGTTTCCCTATGGAGGAAGTGCAGAAATGGGTCATACAAGGAGAAGAAAGAAGTTGTCATCAACAATTGCCCTATTATAAGGAAGCGTTGTATCTCCCTACTCTGACGCTTCAGCAGAAGGCCTTACAAGGTTGCCATGATCACCCTTTGGCTGGACATAAGGGTATTTCTAAGACCTTGGATTTGGTGCAACGTTATTTCTGGTGGCTTGGGTTATCCTCTCATGTGAAAGAATATGTACAGTCCTGTGAGTTGTGTGCTCGAAGCAAGCCGGTGCGACAGGCCCCTCAGGGATTGTTACAGCCGCTCCCATCTCCCACCCATCCTTGGCATACCATCTCTATGGATCTAATTGTAGATCTGCCATTAAGCAAAGGTTTTGACACCATTCTGGTAATAGTGGATATCTTTACTAAGATGAGTCACTTTATTCCACTGACAGGCACACCTATGGCCCCAGAGCTAGCACGAGTATTTGGGGAAAACATTGTGAGAATCCATGGGGTGCAAAAGTTAGTGATTTCAGATCGGGGTCCCCAGTTTGTTTCCCATTTTTGGCAGGCTTATCTTCAGGGGTTGGGCATTGAGAGAAGATTGTCTACTAGTTATCACCCAGAATCTGATGGCCAAACAGAACGAGTAAATCAGGAGCTGGAACAATACCTTCGATTGTTCCTTATCGACCAAGGGGGAGAATGGTCAGATAGATTGTGGATGGCCGAATTTGCTTGTAATAACGCTAGGAGTGTCTCTACTGGCTACTCTCCGTTTTACTTGAATTATGGTCGTCATCCTAATCTTTTTGTTTCTCCAGAAGAGTTGAAGGTACCAGCAGTACAAGATTTAATGGTGGATTTAGTATCTCTACGTAAATCTGCTGAGCACAACTTACTAAAGGCTAAGGTTTCCTATAAGAAATGTGCTGACAAACATCGACGATCTGCTCCATCTTATCAGGTGGGAGATCAAGTGTGGTTGTCCACTAAGAATTTACACCTGAAAGGGAACAGAAAGTTTCAACCTAGGTTTGTGGGTCCGTATGCAGTTGAGGAGGTGTTGGGGCCAGTCACGGTTAAGTTAAAGTTACCAGCTAAGTTAGGCATTCATCCAACCTTTCATGTGTCCTTACTTAAAAAGATTAAAACACCAGTGAGATTGACTAAACCTCCAGACCCATTAGTTCTCCAGGGGCACCCAGAATACGAAGTAAAAGACATCCTTGATTCCAAGTATAAGCGAGGAAAACTCTTCTATTTGATAGATTGGAAGGGATATGGCCCGGAGGAGAGATCTTGGGAGCCAGTCACTAATATTCATGCCCCACAGTTGTTAAAAAGATTTCATGCCAGGAAACCCCTCAAGCCAGGACCGATGAATCGGTCTTTGAGAGGGGGTACTGTCAGGAACCTCAGGATAGCCACTGTGGGTAGTACGGTAGGATCAGTTAAAAGACGTCCAGTGATTAAGCCTAGTAATGTTAGTATATGGTTCCCTTGCAGCAGTGAGAAAAGCCTTCCCCAAGATGGCCGCCGCAGTGGCCGTTTTTTCCCCACTCAGTGAAGTTGCAGTCTAGGGTATCTGGGTCTTGTGCTCGTTTGTAACTGCGCACTTCAATCACAACCCTGAGCTGAGTGGAAGTGTTCTCCGCTTCTCCGCGCCAATAGTCGTGACGAGAGAGTGCGGACTTTCTTAGGAGCGAGTCGAGAGCAGCGTTTCCTGCGTCTGACCTTGCTCAAGCTTAGTCAGAGTTCCCGAGAGGTATTTCCAGCGAAGTTCGGTTCTTCCGAACTCCTTGACCACAATTCGCCTGTTAATGGAAGCATCTCCAGAGAAACAGGTGAGAGACTTGCAGTTGCTCAGCCCGAGTGTTTGAAGTAAAAGACTTTGAAGTCAGGACTTACTAGTGAAGTAACTAGTCGAAGCAGCACATATGAATTACAGTACAAAAACTACTCCGTGCTTCCAAGGTTGAATTCAGTCAGTTTACTCGACATTGGCACAAGTGAAGAGCAATTGAACTCAGTGAATGAAACTTCGTCCAGTCTGCTTTTCTGAAGGAGGAATCTGAACTACGTCATAATAAAGACTTTATATAGATAAGTACAACCTGCAGCGTTTGTCCCATCGCGCCCCTCTACATTGCGCTTGCCCTATTCCTTCTTCCCTCTTTTGCCTTCCTTTTCACTTTTTGCGCGCTTGAGGATAATTGGAGACTGAACCTGCATAGTGTTGGATTATCTTCTACATCAGACCCCCCTGTTTTCTACCTCTGCATGAGTGTAACAGGTATAGGAGAATACATTGAAAATAATAGAGAAGAACTAAGGTAAAGAAGTAGTTTAGATATTTATTCTCTGTCTATTCCCCTTCTCCCATTCTTAGAATGAACTCTCCCTGCAGAGTGAAAGATTTCATAGAAGAGAAGCATTGCCTTGGGAACACCTGGTAGGACCAATTTTGATTCTATATTTTAGAGCCGATATACAGTAGAGGTGAGGTCTTATGTTTCCCTGTTCTGTGCATTAGGTATCCACGAGGTGCGGAGTCTGAGAAGCAGCTCTTCTCACGACGACCAAGAGGGTACCCGGTGTCGCTAATTACAAGGTGTCTCTTCTCTGTCCAACTCCCCTTTCCCCGACTTCTAGTGACATTGCTCTTGCAGCGGTGGTACTGGGGGACGGGGCATTTGGGATAAGCATCTGGACTGCTCCTGCGAAGATTCTGGAAGCCTTCTGACAGCGTGCCTAATAGCGGGATTATCGGCACGTACAGCTTCGTCGCCCGGGTGAGACGCAAACATCGTAGAAAGCACTTGCGCGCTACTGCCAAGTGCAGTTGAGAGGGACAGGCAGAGTGGGTCAGAGGATGGAACAATGTGCAAACCTGTTTCTGCGTCCAGATGTCGGTGTCTGTGGCTGTGTCGTGTAGATTCTTGTCGCTCAGCCATCCCGATACCCATTGCATCTGTGCCGCCAGGTAATACAGTTCCATGTTAGGGACCGCCAGGCCGCCCGATTCCGTGGTCATGTATAGTTTTGTTAGTGCCACTCGTGGTCGGCCCGCGTTCCAGATCAGTCCACGAAGCAGGGTCTCTAGTTCTCGAAATATCTTGTTGGGGACATACACCGGAATGTTAGCAAAGTAGTACAGTAGTCTTGGCAAAACTATCATCTTAGTAAGTGTCACTCGGCTAGGGACATTCAGTGGTAGAGTCTTCCAGAAGCCTATTTGAGCACGGATAGAGGCTATTGCTCGTAGCAGGTTCCCCTCTAGGACATCCGCTGGGTTCCGGTAGATATGTATTCCCAAATAGCGAAATGTGGTGGATGAAAGGAATAGGCTCCTGATTTGGACCAGTTTACCCAGAGTCCTGACATGGTCTTGAATGTTCTGAAGGTGTCCGCTATAGAGCCAGGTATGTTAGTTAAGTCCCTGACATACAACAGCAGGTCATCCGCGTATAGTGATACTGTGTGGATACCATCGGCTGATGGGATTCCCCATTCTTCCCCTTGCGCCCGTAGGATTGTGGCCAGGGGTTCCATGGCCAAGGAAAACAGTAGTGGGGATAAGGGAAGGCCCTGCCTGGTGCCTCTTCGTACACGGATAGCGTCTGAAACTAGGGTACCGGTGCGCACTCGTACTGTGGGTGTTTGGTAGAGTAGGTCTACCATGCACTCATAATCACCTCCCAGCTCGAATTTTTCCATCACTGCCCTTAGGTACGGCCATTCCACTGAATCAAATGCTTTCTCGAGGTCTGGCACTAAACACCCTGCGAACGGCCAGCGTTGGACAGCATATTCCTGTAAACGGAACAGGCGGCTGATGTTAGGTTGGCTTCATTAAGTGTGGGAGGAAGGGAGGAGTCGTCTATGGACGCAGTGTACATTTTCAGGAGCTCAGGGATAAGGATGTCCGAGCTTGCCTTATAATATTCTGCCGGCAGCCCGTCAGGACCAGGGGTCTTGCCGTTAGACAACTGGAAGATTGCTTCGCGGAGCTCTTCCGGCAAAAGCTGGGCTCCCAGCTCTTCTTGCTGTGCAGTGGTTAATTGCGGCATCGGAAGGGGGAAAGATATCCCACTATGTCAGGGGTCGGGTTCCGGAGCCGGGAGCGGTATAGCACTTTGTAATGAGCAGTGAACGTTTCATGGATGTGACGTTGAGAGTATAGCAGTTCCCCCTCGTCTACTTTTATCGCCGCCACTGGGGCTGCGCAGTCTTCTCGTGAAATCAGCCAAGCCAACAGGCCTGTCACTTTGATGATTAGTGCGTGCTGAGTGTGCTGCGTAATTGATGTTGCGTAACCTCTCTAGAAGGCGTGCGTGTTCATCCCGGGCCTCCGCTAATGGGCTGTCAGCGCCATTGATCGCATCCTGTTCCCGTCTGAGTAGGTCAGTTTCAAGCCTCGTCAGATCGCTTTCTAACTGTTTCCGCATGTGTCCCTGCGTGCCCAAGCAATGTCCGCGAATCACCACCTTGAAGGCGTCCCATTCTATCTGGGGGGTGGATGCTGTGTCAGAGTTTTCCTCAAAATATTGGTCTGTCTGTCTAAGAAGTGAGTCTCGGAGGGCCGTGTCTAGTAGCAGTGCTGGTTGGAGCCGCCAGGTAGGGATGGGGGGGTGTGGGCGCTCCCAAGTGATATTCAGGAAATGTGGGTTATGGTCTGAGTGCGTGCGGCCCATGTATCGCGTGTCCGTGATTAGTGGGAGGAGGTCAGTGGTCACCATGAATCTGTCCAGACGCACATGTAAACCATGCGGCGCACCTAAGTAGTAGGAGTATTCCTTTATCGTGGGGTTGCACGTCCGCCAAGCATCATGGAGATGCCACTGCGCAGCCCAGGTGAGCAGCTCCTTCATGGGGTTATGTGTCGGTGTGTTATCTTGGGGCGGGAAAGAGCGGTCCAAGGTCGCGTCCAGCACGCAGTTATAACCACCTCCCAACACCCACGGGACCGCATGCCATGTTGCCATTATTGTGGAGAGGTGTGTAAGGAAGCCACCCTGGTCAGTGTTTGGGGAGTATATGGATGCCAGTACTACTTGTTGTCCATCTAGTCTGCCCTGAGCTACCACATATCTGCCGTCAGGATCTATGTGCGTGTCCGTGACTGCCCAGGGAGTCCCAGGGCAGACCCACAGGAGTGCTCTGCGCGCAAAGGAGGAGTATGTTGTAGCGTACAGCTGCCCACGCCATTTGCGGTGTAGTGCTCGCACCTCTGCCTGATTTAGGTGTGTTTCCTGTAATAGTGCTATGTGTATCTTGTGACGTTTTAGGTAGGAGTAAATCTGATAGCGTCTTGCCGGTGTGTGCATTCCCCTGACGTTCCAAGTACAGATCTGGATTTCAGCCATTATAGTTATTCATGTTTGTGTTGCCCTCGCCAGTCGCTCCCAGATCCGCAAACGGAGTGTTTCCCTGGTCTCCCAAATCTAGTCCCACCTCCCGATCCCCCCCGACCGCCAACACAACTTGCATTACTCTCACTGTGAGTACCTGGGTAAAGGAAAAGGGGGTATACATAGCCAAATGCAGGCAATAAAACTGTAAATACCAAAAGGTCGGTGGCGCAACATGCCTCCGTCCAAAACACTCAAGTGAGCAATAGTGAACTATACAGTTCTAGGGGGTGTTATTTGGTTGATGTTGCTATATTCAGGTTGACAATATCGTCCATGAAGGGAGCTTCTCCTCGCCCGGGTCTGGTGGAGAAGCTGTGGCCGGCAGGCGAAGTCCGGAGGCCACCCGCCCAAGACAGCAGTGGGAGGTATGTCCGAAGTCAAATGGTGGGAGCATAGTTCGCCAGAGGGGGGGGGGCCCTGTTTATGACAGGAGCAGTATCAGGAATGCAAGTTCATGCCTATATTTAAAGGTAAGTGGCCCCTCCGGTGCAGGGGTTCGGGTTACATATACATGGCAAAATGTTGCTCACTGAGTCTCGCCTTCCCCCGGGTTCCTGAGGCGGGGAAGTCTGTACCGCAGCTAGGTTCGCCAAGTATTCACCTTGTGATGAGTCAGAGTGTTGTATACGCCATCAGCTTGGTTCCACTCCGTGTGGGGGGGAATGGTTCCGGGAACTGCCTCAGCCGAGGAGGTCCACTGTCTGCGGCGTGACACTCGGAGGGCCTCCAGATTGTTGGGAGTCCGGTATTCCATAGATTGCCTCATCGTCGCTCGGAAATGCCGCCGGGCTGGCATTGGGGGCCAAGGACGGAGTCGGGGAGCTGCTGATTTCAGATACTTTGCGCAGCGCGTCCTGCTGTTCCTGTAGGATCTGGTCCGCTGGTGGGGAGTGAGCCGGCGACTCCCACGCGTGGGGAGGTGTGGGTGTCCCACGTCAGCGGCGCCGCCTCGACCCTCGAGCGAGTGGCATCGCGGTGTGTCTTTGCGGTCCTCCCAGCGTTCCCGCCATGCCTCCATCCAGCCAGGTCTCTACTTCCTTGAGGGCAGTGAAAAAGTGTGTCTTATCCTGTGCCACTACTCTTAACTTGGCAGGAAAGAGTAGCGAGTACTTGAGGCCCGCCTGCCGTAGCCGTCTCTTTACCTCCAGGAAGGAGTGCCGTTGTCATTGCACTTGTATTGTGTAGTCGGGAAAGAACATCACAGTAGCATTGTCTATCTGGATGTCGCCAAGCTTCCTGGATTCCCGCAGGATCGTATCGCGGTCTCTGTAGTTGAGGACTCGTAGAATTATGGGCCTGGGGTTTGAGCCCGGGGGTGAGGGCCTTGTGGGCACCCTATGCGCGCGTTCCACCACGAAGTGAGGCGACAGCGCACCCTCCGGGAGTAGGTCACGCAGCCAGTCCTCCACTCGTCGGGTGGGGTCAGACCCTTCCCATTTCTCCAGAATGCCTATCAGGCGGAAGTTGTTCCTTCGCGTCGTCCTTCTGCATCTTCGGCCCTGTCCTCCAAGAACTCACTCGATTAAGCAGGTCTCAGATGTGTTTGTCAGCTTGAGTCATAGTGGGCTCCAATGTTGCCACCGCCCCCTCCAGGGTCGTAGTGCGTTCTTGTAGCTTTTTATGATCGGCTTTGAGATGGGTTAGGTCAATCGCCACGCTGTCGATCTTGGTTTCCAGGGAGGTGCGGGTTTGTTGAAGGGATTCTTCTAATCGTTCCATGACGGCTAGCACATTGTCCAGTTTTGACGTCACTTGCTCCGCATCCATTTTGGTTGTTGATTTAGGCAGTTTCCCTTTCGTTGACGCGCCCTCAGTGCCAGTCCGGGTCATCACTCCCCCAGACATGGGCCAGGTGTGGCGATCGCACAGTGCCTCTGTGTAATTGGGGTGACTCCAAAGTCTACGTCAGGTAGGGGTGTTTGTGCGATCTTCTCAGCGCGTCCTGTAATCAGGGTCTCAATGTAGGCCGTGTCGTGGGAGCCACTCCCGTGTGCCGTCGCTTGGGCAGGCCTCCACTACCAGGGGCCTGCGGTGGGTCTGCACAGCTCCGGGGCCAGTAGGCGTCTCCGTTCTTCCGGTAGGCTCGTTGGCATGCAGGAGGTTGTTTCAGTGCTATAATGCGGTTCGCCTCTTTTGCCGCCCAATTGCCACCGCAGGGGAGGGGGGGCTCACCACTGTCCACTGCGTCCCCTGTCTCCGCAGTTCTCCCCAGGCATGGCCGTCCGTCTCCGCTATCCGGCAGTTCAACTCCGCAGCACCGGCGTTTACGACAGCCGCTCTGCGCTTTATGTCGGCCTACGCAAGGGCCCGAAGGCAGGGGATGTTGTCCTGTCTCCCTCCGTCGTCGCCGTGGGCTTCGGCGGCGTCCAGGTTAGGCCGCAGCGCAAGGCCTATCGCGCAGGCAAGAGCCGCCGGCCCACGTGGTCTGGTAGTGCAGCGTAGTAGTAGCGCTGGCCCGCTTCTCGAAGTGTCTGGGCTCTTCCCTCTCGTGGCCAGCAGTGCAGCAGTCGGGCGTGTTAAATTGTCACCCCCGCAGCCGCGGCCGCAGCCGCGGCCGCAACCGGCTCCAGCGTTTTCCAGGTGGCCGGGTCCCCCCCGTCTCGCCGATCCTCCGGTCAGGCCCCTCAATGCTTCGTTCTGTTGGGGTATTGTAGCTCAGGGGGGGGTTCGCCACAGCAGCGCTGCCAGGAAGCGGGGGGGGGGCTCTCCGGTCTTCCGCCCCTACCACTGCTGGCTCCGGCGAGGAATCGCGTAGGTCGCTACTTTAGGCCCAGCCGATGTGCCGAAGCCGCGGTCTCGCGTTGGCAGGTCTGCCGGCATAGTAGGGTCCAGAGCGGCCCCGTTCCACCAGTCAGCGTTGGTGCGGATCTCAGCAAGCGATCTGTCCCAAAAGTTTGTGTCGGATGGGCGAGCCTCACCTCCGGTTCTGCCCGCAGCCACAGCGCTTTCAGGATGTCTGTGACCGGAGAATCGGCCCGGGCAAGGGGAGCTCGGATCGGAGCTCTACCCTGCCACGTCCGTCGCCATTGCACGCCAAGCCACGCCCCCCAATGATTTTTATTTATTTATTTTTTAGTATTATTTTCTCTCAACAACATAATTATTTGACATGTTTATACAAAGTAATACACAAAGATAGGTACATAACTAAACTCCTCGAAGACAGAGGTTCTGCTCTTTGGTGCCAGAGACAACTTCTGGTCCCCGAGATGGTGGCCAGACGAAATGGGACCACTCCCTGTGCCGGTTGACAAAGTGAAAAATCTTGGTATACTGGTGGATACCACCCTGACCTTCAAACCCCAGGTGAACGCTCTCTCTTCCTCTCTCCATTACACCCTCAAAACCATCAGAAAAATCCTTCCGTATCTGGAGAAGAAACACAGGAAAACGATTGTCACAGGTCTAGTGCTCTCACGCCTAGATTACTGCAACAGCCTGATGTTAAACGCCCAACAGAGTGTACTCAATAAACTTCAACTTCTGCAAAATGCAGCCGCCCGCCTGATCACTGACACGCCCAAATTTGCCTCGGTATCTCAGGATCTGGTGTCGTTACACTGGCTACCTATTCGTAAGAGAATTACTTTCAAGGCACTATGCATGGTCTTCAAAGCCCTTCATGATACGGGCCCTAGGCATTTGAAATCACTTCTCCGCTGGCATAAACCAGCAAGAACCCTGAGGTCAGGACAATTGGCTCTGGTCACGGTCCCCAGAACCAAAAGAGCTTGCTGGGGAGGCAGGAGCTTTTCTCTTGGGGCGGCAGAGGCCTGGAACAAACTCTCACCTGCGCTCAGACAAACTCAGGGTCTGATGGCCTTCAGAAGAGGACTCAAAACATGGCTCTTCACTCAGTAAGCACGCTCACTCACACCAGTCTATCTGACCAGCGCCAGGACACCTCCGGGTAACAGAGCGCTCTACAAATGTGCCAAATAAATAAATAAATAAATAAATATCTATAGTGAAAAAAAAATGTTTGTATTCATAGGGATATGCTGTAAATTTCTGTTTGCGTATGGGCTGCCTCTCTGCTAGGTTCACAAGGGCCTTGATATTATTGAACTTTCATATCAGTTATCACAGGATGAATTGTCTCAGAAAACATTTGATGAAAAACACTATTACCGAATGAATGGTCCGCAATGTCTCGACAGCTAAAAGATGAAAGGCTGTCCAGCTTGAACTGCATATTGTGACGCATAGATACAACAGCTCACTAATCTATCACATTAAAGCGGGGGAAAGCTCCCTTGGATGTAACAAACGAGGATGGGGGTGGGAGAGACCAGCCCTTCAAAAAACTAAACTGGACTCACATCACCACCTCTCATCTTACCAAGGCCAGTAAAAAGGGTACCGGTGTCAATAGGTAATAACTAATGTTACTATTCAAAGTGCTTTAAAGCCAACGCCACAGTATTAAGTGCTATAAAATTAAAGGCAATAAATGACTAATCAGACACTTGGATTGGAGCGAGTGACTTGCAGATAATATACAAATTACAGCAGGAACTCCCCATTCCCTACCCTCTTCCAAACTAAAGTTCGAACCGGATGTAGGTCAGCAAAATAAGGATGCACAGGGTGGCAGGCTGCCCAGGTTAAGCCAGGACGAATAAACAATGTTGTGACTTTACTGTGAGTCATAAATCGTTTAATTAAAAATGTAACAATTGAGCACCAAAGCTTTAATAACGCGCAGGTAGTCTAAGAATCTTCGTTTTCACAGAGCGTGAAAGCAAAAGAAGAGATCTGTGCTCGGATACATGGACAAGAGGTAGCCCACACAGACTGCACACATTCCTGGGAGCTGCGCCGCAGTGCGAACCTGCTCTGATTCCAGCCCCGTCTTTGCACTCTGGCAAACATCCTAAGTGGTAGAAATGCTGAATGTTCACTTTCTGGGATAAGGGCGTCTAAAACAACTTGGGACCAATTTACAAAGGCATTTTCGTTGGTAAGCATACTTTTACAGCCCACAATTACTGTGTTTTTGGCATTCAGTTTTCAACAAAAGACTACTTAGCAAGCATAAATGCTTTTATTACTGTATAATTGGGTGCCACAATTGCTTACGAATTGCACAGTTGCAAACACCTTCAAATGGGCACATTAATGTCATAACTTGTGCAAATGCTGAATGTTCACTTTCTGGGGTATGGGGGTCTAAAACAACTTGGGACCAATTTACAAAGGCATTTTCGTTGTTAAGCATACTTTTACAACCCACAATTACTGTGTTTTTGGCATTCAGTTTTCAACAAAAGACTACGTAGAAGGCATAAATGCTTTTACTACTGATTAATTGTGTGCCACAATAGCTTACGAATTACAAAGTCGCAAACACCTTCAAATGGGCATAATAAAGCTTGCCGCTTACCAAGTGCAGGCGGTACATTTATTGCATGGTGGAGCAGGGAGACCCCCGGGAGCGGAGGGAGGAGGTTGGGCAGAGCAGCAAATGCTACAGAAGATGGCACTGTTGTGTGTTAAGAGACCAAAAGAAAAGTAAATACCGCCTTGTATAGGGACCTTGTTTCCATTTGAAGAGCGCGGTTCCCACTCACTTTGTTACCCCCCATGGTGGGCACCGTTCCACCGCGAGGTGAAGCCGTCCAAAGAATGCGGTTCATGTTCCACCCTGGTCCTGCGGAAGGACTTGGGGAGTTCTAGTGCTGATGCGGGTCGCTATATGTATGTAGTGGTCGAAGTGGGGGGAAAAAAGAAGGGGAACTGTGGGCGGAGACTCCGAGGGCGGGATAACCCAAGGATTGGATCAGTGGGCGGAGTCAGAGGTATGACCAGAATGTACTAAACATCCCAATTTTTAGTATTTGTTTGGCATTTCACCGACCAGTTACAGCTTATTGCGTTATTTATTTCAACCAATGGATACACTTGATTATTTAAGGTTTAATAGGAGTTATTGGCATTTAAATACATTCACAAAGTGGGATATATTTCCAATCACACAATGTCCCAAATACGCTTAAAGTGGAATCACAAGCCATTTGTCTACAAGCCAATCAGTTTCACTCATTAGCACTTCTCCCTTCTTCCACAAGAGCAGTTCAAACATGAATGGCAAAATATCCTAGTTTGCAAATGTTTTCTATATCCACTGCATAATCTTACAGTTTTAACTAATCATTTTGTAGCTCAAACGGATAAAAAGTTACTAAAAACGTGACTTGAGTTGCTGCAAAGTGGACGGCCCCCCTTTGCAAAGATTGACTGATCACCTTTCTCACTGCTTGATTTGTATGTTATACTGATACTGATAAGGCAGAATCTTTGCAGAGACTTAACATGTGTAAAAATGTCTAAATAATAAAGTATAAGAAAATATATTGCATTACACTGCAGTCTTGTTTTTGTTGCATAATTTAGTCAACACTGCGGCCTCATTTTGTCCCCCATTGCTGCATAATTCCAGTAGCTCCAAAGCAGGTATCAAATGTTAAAAGTGCTTGTGCATGAAGAAGAGACTGTGAAGTTTACAAACTTAGTTTGGTGTGCGTGCAAATCCTGCATTGCCGATCCTTGGTAAGTTGCAGCTACTACTGCTGAAACAAGGCCAATGGAGGTACCAATGGGTGAGGCAGACTGGCCTCAATAGCAGTGCCGGCTTTAGTGCTAGTGGTGCCCTGTGCAACAATGCAATGATTGTTGCTGCCCCCAATGATCACCTACACCTCGGACTCCCTCACTACCACCCTTTAACAGTCCCCCTCAAGTCTCCATAACCACACTCTTTTTCAGATGCATTTAATTTGATTTACAGCGCCACTCATACCAGTGTACGGTGTCAGAGCACTTTACATCACACACACTACACAGAGACAATCATTTATGTGTGTGTAAATCAATGTATAGGAAAGGTTACATAAGACAAAGGACTACAAGGTGTAGAAGCCACATGACAACCATACTAGTAGGCAGTATAGTTTAATAGCTCACTGTTCTATGTTAGGATTTTAACTTATAGACTGCGAGTAACCAAAGGATCTGTATGACAAAAGCAGTAACCTACTAACCTAGTTAACATTATGTGCACTTTGTGATTTGCATGGTATGTGTTCTTTGCAGCAGGCACATTAAACCTCTATGCTACCTTTCCAGGAATCAACCCTTCCACTAGACAAAACTCTGATCTCTCTCTAGGAAGAACATTAATCACCAAAGTTATCATGACATTTTTATTGTTGCTGAAAATTGCTGGAGGCCATAATATACTTGCAAACACTATGCACCCACCCGAAATAGGTACCCAGTGTGGTCACACCATTCGCACTGCCCTAACCTGCTCAAGATTCATGTGACCTCAGTGACAGAGTCACAGTGACTGGATCACTGTTGCTCTAGGGTGTGCTGCTTCGTAGGCCTGCCCGCAAGACTGGAGATGAACTTCAGTATGGATTGTGGTGGACAGGCCTTCAAGGTTAACCCACAATTGACACCACTAGGGTTCACCTGCTTGTGCTAAGACATCAGGCCTTCTAAGGTTTTTCGGGGCCTTCAATGGTCAAGCATGGGAAAATGCTCCCCCAGTAGAGTGTTCTAGTGGACTGGTCATGAAGGCTGAACCCAGTTCCCCTGTTCCAAATTCGACAGCTCTGGCCATAGTGCCACATCCTCTCCCCCACTGAACACCATACTGCCCCACTAAGAGAAACTTGCACTGCCTTCAGCTACAACCAAAGTGTGCCCCCAATAAACACTTGGATGTGGCTCAATTCAAATTATGCACTTGATAAGAGTAATATCCAGCCTAAAATAAAAAAGGAAAAGCAAACACTCATAGGGAGTGCAAGATTAAGTAAAGCATGTGAAATGTAAGCAGAAACAACATGGTTACCTTAACGATCTCTCATTACCTGAAAAGTTAAGGACATGACTACAGGGCCCTGAAGGGAACCGTTTCAATGTCCATTGCTTATATCCTTACAAAACGTAAGCAGTATGGTTTAAAAAGACCACGTCCATAAACACAGAGCCATGGTACACATTTTGTTTTCCAATCCACCTATCAACCAGGTATTGCAATACATCCAAGAGTGATACCCTTCCCCACCTGGGGACAACAATGCTGTTCAAAGAAAGACGAGAAAACAAATGTAGCGCTTCACTGCAAAGTCTGTAGAGTGAGGCTGATGTATTTGGATCTGAATAAAACCAATCTGGCCACTTTGCAACCACTCTGTCTTGCTTTATTTAGTTATGTATTTATTTTTCATATTTAAAACCTTTGGAATAGAAACATTTCTGAAAAAGTGCATTTCCTGCAAGAGTGTTTTTCTTTTTTGGATCAATTTCACAGGGCAGCAACAAAATGAAAGAAGGCAAGAGAGGTTGTGAACCGTTTCTGCAAGTCAAGGTTTTCAGTAAGCAACAAGCGCGTGTCTGCCTTGTAGTGTGACCGCGCGGTGGGAGCGTGCGAGGCAGAGGAGACGCCATGCGTGCGCACATCGCCTGTCCGTGCACGCACATGGTTTGTCTCCCTTTGCTCACCAAGCCCACAACAATAGAGTCTCGCCAAGCAAAGCAACGCATGCCCTGTGTTCGCTAGGCGAGACCTAAAAAGAAGTGGGGGGACTCTGACGTCACATCAGGAAGTGACGTCACGACAGGTGGCTTGCACAATCAGACTCATTGCCTCCCCTCACTCACCCCTTAGATGCGATTGCATCAGAGAAGCCATCGGGTGAGCAGCATTCTGAATGAGCTCCGATCTTGCCCCAGAGAGGCCAAAGAGTGAATGTGTGGCTCCATTTGCTCCAGCTGGTAAAATAAGTGGGGGGACGCCGTCCACCCGCGTGGTACCCCGACTTGAGCCCTGCATGAGAACACTAAATATCAGAAAATATTAACAACTGCAATAAAACATTAAAACCTACCAAAATGAAATCAATAAAAGTACACTGTTATAATACTCATACTTGGCCCAATAACTAAAGTATGCAGTTGAAAGCGGGGTAGCACATCAATTATGGTCCATACAGATAGAAACTCAGCAGGTAAGGTAAGGTATTATTTATTTTGCTTGATTTATTAAAACCTTTGCAAATACATAACAACAAGATTCCCTTATACACAATTAATAAAAACAAAAAACAACGATAAAAGATCATCAATAAAATATTCCCAGCTTGTACAATTGACTTTTCTGCAAGACAATGCAAATAAATCCTTATACTTCAGTGAGAGCTGAGCTAACAATAACTTCCATTGATTTACATGCAGCGTGACACAGCATAACTAAGCAAGTTGTTCTAAGCTATTGGGTGTCATTAATTTAAAGTGCTAGTGCAATTATAGGAAGCTATTAAGTTAATTATACATATGTAAAGGCGTTTTCTAAACCTATAGGCAATAAGTTAAAGTGCTGGTGCAACTGTAAAGTGCTATTATCCACTTTTGGTGGCTTCCTTCAGATGTCCTTGTACCATTATTTTTGACATACTTTAGTATACAACAAGCTTATGAGTCTCTTGGTTACCGTCTCAAAGAATTTTGTTAGCTGACAGTTAAACTGAACCTCAACAGGGTTGAAGCAAAGCTTCACTGCCTGCTTACAGGACCTGGTGCCATGATACCTGAAAAAAGAATGTAACACGGTGCATCTTATGTCCTCTAAGTTGGGACAGTTACAGATGACATGAATAATGTCCTCCTTCCCACTTCCACATAGACGGTACCTCCTCTCCTTTTCCAATGGCGGGAGGTGAGGATTGATTGCAATAAACCCCAGTCGTAGCTTTAGGAAACTTTCCTTCGTTGTTATTTTGACTCCTGCACTCAAGTAGGATGTGGTTTGAGCCTTACATAATCACTGAGCACTATCAAGCTTGTGCCTTTTTAGCAAGAACTGCTTTGTCTTCTAAAACAGATAGCGTGGACGTTGTCTTTTTCACTGCTTTTTTGAAGGAAAGATGATCTGCTGGTGTAGGCCAGAGTTCAGACAATCACAGTAGCTCAAGGGAGTCAAACATATAATCCCTGGCTGAGCATTTGCCTTGACGAAATGATTTGTTCCAGAGGTGGGAGTTTAGGGATCCTGCATCTGCACTGCAGATTGTATGCCAACTTTTTACATACATGCTCTTTCTTTTTACCGGGTGTCTTTGGAGCCCAAATTTCAACCATATTTGGGCAGGGGAGACGTATTTTGGGAGAAGGAAAATTGCTGTATAAGAATTGGCTATTACTACGCTGCAGCGTCTTTGCCTTTAAAAGCCTCATTTCTGTATGTTAATGTCGGCAGCAGTTTGGCTCGCAGAACTTGTAGAAAGGGATCAAGCGTGAGGTCGGGAAGCCATCTCTTCAGTAATTTCAATGCTAAATAAGCCGTAATTCCCTTTCTCCGTATGGACTCTAGCTGAGGCTTAAATGAGTTTTTATGGTCCATAAGCATTCCCAGATATTTATAACTTGTTACCTGATCCAAACGATGGCCATCTAGGAACCAACTGTTACTCTTCCTTTTATGATAGTTTACTGCCATAATTACTGTTTCCGATGTGAGAAACTACTTGTCGTATTTAAAAGATGCTTAAGACCGATGGGAGTCCGACTTATTAAAACCAGGTCGTCCGCATATAGCCGGTTTGACAATAAATTGTTTCCCAGTTTTGAAGCGTGGGATGTGCAGCTATCCCTTGGGAGATCAGCTAAAAAAAGATTTAAAAGAAGCAGCACAAGGACACACCCCTGCTTGAGGCCTTTCGAGGTCATGATTCGTTTTGAGATACGTGTCCCGGCGCATAATTTAATCCTGACCTAGTTATCTGTGTGTAACTGTTTGAGCAGATCCAGGAGTGAATTTGGTAAACCCCAGCTTTTAAGTTTTCCCCAGAGTTTGGCTTGCTCAACGTGTTCGAAAGCAGCTGTATAGTCAATAAAACAAAGGAAGAGGGTTTTTTTTGATTCCTTAGCTGCATCCATTAACAGTGTTAGTGCCAAGATATTCGCTGTTGTTCCTTAGCCACTGCAAAACCCGGTTTGGTTGGTAGGAATGATACAGTTTTCTGAGGCCCAAGAAGTTAACTCATCCAAGATTGTTCCCGCTTAGTATTTTGCATCTACGTCGATAAGGGCGATTAGTGGATAGTTGTTCGGATCGTTTCTGTTGCCCTGTTAAAAATAGGACTGATAAGTGTTTCTTTCCAGGATTCCGGGATGATGGCTATAGAATTTATGCTCTTAAAGACTGATAATAAAGCCTTGCTCCAGAAGTCGGCGTCATGTTTATACAACATCGGAGGAATGCCATTAGGGTCTGGGGCACCCATAGCTCTTCCCCTGGCTACCAGACTTTTTATCTGTTTTTCCGTGTGAGCATAACATTCCTCTTTAATGGAGGCTGATGAATCTAAGTCAGCGGCCAGGTGGATCCCCTGTTGTTTGTGGGGATTAGGACTGTCAGCCGATTGATCTTCCATAGTAAGTTTGTGTGTCACTTCTTCCCGGGTGGTGGCTTCACCATTCGTTGTCGCAATACCCGTTTCTTTGTTCGCATCCACTTCCTTTTGCCTATTGTTGTTGAAGTGGGAGGAGAGATATTCTACCCAAGCGGCCTCTGTCATATTGGAGCTTATTCCTAAATGCTTCGGTCGCTCTATCTTGTGGATCGCTTGCCAAAACTTGGCGCTGTTATTTTGTTTGGCATCATGAAGTAATTTGGCTCACAGCTCATCATTTTTAAATCTTATTTTCCACCACTTCTTCCTTTTCTGTAGTGCCTTTACTTTCCGAAGGGTTGACTGCAAGTCCATGTTCCCTGGTGTTTTTCGAAGTTGTCTCAGTGTTTGATTTATGGTTCGTTTTAGTATCTTTGATTCCGGGCTACTTTTCAATCTTATTAAATCGTCTTGAAATTGAAATTAAAATATTTATAAAGCGCACATACACCACGCGGTTTCTTGGCGGTAGGACACAAAACCAAGGGGGAGTGAGGAACCGGCCAACTAACGTGGAAATGCTTGAGTAAACAAAAATGTTTTTAAGGATTCTTCCTATTGTCTTGGTCTGGTCCCTATCCTAAACCTCAGTAGGGAGAATTATTGGACTCAGCTAGGAAGTCCACAAGTGGATTTCAAGCAAGGCAACACAGGGTGAAAACCATTGAGAAAGGAAAGCCAACAACTCTCGAAAGCCAGATTCTATGTCAGGACTGGGGGCTTGAATTATCCTTGCCTTTCTTTACTGAAAATGATCACGTGCCAATGAAACAAGCACTGGCAAAGCCAATAGGTCTTGCTTTTGAATATGTATTAGGGGATGTAATCCTTTAGTGGCTACACGTTCGGACCAGCTAAGCTTTGTTTTTAGGTCTCGCGACCTATCAATGCGCGCAAGCGCATTGAGCGGAGCGAGAATTCAAGTGCTCGAAATCCTCGTCAAACCAAGGGCTTCTTGGTGCGGTTTTCATTAAGTTCACGTGAATCACGTGACCAAACAAGCACGCGCATTCACGGCCGCACAGCACATCAAAGGGCTTCGCCCAGCGTGCGCTCTGCGGCTTCTCCTCCCCTAATTAATCATGGCTGGCCGCCGGCCGTACTTTCAGTTTCCCGGCCGCTCTCTCTTAGTGGCCTCACATGTTTCACATTCCACGCTGGGCTGGGAGCAGATAACCTCCGTTTGGCGAACAGCAGCTTCCCGCCCCCATTCAGCCTCTCTCCAAGCGCATCGCGCTTTCGCACACAGGCATTCCGCCTGCCACACTTCTCCTCCCTCGCATTCCCGCCCCCCCACCAGGCTCTCCCGCCCCCATCCGGCTTCCCTCCGACCTCTCTCCAAGCGCATCGCGCTTTCGCAACCAGATTACAACAAAGTCCTACATAATTTCAGAAAACATACATAAAATAAGAGCCCCTTAAAAAAAGTCAATCGTCAAACTCAAGTTTAGTACAGTTAGTGTAAAGCTAAAACCGCATAATTATGTGAATTATATACAGATACAAGTCTTATAAGAATAAATTGGGTTTACGCTTACGTACATGTGGCACCAAACCAGTATAAAGAAAGGCTGCTCTGTATGTATTACAGATCAATTACAAATGAGAAGAAATAATACGGAGCGTGCCGTTCCGATATTACAGAACTATCTATATATTTTATCACTGTATTACACCTACAACTAGACCAATCAAAAGTCTGGTCGTGTTGTTTTCTTTTGCGAACTAAACGTGCACATACAAATGAGTCAACAAATACAAATATTTGGAAAATATTGTTTCGCGGTTCACAAAATTGCAGTATCAAAATGTATAGCAGGTTCCAGCGCAACGTCTTCCTTTATTAAATTCAAGGCCGTTGCCAGATAACTAAAATCTAAATGATACATCATTTGTCACAATCAACTTCTTACTCCCGAACTAAAATAGCAATATAATTTGAGTTCAGGTTTACATGAGTTAACAAATTAAAAGTCCGACAAGGTGCGTTTTAAGCGATGTACAAGCATGTACAGTTTGCGGTAAACTGTTCCACTTCAAATTCCGATCCAAAATAAGAGTCATCAAATGCAAAAATAAAATCACAAAGGACAACGAAAAGGATCCTGAAATTTACAGTTTGATCCCTTTGTTTACTAGGTTCAGCAACAGCTGTTAAGGGGCATGATTTCAGACAGGACAAGCCATCCTAGCATCTAATGAGGGTTAAAAAAAAAGGAAAAAAAAAATCTGATTTCAAACGTCCCCGTAAAAGCCGCGAGCCGTGTCTGCGACAAGCGAGGATAAACACGCCGCTTTGTGTCCTGGTGCTGCCCCCTGAAGTTTGTGTGAATGTCTATTGATCGGAGCCTGCGCTGCGGCTGCCGTCTGGGGCCGGAGCCAGATTCCCACACTGAGGGCACATTCCTCAGGGCTGCAAGGACAGTCTGGGCAGGCAGACAGTGGGGAGGGCGGTTCAAACCCGGACACCTGTGTCCAGAGGGATCCCCACAGACAAGGGCGGGGGGCTCCCATCTTCCATACAGCAGTCTGAGCCCTTGCAGTTAAACCGACGCGGAGACCTCTCCCACCCTGTAGGCCAGTGTCCCCAGTGCAGAGCAAAAGGACACCCAATTCTCAAAAAGAAACAAGTGGCAGCTTCTACCCACTACCCTTAACCACCCCAGCTAAGAAATTACCATGCTCCCGCCACGGACTCAATCCACCTCATTATAAGTACATCAAAAAATAAGACCAGCCATCGCTATCCCATCCCCCAAAACAAGCGTAGCATGGCAACCTCGGTCTAACGAACCCCCGACCCCCACAACAGACTGGAAGCCAGTGGGGGGAAGGTTATTCAAGGGCTCTTGGTAGAACAAACAATGCCACAGCCTCCCAAACAGACATCGCACAAAAATACGGTCAGCCTCCCTCACCCGCGCGAACTACTCCGGACACAGTGACCCACAACCACAATGCTCTTTGAATATAATTCTGTGTTGAATTACCAGCTTTTTAGCCTTTTGAATAAACCAGCTTTTTGACCTTAATGTAATGCAAATCGGCTCTTGTCCGGTTGGAAAATTATAGGTAAAAAGATGCATGTATAAATTGGTCAGTCACTGCTGTATTTATAGACATGAAAATATTTATGTACAGACTGTTATTGACAATGATGTATAGACTGTTATTGACAATGATGTATTCAAACGTTTTGCCTTGAAATTAATTTGTTATGTTACAGGCGGCTATCCATGATGAATTTATATCCACTATTTTTGAGACTTCCAGAAATGTGTCCATTTATTATATTATTATGAGAGTATATTTGTACAGATGGTTATGCAGTATTAAATGCCCAGCGAATGTTTATGATAATAATATTTTTGTCCCACACTAGCAGGCAACATGGTAGAACAACACTACCCATATGGCGATCGCTCTTTGCCAAATAGATACGATTTATAGCATTTTATACTGCGGATAACAACAATTCTGACAAACAGTAGTCCGCTCTTTGTTTCCCACAGAGCTGATACAGCCGGGTTTTTTTCTCCCAATAGGCTATCCAATACCGCCTTGACAAGCATACGGACTTCAGGTAGTCCTTTTTCTATTATCTGGGGATCACCGATCCGGAAGTTGTTCCCAACCCGGATATGGTTTACCCTGACGCGCGTTTTTTTATGATATAAACCGCATTTTATCAAACATCTCGCAATAGCGGAGGTCTTATCACGCAGTACCCCACGTTGCTACCTACGACCATCTGACCTGCAGGTACGTGTGAGTCTGGCGATAGCATGATAGATATATATCAGGTTTAGAGGTTAGAATTACCCTTCCGATATTTTGCTAACCGGTAGTGTTTTCGTACAATCTATTTGTAGACTGCGGGCAGTCTGACCAGGAAGGAGGCTTACTTTGAAGTATTAGACGTGACTGTTGCCGTCTTTCAACATTGTGATGCAGCATATCTTTATGTGCATTTCTCAACTATCATAAGGTATTTATGTTTGGCCATTATTTCTGAACCCGTGACTGTGACTTATAGTGATGTATTATAGTACATACGTTTTACACTGGGATTATACTTTTAGCGTCGGGATCATTCTACCCACGGTCTTAATTAAGTTTACGGGTCTAATTTTTGTTACCCGGGCTACAGATATTTTTGTGCCTCTTTTAAAACTACTCAACCATATTTGTTCTTAGAATAAATATTCATTGCCCTGAATGTTCTTTATTCGAGATATCAGTGTCTCGTTTGTCAATAGGTTTTCTTGTGACAACATCAGGATCACGTGCATTTTATTGTTCGTCTGTTATTTAACAATCGGGCGATATATTAGGCAATAGGACGTTTAACAATCGGGCGGTACATTTTGGCAGCAGGATGTTAAACTTCCATGCAACCGGGGTATCTATGGTGTAGGTTAGTCCTATATTATACGCCTTAGTTGTGCCCCGTATAAATGGCATAGAATACTAGCTATATGTAGATAGAGAGCATACATACTGACGATTGGTCATTTCTTGTAGATACACCCAGGAGGTGGTGGAACAATCAAAGTGGTCGTACTTATAGCAACACTCGTTTGAGCTCCACAAAGGTAATTGACCAATATCTTCTCTTCTTTGACTATTTACAAGGATGTACTTCATTGGCGCCACTGGACAAAGGAACTGTCCCCCACTAGAGGACAAAGTGTTCCCCTGCCCCAGGCACTGTTTTTCATGGGCAGGCGAGAAAATAGCTTCCAACTCTACAAGGCTGACCACACCTCTAAGGGCTGCAGTGGCGTAGCAAGAGGGGGCAACCCCCGCTCTTACCTGTGGCTGTTGCGGGCATCAAGGACAGGAATCACCAGCACCCACCCCCTGCTCTTACACACAGCCGCCATGAGCGGCAAAAGATCTAGCTACGCCATTGAGGGACTGGCAGTTGAGGTGCACGACCGAGGATGGTTTTAGTCATCGTAGCATACACCCACAGCGTGTTGTCACTACTGGGAAATATTAGTAGCAGACTAGATGCTCATTGGTACTAGTCCCTACACCCACCAACACTACCTAAAACTAGGATTTAAGAAGCACCCTAGATGCCAAAACCTTAAATTCAACGTGGTATCAAGAAGAGACCTGTGACCACGACAAAGCAGCCCTCCACAGAGATTGTCGCTAAGCTTTGTACCTGCTGGATTGTCACTTGATCAAGGCAAGAGACTGGTTCCACAAGGAAGGCAAACCCCTCTTATTCCAGACTTCACAAGAATTCCCTTTGGCTAGAGGAACTAGTCCCCTGGAGTCTGCAGGCACAAACTGCGAAGTACACAACTTGAAGCCTTGCCCCCCGAGCCGCCCGGCATGGTGGCTCAAAGTCCCTGTGCAGGTGGCTTCTGGGAGCTGTAGTCCCAACCAATGTTCCCTCTAATTTATAAGTTTGGTGAGCTGTAATGCAGTTTCTTTGTGCACACTATTCTGAGATGTGTGCGCAAATGGAACTTACCATGAGCCATTTTGCAAGCGAGCCTGCTACCTCTTGGGTGATCAGGCGAAAGAACAGTTTAATTTTTTACACTAATAACTTAATGGTAAATTATGTTTGAAATGTTGTTATTCAAGCTGTGTTATCTAAAGGCAAATACGTAGTAGTGAGATTTCGGAGAGAGTGTGGTGCAGCTCATGCAAAAATTCAATCTTGCTAGTCCAAAAGAAGATCCAGAGAAGAGTTTTGTTATATTTAACATGCTCCTTTCCTAATTCACTGCAGCTTATCCCCTCCCAGGCTTCTTTCTGCCAACATCCCCAGAGTGCAGGTTCAGCTTCTCATGGTCTTCACTGAATAAACCTCTACACTGCCTAAAAAGTACTATGACCATGTCATGATTGATGTAATATGTGACATCATCAGCAGTGGATTGCGGGTGCGCGATATATAGTTATTGCATCTAACTATATATGCGAATTTCTATGGTTTTGTGCGAGTAAATTAAGGTTTTGTAAATGCTAATCCCTAACTATATATGGCCTAAAACCTATGGTTTTTTCAGTGAATTTCAATGGTTTTTTAATAGCAAATATCTATAGCTGTAACATATATTCTTATTCTAATTCACAAATATATTTTATATATTTTTTTAAGCAAAGGACCCAGATGCATTTACAGTTTATCACTAACAATGTTCCAGGCTAATGTATTTTCACGGGAAATTAACAACTGTCCTGCAAGTAAAATATTCCTATTTCGTGAAAAAGGACGTTTCTTCGTCCCATGAGGGAGTCGTTGAGCAAAAGAGACTCGGCCTGCTGTCTTAGTCGCTGATAGGCCTGATTATCGGATTTTTATCGATCACTTTATGTTGCAACAGTGGAAAACAAAACAGCCCTTGCCCATTTATTTTTACAGCATTCCTGCGTATTATACCCTACCCCCACACAGTATTTTGCCTGTTACCATAGTAGTAGTTTATGGAACACGCACGTCAGCACATAGGTTAAAATTTCACCACAATATGTTACTAATGAGTGAGCTTCAGCATTATAGTTCAAATTATATAAATATCATTTCTATTGATGACTGCTACCCCCACAAAAAAACAGACGTATGTACTTTTTTAATTAACTTTTATTAAAACAATAACTGGAACTATAACTAAAAGATAACACTACAATAAATAACTAGAACTATAAGTAACAAAACAATATAATAAACAACATATAATATGGAGTCCAACATAAGTATTGTCGTTAATCAGCAAAACAAAAAGAAAAATTAATGGTAAAAATTAGATTGAAGTGACTAAATGAGATCAAACATCACAAGTCAAAGTATGCCATCCTAATATCTAATTATCCATAGTTATACAGAGATCCGCCCTGTATCAGACTCATATGTACAAGTGTATATTGTAGATTATCTGCCACCGAAAACCTCTCAAGTACCTATATCCGTTACTTTTTAACTTCGTTGAGTAGTCATATTGTGAGTATTTACCTTAAAGTTGTAAATTTTTTATTGATTATTGCTATTTGAGATATTCCCTGTCTACAAACAGAGAAGAATAGGAATATTCTGTCTCCCTTTGCAGATAGTGAAGGATAGGTAATGCGGACTTTTGTCCCCAGTTGTAATCCGTCATGCCTGTTTTTCTCCCCACTGATTGATTGATTGGCTGGACATTTATTGTTCAAGGAATAGTTCTAACGAGGTATTCTCTGTTTGCAAATAACGTGGAATAGAAATATTCTGTCTAGTCTTTGCAAGTAGTGAAGGATGGGTAATGCGGACCTTTGTCCCCCGTTGTAATCTGTCATGCCCATCTACTCCCCACTGATTGAGAAACTAGTTCCACCCGGACCATTTATTAGAGCTACATCATCTGGCTCAACCGGAGAGTACCCCTAATAAAGAAGACATATGTAAAATACGAAGTAAAAACTATATCCTGTTAAACAGAAACTTTACAATGAAACACACTTGAAAAAGAAGGGAAAGAAATCGAACAAAATCAGTAGGCCAATGAGGAGTTTTTGACTTCGCTAGAAATAAGAAACATGGAAGTGGTGAGAGAAGCCAAGCTTGACGTTACGGCAGCCACGAGGTAGCTAACCTCCGCCACCCCCCCACTGCTCCAAGCATATCTGTCTCACCGCCCGCCACACCCAATAATGGTAACATGAAATAGATACAAATCAGCAGATACCTACCCCCATTACGGAAACTCCCGAAGTGCAACAGGTCCACGGTTACGCCCATCCGGAAGATGAGGCCTCGACACGTGCAGGGCGGGGCCCGACTAGCCGCCATCAGCCGGAGAAGTTGTGGGATGGTCGGCCAGAATGTGCTGGTCTTCCCATTCTCTTCTGGTGCCCTGCAGGCCACGGGGGGGATGTCTTGCCTCTGCCTCCGACCCCCCCTCCCTCTTATCGCCTGGTCTGGACATCACGGATATCAACGCCAGGTGTCGGCGTGGGGTGCGCTGGGAGGGAGAGGAGGCGCGAACGAGCCTCTCCCACCCCCCCAGGTGGGGGCCCCTCAGCTGCACCCCCAATGCTCCACTCACCCAACAAAAGGGTCGTCACGTAAGGTGCACCAGGAGAGGAGCCGAGGCAGACGGGAACTCTAGCTGCGACAACACTGGAGAGGAATGTCTTGCAAATGCCACCGACCCTCCCCTCGTATCTCCTGGTCTGGCCCCGGCTTGGTATGAGCTCCCCGTTTGGTCCTGAAGCAGCGCCCTGCAGGCCACGGGGGGATGTCTTGCCTCTGCCTCCGACCCCCCCCTCTTATCGCCTAGTCCGGACATCACGGATATCAACGCCAGGTGTCGGCGTGGGGTGCGCTGGGAGGGAGGGCGGCGCGAAGGAGCCTCTCCCACCCCCCCAGGTGGGGGCCCCTCAGCTGCACCCCCAACACTCCACTCACCCAACAAAAGGGTTCGTCCACTCTTGCGATGCAGCGGCGCTGCACTCACCCGACAGTCTCGGTTACTTTTGCGGTACAACAACGCTTTTCAGTTCAGCCTGAAAATGAGTCCTGCGTCCAGAAACGTTCTCCTCAACTTTGAAGATTCTATAAGAGCCACGGGGGGCCCCGACCCCCGATGAGAAATGACTGCCATGATCACCCACGGAACGACCACGACGTAGCCGAGGGACGTCTGCGCGCTCATGCCGGCGCCGGCCTCAGTCTTGAAATGATCAAAATCCTGCAAGACTACCAACTTGATCAGTTCCGGTGTGACACCAGTATGACCCGGTAGGAGAAATTGTTTCCTCCCACCCCACATTCACTGATGGTTCATGTCACCAGTCCCCTCTGCTACCCTTCAACAAAAACTTTTGGACTACCGAAAGAGGTCCCGGTCCAACCACGACTTGGTGGAGACATTTTGACTATACTTGGACCTTCCTGACCTCACCCAAAATGGCGCCGGTACAAATGAAACTCTCAACTCCTTGTTGTGCCCCGATTGCTCAGCCTTGATATCATGAGATATGTATGCAGTTTTTACCACAGGAATTGATGTGGGATAAGACTGATTACACGTTCGAACAATGAATTAATATTAAGTTCTAATGCATCATTGATTACTGTATTTATTATTGAAGGTTGGAATTGTCGACACTAATGGTACTTGCTCACAATGAATCATCGATATGATTTTGTTGCACTTGTCGCACTTTTTACTATGAAATCAACGACCACTGACTCTGTTATGTTTTCCACAAATAAACACCCCCCCCCACCCCCCATTTACAGTTCCAGCCTGCTCCGTGGCCGGCCCACGGGGTTGTAGGCCCGTATTTGGGCACCAACATTTTTATTAAAGGTTTTTGAAAAAGCAAACGTAGTTGTAACGCGTACATTGGTAAGTTTCGAAGAAATGGCCACTGTTTCCGATTTAAAAAAAAAAAAAAAAAAGCAGGTGAAATGAAGCAGCTAAATTAGTTAAGGGTTAAAAAGTATAGTACGCAGAAACATTGAAAATATGAATGGTCCAGGTTTGTTGTATGTGTTTTTCATTTTTGTACAGCATAAAGCAATCGATAAAGATCCTGGTATTTAGCCTCTACTTTATATGCTACCTGTATCAGGGAAGTTGTTTTAAATGCCCCTAAGCCACCCCGAAGGAATGTCACCTGGCCCCCCTAGTATGAACGAAAACGACCCCGTACCACTGTAGGTTATCTCTCTTCCTCAAAAATGACAAAAATTACTTTCTAGGACGTTTTGGACATTGATGATTTTCATATGATCTATTTATTAAAGTAATACTCATCTCTCCGCATGAAATTAATTTTCCACATGCTACACAAGTCAATCTCATCTGCCCAAAGTTCTTTTGCAGATTTGGGACCGTTTCCCTTGCCTCTGACTCACTTATTGCTAAGTCATTGATGGATGTTTTTGCCGGTCGAGGGTTATCCACCAAATCTCGAAGTTGTGCTTTAGAATAATTAGGAGGGTGCCACCTCTCCATGTGCCGATGCATGGCATGATTACCATAGCTATATTTTTTTCGGTCCCTCTCGAGAGTTTTTTTTTTTGCAGATGAAGCAGATAACGAACCTGGCATTAACTTTCTTTTCATGAGAAGGAAAAGAAAAAAAATTGCCAGATAAAATTCACTTTCACATGGGACGTTCTTGGAATTTCTTTCAGAAACTTTTACATCACTGTGTCATTTCTTTGTCTATCCTGGTTAAAGCAATGTCATATAAATAGTTGTTTAAAAAGTTTTTTTAACGTGTTTACTTTGTTGGAGCGTTGTATTTATTTATAAGTTATTAAAGTGTTATAATCCTACAACTTTGTTGGAGTGCTATATATTTTTAATGTGACACATAATTGTGAAGACTTTGATGTACAAAAAGGCATCCCTGGAATCTTCCGCTTCAGGCTCGGTCCCACACACCCTTACAGTGAGAATCCCCTCCCCAATCACAATACAGGATCGTTATCAGATAGTAGGAACGCGTGTGGTGTAACGGATCTCATGAGGTGGCGACCTTGATCTACTGTAACTCCTTTAAACAGGGGTGATTCTTTACAGTTGGGGCCATAAACTACATCCGCAGGGCGGGGTGATAGCCTGGGACCGGCCTGGACCGGCCTGGACAATCAGACACAGAGGAAGAGGAGTGTCAGAGGGTGCGGTAGTGAATAGGGTGAAAGGGAGGTGTCGGGCGGGCACAGGGTGTGATACTCAGGGAAGAGCAGCGCAGATGGGGGGAAGTTTATGGCCCATGCATCAGAGAGAGAGCAGGGGTGACCAGTGCGTGGGGGAGATGCTTGCGAGGGTGGGGAGCCATGCTGAGGATCGGCGGCGTGCAGAGAGTGGGTCTGGTCAAGGCATCTAAAATGGCTGCCGTGCACGACAAAAGTGTGGCATTGGAAAAAAAGCAAGATGGCGCAGACAATGTTTATCAATACTGATTAATTTATAACAATTATTTTTTACAATATATTTACTCGCAGTGTCAAAATGGCGATCAACACTTCCTAATTTCCTTCGAATCGAACGTTAACAGAAGTCAAGCGGCAAAAAAAAAAAATAAACGCTCACGCGCAACCGCTGGAAGACAAGTATCAACATATATGAGCCTCCTCAACCACCCTCAGAAAACATAGGGGGTCAGGATACGTCTCCCGTACCCCCTTATACCCAATACTCACATAGTTTTTCCTCCATCTAGTAATTTAATTAAATCGAAACACTAAATGGCGAATTCCCGTTTCGCGTCCCGATTCGCTACCCAGTTCGCGAACCGGGAAGCGCTTCTACCGCGAAAAATTAAATTTTTTTTATTTTCCCCACGGGACCCTTTAATAACCCCAACATCATTCCTAGGGGGTCAAGAGGGGTCTACCTTGCCCCCTTTCATTAAATTCCCCCTTCGTTTTTCTCCTCCTCTTGTCTCTTGATCCTACCGAGAGACAAGATGGCGGTCGCACCGGACTGTTTAGAATGTTGACAGACACCGGAGAGCCAATCAGCTTCGCTTCGCAAAGCGCCGTTACGCGAAAAGTACGCGATCTAGTGCGCTGTCCAGGACGCTGTCACAGATATATCTGTTTTTTTAAACGTTAATTTCTCAAAATCCACTGGAGCACATATATTGAGACCCAGCAAAGGCACATCGGGCTAACAGTCCCTACAATTTTGCCAAGTTTCGTGCAAATCCATTCAGCCGTTCGAGCTAAAAGTGAGGCCAAAGGCCCTATGGAAAAATGAATGGGAAAAACACGTTTTGGGACCCCCCTTTTTTCTCGGCCCCCCCTTGACGGAACCCCCCCACATTTTCAGGGGCTGCTCAGAACCAAAATGTGCCGATTCCGTCCACAAACGCCAAAGTTATTAGACATAGAATTTTCAAAAGTTCCATAGAGAAAAAATCCTAACTATATATACCTACTGGCTATCGCCAGTAGGTAATATATATATATATATATATATATATATATATATATATATATATATATATATATATATATATATATATATATATATACACCCCCCCTCCACTTGCACTGCTTGCTGTCTGCATGAACAATGGCCAAAGCTGAATTTTAGAGAACAAAGCCAGTGAGCATGCCCTCCTTAACAAAGTTAGCCCCAAAAACATTTTGAAGACATTGTGTATCTTAAACCCAGTTTTGACAAATATTAACAAAAAAAACTCTATGCTTGCAAAGATCACTTTAACGGGCACTTTCATGTACCCATTTTAGAGGGTGTTAAGGGCTGGGATAAAATAGGACACCAGTGCAGCTTGGTTCATGGTCTTTTTATCTCAGCGGAATGCATACATGCATTTAGACCCAATGCAGACTGGCGGGCAGCTCTCAGAATTTTCGTTCTCGGCCAAACTAGCATTATATTTTTATATTTTTAACAATTTGAACCACCACCTGTAGGACAAACTTAAAGTGTCCTGATTCCCATGAATAAGTGGCAGCAGTGCACACTTACCACCACCAACTCAGATTAAGTACTGCTAAAATGCATGTGTGGTGTTGGTGCTTAACCTGTTCAAAATTGCTGATGGTACTCCCATTTTCACTTTTGAGAGCTGCCTTAGTTCACCAAGTCTCTGACATGCCTCTAATTTCACTCACTTCATTAGATTCTGTCTTTTACTTATTCAAAATCTTTTGTTTGCTTTCAGTCTTCTCACTAACACTGTAATGAATTCAAACATACCCATGGTCTTTTAGTCGTTAGCTCACTCATGCTCGGATTACCATAGGGCAGATAATGGAGCTTCATGTGCTAATTATAATTTGTTACGGAAATGGGTTTGCATCTCTGGTGCACTGTGTGACATAAACCTTTAGTTTATGCCCAGGAAACTCTTTCACAAATTGGGGGTTAGAGTGCAAAACAATACCTTGTTCAACTAAGGCCGGGTGAATTCATGTGCAATTTGCACTTGTTCCTTATTCTGAGGACCGAAACTCCGAATTGGGTAAAAATTGTACACCAGCTACTTGCCACACCCCAAGTACATGGTATTTTAGGTTCGAACATTTGCATCTGCATTAGCACAAAGGTGTAATAATATGGCCCTCGCTCATCTTCACTTTCCAGCGTACAATTTAGGTTTATTCACTATTTCACTTAGGCAGAATCCAACTTGCTATTGTCAGCTAACTACAACACCCAATATTTGCTGGGCAGTGGGCATCTATATCAAATGAGGAATTTGGTATAGCATTCCAGTCTCACCCAGTTAATAAAAATTACATTGAATTAGAACTGACACCCGCATGCTACTGATAGCATAACTCTTCAAAAATAAATCAGTCTCTGATCTGCAAAGGAAATGTTCGGAGTGTCATAAAATTTAATACCAAACTATGCTGCAATGTCATACAAATACTTATGCATTCTCTCCATGTCCAAGGTTTTAGAAATAAACATGTCAATGAAGAGGATGCAGGTACTGTAAAGCACATGTGGAAATGTGCCACAAGAGAACTGAAACCTCTATGTTAAATTCAGAACCTTTCTACTAGATCAGCTAAATAAAGTTTTCAGATGATTAAGTAAAGTAGAAATCAATGTTCTATTAGTCTAAAAAATTTGAATGATTTTTTTGCTGGATCTAAAAAGTGCATGTTTTTATTTTTATGGTTTTGTTTAGCAAACTCAAGGCATCAGAGAACTTCACAAAGACTGGCAAAAAGCAAATAGAAATGTACAATACTGACAAAAAGGAGGTAAACGATTGTCATGAGAAGGGGAAGAAAATGTTGTGTGTGTGTGTGTGTGTGTATATATATATAACTGCAAGTTTTATGTAAGAACTCCCTCCTACCGCCAAGTCTTCACGGAGGTTGAGTCCACCCTGGTAGTACCACCTTACCAGGGTGGGGAGAGGATGCCTATGATGAAGCATGACACAATATTGTGTGTGATGCATCCTCTTCCACTAAGGATGGTCTTTCGGGTCTAATAGGACCCTGCGTGACCTGCAGCATATAATATCCATACTCAACCATGGTTTTCTTGCATTTTATGTTGGTAAAGGCAACCTACTTCTTTAATGTGACTTCTGCCTGTCTCCCTCCCTGTACCCTGAGTTGTGGACTTCGAAGCAGTGGAATCAGGTTCGAGTTTCGGAGTAAACTCAACCTTCCATTATTCTGGGCAAATCACTTCATCTCCCCATGCATATTAACAAAGAATGGTGATTTAAGGACACATCCCAATAAAAAACTATGTCAAAATGGAAATCTCACAGTAGCATGCAGTGAAGTTGAAAGAAATCAGCAATTTTTGACGGGCCTCTCTGTGCATACAGTGAGGAATCTTGCAGCTGCCTTTTCCAAAATGTAATTTAACTCCAACGTTTTGTACTGTGGGCAAGTTAACAAATTAACAGGAAAACCCGTGCAAGAGCACATCCCTGAGAAGGTAGTAACAGGGAATGCAAAAAAAAACTTGCTTGCCAAAAGATCATGGTGGTCCCCATGCCCTTCACCGCAGACCTGACTTTGGGGTGCATCCATCGAAGAACCAGAAGTATGCAGCAGCAGCTCAGCGTGAGGAACAAGGGCATTCTTGAAACTTGCAAAATAGATGGGATCCATCGCTACCTCAAGATCGAATGTGGGTATGAAGCATTCCGGGCCCCCTTTGTGCAGAGTACGACGATCAGGCATGATGAGTCAACGGGCACCACTTCCAACAGGGCAACCATGATGACCGGGGTAGCAGCGTGCTTTCCACCAGTCATGGCCACCGAACTCCGCTTATGAGGGTCCACACTGCCTCCCAGGGCTATCCTTAGGAATTCTTTTAGGGTCTTATAAGTAAATGCCTGCTGATTAAATCTTCCTGAGCACTTGCAATTGGAGACTGGCAGGGGTGATGTGTAGTACTGCAATTTTCACTGCTGAGCGCTGACAGTGCTTGTTGGTCTATGGGGAAGGCACAGAGCCCCTTCTACTTTAAAACCCCTCCTGCTGTGTTGAGGTATTGGATGTTGCTGGGACACCTAGTGCAAAAACCCTTTAATTTATTCAGTCTTCTGCTGAGTGCCAGCCGCCATTTTAGGGTCAGGCAAGGCACCGATTTGCTGCTGTTTTCTAGCCAGTGTCAGGCTGTCGGGTACTGAAATTGCTCCCGCTGCCCTAAAACCACACCTGGTCGTTTAAGTGCGTCCCCGCCTCACCAGATGTAAGAGTTGTAACTTCCAGGGCACCACGTGTCCGCAACGAGGGTCCCAACCGAGCTCCTCTGGTCGCGGTATGTAGCGTCCCGCTCACTGCTCATTCAGGGATCACGATGGGAGTGTAGCCACCACAAAATCTCCCAGCTCGCTCCGACGAGGCGTATAGGGATCAGCGGCTCTTCCTCCCTTTGATTGCGGAGGTCGCCATTTTGTGCAGCTCCGCTGCTGATCTCATTTAGCTCTTACTGGATCGGTAGCATTTTCCCAGCCTCTGAGGCAAGTTTGGTGGGTTTTAAGGGCGCTTATGCGCTCGGAACACTGAAGCTGACCGGGAGCCGAGGTGAATCACGTGAAACAGTATAGTTCACACCATTTAGTTGCCTCTTTCTTTGGTGCTTGTCAGTCAAAATCAGAGTCTTCTTTTTAGGTCTCGCCTAGGCAGCACATGCGATGTCTCTTTCAAGACTTGGTGTATCTACAATATGGGCTTTAAGCACCGCACATCTTTTTTAATTGGCTCTGTTTACATTTCTTCGCAAATGACTGTTTCTGTTTGGTGAATATGCTTTATAGTCCCTCCTTTTGGTCTTTTAATCCTATATGAGGACTGCCTCTGTTACATGCATCAATTCACTGCATCACTTGTCCCATTATAGCAACTGCTAAAGTTTTTTTTTTTTTACTTGTCTTAGAGCAGTTCTCTCTCCTCTAAGCTTTTGTGTAAACAGTGCTGTAATTCTTATCTCGCCGCATTTGCTGCTCATGCAAAGACCGAGATCAAATGTCAGACATGGTTTCCCCGAGAGCTCATGTTTATTTTTCTTTATCTACATCTGCTCGGTCCTCTTCCTCCTGCCCATGCACCCTCGCAATCTGCTGTCTGCTTGTTTCTTCAGTCTCTGCATTTGTGGAAAGGTGTTTACAGGCTCCCAGATTTGCATACACATCAAGCAGCAATGAATAATTCACAATGATTATTTCAAACAGCACTTTTATTGACACTCGAGTCTCTCTGGTCCGATTCGCTGTTTGCAACCACATTAGATATCATCACAAGAGAAGCATAAAGCATTAAAATTGGAACATCAGGTATCTTAGTCTGATTACAGTGTCCTATTAAAAATGTAAAATAAAGACCTGGTGTCCCCATTTACGGAAGCCAAACTCTTAGGCCACCTTATGACAGCCTGCTGTGACTGTGCAGTGGGCTGGCCAGACAGCACAGTAATTGCATCTTACATAAACATGAGTGACATTCAAATAAAAAGTACCCTAATAAATATAGCATGTTCAGTTGAACTCTGCACCATCCAAGCGACCAGGGAGAGGTATGTCGGAGTTTCCAGTCTGAATGACATTAGAAGAAAACATGTTTTTCTCACTTTATGATTTATTTTTGTTTCTGTGAAACCTTTGGGAAAAATGAATTCATCTTACATCTTATACAGCAGCGTCACTTTGGAGAATACAATGCAGACTATAATTTCTCTAACAATTGCATTGGTGCATGATCGATTTGTGCATTTTTATTCCAATGTGCACTGCTTACTAAAGGAAGCACATTTGATATATGTTCTGGAAAGGAAGGCAAGTTTGATATATGTTCTGGGAAGATCCACTAATTGTTGGCTCTTATGTATTTATGTAGTTATAAATGTATACATTGCCTTCATTGTATGTTTGTTTCTACAGCCATATACCCCTTCGATGCAGTTACATTATTTCTCCTGTCGCCAAAGAAACCTTGGAATTGATTGATAGCTTATTAACTATTTTAATACGTACCTTGCCAATATTGGATGGATTTCTGTGACTCTTGGGTTCTGTATCCGTTCCTTTACTGAGCTCCTGGCAATTGCTTTGAGTTGGTCATGTACATCTTTACAGTTCACAAATTTAGACTGACTTGCATCTGAAAACCCAGTGCTAAACATCAGATTGAAAGTATCTGAACTTAAACAATGTTTACTTGCCCTTGATACTGTATGTCATGTGCTGCTAAAAAGACGTAGTTAAACTGTGGAGCTTATGTGAGGTAGTTCATTAGGTTAGTATATTTGATACAAAAGTAATTATGCAATCTGTCAGCCCCAGGGAGGAATTCCTTAGATACAATGGCAAAAGCTCTCAACTGGTAATATACAAAAGCTGCCATCTGCATTACAGCACAATTTTACTCCTTGACCCTGAAGTAAACTGCCAATGCCAAACAAAATATATTTATAAAGTCTCAAAGTGTATAGGATTTCAAGTCACCTGTGTGGTGCTTGACATTTTGAAGCACCTGTTGTGATTTCACTGTAGTGTCAATCAGTGGGCATTTATCACGTGCTCTTTAGCTCCCCTAAGATGCCTCACGCAAACGCCCCTGCATTCCTCTAAAGTCAAACAGAGTTGGCAACAGCACACCACATAATTACACTCTGCTACATAACACTCCAAAACACAAAATACCATTTCACATATTTATACTCCATGATACCCAATCCCACTCCACACAATTCCAATACACCACTCAATACCACATCGTCACTATCCACACAATTCCACTCCACACCATGCCACATAATTCCACTCCACAAATCCACTCCACACTACACAAATCCACGCCACACAATACTACAGCTAACAGTTCCAATACAAACCACATAATTCCACTACACACCACATACATCCACTCCATACCATAACATAAAGGTAAAAACATTTACATTTACAACACCAATAGCTCTCTTTTTACTTTGTTTTGTAAAGCACATGCTTTTGCCTTAGGGCATCTGTATCAATTACAAACCATGTGTTAAATCCTGTTTGGGGGTCATTTTGTAGGCCTCATCTGTTCGTTTTTCTAAACTTAATACATTTTAAAACTTTTTTTATTGTAACTTTTCGGATCACTGAAATAATATCTACTACCAAAATATCGAGTTCCCAAAATATCGATGACAAAATATGGAGGGACATAATATCGACTTTCTATCTTCACTAAGGTAAGTACAAAAATATCGACTTTAAAATATCGAGTGTTAAAAATATAGACTGTCAAAATATCGATTTTTTTATGTCTTTAAAATAAGTTAAAACTATTATAATAATACATATATTAATTATTAAATAAATGTAACATTATTACATAATTAATGTAAATTTAAAAATTAATAATAATAATACATATATATATATATATATATATATACATGTTATTAATAAAACATATAGAATATATTTACCGTGGCATAGCAAAAGGTTTAAATTTAATGTAACCACTCCAGTGGGTGCTACATTACAGAGATCGTTGGATAGCGTAGGGGTAAAAATTACTATTCCCACTCCAGTGGGTGCTACAGTAGAGAAAGCGTACGCCTGTACCCCAAAAACCCAAAACTGACCCTGAACCCTAAAAATATCCCTGTCCCCCAAAAACCCCAAACTGACCCTGAACCCTAAAAATACCCCTTTACCAAAAAACCCAAAACTGACCCTGAACCCTAAAAATACCCCTTTACCCAAAAACTGAAAACTGACCCTGAACCCTAAAAATACCCCTTTACCCAAAAACTGAAAACTGACCCTAAACCCTAAAAATACCCCTTTACCCAAAAACTGAAAACTGTCCCTGAACCCTAAAAATACCCCTTTACCCAAAAACTGAAAACTGACCCTGAACCCTAAAAATACCCCTTTACCCAAAAACTGAAAACTGACCCTGAACCCTAAAAATACCCCTTTACCCAAAAACTGAAAACTGACCCTGAACCCTAAAAATACCCCTTTACCCAAGAACTGAAAACTGACCCTGAACCCTAAAAATACGCCTTTACCCAAAAACTGAAAACTGACCCTGAACCCTATAAACACACAACCCGCTACAGAAAATAAATTAAAAAAAATTAATTATTTATCAAGTATTTATTTTAAATTAATTACCAATTATATTTTAATTATTTACCAATTATTATTTAATTAACAATTAGATTACCTTTACATAATTAATTAATTATAATTAAATTACTTCCCACCCTATTCCCCTATAAACACACAACCCGCTACAGAAAATAAATTACTAAAAATTAATTATTTATCAATTAATAATTTTTAATTAATTAACTATTATATTTTAATTATTTACCAATTATTATTTAATTAACAATTAGATTAAATTTACATAATTAATTAATTATAATTAAATTACTTCCCACCCTATTCCCCTATAAACCCACAACCCGCTACAGATTTATATACTCAAATATTATTAAATATTAATAACTTACCTTATTTTCGATATTTTTGTTGTCTATATTTTTTCTAGTCTATATTATGTCTAGTCTATATTTTTGATTCGATATTTTGGCTATTCTAGTCGATATTAGTCGATATTTTTGTTGTCTATATTTTGTCTAGTCTATATTTTGTCCAGTCTATATTTTTTACTCGATATTTTGTCCAATCGATATTTTGGACTCGATATTATGTCTGTTTACCTAACTTTTCACCATGCTGCAAAGCTTCCACGCTGCTCTACAACGTAGCTTAAAGATATTGGCAAAGACAGTAACTCTATAAACTTTTGTAAGGTCCCAATGGCAAGACCTATTGTCTATGCCAATGCTTGTTATCTCGATGCCCACGAGTGTGCCCAGCAGACCAATGTGGAGCTTTCATGTTGCTTTGCTGCAAGAATCAGAGCCTCAGTCATGCCCCAGCGAAAAACCAATAACGATGGATTAAACACAGATCTGTGACTGGGGGTGAATGTTTTGCCATTGTGCAACATTCCGTCCATCATCTTGTGTGTTTTGCTGTTTACCCTATGTGGGAAGGGTATGCCCAGACTTGGGTCCCGTGCTCACTACGCCACTGGAGTCAAGCTATCCTGGCTGAAGACGGCTGATAGCCAGAAACCGGTCCTAGGATGCTTGATTCCGGTCCAGGGAAGACATGGCTTGGCAGTTCGGGCAGGACTGGTCCCATGAGGCACAGGGTCAAGACTGATTTGCATATGGCCATGACTGAACTGGGGTGGCTTGGTGAGCAAAATAACAATGGATTAAACCCATATCTGTGACTGGGGGTGAATGTTTTGCCATTGTGCAACATTCCGTCCATCATCTTGTGTGCTCTCCAACGAAAAACCAGGGCATTGGAGGAAACAAATTGTGACTGTTTCTAGCACACCAGTGAAATCGATACTTTATTAACTTCTGAGACCTCACTGATTATGCCCCTGTTTGCAGAGTCTTCTGGTGTTGGAGTTGCAGGAATCAGAATTACAGGCCTGCCCTGACGAGCTAAAGCCAACCCCTCCACTGTATATTTGGCCATCACAGGAAGACATCTCTTGCCTTCAATTCAATAAAATAGCAGTGGCTTCTCGCCCTACCTGCCCCTCATACAGGGACTCTAGCTTGTCTATTAAAGGCATTTATACTCACACACCTGTATCTGAACCACTTAGCCATGAGAAGTATGAGCAATACTGTGAAGATGATTCTTCGGATTATTACTTAGAAGAAGGGTTTGTGGAGGACCTTGATAACTCAGTGCAGCAAATGGTTAACTGAGCTCTGGGAATAGCCTTCAAGCCCTTTACCAGACAGTTCAAAGCTATGTGCAGCGCCAGTAGGGCGAAGTACCTACTGCCTCGTCCACCTCACCACAGACACCTTTGTAGGGAAACAACAAAAAGCAAAGGGCAAGTCAATTAGGTGTTTACACTCTCAGGCCATGGAGAAGTTACCTCAGGCTTACTTGTGTGACCATGGATATTGGGCTCTAGATGCAGCACAAGAGAAATTAATTTCCACAAACCCCGCCCCTGCGGAAGATTCTGATGACAGTTTAGACCACGCCAACAGTTTGGAACATTCTTTTTGGTAACCTTTTCACAAAAGACCAGGGATAATTTATGAATAGTCTCACAGGGGTGGCAAGGCACAGTTTTCCTTGAAGAAAGTCTTTAAGTGCGGCTTTTTTGGTGGCGCCGTACAAAGAAAGAGACATTTGTCAGACTACTCATTTTTTCAAGGTTCCCTACAAGGGTTTGTGTCATCAAGACAAGGTAGCCAGTACAACAGCTTCTCCACAGTCAGGTCCAGAGGCCCTGACCCCACCAGGTAGGTCGCTCCCCTCCACACAGCACCGCCTGTGTCTCACCGCCCCAGCTGTCGCTGCTGAGGAAGTTCGAGGCCCTCCATCACTCGCAGGCTACCAACTGCACCTCATCCCTGGTGGCCAGTGGTAGGCCATAGGTAGGTTAGTTCATCCTCCGCTTTATTGCTTTTATTGTATTGCCTGTATTTTCATTGTTGTGTCTGTGACTGCTGTTGTCTCTCTTCCCCCGCTGCCTGTACGTTGTCTGTACCCCTTTTTCTTCGCTCTGTTCCCCTCGCTGTCCTCGTGCTCTCTCTGCCTGGTCATTCCTTCTGTACCCCTCGCTGCCCCCGTGTCTCTGCCTGGTTTTCCCTTCTGTTCCCCTCGCTGCCCCCGTGCCTCTCTGCCCGTTCTGCCTTCCGTTCTTAGCTGCCCCTGTATTTCTGTGTTCTGTATTTTGCTTCTGTGCCACTCGTTTTTCCGGTATTTGTGTGCCCTTTTGCCTTCTGTGCACTCGTTTTTCCCTTGTTTTTACGCCCCTTTTGCTTTCTTTTCCACTCGTTTTTTGTGCCCGTCTGCCTTCTGTGCCACTCGTTTTTTACCTCGTTTTTGTGCCTCTTTTGCCTCCTGTTCCACTCGTTTTTTGTGCCCTTCTGCCCTCTGTTCCACTCGTTTTTAGTGCCCTTCTGCCCTCTGTGCCACTCGTTTTTCCCTCGTTTTTGTGCCCTTTTTGCCTTCTGTTCCACTCGTTTTTTGTGCCCTTCTGCCTTCTGTGCCACTTGTTTTTTCCTTGTTTTTGTGCCCCTTTTGCCTTCTGTTCCACTTGTTTTTTTGTGCCCTTCTGCCCTCTGTTCCACTCGTTTTTTGTGCCCTTCTGCCCTCTGTTCCACTCATTTTTTGTGCCCTTCTGCCCTCAGTGCCACTCGCTTTTCCCACATTTTTGTGCACTTTTGCCTTTTGTTCCACTCGTTTTTGTGCCCCTTTTTCCTTCTGTTACCTTTGTTGTCCCTCACCACCCTCGCCGCTGTGTCCCCTGTGGCTCCGGCCCCCTGACAGCCCACTACCCATTTGCTGCCCCTGCCTCCCACCTCCCAGCTGCTCCTCCCTCCCACCTCCCCATGTATGTCTGCCAAAGGCGCGCCTAACACAAGCCCGTGTGCGCCAGTCCGTGCCTGGACCGTGCCCAGCGCCAGAACCTCTGGCCCCGCACCCGCCACGATGACCGCCGCCACTACGACGCCAGCACTCTGCACGCTCTCAACTCCGGACGGTGCCACAACTGCTCAAGGCCGCCCCGAAACGCACACACGGCCCCTTCACCTGCCGAAACTACAGCTACACCAGCCTCAGAGCCGACGAACCACCCGCCAAAAAAGACCACCTCTGATGCATACTACTGAACACCCGCTCCGCACGCAAGCATGCCGTCGAGGTCTGATACCTGCTCGACACAACATCCCCGGATGTCGCCTTCATGACAGTGACCTGGTTTAATGACTCCTCCGCACCCGACATCGCCATAGCCATCCCAGACGGCTACAATATCACCCGCAAAGACCGCACCAACGGAGTCGGAGGAGGAACCGTCATCATCCACAAGAACAGCATCAGTGTCTCAACTAGCACCGACAACGCGCTCAGCACCGCCGAACACATGCATTTCCAGATCCACACAGACCCTAACTCCACCCTCAGAGGGACCCTCGTCTACCGACCCCCCCGGACCCCGCCCCCAGTTCAGCTACTCCATCGCCGACTTGATCAGCACGCACGCCCAGACCTCCACCGACTCCATCCTCCTTGTAGACCTGAACTTTCACCTTGAGAACAACAACAACTCCACAACCCTGATCGATAACCTCGCCAACCTCGAACTGAAGCAACTTGTCACAATGCCCATCCACTCCGCCGGCCACACACTCGACCCCGTCTTCCCCTCAAGCCCGCACTTCTTCATCAGACACACCACTGAAATCCTCTGGACCGACCACCGCTGCATCCACTTCGCCTTCCAGAAGCCTACCACACACCACGGCACCCAACAAATCCCCCGCCGCTGCTGGAGCAAAATCACAAAAGACCAACTACACGCAAACCTCGCTCTCAGCCCAACCACTGAACCCTCCAACACCGACGACGCTGCCCACAGCCTCAGACGCTGGTTCGAGGACTGCACCAACACCCTCGCCCTGCTGAAGAAACCCCCCCACAGAGACACCAGCAAGAGGGCCAGCTCGTTCAACCCAGAACTCCTAGCCTCGAAGCAAGCCTGCCGGAAACTAGAGAAGAAATGGCACAGTAAACAAACTCCGGACAGCCATGCAGCACACAAGGACGCCATCCGCAACCACCACCACCTCCTCAGAGCGGCCAAGAGGACCTCCTTTAAAGACCGCCTCGACAACAATGCACACAATAGCAAGGAGCTCTTCAACATCGTGAAGGAACACTCCAACCCCAGCTCCCCACTTGCGCAACGTCATCAATCTCTCCCTCGAGACCGCGACCTTCCCAGAGATCTGGAAATACACCAAGATCAATGCCCTGCTCAAAAAACCTAAGGCAGAACCAAAAGACCTCAAGAACTTCCGGCCCATCTCTGCTTCCCTTCCCGGCCAAGGTAATCGAGAAAACCGTCAACAGACAGCTAACCCGATACCTTGAAGAAAACAAAATCCTGGACCCTTCCCAGTCAAGGTTCCACAGCAACCACAGCACCGAGACTGTCCTCATCGCCGCCACCGATGACATCAGGTCCCTGCTGGACAACGGCGATACCGCAGCACTCATCCTCCTAGACCTCTCTGCCGCCTTCAACACTGTCTGCCACCGCACACTACGCGCGTGCCCCCACACCACAGGGATGCAAGACAAGGCTCTGGATTGGATCACCTCCTTCCTCTCCGACAGAACCCAGTGCGTCCGCCTCCCCCATTCCATTCCAAAGCCTCTGAGATCATCTGCGGCGTATCCCAGGGATCCTCCCTCAGCCCGACGCTGTTTAACATTTACATGGCCCCGCTCGCACACGTAGCCCGACAGCACGACCTCAACATAATCTCCTACATCGACGACACTCAGCTGATCCTCTCCCTAACCAAGGACCCCATCTCCGCCAAAGCCAACCTCCACCAAGGAATGAAGGCCGTCGCTGATTGGATGAAGACCAGCCGTCTGAAGCTGAACTCGGAAAAGATTGAGGTCCTCATCCTCGGCTCTAACCCTTCAGCCTGGGACGACTCCTGCTGGCCGACGGCGCTGGAGGCAGCCCCAACACCCACCGACCACGCACGTAACCTGGGAATCATCCTCGACTCAATGCTCTCAATGACCAAGCAAGTCAACGCCGTCTCCTCCTCCAGCTTTAACATCCTCCGCATGCTGCGCAAGATCTACAGATGGATCCCGACAGATACAAGAAAGACAGTCACCCAGGCCCTCTTCAGCAGCAGACTCGACTATGGAAACGCCCTCTACGCGGGAGCTCCGACCAAGCTCATCAAAAAGCTCAGCACGACTGATCCTCGACGTACCACGCCACAGCCACATCACCCCCCACCTGAGAAACCTGCACTGGCTCCCCGTCAACAACAGGATATCCTTCAAGCTCCCCACCCATGCACACAAGGCACTCCACAAGACCTGCCCAGCCTACCTCAATAGACGGCTCTCCTTCTACATCCCCAACCGCCAGCTACGCTCCGCCGACCCCTCACTCGCCACCGTCCCGTGCATCCGAAGAACAATCCCCGGTGGGAGATCCTTCTCCCATCTCGCCACCAAGATATGGAACACCCTCCCACTGAGTCTACGACAGACCCAAGACCTGCTGACCTTCAGGAGGATACTCAAGACCTGGCTGTTCGATCAGTAGCGCCCCCAGTGCCTTAAGACCCCGCAGTTATGTAGTGCGCTTTAAAAATGATTGATTGATTGAATGAGAGACAGCATTAGTAGATACAGTAGATATGCCTATCAGGAACGTTTTAGCTAGTGTGTGGAGCTGGATTTACACATAAAGATAATTTCTGTTTCTTAAGTTGTTTTGGGGGCACAGTCCGATTCTTTCTGTCAAGTGTGAGAGGGTACCACAAGACGCTTGGGTCCTGAAAACGAGTCAGTCATTCAAACTAGTATTTTATGGTGACCTTTTTCAGGACTTTGCTCCCGGACAGCAGTTTTTCCCATCATGAGCAAATTTGTATTGATTCAGAAATTCAAGAACTGTTATGTAAAGAAGCAAAAAGTTTGTCAACTCCTCACCCCAGGGATTTTACAGTAACATATTCCTTATAAAGAATAAAGGAGGAGGTGACAGGTTGGTATTAAATCTTAGGGATTTCAATGGTTGGATTTTACACAGGCAAATAAGATTTACTTAAGGAGGGATCTTCCTGAGCTTCTAGAATTTCCTCCTAGTCAACAACCACTTTTGTTATTTGTAGTCAGTGACATTTTAGGGTAAAAGAAGAGACAATGTAGTTATAGGAGACGTACCCTGCTCTCATTGTTTAGCATAAAACAGCCACATGGCACAGATTAGGTAGTTCTTCTTTTGTTCAGTCTTGGCCCACAGCTGCGGCCGCTGCAGGTAAGAACGATGGGGCCAGGAGAGGGGAGATTCCGAGAGACGACCATGAGGGAAAATGTATTATTTATTTAAAATAATTCAGTTTTTTCCTATATGTGTAGTGCTTCCATGTTTGTATTAGTCGTGCTAGTGAGTGTTACATTATCTCTTAGAGTTTACTAGTTACATTTCCTGGGGGGGCTAGTTAAAAGGGGGTAGCTTTCTAATTTCATTGCAGAGTCTAAAAAGTTATATAGTAAAGGCAAAATAGCTATGTGTCCATTTTAATCCATTGCCGGGTTTTGGGTGATGTTTTATTTGTTAATCTGTGTGCTATTTGTTATTCTCATGTCATTGTCATGTTGGGGGAGTATGTGTTATATTTTATGTTTCCTGTGCACGTTTCCTTAAATGTGGATTGGAAGTCATACCTGTTTTGTGTTGTATGTCTTCTGATGATTACCCTTTGTTCCTCTCTTTGTAGTGCAATACTGTCTCTTGTGTCCCAGTTTGCCACCTCTCTGGAACATTACTTGTAGGGTTTGGTTGTGCCAGAGTGTCACACCATTACTATGCCCTCTTTGCTGCTAATATCAGTGCAAGATCTAGGAATCTGCTTTGTTGGATTTAGGCCATTGAAATAGTCCCAGGATAAATTTGTCTGGGTATGTAGGTTGGTGTGATCCAATGCCACCTCCACTGTCGCATTCACAAAGACTTTTTTTGTATAAGTTTTGTAATGCAGGGCATTGACAGAGTAGAGGAAAAAAGCAGATATTTTTAATGCTCATCATGGGAATTACAGGTTCATGTGTGTGCGTATATTTTGTTGAGTCTTTCGGGGATTAAGTACGATTTATGTAGGTAGTTGTACTATATGTATGTACACAAACCAGATGATTTGTGATTTCTTTTGTGTGTATTCCAGTTCTCTTTTCCTTTGTTCATCAGTCATTTGTTGTGTCTAGGCCCAGGTTTAATTTTTGTTTTAAACTGTATGATTTAATTTTTGTCATGTTAAGTGTAGCCTTGTATATCTATGTGATTTGCCGTCTACTCTCTCCTAAAGTGTGGATGTTGTGTAGTAGATCATGCATTGCGTGTTTGCCTTCTCTACAGTTCCACTACTTGTGTTTCCATCTAGATAACATCGCAAATATTTTCCTATTCCAGATGTATCACATTCACTTAATATTGCGAATTCGCAATTTGAAATCGCAATTCATGATTGCATTTCAAGGGTGGAGAGGGGGGTCCAAATGACCCCCCCTGCACCCATGAAATGCACTTTTACATATAAGTTACATACACACATGTCCTAAGGACATGTGTGTCTGTAACTTAACAGTTGAAAAAAAATTTTGTGCAGTTTTAAACAATTTCGCAAATTACCACGAGGTTCAACCTCGTGGTAATTTGCACTTGCAATTTTCACAATCGCAAATTTTTAAAAAATGATGCATTGCTTTTAAGGAATCGCAAATTTGCGATTCCTTAAAAGCAATCGCAATTTTAGAAATCGCAATAATGTTGCGACTTCTAAAATTGCATGATGCATCCCAAAAAGCATTTTTGGAATCGCAAACGGCCGATTTTAAGGAATCGCACCGTTTGCGACTCCAAAAATGCTTGATGCATGTGGGGGTAGGTCTCTTGAGTGTGAGGTGCCACTGATACCCTCACAGACATGTCAGTGGGGGTGTATGGTGGAACGTCTACAGTCAGAGCTCTACAATTTCTCCTGCACTTTAATGCTGTTTTGCACAATTTTAAACATGTATTTTGTAGTCTGGTATCCCTAATTATTATTGGTGGGAGCCAATAAATGATCTTGTCTATTTCTTTTTGTCCCAATTCTTCAGTGTTGGCCAGTGCGACACATCTGCACATGTCCTATATTGATGCGGTTTTCAGGGAAAGGGTGTAGGGACCCATACAGGCAGATTGGCTAAATGATACAGGGTTTGTGGAGCGTGACCATCTTGGTTAATGCTATTTCACCCATGATAAAAAATGGTAGTGTATTTCAGAAATCTATAAAGCTCTTCAGGGGTTCAGAGCCCTTCCAAGATTCCTCAAGCACAGATCCGTCTCCCTAAGTACTTGGAAGATTTTGTTTCCCTCACTGTGTTCAATTCTTTCCTAAATGGGTGGGGCTGCATCCCTATGTCGGTGTAATTGGGAAGCCACTTTTTTCTGCCAGTTAAATCTAGAGCTCAGGTTTATTTAGGCTGTTTATTATGAGCTGTGTGGAGATCATGGGTGTAAAGAAACATTGTGTGTGTCTCATCTGCTAGTTGCAGCCCTTTCGTAGGGGCCTCAACTCTGCTAATACTGGCAAAGAGCTCAATCACCAGAGTGAACAAAATGGGTGATAATGGGGAGCATTGGCTGGTTATTTGGGCTATATCCACTGGTAGGGAGATTATGTTCCTGTTTTGTTCTTGCCATGGGTTTGTTTCCTAATAGGAGTATCCATTTCAGGATTTCTCCTGAGATTCTAATTCAGCAATGTATCACGACTAGGTATCTCCAATCTACTGTATCAAATGTCTTCTATAAGCTTAACAATAGTATCATGTCATTAAGGTACATTACATGGCCTTCCTCCATAAGTCATCACTATTTAAATGACGAGTTACGATTGGGTATGAACCTGTTTTTGTATAGGCTCTTTAGATAAATCAATAGTGGGTATATTCAGTGTCCAAGCATTTTCCTAAGTAGTTTCTAATCTATATTCAGCATGGATCTGTATGAGGCTCTGTTTAATGGGAAGCCATTGTGGGTTAAGTATTGAGATCATGACTGCCTCTCATGTTTATGAAGGAAGAGTGCTCATCTGCACACTAGCCATGTACAGTGCAGTCATATTGGATGCTAGGGTGTCCACAAACACACTGTAACATTCTGAGACAGATCCATCTGGGATCAGGGTTTTCCTTTTGCAATTTATTTAATGGCTTCTTTGATTTTTCTTTCAGTTATGGCCAATTCTATTGTTCTCCGTTTTCATGTATGATGCGGCTCATTATGGCTCTGTCAAGGTATTAGTAAACTTGTTGCAGGGATTCTGCTCAGAAACAGAACTATGCCTGGAACCACAGAACTTCAGCATGTAGTGACTGAGCCACCATACCACATCAGTACCTATTGGCCCAAATCCGACTAGCTAATAGTGCCTCACTTGCCCTCTAGCCTGGGTCATTGGTGATTTGACACCCCAGAACACACTTTAGACCCTCTCAGGGATCGTTCTCTCACTCATACCTGTCCATAATAATTTAAAAAGAGACACGAAAAAAGTTTACAATATTAATTGAAACTATCGTGCTCTCTTATGTAGCAACTGCTCTGCAATTAGCGAATATAAGCAGGTCAACAATGTGATTAGCATAATTAATAGACCACACACAATGAAATGCCCTGTCATATTGACTAACACATCTGCCTAAGCATACCCTCACTATGGAAGCAAAGTGATATATTATAGATCTCTGGGAGGTTCTGGTGAACCCCATCCCTGGCATACATAGGTAGCTTTTCTACATCTCAGCTGGTGCAGTTCTTTCGTCTCAGGACCTTCGCTCTACGAGAATGTCTTGACTCTATTTTCATAACAACAAGTCTCAGCTTATGTGATAAGAATTGTATGTGCAAAACAGCAGCTGGATTTCTCTATTATGTCTAGGTGTTAGTATTTGACCACAGAGAATAATAGGGAACAGTGATGTTTGGCCTTGCATGAGACATTCCAACTAAATACCAAAATACAAAAACATGGTAGCCTATTTCTAAAATAACAATGTGGCACAAAAACAAGCGTGATATTTTTAATGGGTGCAAAGCAAAAGCTGCCTTCAACGTGCACAATTAGGCTAACAGGGAAAACGACAATCGGCTCCATAAGGAACACACAACAAACTAATCCGTGGCAGTGGCCCTATCTTCATTTAATTTGGAGTAGGAGCCTTTAAATGTGCTCCTGATGTCAATGTAGGTGTGAAGTATATTGTGCCATTGTTGTTTTTAATCTCTGATACCTGGGTGCTTCTACGGTCAGGCTTTATGAGCAATGCTTGTAGGCATATAGATCTGTCTGCCTGTGAGTGTGTATGTATCATGTATTCACTATAATCGAGACATCTCATTTACTCTAGTACTGTCTTACGTAGTTCTCGTTAACCTCGAGTAGAAATATTGGCTTTTGCACCTCGTAAGAGATAAACATCTTTTGTGTGATGTCCTCCCAGAATGTTATCCTATTTGCTTTCCCCGCTTCAGAACTCTGTGATCTTTGCCCCTGCTAACCAGTAGGAAAGTGCCTGTGCTCCCCTTTAAACATGGTAATATTTGCACATATTATTTGCCTATATGTCACTAGTATGTGGTGAAGCTAGTACATCCAGAATCTGGAACTTGTAGACTGCAGCACCTATTGTCCTTCCACAAGTGGCAGTGCAAACATGGCTACAGGATTATCCTGTGTCGCCTGACCACTGCAGTGTAAAACATGCACTGTAATTTGTAAAAAAAACTTTTGAAAGGAGAAACCTTTCCTTCTAAATATTAATTCATCACCTCCGTGTAGGTCCTGCAGCCCACAAGGCAGGGCACCTCACCTGTAGCACTCAGTCTTGTCTCTGGGTCCAGTTGATGGACAGAATGCAGAACAATGTCATACATTCACCCCAGTACAGAGATCTGGGCCTAAATCCATCGTTTTTTTGCACTCCACACCACCCCAGTTCAGACATGGCCATATGCAAATCAGTCTGACCCTGTGCCTCATGGAACAGTCCAGCCCGAACTGCCAAGCCATGCCTTCCCTGGACCGGAAACAAGCTTCCAAGGACCGGTTTCTGGCATTCCAGTCATCTTCAGCCCAGCTTGCTTGATTCCAGTGGTGTGGAGAGCATGGGACTCACGTCGGAGCATACCCAACCCACTCGGGGTGACAAATGCAAAAACCACAGTTGATGGACAGAATGCAGAACAATGTCATACATTCACCCCAGTACAGAGATCTGATCTAAATCCATCGTTTTTTTGCACTCCACACCACCCCAGTTCAGACATGGCCATATGCAAATCAGTCTGCCCCTGTGCCTCATGGGAACAGTCCAGCCCGAACTGCCAAGCCATGCCTTCCCTGGACCGGAAACAAGCTTCCGAGGACCGGTTTCTGGCATTCCAGCCGTCTTCAGCCCAGCTTGCTTGAATCCAGTGGTGTGGAGAGCATGGGACTCACGTCGGAGCATACCCAACCCACTCGGGGTGACAAATGCAAAAACCACAGTTGATGGACAGAATGCAGAACAATGTCATACATTCACCCCAGTACAGAGATCTGGGCCTAAATCCATCGTTTTTTTGCACTCCACACCACCCCAGTTCAGACATGGCCATATGCAAATCAGTCTGACCCTGTGCCTCATGGGAACAGTCCAACCCGAACTGCCAAGCCATGCCTTCCCTAAACCGGAAACAAGCTTCCGAGGACCGGTTTCTGGCATTCCAGCCATCTTCAGCCCGGCTTGCTTGAATCCAGTGGTGTGGAGAGCATGGGATTCACGTCTGAGCATACCTAACCCACTCGGGGTGACAAATGCAAAAAACACAGTTGATGGACAGAATGCAGAACAATGTCAGGCATTCACCCCAGTACAGAGATCTGGGCCTAAATCCATCGTTTTTTTGCACTCCACACCACCCCAGTTCAGACATGGCCATATGCAAATCAGTCTGACCCTGTGCCTCATGGGAACAGTCCAGCCCAAACTGCCAAGCCATGCCTTCCCTGGACCGGAAACAAGCTTCCGAGGACCGGTTTCTGGCATTCCAGCCGTCTTCAGCCCAGCTTGCTTGAATCCAGTGGTGTGGAGAGCATGGGATTCACGTCTGAGCATACCCAACCCACTCGGGGTGACAAATGCAAAAAACACAGTTGATGGACAGAATGCAGAACAATGTCATACATTCACCCCAGTACTGAGATCTGGGCCTAAATCCATCGTTTTTTTGCACTCCACACCACCCCAGTTTAGACATGGCCATATGCAAATCAGTCTGACCCTGTGCCTCATGGGAACAGTCCAGCCCGAACTGCCAAGCCATGCCTTCCCTGGACCGGAAACAAGCTTCCGAGGAGCGGTTTCTGGCATTCCAGCCTTCTTCAGCCCGGCTTGCTTGAATCCAGTGGTAGCTTGTTTCCGGTCCAGGGAAGGCATGGCTTGGCAGTTCGGGCTGGACTGTTCCCATGAGGCACAGGGTCAGACTGATTTGCATATAGCTATGTCTGAACTGGGGTGGCAGAGTGGGCTAAAGAACGGTGATGGGTCAAACCCAGATCTTTTGACTGGGTGTGAATGTTTGATTGGTTCAGATGCTCTGTCCATCACCACCCCCTTTTGTACCGCTTTTGGCCGCCATAAGTGTGGCAGGGTATGCTCAGACGTGAGTCCCTTGCTCACTTTGCCACTGAATTCAAGAAAGCCGGGCTGAAGACGTCTGGAATGCCAGAAACTGGTCCTCGGAAGCTTGTTTCCGGTCCAGGGAAGGCATGGCTTGGCAGTTCGGGCTGGACTGTTCCCATGAGGCACAGGGTCAGACTTATTTGCATATAGCCATGTCCGAACTGGGCTGGCAGAGTGGGCTAAAGAATGGTGATGGATCAAACCCAGATCTTTTGACTGGGTGTGAGTGTTAGATTGGTTTAGATGCTCCGTCCATCACCACCCCCTTCTGTACCGTTTTTGGCCGCCATAAGTGTGGCAGGGTATGCTCAGATGTGAGTCCCTTGCTCACTTTGCCACTGGATTCAAGCAAGCCGGGCTGAAGACAGCTGGAATGCCAGAAACCGGTCCTCTGAAGCTTGTTTCCGGTCCAGGGAAGGCATGGCTTGGCAGTTCGGGCTGGACTGTTCCCATGAGGCACAGGGTCAGACTGATTTGCATATAGCCATGTCTGAACTGGGGCGGTCCAGGGAAGGCATGGCTTGGCAGTTCGGGCTGGACTGTTTCAGGGACTCCAGCATGTGGAAGCTCGACTCAGTGGTCTTCCAGTCCTTTAGCGACCATTGAGGTCAGTTATCCATAGATCTCTTTGCCTCAAGGTTAGACAATCAACTTCCACTATTCTTCAGTTGGAGGCCGGACCCGAAGGCAGTGGCCATGGATGCCTTCTTCCAAGATTGGAGTCTGGAACACAGGGTAGGCATTTCCTTCCTTTGCAATGATAACGAAGATGACTGCCCAGATCAGGAGGAAACTGGAGGAGATGGTTCTGATCTCTCCTTTGTGGAGATCGCAAGTTTGGTTTCCGGTTCTTCTGAAACTTTGTTCGGATTCTCCAATTTGACTCCCTCAGTTTCCGTCGCTTCTTCTGAATCCCGAGCAAGCTCCTCATCCTCTAATCCGGCAAAGTCTTTGTGGCTCATGGCATGGCGGATTTCAGGAGACACTGAGAAGTCCCAAGTGGTACAGATCTGCTTGGGGTAGATGGTCCCGTTGTCTGTGTAATGAGGTGCCAATCCCATGAACGGAGGCGTAGTTCATATTCTGATTTTTTTAGCCCATTTGGCATTTAAAAAACTCACCTACAGGCAGGTTAATACCTTCCATTCAGCCATTTTGTCTGGACATGTACCACTGAACAATGCGGCGGTGGGGGAACACCCCCTTGTTTGCAAACTAATACTGGCTATCAGGCTGTCACTGCCTCTGGAACCTCGGAACTCAGCACTTTGGGATGTGAACCAGGTTATTAATTTGTTCTTGTCTTGGCAAGCTAATCAGTTTCTCTCATGAAAAGAGTTATCGGCTAAACTAGCCATGTTGCTCTGCCTCATTTCCTTTCGTCGAGTCTCAGACGTTCAGTCATTGGATATTACGGGAAGGATGTTTACTCCAAATGGGGTTACTTTCACCCTTCATGGACGAACAAAGTGCCACATAAAAAGTCATCAATTGCCCAGAATTCCCAGAGACCCCGAAACTGTGTGTGGTACGCTGTTTGAAAGTGTATGAAGAGGCAAAAGAAGAATTCCGGCCCCAGGGGAACATCAGCTCCTTATTGCATCACGCAAACCTTTTAGAGCGGTATCCTCACTCACAATAGCTAGATGGGTTTGATGGGTTATGCAGCAGGGAGGGATTAACCTCAAAGACTTTGGAGCTCACTCAACTCAAGGAGCATTGGCCTCAAAGGCATTTGGCTTGGGTGCACGCTTAGAGGACATCCTCAACGCGGCAGATTGGTCTTCGGACTCCACCTTTAAAAGGTTTTACTTTAAACCTGTGTTGGATATGGCTCACCTCGTGGTGAGCAAGCTTTGAACTAGCATAATCCTCGCCTCCAGTCCTGACATAGAATGAAAAATGTCCTAGCTATCGTAACAGAAAGTTTCAATTCTATTAAGGACTCGGGGCGAGGATTATCCCACCCTAGTGTTAGAGGAACCTGCCCTCCCTGTATGTGAGTAAGTAAAACAATTTTCCTTACTTCATTGTAATGGCAGAAAAGTTCTTGATATGGTGTGATGTCTCACCTGCTTTATCCACAGGTTTTAGTATTTCCTGGCTCGGATAAGTAAATATTTTCTGGTTTCTTGTAGGTTCTGATTCAAACTAACAGGACTCATAAATGGGAACTACCGGCTGTCTTCGCGCTTCGTAAGAGGATGGGAGATCAGTGGAGCCAAAATATGTTGGCCTGCATCGCCCCTGATTGGAGGACCCATGTTGGCGGCTGATTGGACAATTTTTTCTCAGTACTTGTTTCCCAGGGTTTCATGGGAAACGTAGTTGTTATATATTGTTTTGGCTGCTATGAATAAAGTGAAGAGAGTCCTTAACAGAATTGAAACTTTCCGTTATGATAGCTAGGACATTTTTCATTCTCCTCTGTACAATAGATTCCTAAGGTTGTGGCCCATATGCATGTGGCCTCCCTAAACTAGTTGTTGCATGTGTCCATAATGTTTCCAGTGGACCAATGTACACCGTCCAAGTTGAACAAGAAGAATCTTGGTCCTAAACTCCTACAGGTGAAATGGATGTGTTACTCCGCAATTGGTCCAATTCATAATGCTTCCTCTGAAAAATCAAAAATTTGCATATTCTTGGTTTTGGCTTCCAGTATGACTAAATGTCTGATTTAATATGGATAAAAAACTACACAAGATGTAGATTTCTCTGCGTACTTCTGTTATATGTACGTGATTCTGCAGAGGCAGATACATCATATTGTTGTTTTGGTTTTATTCTCCAAATTTAAAATATTTGCTGCTTCCACTACCACCTATGGAATTCGGATCTTCGCAGTTGCCTTCACCACTGTGGAAACACAAGTGCTCCTGCTATTAACTAGAATAGTTTAGTTGTTTTTCCAGGGTGGGAAACCACCTGCAATATATTTATGATTACCGACAAAATGTATAAATATGTGGGGGGGTCACTGCATTCTGCATGGAAAGGTCCCATGTACCACTTTATTAATTACTAGCAGCCCGCCCCAGCGTTGCCCGGGGCAGAAGGGGGCTGGGGGCAGCATTTCAGGCTCGCGTGCACTCCCGCTCTGGCCCCCGCCCGCCACGACATTGTCTGTGTCCCGGACAATGTCGTGGCGGGCGGGGTCCGGGGCGGGAGTGCACGCAAGCCTGAAATGCTGCCCCCAGACCCTGAGCCTTACCGCAGTTGTTCCGGGCCAACCTCCCGCACCGGCTCCCTCCCATCCCGTGTCCTAGAGCCTTACCTGAGCCGCTGCTCCTCCCCGAGCTCCTCACTTCACCGCCGCTCCTCCTCGTCATCACGTACGTTGCGGCCAGCGCTACGTCGTGGCCGTCAGCGGCGCGTCCGTCGTAAGCATGAGCGGATTTTGCGGATTGGCAATCCGCGAATTTGCGGATTAGCGAACTCGCAATCCGCAAAATCCGCGAATTCCCGCGAATTTGCGGATTTTTTTTTTTTGTGTTCGCCCGTGTTTCTGCCAGTTCGCGAGGGTTTTTACAATTTCGCAATTTGCGAACTTACCTGTCGGGTCGCAAGTTTTGCGAACTTGTTGTTTCTACGTGTCCAACCTGTTTGGGACACTCTTCTTCATCACTGCCACTCTCTGTCACCACTGCCACTCTCTGACTACTCATGCCACCCTCTGGCCCACCCATGCCACCCTCTGTTTCATCACCACACCCTCTGGTTGTCCAGTGTACATTATTTTCGGCAAAGCAAAGCACACCTTCCCTGCCTCAAGTGACCTGAATTAATTTGGGGCTGATTAATGTGTCACAGAATATTTTTTTAGCTGGCACCTGCTTCCTTAGTGCGCCCTGATTAGTGATCTTTTGCACTTGCTAAGTGCTTTCATTGTTGCAAAATTAGTTACAACACCTGCCCTGCCCCAACTGACAATAATGAATTAGGGGCTGATTAATGGATTTTAACTTCCAGCCTGGCTCCTGCTTGTCTCCCTTAGCTGTAATTCATGACCTTTGTGGCATATGTGTAACTATTCTGAGGTTCAGAGCAGGGTCACATAATAGTTTCAACTGGCAACTGAACTCTGGAGGGGCCCCTCAGGAAGCACTACAGGAAATGGCTACTAATGATGTGCCTGAACTTTTGAACCTGGTAAGTAGTTACTTTCAGTTTTGCTTAGATCGTATTTCTGCAATTTCGCACTTATTCGCGGGGCGCGAACTCACGCGAACAGTGCGAGCAGTGCGAGCAAAATCCGCTGCTTGCGGATTTGCGGATTTTGCAGGAAATTCGCAAATCTCGCGGATTGCGGATTTCCCGAAAATCCGCAAAATCCGCGAGCGGAACGGATTTTCCGCCCATGCCTAGTCCGTCGCTACTTTCAGGGCACTACTTTTTTTTTACAGTTATATTTTTACATTTACGTTTTTTTTAATTTTATATAGCCTAGGTCCATCTGCACACCCTGAGGATTACAACAATGTATTGGGTGTGTGGATTGGTGCTGTGGTTTCCGAGTTTACCTCGCCAAAAGGTTTGTGTTCTCTCTTTATAATAGTAGTATAGATTAGTGATCATCAGAAGGCAATTCAATGAACACAAGTGATTTTGTGATTAAAAGTTGCATTTAATTAGCGCTAGTGCTGCATTGTCTGTGTGTACTGTATTGCAGTGACTGTCAATAAAGTAATTCTTCAGACCTTGGTCTATTGAAAATGGCAGTCCTACTTCTACATCCATGAGATGTCCCAGTTTTTGTTTTTCAAAAATCTAGGTACACTAACAAGAGTGAATCTGTTTTCAGGGTAAAAAATGAGAGGTAAAACCACAAAAATGTATGGAGCTGCATTGAAAGGGACACATTCAGGGGGATAACTGTTTTTTCTTCACAAAGAAACAAGAACAAAAAAAAGATTACAACGTGTGGAACACTCAGTGATTTACTCTAAAAGGACAAGAGTGAATCTCTTTTCAGGCTAGGAAATGAGAAGGAATAGCCTCAAATTGAAGGAGATGTATAGAACTAGGCTTGGTCAGGGATTTATCTGTTTTCCTCACAGAGAAACAAAAACAATGTTGACAACGTTCAAATGAACTTTAACATCAAATAGCATGCACAAAGGTATTCCAGTAGATTTCCGTTTGTGCCAACAGAAAGGCATGTGCGTACTCTGGGAGTCTGCAACACTGGCAACTTTCCAGGAGCGTTCCTGGAATTGTTTGGTAATTCCTTATAACTAAGCAATCTGCTGAAACGTCAGCTTTTCAAGCTACCCAAAAGGGATTTTTATGAATCGGATCATTTTTTGTGTTCAAAAGTGTCTCACCACCATCTCTTGGGCATTGACTAATTAAAGTAAAGCGCTGTGACTTCCCCATGGGGTCTGGTTCATTATCTATAAAACCACACAAATATCTACAAACAAATGATCACACACCATTACATAACCTTGAAAATGACCTTACATAATGCTTGCAGTTTCATTACTGCTGCTCTCATGGCTATGTAAATGTAAATGTAGTGCTTTTATATAGCGCCCGAATCACACCCCGAAGGGGTCTCTCAGGCGCTGTGCACATACCGCTGTGGAACCCTTCCTGGCCTTTCCCTGTGAAGTGCCCACTCCTGGGCACCCCCAAGCATCCTAGCGCTGTTGGGGCCGTTGTGGAGATTAAGCAAGCTATTGCCCAGAGTTGCAGAGTGGGACCCCTGATTAGAATAGGCCCGAGGCGAGAATGATCAGGTCTGCGGGAAATGAGCCGAAGACCCAGCCAAGGCAGGAATTGAACCCTGGTCTGGGCCTCTGCATCAGGGTCTGCCGCTCTGTATGTATGTATGTATCGCATACTTTTATAGCGCAGACTGTCACCCAAAGGGTATCCTGGCGCTTTGACTCTACCCGACTATGCACAGTCACGGAAATTTACTCCGCCCTTGGGAAGAGATAAGACTTCAGCCCTTTCTTGAAGGAGGAAAGTTCGGACATACTCCTCAGGAACAGGGGAAGAGAATTCCAAAGTTTTGCAGCGGTAAAGCCAAAGGAACGGCCGCCCATCCGTATCCTCTGGATTCTAGGGACTGCCCCCAGGCATGCAGAAGAGGACCGAAGAGGTCTAGCTGTCGAATACCAGGAAAAGAGTTCCTGCAATAGGACAGGCCCCTGTCCGTGTAGAGCCCTAAACACAATGCAGGACGCCTTAAAACAGATACGCTGGTGAATGGGCAACCAGTGCAGATCTTTTAGCGCTAAGGAAGAGGAGGCCGAGCGCATCCGAGAGAGGGCAAGCTTCGCTGCCATATTCTGTATGCGCTGCAACTTCCTGATCAAAGTACGTGGGGCACCCAGAAGTAGTACGTTGCAGTAATCAAGCCTGCTCAGGATGATACTGCGCACCAGCTCCGGTCTAGTAGGTGCCGGAAGCATGGGAAGGATTTTACGCAATGTACGCAATAACAACATACATGTAACGATTGTTTTATTTGCAAAGGCATCAAGCTGAAGATTTGGGCCAAACATAATGCCCAAGTTGCGAGCAGCATCCGCTGCCACAACTGTGCCCAAGGAAGAGACTGGCCAGAATCCTGTCGGCAAAGGGCGAGGAGTTCGGTCCGTGGAGCAGTATAGTACCTCCGTTTTGGATCCATTAAACTGGAGGGAATTGTGTATCAGCCAATCCGCAGTGGCTGTCATGCAGTGATGGAAAGTTTCCTTAAAGATGGTATCTCTGCCTTCAAAGGAAAAAATTTGCTGCGTGTCATCGGCGTAATTGATGACCGAGATGCCAAAGGATTTAATCAGCCTAATCAAAGGATGGAGATATAGATTAAATAAGATAGGGCTGATTGCTGACCCCTGGGGCACCCCTTGCCCTACCCTTCTGGTACCAGATCTAAAAGGCGGCAAAGCCACTACCTGGTGCCTATTATAAAGATATGAAGTTAGCCAATCCCGGGCCCGGCCAGCTACCCCAATCTCTTCCAGTCTACTAATTAATGTAGCATGGTTGACCGTCTCGAACGCGGCCGACATGTCGAGCAGCACTAAAAAGGCTGCCCGCCCAGTGTCGACCCGTGAGCGAAGATCGTCCAGGACAACCACCAGCGCGGATTCCGTGCCATGAGCTGGCCGGAAGCCGAACTGGGCCACATCCAGGCAGGTGTTAGCCTCTATGAAAGTGGACAGAGATTTGGTGACAAATTTCTCCATGATCTTAACGGGGAATGGGAGCAGCGAGATTTGCCTATAATTCGCAGGGCAGGTAGGGTCCAGTGTGGCCTTTTTCAGAAGGGGGGAAACCACAGTAAGTTTCCAGCTGTCAGGAACAGTGGGGGTACTAAATGACTGACAGCAGATGGAGTACAGAGGGGGAAAAAGTTCCTCACGGAACATTTTCCAAAACTTATGGGGCAGCAGATCCATCGGGGAGCCTGAGGACACACCATTGGCCACAGTACAAAAGTCCTCATAAGATGGAAAGATAAAGCTTTCCAGTGCGAGTACTCTCTGGCTTCCCCGGGAGCGCCAGACGTAGACAGAGATTCTAACCCAATCGGGGACCGAGAACCGAGGGTACAGGAAGCGGACTGAGAACAAGGAGTGCATGTATCAGACAGGCTACTCAAAATTGTGGCAATCTTGTCCTCAAATGCTGCAGCCAAGGAATCACACAAAGTCTGGGAGACCGGGATCTTATTGGTCGCACACACCGGATGGGAGAGATCATTGACAATTTTAAACAAAGTCTGTGATTTATTAGCTGCTTGAGCCAACTTCTCCTCAAGGTACTTGGCTTTAGCACACTTAATCTGAGCTTTATAGGCCAAGAGTGACTGTTTGAACCGGGCTCTATCTAGCTCAGAGTAGTGCTTCCTCCATGTTCTTTCCGCCTGTCTGCACTGCAATTTCAACTGGAGAAGGTCTTTAGAATACCAAGGGGTGGCATGCTTAGGCCTATCCTTCGTTTTCCGCACAGGGACTGTCTTATCCAGGGAATCTGTAATTTGTTGACAGAGGCGCTGGTAGCTCTCCTCTACCCCTTCCCCCAACCTGAACCCCCCTGGTAATAACAGTGGTAGTGTGGAGTTTTTCAAAAGTCTGGACCACTGCCTACTAGATTTAGTAGTACCTAAATCACTATCTTTAGAGGAACCAGCTGGAAGAAGTAGGGAAAAAAGAACAAGGGAGTGATCGGTCCAACCCTGGGTAATTATGTCCCTGATATTAACCTGTGTAACGTCCGCAAAGACCAAGTCTAAGGTGTGTCCCTTCAGGTGAGTTGAAGATAGCACCAATTGCTGGAGATGTATATTGCTGCAGGCCTGACAAAGACCTTTATAAGCTGTGTCTGTGGGCCCGTTAGGCCAGAGGTTAAAATCTCCCAGAACTATAAGCCTGGCATGAGTATTTGAAAGGTCATAAATAAGATCTATCAGATCGAGGGAGGCTGTCACAGCACTACTAGGTGGTCTATAACATAACAGACCCAAGTATAAGACTCCCTTCTGATTTTTTAAAGAGAAACCCATGAATTCAAACCCCTGGACTTCTTTGACCTCAAACTGGAATAAATCCAGTGTTTCCCTATAGATAAAGCCTACACCCCTTCCTCTGCCCCCACTCGAGGGTTATGCCTGATCTTAAAGCCGGGAAGACAGGCCAGCCCAAGGTCTACCTCTCTGTCGACCCTAGTCCAAGTCTCCGTAAGAAATAACACATCCAGGCCATGGAATTCCATTAGAAGACTGATTTCCACGTGATGTTTGCATAGAGAGCGGACATTAAGCAGGCCACAAGACAGCATCTCTGGACATCTAGTGATAGCTGCCGGCCGGCTGCCTTTGCTGGAACACTGACCTACCTGAATGAGCTCATCTCTAGAATAGACTTGTCGAGCTGGAGCTGGAGAGACAGCATGGCTGGTGCTGGGCGCGACATGTGCGCGAACGGGCGCAAACAGGCTTACCCCTGGCGCACCTCCGGCACGCCATCGGCGCGCCCGCTGCGCGCTTGGCTGGTATGCATCATAAATGCCGTTAGGCGTGGGAGTCCTGCGAGGCAAACCTCTAGCCCCTCAACCAAGATGGCGCCTGCAATTCGGCACCTCCTGGCTCCCTCACCCAAGATGGCGGCCAAAACGCCGCGATGCGGTCACAATGAGCCCTGATTCGGCCTGAGTCCCGCAAAGTACGGGGTGGAAAAACAATTATGGTGTAGGTAAGAACTAATAATCGCCCCCAAGGATATCCAAAGTAAAAATAAAAATAATCGCCTGCATCCAGAATCGAGCAGTGCGATAATGCAAAGTATTTTAAAATTTTGTAAAATCTCAGCAAGGTGTTGCAGATAAGCGAGCGCGCAGCAGGCAAGCTCTAACCATTAAGCCACACTTCTGCTTCTCTGTTTGTAGCTCTTAATGTTCAAAATGGTCTACAAGCTTTTTCATGCCGTGGTACCATCACGAAAAATGATTTTAAAGGGTACCCTAAATAATAAACATATTTTCTCACATTTATTAAATAAAGTGCTAAATACTGCACTGTGAGCTAACGAGTTCTAGTGGAACAGTAGGGCGCACCGCCTTATTAACAGAGACACAACAGATATTCAAAAGTGCTTTCCATTGTTTCACAATAAATGTATGCAATGCGAAACAGAGCAAGCAAACCAAACATTCAAAGTAAGAGCGAGAAAAGGACATTTTTAAAGAATTGTCCTACAATAAACCCCTTATGCGAATTAAAATGTTAAGCGAAGGAGGTCAAACGGGGCATACACTTTAGAGGGCAGAAGGTGGTGTTCATCCTCGTCTTCTAACTCGCCACATTACCATATCTAGCTGACGTCTGGCTCATGTTATGTGTGACGTCTTCAGCCAGTCAGGGCTTTTCAGCCACTAACACTTTGCACTTTTGTGACTAAAATGCTTGTGGCTAACCATCACGAAGTGAGGAAATGGACCGCGCAGCTGCGGCTAAGCTGCCAACTTCCTCATTTGGTTTGGCTGTGTCGGCTGCCACACGTCACAGTTCTCGATTTTGTGCCTCAAGACAAGAGTACAACTTTTCATTCTTCAGTCCTCCACACATCTGTCTTCAGCAGGGGGCAGCCAGGACAGAGCCGAAACGATGGGGGTCCAGGTAAGGAACACAGACACCTCAAGGTCATATTCATTTTTCAGGCATCGGGACATTAAGTGATTTTCCCAGAATCACAGATCCTTGTGCCTACGCTGGGAGTTTAATCAAATCCCCCAGTTGCGAAGTCGGCAGCTCTGGCCATACAGCCACACCCCTGCTTGTGGTCCTATATTTGGACATGTTCTTCACTGCAGTCCTTTTTCCTGGGAGAAAATTACTAAGGGGCTGATTACGACTTTAGTGGTGTGGGAGTGGGGCGGCACGCCACCGCTCTGCTCCTGCTCCTCCAAAGTCGACCACCAGCTACCCGCCAGATTAGGAGTTATGTTTAGGGGTAGTTGGTTTTATTTTGGGGAATAAGTGATGGGTAGTTAAATGTACATTATGTTTAGTAAAAAATGTAATTGAATTTAATTTACATTTATATTAATTTATTTTTTAAAATGACAATATTATTAGTGTAATTATTACATAATACTTAAAAAGTAAATACTATCGCAAAATATGCGTATTGTTAATTATTACATTTAGTATTGTTTTATCTTATCATAATTCTACATTTTCATTTAATTTTGAAAATGACAAAAATACACATGTATAAATATATATTCAAATATAGGTATACATTGTATGTTACAAATATAGTCATATATATTAGTACACATACACGTTAATGGTTAGAAGTAATATTTAGTTTAGAAAAGGCTTACACTGCAAAAATCCTCCAGGTAAGTCATTTATTCAAATAAAGTTATAAGTATGAGTAAAGAACAACAATCAGTACCAGCAGTGGACCTTCAGAAACTTCCCCTCCGCCCTAACTCTCACTGTTTTCAAAGGTCCCCTCACAGTCCATGACACCATTAGGAATCCTCTACGATGAAAGTTGGGCAGGATGACACACTTACCAGCTTATCTGCGAATAAAATACTCCAGGTGTAACATAAGACAATGTTAAGGTAATTACAATGTGATTACCCTGAAGGAATGACTGATATTCTTTCCAGAACGTCAAGCACAGAAAAGGTAATGAGAGGAATGCTTGCAACTACTGGCAACAGTTCGAGGCTGCATCCCAGCTCATAGTTCTTTTGCCCTGCATGTCACCCCAGTTTGGACCCAGCTACATGCAAATCAGCCTTGACCCTAATCCAATAGGAACAGTCCTTCCTGAATTGCCAGGTCAGGATGCTGCAACACAAGCACCCTAAGCCCGGGTTCGTCCTGATTGGGCTGAGACTGAGGTGGCACGGGGTGCAAAATAAGGATGGTTTGGGAGGCGACCCAGAGTGATTACCAGAGACTGGGATTAAATAAAGCATTCTAATCAACATTTTTTTGTAGTGTGTTACCCTGAGTAGGACAGGTATGCCTAGACATGGCTCCCGTGCACACTGGGCCACTGGAACTAAGCTATACCTGGCTGATGAGCCATAATGAGGGCGAAACCAGTCCTGGGTTGCTTGTTTTCTGTTTCATGGGGGATCTGGCTTGGCAGTTCAAGCTGGGATGTTCCTATTGGAGGAAGATGACAACTGATTTCCATATGGCTGGGACTACACTGAGGGGGCGTGGTGCATGGTGTACAAAATAACGATGGATTGGGATGTGGCCTGAGTGATTACCAGTGGATGACATTAATTCAAGCATTCCCTTCAGCACTTTTTAGGTTTTGCCTGGCCATGCGCTTTGCGCATGCGCCAAAAAACCTCTTGAGTTGTGTGTGTGGGTCGGGATACGCCCCCTCCTCCGATTGGCTAGCTCCATAAATGGAGGCTAGCCATTGGGAGAGGGCTCCGTCCGTCAATCTCGGACCAGATTCGGGGGCGTTCCCGAGATTCTTTGGCTTTTGGCTACGTCACGCGACGTCAGCCAAAAGCCGGGAACGCCCCCGAATCTGTTCCGGCATTGCCGGCACCCGCCTTCCTGCTTGCGTGAGTGCTTTTCCGCCACGTCTCTCCTGCGCTCTCAGCGCTTCCGGTCACCTTCCCCTTGCTCCTCGTTATGCCCCCACAACAGTCGGGGATCTCTGGTGACGAGTTCGCCACACGCGGGGTAGGCAGCAGTCACGCGAGGTCCCAGGGGCTGGCAGGAGGACTTCCCCGGCAGCAGCGCCTCTTCTCGAGGGGCACAGGCGCACGTCCAATCCGTGCGCGGCTCTCGGGACGAGCCCCTGATGACGCCGCAAGCCTCTCCGGTCCTCGGCCAATAGGAGCGCAGCTCCTTCGTGTAGACCCTGGCGGTGGACCAATGGCAGCGCGTCCTTCTCAGACGAGCCTCCCTGAGCGAGCCAATCCTAGCGCGGCCGCTCCGATGCTGCTCACGGGTCCCGGGCCGCTGGCGGTGTGTTTTCTTAGCTGAGCCTCTTTTACAAAACTATAAGCCGTTGCGGTGTCTAGGTGCTGAAACCAGGATTTTTGTGGCCGGTGTAGGTGAGCCCAGATGTGGGGCTCATGTGGCATTTTTCCCATATCATAGTGCGCTGGAAAAGCACTGAAAAAACCTATGGCCCAAAGATGTGCGCCCCTGCTTAGTACAGCACGGGTAGGGCGCTTCTAACTATAAACTTCTAAGCCTGAGAAGTGGGCTCTTACTTCCTCATGATGAGAGCAGCCGTGACGCCAACTGGAAGTCAGGCTGTGGAAGCCTGGTCCTTGGCGGGGCTCCTGTGAGGAAGAGTGCTCCGTGGGTTTCCTCAGCCTTGTTGGGGGTAGGGCCCAGACACACACAGTAGAGACCGGAGCCTTGCGGGCTCCATTCAGCCGCTTTCGACATGGACCCCCTAGCTGGATAGCAGCCCTGGGTGCGTGCATTGTGAACGATGGCAGGAGCCTCCCAGCCGCACCAGGCGGCCTGCAGCAGAATGTGAGGAGACCGGACCAGCGGACGGCTGCAACCTACACTCGCTCAGCCCCCAGGGAATGGTAAGTGAGACTGAGCTTCAGGCTGATGAGCCCCAGGCAATGCGCTCATGGGACCAGTCCTTGGCATGAAGGGAGGTCCCCGGTCAACGTGGGCAGAGCATGGGACACCCCTACCCGTGGTATTTCGCCTACATTGGGGTCTCCAGATTTTTGGCGTTAAGGCAGGGTGTGTTGCACCCCTTACTTGTGGTGCTGTGCTCCAAAACGGGGTGAAACTTCAACGGAGGCCCCCGGGGACGAGGACTGCTGCATTTTCTGGTGTAGTTGGGTGTGTGGCCCGGAAGCCTGTACAAAGGACACCAAGTACCCAAAGGAAAGCGCAGGTGTTGTGCTGATTGGGATGTTCATGTATTGGTGTTTGCACTGCTACAAGTGGGCTGTGGTGCACGACTAAATGTTGGTGCTGGATATCATTAGGGGGCACAAATGTTTCTGGGGGACTTATGGTCCTATGGCCTCCTCTGAGACAAAGTGATGTGCGACTTATGTGATGCTTATGCCTAATGCTTTATACTAAGTACAGTTTCTACAAATAGTTATTGACTATCCCTAACTGTAATGGTCATGACAGTGGCCCGATTGGCCTTGTGATGTATGTAAAGTTATGACAACTGCCCGATTGGCACACTGATGTATGTACTACCTGTGAAGTCATGACGAGCCTGGTGGCACAGTATATATATGTGATTGTGTTCTAACGTATTTTTATGGATAATTCATATTACCTTGTGTGGAGTTTCTTTTGTGGTGTGCCTAGTGTGTCGCTGATGTATGAGTGTGTTGCTCAACTGCTTTACACATTGACTTTAGGAAAAGCCTGACTGCTCTGGTCAAGCTACGAAGGGGGTGAGCAGGGGTTATCTTCAGCTTGTACCTCCTTTGCCCTGACTATAGTGGTGGTTTCTGCCTGGCTTTGGTGCATGCCCTAGCGAACCAGAAACCCCATTTGTAACAGTGCCTCTCTGTCCTAGACAAGAATTGAAGGAAGAACTTGACAAATTGTGTTCCATGTCTGTTATTGAGCCCATAGAAGAGGGGGAGTTATCTCAAATTATGTTGGCACTTGAAGCAGGTAAATCTTTGCGTCTATGTGTGGATCTACGCAATCTTAATCGCAAAATTTGGAGGATTGTCAACTGCTTCAGCATATCAATGAGATGCTAGCTACATTGAAAGTTATTTCAGTTTTTACAATTTTAGATATGTCTGCAGCATACATTAATTGAGTTACACCAGGATTCGAAACATCTCACTTCATTTGTGACATCGGAGGGGTCATGTTGATATAGTTATTTGGATGATAATTTGGACAAAATAATTATTAAGAATGGCTTTTGGTGTCAGGGATGGGATGGAAAGGTCGACTCATAAATATTTAGTGATTATCTCTCCAGCTGAAGGTTCTATTATATGCCTTGAAAGTGTGTGGCAGTCAGTGGGTGCTGGTTCTCTTTTTTTTTTACTTTCTACATTTAGGTCTGTCATTGAAACTAGACAGTAGCTATGATCAATCATTTATCACAAGTGAGTGGAAGTGACATTTGTGGATCAAGTGATCACAGAGAATGCTGTTTGGTTCTTTCTAGAGATATTTAACAAAGAAGGTACATCTGGTGTTATTCTGATAGAAAATTAGGTTCATTTACCTTTAATGTCATGAACAATGTTTAACAAAGTTTTAGTGGGATGTGTGCAGAGTGCCTACCAGTGCAGAGCTAAAGATGTAGATACTGTTAGGGACAATCTGTGGTCATGCAAAACTGTGCAATTATTAGCTACTGTCAGGTCACCATGGGTTTTACTAAGAAGAGGAAGGGTATGCAGTGAGTTGTGTTCTTTGTGGATGACTATAGCAATAAGTAAGGGTATGAGTGGTGAACTGTCGAAAAGGCCAGGGTGCATGCTGATGTCACATCATGTATGGAGGAGTGTGGTAGCAAATGTCATCGTTCTCTTGTTGGTTTTTGGGTGCACCCCTCCTCCCGCTCTCCGTGTGTCCGTTCCTGCCCCGGCACCCCCCATCCCGCTCTCCGTCTGTCCGTTCCCTCCCGCTGATTCTCCCTCCTTCTCTCTCGCCCCCTCCCCTGGTGGCCCTGTCGTGGAATGGGGTGTATGTTGTCCGCAAACACCATGAGGCAGCGGCAGGGACGAGCACACAGCACCCCTCAAAAGCGTGCATCCGTGTATGACCCTTGCTGCGTGGGGGGCTGGTGAGCCGACCGATGTGCACGGCGGCGCATTCAGGGGGTCCTGGAGAGTCGGGTGTATGTCACTCTTACAGCTCCCACTACCGCACCTTCCTCCGCCCTCAGTCTTTGTGAGGTAGTGTCGGGCTGGTCACTCGGAGCTCCCTCGCTCCTCACAGTATTCAGCAGGAGGATCCGGGCAACAGCAGGCCCGCCGCACCCTCGTTCGCTGCCCGGACAGAATTTGTCCACCTACCCTGTCCCCGCAGAGCAGCACGAGCCGGGGCTCCCAGTTTCCAAGAGAGGGCTGGTACAGTGATGACGCCCACCAGTGTCCTGTGCTACGGGCGGCCGAGTGGTCAGTGCCGAGAGCTCCACACCTTAAGGAGGGGGTCAGTACTCACAGAATTATGGCGCTATAACATGCCCCATTTTCACGGCGTCCTCAGTCCCAAGGCACAGCCCGGTAGTGTCCTGCCTGCAGTTGCCTCCGTGTGCCCCTGTTGCTTGCTTGTGCCTCCGTGTGCCCCTGTTGCCTGCTTGTGCCTCTGTGTGCCCCTGTTGCCTGCTTGTGCCTCTGTGTGCCCCTGTTGCCTGCTTGTGCTTCCGTGTGCCTGCTTGTGCCTCCGTTTTCGTGCCCCTGTTGCCTGCTTGTGCCTCCGTGTGCCCCTGTTGCCTGCTTGTGCCTCCGTTTTCGTGCCCTTGTCGCCTGCTTGTGCCTCCTTTTTCGTGCCCCTGTTGCCTGCTTGTGCCTCCATTTTCGTGCCCCTGTCGCCTGCTTGTGCCTCCGTTTTCGTGCCCCTGACGCCTGCTTGTGCCTCCGTTTTCGTGACCCTGTTGCCTGCTTGTGCCTCCGTGTGCCCCTGTTGCCTGCTTGTGCTGTGTAAGTGTGTGTAGAGTGCTCTGTGTGGGTGTGTGTGGGGGGCTTTGTGTGGCTGTGTGTGTGGGGGGCTTTGTGTGGCTGTGTGTGTGGGGGGCTTTGTGTGGCTGTGTGTGGGGGGGCTTTGTGTGGCTGTGTGTGTGGGGGGCTGTGTGTGGCTGTGTGTGTGGGGGGCTCTGTGTGGCTGTGTGTGTGGAAGGGCATTGTGTGGGTGTTTTTGTCTGTCATTTGCGAGAGATAAAGCTAGTGGCATTGTAAATGACAATGCCATGTATTTATGTTAAAACAAAACATAAATAAAATAAAAATAATGTCAAGAGCAATGCCAATAGCTCTAACTTTAACAAAGGCAAAACCATTGCATTGTAAATGCTTGTTTTAAATACTACAATCTGTCACCCTAAGGGGGAAGGGTATGCCCAGAAGTGCGGCCCTTGCACACTGTGCCACTGAATCCAAGTTATACCCAGCTAATGAGCCCTAATATGGGCAATCCCAGTCTTGGGGTTTCTTTCGTTCTGTTTCAGGGAGGACCTGACCTGGTAGTTTGGGCTGGACTGTTCCCACTGCAGCAGGATCAAGAATGATTTGCAATTTAACTGCGACCAAACTAAGGTGGCATGGTGTGCAAAATAATGCTGGAATGGAACACAGCCTGAGTTTTTACCAGTGGCTGAGATTTATTCAGGCATTCCGTTCATCACTTTTTTGTTTACTATCTTCTTTCCAGGATGCCCAAGCTTTATCTGATTTGTATTATTGACATCTGTGGGTTTTTGCAGCACAAGAGAGTGGGGCAGAAGGAATGTAACTGGGATGTTGGCTCCATCTAGACCAGGGGTCTTCAATCTGTGGGGCGCGACCCCCAGGCGGGTCGTGGAGTCCTGGGAAGGGGGTCGCAGATTGTCAGTTTGACTGACTGCCAGGCTGATTGAGGGTGCGCACGGCGGAGGCCTAATTCACACCGAGGGGCGAAAAACAACAAAGCGTCATTAACAAGTAAAGGGTCTTTCAAAGACCTGTGAAATACTGGGGTGCGGCTTTTTGTGTGTCCCTGAAGGTGTTTAAGCCCGGCTCACATACACGGGGAGGGAAAGGGATGGGGGGCAGGGGAGGGTGGCTGGGGGAGGAGGCTGTAGCCCTTCGAGTTCAATGGACTTTGCGCGCCTGGAGCTGTGGGTCCTGCCTGTAAAGCACAAAGCACGAACCCTCATACCTGGTGCCTGTGCAGGAGAAATGTGCCTGAGAGTCGGTTCTTCAGGTGAGATGTTGTTACAGCCTGTTCGCCCCCGCCCCCAGCAGGGAGGCACAGAGATGCCCTCCCATGAGAGAGGAAGAAGGAAGAAGACGCAGAGAGATACTGACCCTCCCTCCGCTCCCCCCATGAGAGAGGCACAGAAAAGGTGGGTGGATGAATGGATGAAAGGGTGGATGGATGAAGGATGGATGTATGGATGGATAGAAGGTTGCATGGATCATGATGGATGGATGTGTGAAAAGGTGGGTGGATGAATGATGGGTGAATGGATGGATGAAAGGGTGGATGGTTGAAGGATGGATGGATGGATGGATATGTGAAAAGGTGGGTGGATGAATGATGAGTGGATGGATGGATGAAAGGGTGGATGGATGAAGGATGTATGTATGGATGGAAGGATGAAGGGGAAGATGGATGAAGGATGCATGTATGGATGGATAAAAGGGTGCATGGATGAATTATGGATGGATGTGTGAAAAGGTGGGTGGATGAATGATGAGTGAATGGATAGATGGATGAAGGATATATATATGGATGGAAAGATGAAAGGGTGGACGGATGAAGGATGGATGTATGGATGGATGGATAAAAGGCTGCTTGGATCATGATGGATGGATGTGTGAAACGGTGGGTGGATGAATGATGGGTGAATGGATGGATGAGAGGGTGGATGGATGAAGGATTAATGTATGGATGTAAGGATGAAAGGGTGGATGGATGGATATGTGAAAAGGTGGGTGGATGACTGATGAGTGGATGGATGGATGGATGGATGGATGAAAGAGTGGATGGATGGATGGATGGATGGATGACGGATAGATGGATGGAAGGAAGGATGAAATGGTAGATGGATGAAGGATGGATGTATGGATGGATAAAAGGTTGCATGGATGAATGATGGATGGATGGATGTGTGAAAAGGTGGGCGGATGAATGATGGGTGAATGGATGGATGAAAGTGTGGATAGATAAAGGATGTATGTATGGATGGAAGGAAGGATGAAATGGTAGATGGATGAAGGATGGATGTATGGATGGATAAAAGGTTGCATGGATCATGATGAATGGATGGATGTGTGAAAAGGTGGGTGAATGAATGATGGGTGGATGGATGGATGGATGGATGGATGGATGGTTGGTTGAAAGGGTAGGTGGATGAAGGATGGATATATGGATGAAAGGGTGGATGGATGGATGGATGAAGGATGGATGTATTGATGGAAGGATGAAAGGGTGGATGGATGAAGGGTGAATGTATGGATGAAAGGGTGGATGGATGAAGGATGAATGTATGGATGAAAGGATGAAAGGGTGGATGGATGAAGGATGGATGTATGGATGAAAGGGTGGATGGATGTATGGATGAAAGGGTGGATGTATGGATGGAAGGATGAAAGGGTGGATGGATGAAGGATGGATGTATGGATGGATAAAATGTTGCATGGATGAATGATGGATGGATGTGTGAAAAGGTGGGTGGGTGGATGAATGATGGATGGATGGATGGAAGGCTGGATGGGTAAAGGATGGATGTAAGGGTGGATGGATGAAAGATGGATGGATGAAAGATGGATGTATAGATGGAAGGATGAAAGGGTGGATTGATGAAGGATGGATGGATGGATGTGTGAAATTGTGGGTGGATGAATGATGGATGGATGGATGTGATGAGGTCTAACAGGCGCATGTATGGTTGTCGATAGTTGTTGATGATGAGGAGTACCAGTTTCTAGAAACTTTTGTTGGGAGGGGGTCCTTAAGCCTAGAAAGGTTTTACAAGGGGGTCTCGGCATCAGAAAGTTTGAAGACCTCTGATCTAGACCCACCCTAGTGACCCCACTGGGTGTGCCAGGGATACAGAGTACAAGCCAGGAGAAGTTGCTGTCACCACTACTTGGCATTCTTGTAGGGCTCACGGAGCAAGTGCCGAAAATGAGAAAAAAATCTATTAGGTAGGGTTTTGTGACCCACCTGCACCAATGCAATTCAACTTCATGCAGGACTCCATGAAGTTCCGTGACCTGAGATACCGTTGCAGATATGAGAGTGCGCTCCGTAGGACAAAGGTTGAAATGTGTATCATAGAGTTGGACAATCTGTAACACTGGGGGATATTTACAACCAAATGTCGGAGAGCGGTGTTACGCTAAAATTGGTAACTCTGCGCTCAGACATTTTTAAAACACAGGGATGTGCATATTTACAAAAATACAGCACCCTCCTCTGTTTGGAAAATAAATACCCTTCTTCAGGGGATTTTTTAAAATTTACATACATAACAGAATCATAATGTGGTAATACACCCAAAAATTCTTTCATGATGCAATATTACAGTTGATTACTCCCATAGTTTTGTACTACCAGAAAGCAACTGTTATTGCATAATGAACCTTAGAAGTTCAAATTGTAATGTTCATTATTTTGACTCGAAGATTCCATTCATGCAGGGATAAATTCTCAAAAATAATGTACTTTTCTTTTAGGATTAAAATTGAAAGTTATCAATAATCATTTGATTCCTTATTGGGGGGTTTCCTGCCCCCTTAGTCTTTTTTTCAAGTAGGAGTTTTTTCCACTCACAGCTAGACCTTATAATAACCTTGGTCAACTTTACTTCACTACATTCACACATCTAAACCTTTTTTTTACCCTGACAATTTATACAGGACCTAGAATAACCCTCTCTAATTGTCTTACTAACTCCTCCACTGTTACCCTAATGTGCATAATGTACACTAAAAAGATTTCAGTCCTCCAAAAGAAGGATGTGCCTCATGTTTACCACGTGACCGACTACAGTGATCCGGCATGAGTAAAAAGGCATTTTTAATACCCTCAAAATCACGCTACATGTTATCTTTTTAGCATGCTCTATTAGAGGCCATGTGTGAGAAAGTGAGTTTCTGTTGCAGTACCCCCAACACACTTTTTGCCTGATACCTGATGCACTTTTTCCTAGGTGTGCCCTGGGTCCCTGCCAATCAGGAACCCAGGGCCTATGTTCCTTCCCTAAAAACTATACTAAAGCCTAAATCCAATTGGCATCTCTGGCCACATGTCAGCCCCTAGTAAATGGTACCCTAGGTACCCAGGGCATTGTTACCAGAGAAGACCCCTAAGGGCTGCAGCACTTATTGTGGGCCCTGTACCTTGACACCCACACACTGCCTTTGCAGGCTGAGTGTCTAGGTGCAGAACTAAGCAAAGAGTCGACATGGCACACATCCCTGTGTGCCATGCCCACAAACCCACTGCCTGGCATACATCAGCCACCCCTCTAGCTGGGGGCCCTATGCCAGTGGTGTGGGCACAGGTGCATGAGCCATGTGCCCCTACAGTACCCAGGGCCAATTCCTGGGCACTGTAAGTGCAGTGATGCCATTAAGAGTATATGGTGCTGGGAGGTTGTCATTACGAACTCCACAGCACCATAATGGCTACACTGAACACTCACGAGTTTGAAATCAAACTTCTCAGCACATTAAACCCACACTGATGCCAGTGTGGGATTTAATGTAAAATGCACCACAGAGGGCATCTTAGAGATACCCCCTGAAACCTAACCTACAATCCACGTCTTGTCTGAGAGGCAGCCTAGGCTGCCACACAGCAGACATGTTGCTGGACCCCTGGGTGGAGAGCTCCCCGCTCTCCTGGGCCTGCAACAATGCACATCCTGGGACGAGGTGCTAAGCCTCCTCCCCCAGGATGGGCAGGGGAAGCTTCAAAGAAATTCTGCCTTTGTGAGCTTCTCCAGACCACTTGCTGTACCCAGCAACTGGCCCCACCAGTTCTGACCCCCAATCTGGAGGGAAGACTGGTGGGAAAACCTATGTCAGAAAGGGGGGTGTACCAGTTGTGCCAACTCCACCCCTCAAGTGGGAGTAGCGAGGTGATGCACGACCCCGGGCTCCGGCCATCTTGAAGAAGGGGAGCCCTGCCCAATCACAGCTAGGCTCCTGCCCCCTCCCACAGGAAAGGAGCATGCTAGGGGGTGTACCCACCCCAGGACGGGGACCCATTGGTCCCTGCCCTTGCCTTACCTGTAACGCCCCTAAATGTAGGGGCACCCTGAACCTTTTCCCACAGATCCAGATTACGAAACAAGAAAGAAAATCAAGGAACACGAAGATCTGCAGTGCAGCTGCTAAAAAGAGGAAGACACCAACTGATTTGGCCCCAGCCCTACCGGCCTGTCGACCCTCGAACCTTCACCTGTTAAACCCCGGCATCTCCAGTGGTCAGCAACCTCAAAAACCCTGGAGGACCTGACTGCCTTGTGATTCTGACTACTTGGGTCTCCCACAAGGAGTGGTCTGCTCAAAGCAAGTAACAAGCCCAGGCATCATCCAGGAACCGCGAACCCTGCACACTCTGCACCCGCCAAACCTGGCCTGTGCCAGAGTGAATTAAGACCCTGAGGACGTCCCCCTGGCGATTCTGACCTGCAATTGAGTGCCCAAGGACCCTCCTCGACGACCCCGACGACGCCTGCAGCCTCAGGACAAAGGAGCCCTCCCGCCGCGACCAGCAGGGGTAAGATTTCCCGACCTCAAAAGACACCCCTGCACCCGGCGCCCCACGGCCCCCTGTGCTCAACTCCTAGGTGCCTACTTATCCTCCAAGATCCCTACTTACCCCTCGAAGTGTTGGTTGCTCCAGAAGATCCTCCGTCCCCGAGCCTGCAGCCTTTGTTCCCTTTTCAAGATCTCCACTGAATAACATTGAACACCTGACAGCTCAAAAGCACCCTGCACCCAGCCGCCCGAGTGCCCCTGGCAGTGCAACCTGTACCCTATTCTACTTCCCCATTTGCCCTGAGCAAGTGACCAGGAGCCCAGCTCCCACAGCCACGTGGCCTGCTAGCCAGCAGCCACCCACCGAAGGCCCCCTGCCTCTCATTGGATAACATTGGGCCTAACTTCCTCTGCACCCGGTCGCCCCTGTGCCGCTGAGGGTGTACCAACTTTACATACCTGACCCTGGGGGACCCCTGAGTGTATGACCAGAACCTTAACTTCACCAGTATAGTACTCACATGAAAACAGATGACTCACTTTCCTGCTATAGGATGACATTGACTGGTTTGCCTCGAAAAATCTTTTATATGTGAAGTTTTGAAACTTTAAAATATTCATCTAATATCAGCCGAATAACAAATTTCGAATTACTCACCTGTGATCAGGAGAGAAGCCAGTACTGTACCTTGTAGCCAGTACTGAACCGTAAAAGTAATCACAACCGTGTTTGCTAGTAATCTACATTTCTGCCATAGGAAACCGTTGACTGTTTTTCTGTGAAATTTCTTCTGTCTACTTTTGAAAATTACAAATATTCCTTAAAAATCGTACCAACTACTAAAACGTAATTACTTACCTGTCTTAGGATCCAGTCCTGAATTAGAAAAGTAATCTAGAAAGTAATCAGCTGCATTTATGTAGAAAAACCCATTGAGCTCAATGTTAAATTGAGTTCAAAATTGTATTGCCTACTGCAACCATTGTACCTATTGTGCTTACAAAGTTTATTGCCTCTTTGCAAAGTAATTACATGAGAGTGCTCATATCGAGAAACGTATATTTTGATACCTGTTGGTTCTAAAAATAAAACAACTATATCTTTGGATATAAAAACAATTGGCCTAGAGTTCAGTTCTTGAGTGTGTGAAACCTTTTGCTGACTGAGTGTGTACAACAAATGCTTTACACTGTCCTCTGGTACTGCCTTACTGCTCGACCAAGCTACCACTTAAGAGAGTAAGGTCAGACCTGACTTTAACCTCTGTTATACCTCTGGGGATTGTGAACTCTATACACACTGTACCTTACTTTGGTCCAGTACATATAGAGCCACTTTCTCACACCATAGCACAAAGAGAGCTAAGACAATGTGTAAACACCACATATCATTTTTAGGTCTCGCCTGAGCCAACGCCCCTGCGCTGACCTGCAAGTCTTTTAGTAAGGGCTTTAAACTCTGAACACACGCTTGTGCGTGTACTTTTTTTAAAATCACCTGCTATTGGCCTTTGCATGCCTCTTTCTAAGAAAGACAGCACGCAATTGGCCAAAGGCGTGTGCATGTCCCGCCTTCTCTTGCCCCTGGACTAGGGAGCTCGGGAGCGAGCAGCAGCACGGCCGGGTGCAATCTGTTTTTAATTAGCAGCGGTGGTGCGCAGTGTGCCAGATAGAGAGCAGGCTGCATTCTAGTCTCAGGTTACTTTCAGGGCTACAGGAATCGAGCCAGAGAGGCTGGGATTCGATCTGCTAGCTCTTTTTACAACTTCAGTTCTGCCTTCTCTTCCTTATGTCCCTTTTGTCCAATCGCCGCTGAATTGTTCTAGTAGTGTCTTTGGGCACTTACCAAACATATTGGTGGATGATATAACAGTTATCCTTCTGTAAAGAGTATTTTCAACATTCAGGGACTTTTTGTAACTACTTAATGAAAGTTTGTTGGGGGCTGAAGCCTGCAAGTAAATAAAAGAAATCACACTGTTTAAGAGCGGCTTGCAGTCCAACAAAATTGTTACTAAGGAAAATATAGCCAGCTAGTCTTCGGCCCAGCTGGCACTTTAAACAGTTTTTGAAGTGCATGTAAAGGCAACTGGTAATCTGTCCGGGAGGGCAGCTAAGATGCCATGTGTGTTTCAAACCTATGTCAGAGGCCAATTAAGTTAGTTTACATACACTTGCTTTGTAAATTCATCTCGGTCTAGCCTTCAGGTTATATTGCATATGCATGCGTTGCAATTAATGCGTCTGACTTGTAGTGATAGTAAAGAGTAGTAGAGCGAATAAAGATTGGAGGAATTCACGTTCTGTTTACTTTAAGATGAGAACTTTAAAAGACAAGTGTTACAGTGATCCAGTTTAATGAGACTCAGTAACGTGGTGGCTTCTTCTACCTAATGTTGTTGAAGTAGACGCATAAGGTGAGAGATGCCACTTAGGGAAGAAAATGACAACTTACATTTTTCTTTTACCATAGCCATTTTGTGCTGATGTAAAATGTCTGCCACAATTGAGTCATTAAACTTTGTAGCTCAATGTGCACTTCCGGTATGATGTGGTCAAGCAGGGTTTCCTGTGCTTGACCGTGTTATTTTTAGTGTTAGCGTCCCTCACCTGTGGCCAGCGTTTAACCCTTGCTTCAACTCAGGGACTGAATGCATGATACCACTTAGTACCACATAATCGCAGGTCACAATTGCACTCTAATGAATGCAACATAAATACACTCCACATAATACCACTCAGTGCCACATAATTACACACCACACAATTACACTCTACTCAATTCAACATAAATACACTCCATATAATGTACCCCTCAGTAGCACATAATTACAAGTCACATAATTGCACTCTATTTAATGCAACATAAATACACTCCACATAATAACAGTGGGCCACAGAATTACACGCCACATAATTACAGTCTACTCAGTGCAAGATAAATACACTCCACATAATACCACTCAGTGTGACATAGTTACACGCCAGATAATTACACTCTACTCAATGCAACATAAATACACTCCACATAATACCACTTAATGCCACATAATTACACGCCACATAATTACACTCTGCTGAATGCAATATACACTCCACATAATACCACTCAGTGTCACATAATTACATGCCACATAATTGCACCCTACTCAATACAACATTAATACACTCCACATAATACCACTCAGTGCCACGTGATAACACATCACATAATTACACTCTACTCAATGCAATATAAATACACTCCACATAATAACACTGCACCACATAATAATACCCCACATAATTACTCTACTCAATGCAACATAAATACACTCCACATACCACTCAGAACCACATAATTACATGCCACATAATGACACTCTACTCAATGCAACATAAATACACTCCACATAATACCACTCAGTGTGACATAGTTACACACCACATAATTACACTCTACTCAATGCAACATAAATGCACTCCACATAATGCCACTCAGTGCCACATAATTATATGCTACCTAATTACACCGCACTCAATGCAACATACACTCCAAATAATACCACTCAGGGCCATATATTTACACGCCACATAATTACACTCTACTCAATGCAACATAAATACACCCCACATAATACCACTCAGTACCACAATCACACGTCACAATTACACTCTATTCAATGCAACATAGATACACTCCACATAATACCACTCAGTGCCACATAGCAACACACGAAATAATTACACTCTACTCAATGCAACATAAATACACTCCACATAATACCACTCAGTAGCACATAATTACAGTTCAAATAATTACACTGTATTTAATGTAACATAAATACATTCCACATAATATCACTATGCCACAGAATTACACGCCACATAATTACACTCTACTCAGTGCAACATAAATACACCCCACATACCACTCAGTGCCACACAATCACAAGCCACATAATGACATTCTACTCAATGCAACATAAGTTCAGGAATTTATATAGCGCTCTACTCACCCAGAGGGTCTCAAGGCGCTTGGGGAAGGGGTTCATTATTTGTCGAATAGCCAGGTTTTAAGTTCTTTTCTGAAGGAGATGTGGTTTTGAGTAAGGCGGAGGTGAGTGGGGAGTGAGTTCCAGGTCTTGGCAGCCAGGAAGGAGAAGGGTCTGCCACCCATGGTGGATTTTCGGATGCGCGGGACTGCGGCGAGGGCTTGATTGGACGATCTTAGTTGGCGGGTGGGTGTGTAGAAGGACAGTCGAGTGTTGAGGCATTCGGGTACTAGATTGTAGAGGGCCTTGTGTGCGTGGGTGAGAAGACGGAACGTAATTCTCTTGTCGACGGGAAGCCAGTGGAGGTCTTTTAGGTGTCCGGTGATGTGATCTTGGTGCAGGATGTCCAATATGAGTCTCGCTGATGCGTTTTGGATGCGTTGGAGTTTTTTCTGTAATTTTGCTGTGATTCCGGCGTATAGTGTGTTACCATAATCCAGTCGACTCGTGACCAGTGCGTGGGTGACAGTCTTTCTTGTCTCGAGGGGGATCCAGCGGAAGATCTTTTTGAGAATGTGAAGTACGTTGAAGCAGGAGGACGAGACTGCATTGACTTGTCTGGACATCGAGAGAGAGGAGTCTAGGATAAAGCCAAGGTTATGTGCGTGGTCGTGAAGATTGGTTTTGGCGGTGTTAGAGTCTTTGGTGAGGGAAAGGATTAACTGGGTGTCGTCGGCGTAAGAGATGATGTTGAGGTTGTGTTGGCGCGCGATGGATGCGAGTGGGCTCATGTAAACATTGAAGAGGGTGGGACTGAGCGATGATCCTTGTGGTACTCCACAAATGACTTCAGTGGCCTCTGAGTTGAATGGGGGAAGTCGGACTCTTTGAGTTCTCCCGGCGAGGAATGAGATGATCCAGCCCAAGGCTTATCCTTGTATGCCGATGTTGCTGAGGCGTTGTATAAGGGTGCTGTGGCAGACTGTGTCGAAAGCGGCGGAGAGGTCGAGTAGAATGAGGGCCGCTGTTTCTCCGTTATCCAGTAGTGTTCGGATGTCATCTGTCGCAGAAATGAGGGCGGTTTCGGTGCTGTGTCTGGCTCGAAATCCAGATTGAGAGGGATCGAGGGAGTTGTTGGATTCAAGGAAGGCGGCGAGCTGGCTGTTGACGGCTTTCTCAATGACTTTGGCGGGGAAAGGGAGGAGGGATATGGGTCGGTAGTTTTTAAGTTCGGAGGGGTCTGCTGTGGGTTTCTTCAAGAGGGCGCTGAGTTCGGCGTGTTTCCAGCTTTCTGGGAAGGTGGCAGAGTTGAACGAGCAGTTGATGACATCACGGAGATGGGGTGCGATGATGGAGTCAGCTTTGTTGAAGATGTGGTGGGGGCAGGGGTCAGTTGGCGAGCCAGAGTGGATTGAGTTCATTAGGCGGATGGTGTCTTCAGTGGTGATTGGGTTCCAGGCGCTGAGGTTGTTAGTTGGCGGTGTAGGATCTTGTTAGACCTGGCACCTTGGCGTGAGTCTCCCTTCCACTTTTTGCTGATGTGCCTCCGATGTTTTGCTGGTTTTCCGATACTCAGGGCACTGCGCCACGGCTGACCCGTGCGGCAGTGCAAGTGCTCCCTACTGTAATTTGTACATGCGATTGGTATCCATGATTGGTTCATTGGATTTACTGTTAGTCCCTAGTAAAGTGCACTAGGAGTGCCGGGGCTTGTAGATGCCAATACTGCTGGTGGGCCTGCAGCGCTGGTTGCGCCACCCACCGAAGCAGCCGTAAAGATGTGTCTGGGAACTGCGACCGCAGAACTCGCGTGCGGTCTCGTACTGTCACGATAGCTGGGCAAGTGCACCCACTTGCCAGCCCCCGAACCTTCCCTTGACTACATATTAGTCACCCCTATGGTAGGCCTGCGGGCAGGGTGCGTTGTAGGTGTAAGGTAGAACAAGCCCTGATGTGTGTGGCATGTCCTAGTAGTGACTTACAACCAAGACCGTATTTCACTATTGAAGGCTACCTGCTCCATTAGGCCAGACTGAGCTGCTGGAATTATTACACCCTATAATCCCAGCAGGCTCAAGGAGCATGGTAGCGAGTCGTGTTTAGTATGCCTGAACTCAGGATGATGAAATATTTCTTTTAGTAAAATTTATTTTAGTATCCTGGGTTTGCAAATGCTACTTTTAGAAAGTTAGCATTTGCTTGCCTAACCATTTCAGCCCGCCTCTGCTGGTATGTGTATCTGACTGTCTGGGACGTGTGAGTGACAGGGCTGAGAGGATGACAGGTGGTGAATGCGCAGATTACACCTTAGTGGGAGGTAGGAGTGCCTCTTGACTCGAACTGTAGCTGTGCTCTGCCACCACAATGCTGGCTCCACCCTCCTGGGGAGCGACTGATGACTCAGCCGGCACCTGGCCCAGGAAGGGCGAAGCCCCCATCAACAAGGTACTCTGGCCGCCCCTGTCCGCACAATGCTGGCTCCACCTCCTGTGGGGCGTCTGATGCGCCTGCCCCTCACACTGAAAGCAGAAGCCGGAGTACACCCACCAGGGCACTCAAGGACTGAGAGTGGCTATGCAAAGGCCCCCCTGGCCTGCGAGAACAAAAGAAATGCCATATAAAAGACGGAGCCCTGCTCCTTGAAAATTAGATCCTGTTTGGGCTACAGAAGGAACTCTGCCCGACGAGAAGGACCGGGAAGGACAAGGAAGAGTGCTGTCTCTTGCCTGTGTCTGGTGCCTTGCTGCCGAAGGAGAGGAAAAGGAAAGTCTACGAGAAGACTTTTGCTTTACAAGACTTTGTGCCAAACTCTGCTAAAAGATCTCCGAGGGCTTGCAACTGAACTTGCCCCCTGACCAGCGCCCCAGGACCAGTGGGCGCTACACCCTGAAGAAAGCGACTGCGTGTGCTGCTTATCGCTGCAGTACCAACGGAGGAATCTCCTCCAAGGCAACGACATCCACCTGACCACCGTGACCGGGACCCAAAGCAACAGCGAAAGCAAAGTGAGGACCAGCCGCCGCTGGCCCGAACACCGTGACCGCAACTGAACCGGGAGCCCGAGAGCAAAGCGAAGGAGGACCCGTCCGGTCCAAGCTCTCGAGTTGACTGCGCCACGAGCAGCCAATCCACTTGCAAAGACGGACAGTTGCCCTGTGAGAGTCCCCTAGGTCGGTACCTTGCCCGACAGCTCAGCTGTGAGCGCACAGCTGCACCGGCACTTGGCTGGGTACGTCCTGCACTTGAGGACCGTACTGCCACTTGCCGCCACCACGCAGCCGCCGCCTACAAGGTCGGAGCGGACGATGAGGAGAGGACCCTGCCGCCACAGAACACCGCTGCCCCGGATGACCCGTGAACTGCTCGGCTGAGAGCCGCAACGAACAGCGACCCCGGGAAGGCACCGCGACGTGGGACAGATCCCCTGGAAGCCGCCTGCTCCACAAGAACTTTGTTGAACTGGGCAGAAGGCCCTAAAGAACTCTTATTGCTAGAAAGAACTGTGGCAACCTGAACTAAGTAACTTGGAACCGCTATTTGAAAGTCTGATAACTGTATTCATAAGCCTGCTTAAAATCTATATAAAGATATATATTTTTACAGAATACAGTCTGGTCTCATTGTGTGGTGGGTTGGTTGTGACGGTGTAATATCGCAAGTGTTTAACCCTATGTGCCCCAAAGATTAGCCTACGACTGCTTAAGCCACACTACCTAGAGGGTAAGCAGAGGTTGTCTGGGAGGTAACCCTCAGCCCTGACGAGGAAGAGAGAGTCCCTGCTTGTCGCTAGTGTTGCACTGCGCCAACTAGAGCCTCCCCCTTCCTACATTGGATGCAGCGGTGAGGATTTTCGAATTTACACTTGCGGTATCTATACCTTAACTTCTGACCATTGCACAGTGAGTACAGTCCAGTTACTTAGCCACAGACTTTGCTTTTTGAATTTTGCCGAAAGAAGATTCCGAGTGTGGAAACCATGCCGGGCACGAAGAGCCTGGATGGAGCGGAGTCCACGACCTCGGAGGTGTTGGAGGGCGAGTGGGACGCCGCGAAGCTGGATAAATACACCAAGGATGAGCTGAAGTTTTTCTGTAGGAAACTCAAGGTTCCGCACGCTGGTTGCAAGAATAAGCCAGAACTCTACAAGGCCCTGAAAGCCTGGATAGAGTCCAGAAAGGCCCCGGAGGATCAAGACGCCCTCGCGGAGCAAGTCGCAACGGAGGAGCAGAATGCACTTGGGGATCTGGTGGATCTCGAAAGGCAAGACAGCGTGCACAGCTTTGGTAAAGGCCTGTCGCCAGAGGAGCTGGCAGACAGGAAAGAAACAAGGAATCACGAAAGAAAGCTGGCGGAATTGAAAATCCAACTGGAGCTTGAAACCAAAAGAATGGCGCTGGAAGAGCGAAAGCACCAAATGGATTATGAAGTGAAAATGAGGGAGATAAGTCTCAAGGAGAGAGACTTGGATCGTCCTCCCTCTGGTGGCAGCACATCGCCAGTGCAGGTAGAGTCCAGAGTGCACATCCCGAAGGACGTAGTTAAAGAGTTCTTTAAGGGGGATGACATAGGACAGTGGTTTAGGGCATACGAGGTAGCCATGTCCTCCCACCGGGTCCCTGACAAGGATTGGGGAGCGGGGTTGTGGGGAAGGTTCCTTAGCGAAGGGCGAGATACCTTGCTAGATTTGCCCGTTGAAAATCAGAGATCCTATTCCCACATGAAAGAAGCTTTAATGAGCAGGTACGGGCTTACCCCTGAAATGTATAGACAGAAGTTTAGGGGATGTACTAAGCGGCCTGGGAATACGTATGTGGAGTATGTGACTTATTTTTGCAGAGCACTGGATGGTTGGGTGAAGGGTAGCAAAGTGAATGATTTTCAAGGTCTCTTTGATTTGATTGCATGGGAGCACTTGTCTGATCACTGTTTTCCTGAGTTACGCCAACACCTGATCGATAGCAAGCTGTCCAACCCGAGGAAGCTTGCTGAGGAGGCGGACCGCTGGCTCAGCACCAGGGTCCACAAGGGTCCCGTGGGAGACTCCGCCAAGAGTGGGCAGGGTCCCCAGCAGAAGAGTGGGGGGGACAAGGGGGGAAAACAGAAAGGGTTCCAAAAAGGCCCCCAAAGTAGTTCCCAGGGGAACCAGCAGCAAGGTTCTCAGCCTCCCCCACCCCCAAAGCAGAATGGGGCCCCGACAGGTAAGCCTGTTCCAAAGGGGCCCTTCAATTGTTACAAATGTGGCGAGCCTGGGCACATATCCAGTGACCCCAAGTGTCGCCTGTTTGGAAAACCCGCACCCACTGGTGCTCCGCCCCGTCAAGTGACTAGTGTTCACTTAGGAGAAGAAGTGATGGTCCCGGGGGGTGCAGATCCCGTTCACATGACCCTAGTCTTGCTAGGAGACAGTGAGATGATCCCTACGAACTACCTGCCCTCTAACACTAAGAAATATGGGCAGGTGGTGATCATCAATGGCAAGGAAGCTGAGGCTCTTCGAGACACAGGAGCCAGTGTGACTGCAGTGAGGCAGCACCTGGTGTCTCAAGAGCAGGTTGTACCCCATGCCTACTGTAGGGTTATCAACGCTGATAATTCTGAGAGTCAGTGTCCGATGGCTCAAGTTCCCTTTGAGTGGGGGGGGGTCTCTGGTACTCTGCAGGTCTGTGTAAGAAAAACCATGCCTGTTGACTGTTTGCTAGGGAATGACTTGGAGCACTCCCCTTGGGAAAAGGTGGAGAAGACGACTCACCTGCGGATGGTGGGTCTGCCTGACTGGGCGTGCGTGACCACCCGGTCGATGGCAGCCAGTAGGGGTGATCAAGAGGTCCTGGGGCCTGAAGGAGAGGCCCAGGAACCGGCCTTAGGGAGAAGGCGCAGGGGGCGCGGGAAACCGGCCCCTGAAGTTCCCACGGTCCAGGAGGAAGCAGACCTTGAGGGGGATGCCCTGGAGCCTACAGGGGAACAGATTGCCGAACTGGGGTACCTGCCTGAGCTGACCCATTGGCAGCAAGAAGGAGGACCCTCCAGGGAGGAATTCTGCAAGGAGCAGAAAGAATGCCCTTCTCTCGTGGGTATGCGGCAGCAGGCTGCAGACCAGGCCAATGGTGTTCAGGCCAAAACACATTACGTTTACTGGGAGAACGACTTCCTGTATTCAGAGCCTAAGGCTGCTGAACCTGGGTCAGCCCGTGTGCTGGTGGTACCCCAGAAGTTCAGAGCCTTCCTACTGGGTCTGGCTCATGATGTGCCTTTAGCAGGACATTTGGGGATGGACAAGACCTATGACAGGCTTTTCACCCACTTTTACTGGCCCCAAATGCATAAGAGTTCAGACGCTCATTGCAGAACCTGTCCGACTTGCCAGGCAAGTGGGAAGACCGGAGGGAAGAACAAGGCTCCCCTCCAACCCTTCCCTGTGGTCGGTACGCCATTCCAGCGAGTGGGTATTGACATCGTTGGGCCTCTGGACCCCAAGACAGCCATGGGCAACAGGTTCCTCCTGGTCTTGGTGGATCATGCCACCCGGTACCCTGAAGCCATCCCAGCCAACAGTGACGGCCCCCGTGGTGGGACGTGCACTGATGGGAATTTTCTCACGAGTAGGATTCCCTCTAGAGGTGGTGAGCGACAGGGGGACCAACTTCATATCCAAGTATATGAAGTCCCTTTGGCAAGAGTGTGGCGTAACGTATAAGTTCACCACACCTTACCATCCCCAAGGTAACGGGTTGGTTGAAAGATTCAACCGAACCCTGAAGGGCATGATCATGGGCCTAGAAGGTCCGATGAGGCGTAAGTGGGACGTCCTCTTACCATGCCTACTCTTTGCATATCGCGAGGTACCACAGAAGTCCCTAGGGTTCAGCCCATTTGAGCTACTGTACGGTCACCCCGTGAGAGGACCACTGAGTTTGGTAAAGGAAGGCTGGGAGCAATCTCCCAGGAAACCTCCCCAGAATGTATATAGCTACATGCTGGCCTTCAGAAACCAGACCAGACGCTTCAGACAACTTGCCGAGGCAAATCTGGAAGCGAGCCAGGAGGAGATGAAGCGGTGGTACGACCAGAATGCCACTCTGGTCGAGCTTCAGCCTGGACAAGAGGTGTATGTCCTGGCCCCAGTGGAGCCCTGTGCCCTTCAAGATAAGTGGACAGGCCCATTCGAGGTTGTGGAGCGCAAGAGCCCCGTGACATACTTGGTGGACATGAAGACGCCCAGGAACCCTTTGCGGGTCCTACATGTCAACCGCCTCAAGCCCCACTTACGAAGGTCCGAAGTGGGCATGTTGTTGGCAACTGATGACGGAATGGAGGAGGAGTCGGAGCCTCTTCCTGACCTCTTAGTGGCCTGTGAGAAAGACGGGTCAGTGGATGGAGTTAACCTCTCACCCACCCTGACCCCCGAACAACAGGAAGACTGCCGCCAGTTGCTGGGGCAGTTTCCAGATCTGTTCTCCCTGGTTCCGAGTGTCACAGATTGGTGCGTCCATGATGTGGACACTGGAGACAGCTTACCTGTGAAGCATAAGGCTTACAGAGTGACTGACAGGGTCCGGGCCTGCATCAAGGAGGAGGTCTCCAAGATGCTTGCCCTGGGGGTGGTTGAGTCTTCCAGCAGTCCTTGGTCCAGCCCCGTGGTCTTGGTTCCGAAGGCTGCTGCGCCGGGAGCCACACCCGAACTCCGGTTCTGTGTGGACTACAGAGGACTCAACTCAGTCACGAAGACTGACGCGCACCCCATCCCCAGAGCTGATGAGCTCATTGATCGGCTAGGGGCTGCTCGGTTCCTCAGTACGTTTGATTTGACGTCTGGGTACTGGCAGATCGCCTTGACCGATGGGGCAAAGGAGAGGTCAGCATTCTCTACACCAGATGGGCATTTCCAGTTCCGGGTTATGCCATTTGGAATGAAGAATGCCCCTGCCACCTTTCAGAGATTGGTCAACCAGGTGTTGGCTGGGCTGGACGAGTTCAGTGCCGCCTACCTGGATGACATCGCAGTGTTCAGTGGCACCTGGCCAGAACACCTGCGACACCTCTGGGAAGTGTTGATGGCCCTGCGCAGAGCAGGCCTCACAATCAAGGCAAGCAAGTGCCAGATTGGGCAGGGTTCAGTGGTGTACTTGGGACACCAAGTTGGGAGTGGCAAGGTAGCACCCTTGCAACCCAAGATTGAGACCATCCTGGCTTGGGAACCCCCCCAAGACCCAGACTGCAGTACGAGCCTTCCTGGGGCTCACTGGGTATTACAGGAGGTTTGTCAAGGGCTATGGCACGATCGTGACCCCCTTGACAGAGCTGACTTCGAAGAAGCAGCCCAGGAATGTGATTTGGACTGACACCTGTCAGAAGGCTTTTGACACCCTGAAGACTGCCATGTGCACGGCGCCCGTGCTCCTGGCTCCTGATTTCTCCAAGGAATTCATAGTGCAAACAGACGCTTCAGAGCATGGTGTAGGGGCTGTTCTTTCACGGATGACTGAGGAGGGCTTTGACCAACCCGTAGCCTTCATAAGTAGGAGGTTACTTCCACGGGAAAGTAGGTGGAGTGCAATAGAGCGTGAAGCATTTGTTGTGGTCTGGGCGCTGAAGAAGCTAAGACCCTACCTGTTTGGGTCTCACTTCCGAGTTCAGACGGACCACAGGCCCCTCAGATGGTTGATGCAAATGAGGGGTGAGAACCCGAAACTGTTGAGGTGGTCCATTTCTCTACAGAGTATGGACTTTACGGTGGAACACCGCCCTGGCACCGATCACGCCAACGCTGACGGTCTGTCCAGATTTTTCCGCCTTAGTGATGTGGAACTCCCTGGGGAAGGGTAGTTCCCGCCACATTTCAGCTGGAGGGGACACATGTTAGACCTGGCACCTTGGCGTGAGTCTCCCTTCCACTTTTTGCTGATGTGCCTCCGATGTTTTGCTGGTTTTCCGATACTCAGGGCACTGCGCCACGGCTGACCCGTGCCGCAGTGCAAGTGCTCTCTACTGTAAATTGTACATGCGATTGGTATCCATGATTGGTTCATTGGATTTACTGTTAGTCCCTAGTAAAGTGCACTAGGAGTGCCGGGGCTTGTAGATGCCAATACTGCTGGTGGGCCTGCAGCGCTGGTTGCGCCACCCACCGAAGCAGCCGTAAAGATGTGTCTGGGAACTGCGACCGCAGAACCCGCGTGCGGTCTCGTACTGTCACGATAGCTGTGCAAGTGCACCCACTTGCCAGCCCCCGAACCTTCCCTTGACTACATATTAGTCACCCCTATGGTAGGCCTGCGGGCAGGGTGCGTTGTAGGTGTAAGGTAGGACAAGCCCTGATGTGTGTGGCATGTCCTAGTAGTGACTTACAACCAAGACCGTATTTCACTATTGAAGGCTACCTGCTCCATTAGGCCAGACTGAGCTGCTGGAATTATTACACCCTATAATCCCAGCAGGCTCAAGGAGCATGGTAGCGAGTCGTGTTTAGTATGCCTGAACTCAGGATGATAAAATATTTCTTTTAGTAAAGTTTATTTTAGTATCCTGGGTTTGCAAATGCTACTTTTAGAAAGTTAGCATTTGCTTGCCTAACCATTTCAGCCCGCCTCTGCTGGTATGTGTATCTGACTGTCTGGGACGTGTGAGTGACAGGGCTGGGAGGATGACAGGTGGTGAATGCGCAGATTACACCTTAGTGGGAGGTAGGAGTGCCTCTTGACTCGAACTGTAGCTGTGCTCTGCCACCACAATGCTGGCTCCACCCTCCTGGGGAGCGACTGATGAATCAGCCGGCACCTGGCCCAGGAAGGGCGAAGCCCCCATCAACAAGGTACTCTGGCCGCCCCTGTCTGCACAATGCTGGCTCCACCTCCTGTGGGGCGTCTGATGCGCCTGCCCCTCACACTGAAAGCAGAAGCCGGAGTACACCCACCAGGGTACTCAAGGACTGAGAGTGGCTATGCAAAGGCCCCCCTGGCCTGCGAGAACAAAAGAAATGCCATATAAAAGACGGAGCCCTGCTCCTTGAAAATTAGATCCTGTTTGGGCTACAGAAGGAACTCTGCCCGACGAGAAGGACCGGGAAGGACAAGGAAGAGTGCTGTCTCTTGCCTGTGTCTGGTGCCTTGCTGCCGAAGGAGAGGAAAAGGAAAGACTACGAGAAGACTTTTGCTTTACAAGACTTTGTGCCAAACTCTGCTAAAAGATCTCCGAGGGCTTGCAACTGAACTTGCCCCCTGACCAGCGCCCCAGGACCAGTGGGCGCTACACCCTGAAGAAAGCGACTGCGTGTGCTGCTTATCGCTGCAGTACCGACGGAGGAATCTCCTCCAAGGCAACGACATCCACCTGACCACCGTGACCGGGACCCAAAGCAACAGCGAAAGCAAAGTGAGGACCAGCCGCCGCTGGCCCGAACACCGTGACCGCAACTGCACCGGGAGCCCGAGAGCAAAGCGAAGGAGGACCCGTCCGGCCCAAGCTCTCGAGTTGACTGCGCCACGAGCAGCCAATCCACTTGCAAAGACGGACAGTTGCCCTGTGAGGTCCCCTAGGTCGGTACCTTGCCCGACAGCTCAGCTGTGAGCGCACAGCTGCACCGGCACTTGGCTGGGTACGTCCTGCACTTGAGGACCGTACTGCCACTTGCCGCCACCACGCAGCCGCCGCCTACAAGGTCGGAGCGGACGACGAGGAGAGGACCCTGCCGCCACAGAACACCGCTGCCCCGGATGACCCGTGAACTGCTCGGCTGAGAGCCGCAACGAACAGCGACCCCAGGAAGGCACCGCGATGTGGGACAGATCCCCTGGAAGCCGCCTGCTCCACAAGAACTTTGTTGAACTGGGCAGAAGGCCCTAAAGAACTCTTATTGCTAGAAAGAACTGTGGCAACCTGAACTAAGTAACTTGGAACCTCTATTTGAAAGTCTGATAACTGTATTCATAAGCCTGCTTAAAATCTATATAAAGATATATATTTTTACAGAATACAGTCTGGTCTCATTGTGTGGTGGGTTGGTTGTGACGGTGTAATATCGCAAGTGTTTAACCCTATGTGCCCCAAAGATTAGCCTACGACTGCTTAAGCCACACTACCTAGAGGGTAAGCAGAGGTTGTCTGGGAGGTAACCCTCAGCCCTGACGAGGAAGAGAGAGTCCCTACTTGTCGCTTGTGTTGCACTGCGCCAACTAGAGCCTCCCCCTTCCTACAGATCTGAAGGGGGTGGGGGGGGTTGATCGCTGGGAGTGTTCTCGAAGCTGTTGTGAATGTCGGCAATTTTGTTGTAGAAGAAGGAGGATAACGCATCGCAGAGGTTTTGGGAGGGAGTGATGTTGTTAGATGCTGCGGTGGGGTTGGTGAATTCTTTGACGATGTTGAAAAGTTCCTTGCTGTTGTGGGTGTTGTTGTCGAGACGATCCTTGAATGCTGATTTCTTGGTGGATCGAATCAGTTGGTGGTGTTTGCGGGTGGCTGCCTTGAGGGTGGCCATGTTGTCGGTGGTTGGGTTTTTTCTCCATGTTTTCTCCAGGGTGCGGCATAGCTTCTTGGATTTTTTAAGGTCATCATTGAACCAGGGAGCCTTTTTGCTGCCTGATTTGATCTGGTGCTTTTTCAGGGGTGCTAATTCGTCAGCACTGTGGGTGATCCATTGCTTGAGATTGGTGGCCGCTTGGTTTGGGTCCAGTGATAGGGTGGGAGGGTTTTGGTTGAGTGATGTGAGGAGTTGGTCAGAGGTGATTTTGTTCCAGTTTCTCCGAGGAATAGGTTGTGGGCGGTTGTGGGTCAAGGTGGTTTTGTAGCTGAAGTGAACACAGCTGTGATCCGTCCAATGGAGTGCTGTGGTGCGATCGAAGGAAATGTGCTTGCTGGAGGTGAAGATAGGGTCGAGCGTGTGTCCGGCTACATGGGTGGGGGTGTCAACAAGTTGTTTGAGTCCAAGATTGGCCAGGTTGTCCAGAAAGGTGGAGGTGTTGCTGTCGTGTTTGTTTTCAAGGTGGTAGTTGAGGTCTCCTAAAAGAATGTAGTTCTCGGAGGCGAGGGCATGTGGGCTGACGAAGTCAGTGATGTCATCGCTGAATTGAGTGCGGGTTCCTGGAGGCCTGTAGATGAGGGTGCCTCTAAGTGTGGTCCTAGGGTCGGTGTGGATCTGAAAGTGGAGATGTTCGGCGGTTGCAAGATTATTGTCGGAGCTGGTCGTGATTTTGATGGTGTTCCTATGGATGATGGCGATGCCTCCTCCTGTTTGATTGGAGCGGTCTTTCCGGATAATCTTGTAAGCGTCCGGTATGGCTATGGCGATGTCGGGTGCTGATGATGTGTTCATCCATGTTTCTGTAAGGAAGGCGATGTCCGGTGACGCAGTGTCAAGTAGGTCCCAGAGTTCAGTTGCGTTTCTGTGGACCGAGCGGGTGTTCAGCAGGATGCACTTCAGGTGGTTAGAGTCGGAGCTGTGTATGGAGAAAGTGGATTTGGTGAGGGTCCTGAAGCAGTTGAACTTGCAGGAGAGGCAGGCGAATGGGCCGTAGGTACATCCTGGGGTGGCTTCGCAGCATTGTGGTGTGCGTCCGGGGTTGAGGGCGAGGAGAGTTGCGGTATCATATGTGAATCTAGTGGGCTGGGTACGGCGGGGACCAGGGGTTCTGGCACTGGGCGCGGTCCAGGCGCGGACGGGCGTAGACGGGCTTACCTTTGGCGCAACTTCGGCACGCATGGGGCGCGACCGCTGCGCGTGAACGCTGCCCGCAAAGGCATCTGTCATATATGGATAGTGGAAGGGGAGGGGCGAGGGAGGGTCAGCTGGGAGGCGGGATCGGGCGGAGAGGACGGGCTCCGAGGCACAAACAACAAACAAAATGGCATCTAAGTGAAATTGGCAACAGGATGGGGCACACCGAGTGAATGGCGACTTCAACACACTCAATATGAATTAAAACAGTCGACAATGCGTTTAGCACTCAAGCGCTATGCTAAGTAGCAGCTAGCAGAGACAACAGCTGGGCATGCGTATGTAAGACCAGGATAGTGCTAAAATCGGCAAAGCGCTATTAATAAATAATATACACACGCTTGGGGCTTCTATTAATTCAGCGCTATGACAAGCAGCAAATTATTACAAAACGAGTATCACAGAGCAAAGCAGCGAGTTCATCAACGATACCACTGGAGCAGGGAGCGACCGCTTCTGAGAGCGTCAGGACGGTCATGAATGCATAAATGCACTCCACATAATACCACTCAGTGCCACATAATTATATGCTACCTAATTACACCGCACTCAATGCAACATACACTCCAAATAATACCACTCAGGGCCATATATTTACACGCCACATAATTACACTCTACTCAATGCAACATAAATACACCCCACATAATACCACTCAGTACCACAATCACACGTCACAATTACACTCTATACAATGCAACATAAATAAACTCCACATAATACCACTCAGTGCCACATAGTAACACACGAAATAATTACACTCTACTCAATGCAACATAAATACACTCCACATCCCCCTATGCTGCGCCCCCTCCTGTCTGAGTACATTCCTAGAAGATCGCTCCGTTCAGAGGGGCAACATCTTGCGATCATTCCTCGCACTAGACTGGCCAGAGTAGGCAGCCGTTCCTTCAGTTTCCTGGCTGCCAAGTTATGGAATAGTCTGCCCGAAGCCATCCGGGGTATACAGGATCTCTTAGCCTTCAGAAAGGCCGTCAAAACTCATCTCTTTCAATAATTTGTCACTTATCTGCGCCTCTTTCTCTCTGCATTTTGTCTGTTCGCAGCGCCGGGACGCCCCTTGGCTGGGGCAGCCGTGCGCTATACAAATCACCATAACATTAACATTAACATTAACATAATACCACTCAGTAGCACATAATTACAGTTCACATAATTACACTGTATTTAATGCAACATAAATACACTCCACATAATAACACTATGCCACAGAATTACACGCCACATAATTACACTCTACTCAGTGCAACATAAATATACCCCACATACCACTCAGTGCCACACAATCACAAGCCACATAATTACATTCTACTCAATGCAACATAAGTTCAGGAATTTATATAGCGCACTACTCACCCAGAGGGTCTCAAGGCGCTTGGGGAAGGGGTTCATTATTTGTCGAATAGCCAGGTTTTAAGTTCTTTTCTGAAGGAGATGTGGTTTTGAGTAAGGCGGAGGTGAGTGGGGAGTGAGTTCCAGGTCTTGGCAGCCAGGAAGGAGAAGGATCCGCCACCCATGGTGGATTTTCGGATGCGCGGGACTGCGGCGAGGGCTTGATTGGACGATCTTAGTTGGCGGGTGGGTGTGTAGAAGGACAGTCGAGTGTTGAGGCATTCGGGTACTAGATTGTAGAGGGCCTTGTGTGCGTGGGTGAGAAGACGGAACGTAATTCTCTTGTTGACGGGAAGCCAGTGGAGGTCTTTTAGGTGTCCGGTGATGTGATCTTGGTGCAGGATGTCCAATATGAGTCTCGCTGATGCGTTTTGGATGTGTTGGAGTTTTTTCTGTAATTTTGCTGTGATTCCGGCGTATAGTGTGTTACCATAATCCAGTCGACTCGTGACCAGTGCGTGGGTGACAGTCTTTCTTGTCTCGAGGGGGATCCAGCGGAAGATCTTTTTGAGAATGCGAAGTACGTTGAAGCAGGAGGATGAGACTGCATTGACTTGTCTGGACATCGAGAGAGAGGAGTCTAGGATAAAGCCAAGGTTATGTGCGTGGTCTGTGGGTGTGGGTGCTGTGCCCAGAGCAGAAGGCCACCAAGAGTCGTCCCAGGCAGAGGGGGAAGATCCTAGGATGAGCACCTCCGTTTTGTCTGAGTTGAGTTTGAGGCGGCTATGTTTCATCCATTCGGCAACTTCTTTCATGCCTTCATGGAGATTGGTTTTGGCGGTGTTAGGGTCTTTGGTGAGGGAAAGGATTAACTGGGTGTCGTCGGCGTAAGAGATGATGTTGAGGTTGTGTTGGCGCGCGATGGATGCGAGTGGGCTCATGTAAACGTTGAAGAGGGTGGGACTGAGCGATGATCCTTGTGGTACTCCACAAATGACTTCAGTGGCCTCTGAGTTGAATGGGGGAAGTCGGACTCTTTGAGTTCTCCCGGCGAGGAATGAGATGATCCAGCCCAAGACTTTTCCTTGTATGCCGATGTTGCTGAGGCGTTGTATAAGGGTGCTGTGGCAGACTGTGTCGAAGCGGCGGAGAGGTCGAGTAGAATGAGGGCCGCTGTTTCTCCGTTATCCAGTAGTGTTCGGATGTCGTCTGTCGCTGAAATGAGGGCGGTTTCGGTGCAGTGTTTGGCTCGAAATCCAGATTGAGAGGGATCGAGGGAGTTGTTGGATTCAAGGAAGGCGGCGAGCTGGCTGTTGACGGCTTTCTCAATGACTTTGGCGGGGAAAGGGAGGAGGGATATGGGTCGGTAGTTTTTAAGTTCGGAGGGGTCTGCTGTGGGTTTCTTCAAGAGGGCGCTGAGTTCGGCGTGTTTCCAGATTTCTGGGAAGGTGGCAGAGTTGAACGAGCAGTTGATGACATCACGGAGATGGGGTGCGATGATGGAGTCAGCTTTGTTGAAGATGTGGTGGGGGCAGGGGTCAGTTGGCGAGCCAGAGTGGATTGAGTTCATTAGGCGGATGGTGTCTTCAGTGGTGATTGGGTTCCAGGCGCTGAGGTTGTTAGTTGGCGGTGTAGGATCTGAAGGGGGTGGGGGGGTTGATCGCTGGGAGTGTTCTCGAAGCTGTTGTGAATGTCGGCAATTTTGTTGTAGAAGAAGGAGGATAACGCATCACAGAGGTTTTGGGAGGGAGTGATGTCGTTAGATGCTGCGGTGGGGTTGGTGAATTCTTTGACGATGTTGAAAAGTTCCTTGCTGTTGTGGGTGTTGTTGTCGAGACGATCCTTGAATGCTGATTTCTTGGTGGATCGAATCAGTTGGTGGTGTTTGCGGGTGGCTGCCTTGAGGGTGGCCATGTTGTCGGTGGTTGGGTTTTTTTCTCCATGTTTTCTCCAGGGTGCGGCATAGCTTCTTGGATTTTTTAAGGTCATCATTGAACCAGGGAGCCTTTTTGCTGCCTGATTTGATCTGGTGCTTTTTCAGGGGTGCTAATTCGTCAGCACTGTGGGTGATCCATTGCTTGAGATTGGTGGCCGCTTGGTTTGGGTCCAGTGAGAGGGTGGGAGGGTTTTGGTTGAGTGATGTGAGGAGTTGGTCGGAGGTGATTTTGTTCCAGTTTCTCTGAGGAATAGGTTGTGGGCGGTTGTGGGTCAAGGTGGTTTTGTACCTGAAGTGAACACAGCTGTGATCAGTCCAATGGAGTGCTGTGGTGCGATCGAAGGAAATGTGCTTGCTGGAGGTGAAGATAGGGTCGAGCGTGTGTCCGGCTACATGGGTGGGGGTGTCAACAAGTTGTTTGAGTCCAAGATTGGCCAGGTTGTCCAGAAGGGTGGAGGTGTTGCTGTCGTGTTTGTTTTCAAGGTGGTAGTTGAGGTCTCCTAAAAGAATGTAGTTCTCGGAGGCGAGGGCATGTGGGCTGACGAAGTCAGTGATGTCATCGCTGAATTGAGTGCGGGTTCCTGGAGGCCTGTAGATGAGGGTGCCTCTAAGTGTGGTCCTAGGGTCGGTGTGGATCTGAAAGTGGAGATGTTCGGCGGTTGCAAGATTATCGTCGGAGCTGGTCGTGATTTTGATGGTGTTCCTATGGATGATGGCGATGCCTCCTCCTGTTTGATTGGAGCGGTCTTTTCGGATAATCTTGTAAGCGTCCGGTATGGCTATGGCAATGTCGGGTGCTGATGATGTGTTCATCCATGTTTCTGTAAGCAAGGCGATGTCCGGTGACGCAGTGTCGAGTAGGTCCCAGAGTTCAGTTGCGTTTCTGTGGACCGAGCGGGTGTTCAGCAGGATGCACTTCAGGTGGTTAGAGTCGGAGCTGTGTATGGAGAAAGTGGATTTGGTGAGGGTCCTGAAGCAGTTGAACTTGCAGGAGAGGCAGGCGAATGGGCCGTAGGTACGTCCTGGGGTGGCTTCGCAGCATTGTGGTGTGCGTCCGGGGTTGAGGGCGAGGAGAGTTGCGGTATCATATGTGAATCTAGTGGGCTGGGTACGGCGAAGACCAGGGGTTCTGGCAATGGGCGCGGTCCAGGCGCGGACGGGCGTAGACGGGCTTACCTTTGGCGCACCTTCGGCACGCATGGGGCGCGACAGCTGCGCGTGAACGCTGCGCGCAATGGCATCTGTCATATATGGATAGTGGAAGGGGAGGGGCGAGGGAGGGTCAGCTGGGAGGCGGAATCGGGCGGAGAGGACGGGCTCCGAGGCACAAACAACAAACAAAATGGCATCCAAGTGAAATTGGCAACAGGATGGGGCACACCGAGTGAATGGCGACTTCAACACACTCAATATGAATTAAAACACTCGACAATGCGTTTAGCACTCAACCGCTATGCTAAGTAGCAGCTAGCAGAGACAACAGCTGGGCATGCGAATGTAAGACCAGGATAGTGCTAAAATCGGCAAAGCGCTATTAATAAATAATATACACACGCTTGGGGCTTCTATTAATTCAGCGCTATGACAAGCAGCAAATTATTACAAAACGAGTATCACAGAGCAAAGCAGCGAGTTCATCAACGATACCACTGGAGCAGGGAGTGACCGCTTCTGAGAGCGTCAGGACGGTCATGAATGCATAAATGCACTCCACATAATACCACTCAGTGCCACATAATTATATGTTACCTAATTACACCGCACTCAATGCAACATACACTCCAAATAATACCACTCAGGGCCATATATTTACACGCCACATAATTACACTCTACTCAATGCAACATAAATACACCCCACATAATACCACTCAGTACCACAATCACACGTCACAATTACACTCTATACAATGCAACATAAATAAACTCCACATAATACCACTCAGTGCCACATAGTAACACACGAAACCATAATACCACTCAGTGGCACATAATTACAGTTCACATAATTACACTGTATTTAATGCAACATAAATACACTCCACATAATAACACTATGCCACAGAATTACACGCCACATAATTACACTCTACTCAGTGCAACATAAATACACCCCACATACCACTCAGTGCCACACTATTACAAGCACATAATTACATTCTACTCAATGCAACATAAATACACTCCACATAATACCACTCAGTACCACATAATTACAGGCCACATAATTAAACTCTACTCAATGCAACATAAATACGCTCAATATAATACCACTCAGTGCCACAGAATTACACACCACATATTTACAGTCCACTCAATGCAACATAAATACACTCAACATAATACCACTCAATACCACATAAATAGCACTGAGGGAATTGGTGGGAGGTCATACATACACAATAGCTTCTATTTATAGCCCTAACGAACAACAGGAAACCATCTTTCAGGACTCGCTGAACACGATTCTTGAATTTCCAGATGAAGATTTGGTGGTTGGGGGAGACTTCAACCTGGCCCCAGACGCTCAGATGGATAGATTGGCTCGCCGTGTGGGACACTCTGGATCCCTCTTGGAATCTATGGTACAGAGGCTTTGGGAGATTGGGCTTACAGACTCTTCGAGACACCGCTACCCAACGGCTCAGGATTACACCTTCATTTCCACGGCACACCAAACCTATGCGCGCATAGACCTGTTCTGGAACTTCCCAACGGTCCCGAAGGCTACGGAGGACGTTGCCATTGGGACAGAGGTGCTCTCTGATCACTCACTGGTTTCCCTGGTGTTGCTTTTGCTCGGGGATCTCCTTGCCAAAGAACATGGAGGTTGAACCTTAAATTACTCGCATATGATTCTAATATCACTGAGATACGTACCACTATACAAATTATTTAGCAACCAATGATGATGACTCAGTTGCGGTCCCCTTAGTGTGGGATTCACTGAAAGCAGTCTTAAGGGGCCGGTTTATAGCTATCGCAGCTGGATTGAATAAAGAGAGGAGGGATAATCGGGGACACCTGGAGATCCAGATTACGGAGTTGGAAGGGGTCCACCCCAGGACAGGGGCAATCCAAACACGTCGGCTACTTAATATGACAAGCAAACAGCCAAGGGCCCTTGTTCTGGATTGGGCAAATTACGCCCTTCTACGCACCAGACAGTGCTACTGCAAAGGGGAGAATAAGGCCGGGAAACTCCTAGCACACTTGCTTCAAGTCCAGACAAATGCTCGCCGAATAATAGAGATTAGGAATGGCCGCGGAGAGATCCTCCGGTCGGATAAAGACATTGTGACCGAATTTGAGTCCTTCTATACCGCCATCTACACAGCGGATCAGCTAGATCAGTCAGCGGCTGCAGAATACATTTGCGGGGCCCCAGTGTCCCCCCTCCCGTCCACAGATGCGGCCAAGCTGAAAGTGGACATCCGCCCTGAGAAGGTCCTGCGGGCAATACAGGGTGTTACCCCTGGGAAAGCCCGGGAGAGGACGGCTTTTTGGAGGACTTCTACAAAGTTTTTGCGTCTGATCTTATTCCCATCATAATCCGATTGTTCAATACTTTTAGTGCGACTTGGAGTTTGGCTCCGTCGATGTGAATGGCTGAGATGGTCGTGATCCCTAAGCCTGGAAAGGACCCTTAGACTGTGCATCATACCATCCTATATCCCTTCTAAATGTGGACCTGAAGATGTGTGCCAGTATTCTGGTGGCACGGCTCGCTCCCCACATGAAAGGAATGGTGGGGCCGTATCAATTGGGGTTTATCCCAGAACTAAATTGTAGCGACGGGACTAGGCGACTTTGCCACCTTCTGGATAAAACTCAGCGCACGCAGATTCCTGCGGTGCTCTTGTCGGTGGACACCGAGAAGGCATTTGACCGTGTCCACTGGCCCTACCTGTGTCATGTCCTACACAGATTCGGCATTGGGAAGCGATACATGAAGTGGGTGGACTGCATATACAGCAGACCAGAGGCTGTCATTAGAGTAAATGGAGTTGCCTTCCATCTCTTCCGGATTGGTAGAGGCACTAGACAGGGGTGCCCACTCTCTCCTCTACTCCTTGCACTCTATATGGGGCCATTCGCCAAACAAGTTAGGCTGCTCCCTACCATTACTGGGATTCGGATGGAGGATAGAGAGCATAAGATTTTGCTTTATGCAGATTAAGTAGTGCTCGTTCTCACACAGCCGCTGCTCTCCCTGCCCCCCTCCCCCCTATTGACGGAGATAGAGGCCTTTAGCACTGACTCAGGCTTTAAAATCAACCTTCGGAAGACACAGGCCCTTAGCCTAACCCTTCCCACAGCAGACCAGCAACGACTGGAGACACAATTCCCATTCGCATGGATTTCCAGTGGCATTACATAACTAGGGCTGCAGATTTTCCCCACAACTGAGAAGATTGCCCAGGTGAACTATTCAGAGATCCTAGCTAAAGTACAAAGGAAACGCCTTATCTGGAAGAAACACACAATATTATGGATGGGCAGACTGGCTGCTATCAAAATGACTCTCTTACCCCGTATCTTATATATAATGCAGACACTTCTGCTACATCCTCCGCCTAGAATACTGGCTCAGCTTCAGCAACTCATTGGGGGTTTCATTGCACTCTGATACCCTCTTGGGTCAAGTTTGCGCTAAAGAAAATTTTACAAATAAATAAAAAAAATATGGGGAGGTAAAAAGGCACGCATGGCTCGACACTTGATGTATCTCAGACAAGAGGATGGGGGACTCAGGGTCCCGCACCTGGGGCAATACTTTGAGGCAGCGCAATTACGCTGCATGACAGAGTGGTATAAACTGGAATTGGAAAAGCACTGGTGCTTTATTGACCGTGCTATTGCAGGCATGCATATTTGGAGGGTGCCCTGGCTCCCCAAACGACATTGCCCGCCCGGAGTATACATCTCCACAGTCCTGAGGTCCACCATGAGGGTCTGTGATAGGGTGTAGGAGAAGTGTGGGCTTTCGACCGCTATGTCACCCCTGACCCCCTTCATGGGCAACTCTGACTCCCCCCCCTAACAAAGGGAATGCATACTTGAAATGGCAAGAGGCCAACTGCAAATGAATACGGGACCTTTTTGACGAACGGAGTGTTATGGACTTCTCCCAACTAGTGTCAGGATTTGAGATCCCCCGAGACAATACCTGGCAGTGCGCCATTAGGTCAACCAACCCCAGGTACATCCCCACGCAAGCCACCCCTCACTAAATTTGAGCTCTGGCTCATCACCCATCACTCAGATAAACGCTTACAGCCCGACATTTACACCTTTCTGAACAAAGCTAAAAGTAACAATAAGTCCCAGGCGCAGCAAAGGTGGGAATCAGAATTGGAGCAGGAATTTTCTCCAAAAGAATGGTGAGACATTATTCATAGGGCCAGAACCTCCTGCTGTAGTACTGCAGGTAAGGAAATGTTTTTAAAGATTGCACATTCCTGGTATTATACCCCAGCCCGCATTGCAAGATGGAAACCAGGAGGGGTTGATCTCTGTTGGCGCCGATGTGGACAGTCAGGCACACTAACACACATTCTCTGGCAGTGCCGTAAGATACGGTCCTTCTGGGATTCCATCCTACCGCATATTGACAGCATCTATGACACTGAAATTCCTAGATTCTCCAGCTATATCCTACTGGGACTTCCTAACCCTCTTACATATTCCCTCAGGTCTTGCAGGGGTAGCGCTTTCACCTTAGCGCTAGGGGCGGCTAAGCAAGTGTTACTGTCCAGGTGGGGAACGGAAGACATCCCAACTAAACTGGACTGCTACACAAGGTCTGGGAAGTGGTGGGCATGGAGAGTATTACAGCGGGGTTCTCCCGAATTCTACCCAGATTTGACTAGACATGGGGCTCCACTGTTTCCTATCTATCATCCGAGTTTGTGAAACTTAAGTGCCCACAACACTTTTGGGTACTCAGGCTTACTACCACGACCTCCACCGAAAAGGAAAACACTCACAAGGTCCCAACACTACCTGGACCCTCCATGCTCAGGATACGACCAATACCTAGGCCTCTGACTTTCGCCTCCTCTATCTCCTTGATTCTTTCCTCTCTACCTTCTACAGTATACTCATACTCTTCATTACTCCCCATCGGCCAATGTTTGTAGGTGGTGGTTCTGTTTAACCTTGATACCTAAAACTCAATAAAACAATCTAAACCATAAAGAACACACAAGACACAGTAGTTGTTGGAAAAAATATTGCTGCAGGTTTATTTTGCATAAGAAATATGCCAACATGGTGGGTCAACTCACGGGTTATTCATGGGCAGGCAGCAGTGACACCCCTAAGCTGCCCTGCCCACCTGATGAGCCAAATTGCACTGTCGCCTAACCAATGATTGCTAACCATTTCGGGGGATTACCCCTTACATCCTGTGGACCACCAGTCCACCCATTTACTCACGGCCCTTGAGGGGACGGAGCATATCCAGGCAAGCTCCCAGTTGCTTATTTTTACAACCACCCAAAGGACTAACGGGGTGCAGTTGTTCCTCCAGGGTCCTGCAGTAAGGACTTCCTGGGGTTGTTTGGCATTTGTACCCTTATTGTGCTCCTGAAGATGGTACCCCTATGTACCATTCAGTCTCTGGATTGCCCTGTAACTCCGCCATAGCTCTGGGTATGGCATTCGTCACACCCACTGACCCAAGGGATCACCCAGGTCCAACAGCAACAGGGCCATGCTCACTCTAGACAAATGGCCCCCATCGACATCTAAACATCCCATGGTCTTGGCATGCAGGAGACCATGTTTGATAAAACCAAAAACCCTCTGTTCCGTCAATTTGCGCATGGCTCTGTTTACCCTCCAGCGAGAAATTTCAACAGACCTGGCTCCGTGCCAACCTAACCGTGGAGTGATCTCGGACCACCATAACTCACATGTGCCTAATTGGTTGCTTAACTTACTCATTGTGGATTTCATTGATTGCAGCAGAACCAATCTACCCATGAAAGTCAAGTCATTGCCTTCCAGGTGGATGACCAAGATGTTAGGAGGGGATCCGCCTCCTGCTAATCTGTGCCGCAGCTTCTTCAGCAAGCTGTGCCATCGCATGCCTGGGAACCCCAACCAGACTATCTCGGTGAAAAAAAAAACATGCTTTCAACTCCTGCTTTCAGGTCATTGTGCCCCCCTAGCAATGCAAGAAGGGCCGATCACCCACACCTGTGTTCCTGGCAAAATAAAGAAGTGCAGAGTTGCAAGCACTTTTTATTGAAAACACGGCACACAATTGGCAAACAAATACTAATCAAAATTGAAAACGATATGCTCTGAAACCATATCATATATCATAACTATATCATCAAATCAGGCCCCCCCACTAAGGCAGGCTCCTTAACCTCCTGCAGATCCCTGTCATTCCAGCTGGACCAATTCCCTATCAACCTCTGGCAAATGTTGCCCGTCCCTATCGGGGTACCATGTTGTGTTTTCCCTGTCGAGGCCACGCCTAATTTACAAAGCTCTCCTATCTTATTTGATTTTGAATCAGGTTAAACTAAGCCCTCCTGGTTTGTGGGCTTGTACTTGGCTTAATTTACCCTTTTGTAGGGGTGTCTTTGATACCCTCCCCCCCTAAACATAGCACACAGAGTAAAGAGAATACTTCTGTTACAGACACTAGTATTCCCTTGCTACTCCAGGACAATCCACAATCATTATCTCAAGTGTCAACTAGGAGGGTGCACCATGATGTTGTAAACCTGGACCCCTCCCTCAATTTCTCACTAGAGGAGCCCTCTTTGCTACAGTTGCCTAACCACACTCCTGTGAACAAAAAGAGTAAAGCTCCACAAAAGTATCACGGCAAGAGGCACTACCGAAGAGGAAGAGAGGGGAAAATTTACATCGGGGTAGGCGAACTAAAGTACCCAGAATAGGTATAAGTCCCTCTACTGATCAACCCACGGCAGAACAACAGAAAGATTTGCCCCCACTAGAGTCAAATTTCCGGGAAACAAAGAATTTGCCCAAAACCCAACCCGCTGAAACTGCCCCAAAACATTGCACAGCTGAGGATATAGAACATCTAGTTAGATCCTTACTTCTCCCGGTATTAGAGAGGGTAAAAAGACTTGGTAATCAATTGAATACCCTAGTGGTAGAAACTACTTTAAATACAAAACTCTTAAAAGGTTTAGCAGCCCATAAACTGAATAATACGAGTGGGGGGCAGAAACTGACAAATAATTCTATGACAAGGGATACATCATCCTGTCCTAAAAAGCCTAGTAAGATGACTGAGAAAGTAGTAACAGGCGTTAAGGAGACGGGGGTAGAGGGTCAGTTAGCCATATATCTAATACTCAACCATCGGCCAACCCACAACCAGCTACCAAAGATGCAAACATAGATAAGGCCCAGCCCCTAGATAAGGCCACTAAAAGAATAGGATGTCACATTGACTTGCCACCAGAGGCGGCCCCATATGTTATAGTGCTCACGGGGGTCCCAGAACTTACAAAAGGGAAGAGGGAAGGCTATATAGAGTTAAAAAACAAAGCAATACATTGGCTCAGACAAAAAAGGTCACTGCCTCCCAACATAGACGGAGAAATAGCGCATGTGAGAAGACTAGCTTGGGTAGGATCAAGACCCAAAGACATTAATGGGGACGTAATTATCATTAACTTTAGAGATCGAAGGGTGGTAACGCATATTGCTGATTGGTATCAGGAGCGTGGTGGTAGTGGCATAGCGTCTCGAGCTCTGAGCTACTTCTATCCTGAGGCGTTGTTTACTCCCTGTGGCCCGCGTGGTTTCTCTACTGATTTTAAACATACCGTCAATGCCCCTTATCCCATGAATAGGAATCAACAGAGACCCATCTTCCCGGCTTTTAGGCACGTAGAAAGGCCCACCATTTATCGGGGTGACAGTACACAGCAAGGCCCTTATACACCATACTGGCCAATTCCCCAAGCAAACCGTTATGATGTTTTTTCTGGTCTGGACGATTTAGATTGACAGCTGAGAACTATTGCAGTGGAGAATCCGTTAAGATCTATTACTCCGCCGCCAACACCGTTAAATCATCCGAGGAGGAACGTATCTCTGGTGATGGCAGGGGATTTGAAGGACTTAAACGTCCTCACTGGGAAGGAGGTAGCAGTTGGCGAACATCTGCACAGACCTATTTTAGCGAACAATGTACCCATGGTTTCCCATTCCGTGTCAGAACCCCAGACAATGTTTACACTCAAGGGAGATCGAGAAAACCTTGCTTCAGTGAATACATCCCCCAAATGGAGGGATTCTACTTATAGCCTCCTCTCGTGGAACGTTGCTGGTTTGGCAAGTAAAGTGTCCCAGCAACACTGGCTAGATGTTGTTACTGAACACAGCGTTATTTGCTTACAGGAAACATGGTCCATGGAGGAACAACACATAATCGGGTACCAAACTTTTCATACCTCAGCGGTGGCTAGTGCACAGGGCCGTAACAAAGGGGGCCTGTGCATATATGTTTCCACCACCGGGGGCATTAAAGTGCACAAGTTTCTGTCCACTGAGTTCTACCAGATACTGAAGATTAAATGGGGCCATTTGAATAATATGAACATAGTACATTTTTATAATAACGTGCCACCCGACATGATGGAGACTATAATCAACAAGCTCTTGTCGAGCCTAATTACTCTAAATGACCAGTCAGTAGGAGAAAAGGATATGATCTGGGTAGGGGATTTCAACTTTAGTACCTTTCCTTATAGCTCGACGGGCATGTGCAGCCTATCTGAGCATAAGAAAGATAGCCCCACTCATTTCAACCATACGAAACTTGGTATTACTCTCAATAACATCCTCTTTTATTTTAACCTGTCTTTTGTAAATGAGTTATGTAGTCCGAGTACACTGTTTCAACCTACCTTTAATGGGAGTGGGAGTAACTCCATAATTGACTTCACCCTAATTTCAGCAGCCCATGCTGGGTTAGTAGTAACTTGGGAAACGGGTCAGGCTTTGTTATGTGATCACTACCCTATATCCTTCCGTATAAAAGTTAAAAGACAGACACGAACGGCAGTGGTTAACTCACCATATACACCAGAGAACAGATTGGCCTAAAAAAAATGGCTACACTATCAAATGGGAGAAGGTAGAACCCTTAGGCTTTTTGAAAAAATTAGTTTCGACATCTGTTGAAGATATGTACATTTGTCTGGCACAAGATGAGGACACAGAAAGAGTAATGGCCTCCTTTTCTAAGATACAAGCCGCCGCAGAAACTCTATTGACTAGAGAACATCGGGTTGAGGTAACAAACGTCCACAGGTGGTTTGACAGCAAGTGTCCCAAAGCATTAACAACTCTTAAAAAGGCCTTGCAGGCACCACCAAGAAACCCTGACCTAATTCGGCAAGTTAGAAAGTTGTATAAAAAGATAATTAAAGTGAGAAAAACCACACTAAAGAAAGAGGCATGGGTGGCCTTAAAAGAGGCGTCGCAAAGAAGAGATGATACGGCCTCCTGGAAGGTGGTAAACGCCCCCCACTTGCAAAGCAAAGAGGCTGATTTTATAGACATTGCAATAACTGGGGATCGTTGGGTGGCTCACTTTAAACATCTTTATGATAGAGCCACCCCTGGTGACTCCGGGATTGCTCCCAGTAATGGGACTGTCAATTTTTCTGACGGTACCAGAAGATACCAAGTTACACAAGCACCCTCTAACAAGTCAAATATCAGGAAAATGTCCGTAGAGCATAGTTATTTCAAGATTTTTTGCAAACATGAATTCATCTGAAGTTGAGAAATTTCAAAGTATGGATCCAAGACAGTTGTTATACTTCAAGATCTTTATTTTAGACACATTAAAAGTTTTCCAGCTTTGCACTGCCGACACGTGTTTCGCCCACTCAGGGGCTTTTTCAAGGCAATCTTAGTCAGAATAGATGGGTCTGGCGGTCGGGAAGTTCTTATGGTTCGAAGGATGGAAGAATGTGAGATGTGTCAGTAATAGGAATCCTATTAGTAATAATGATCCCGGCGAACTGTTCAAGGTGTGGGTTCCACCGTACTAGTTTCTAAATGTTGAGTCCCACGCAGGATTTAGTAAGAAATACGAATAGTCAAAGATGTATGTCTTAATATGGTAGCGCGAGTCGCTGCATGGAGATAAGTCTTTATTTTATATAGTCAAGACACCAGCGGACCTTGATAAGTCTTCCAGTCGTTTGTACGGGCCAAATCTCCACTGCTGGGCACTAGTTAGTGCCCAGCAGTGGCAACATAAATAGTCAACATTTAGAAACTAGTACGGTGGAACCCACACCTTGAACAGTTCGCCGGGATCATTATTACTAATAGGATTCCTATTACTGACACATCTCACATCCTTCCATCCTTTGAACCATAAGAACTTCCCGACCGCCAGACCTATCTCTTCTGACTAAGATTGCCTTGAAAAAGCCCCTGAGTGGGCGAAACACGTGTCGGCAGTGCAAAGCTGGAAAACTTTTAATGTGTCTAAAATAAAGATCTTGAAGTATAACAACTGTCTTGGATCCATACTTTGAAATTTCTCAACTTCAGATGAATTCATGTTTGCAAAAAATCTTGAAATAACTATGCTCTACGGAAATGTTCCTGATATTTGACTTGTTAGAGGGTGCTTGTGTAACTTGGTATCTTCTGGTTTCTTGATACTAGCATTAAGTTGCCTTGTTTCACACCCCTGGTGGTGGGTGTCTTACCAGGTTCCCAGTGCACCTCTTTTTTATTACACGTAGACTGTGCTCTTTGAAAATAGTCATTAACAGAAGGTGCGGACGTTTTCTCTCCCTGAGAAACACTACCACCAGTATTACTGTGTAATTTTTCTGACGGTAACCAACCTAGCCCATTCCCATTAGCCATAATTTTTAGCTGCCAGGAGGTTATTAAAGCGATAAAAGACAGTTTATCAGGTAAGGCATCGGGTCCGGACGGCGTGCTGATCGATGTCTATAAGGCTGAGCTAGATCTGTGGGCCCCCATGATAAAGAATGTCCTAAATAAGGCGAACCAACATGGCTTCATATCCTTCTGGACTGACGCTACAGTTGTACCTATTTTTAAAAAAGGTAACAGGAACGACCCCACCTGCTACCGGCCAATTTCGTTGCTGGACGCGTTGATGAAGGTGGCGGGTGGCATTATCCTAAATAGGATACAAACCTGGGGGGAGGAAAACCAAGTTATTTCAAACCTGCAGTATGGTTTTAGATCAGGAAAGGAGACTGTGGAACAATTTTTAAATCTGGCCCTACTTATCTCGAAATATACCCAGGCAAAGAGCGGAAATCTTTTTATCTCCTTCATCGATTTAAGTTCCGCTTTTTACTGTGTAGATCACAAGTTTTTATGGATAACACTTAGTGATATGGGGATTGATAGCTAAATTCTTTTACTTATTAAGGAACTTTGTAGGGGTGCAGGTGCAAGGGTGAGGTACGGTCGTAGGGGGGAGTGTTCAGATAAATTCCCTATAAAGAGGGAGGTTAGACAGGGGTGCATTTTAGCACCCCTGTTATTCACCTTATACATCAATTCAATCAGACAATATCTTAGGGACTCACAGCACGATTACCCAACCATCAGTGGGACCTCAATACCAATATTATTATACGCAGATGATGCGGCCTTAATGTCGCGGACTAGACTAGGACTACAGAGGACTGTGGATACATTTACCAGCTTTATGAGGGACAGAGGTCTAAAAGTTAATATATCAAAAACCTACACAATGGCCTGTGGGAAAGGTACAAAGAGGGCGCCCTGCCCAATTTTCCTCGATGGTAAGAGAATTGACACCACGGATAGGTTCTCTTACTTAGGTGTAAACTTTGATAGGAGGGGAAGTTGGCAAACAGCAGTGAATGCTAGGCAATTAGCTTTTACACGTGCCATTGGAGCCTTGAGAAACTTTGAGACCAAATTAGGGGGGAAGCCAGCGAAAGAACTAATTGCATTTCAACCGCTACATATGGTGCTGGCTTGTGGGGGACTGAAAATGCTCAGGCGATACAACGCTGCAAAATTCAGTTCATCTGTCACCTACTGGGTGTTTCTAAATCTTCATCCACGTAAATGCTACATATTGAAGCAGGCCTCCCCTACATTTCAGATACCATAAGGATCTCTCCCATACTCCTCTGGCATAAGGTTTGGGTTACTCGTGAGACCTCACTAAATAGAGACCTAATAAATGTCTGTCTCTCTCTTGACGGAGTGGCCAAAATTAAATGGCTATCCTATGTAAGAGGGAAACAGCCGTTACAACGCATCTTTTACAACGCACACCGTTACAACGCACACCATTACAACGCAGGATCCTTTACAACGCATGTTTTTACAACGCATGATTTTACATAGCAGATGCTATTACAACGCATGCCTTTACAACGTAAGTATAGGTACGTTTTTCTTTTTATTTAACCTTTTTTTAAATTAATTTAAGTTATTTTTTATATATAAATATATATATATTTTTAGGTTTCAGGGTTGTGTTTTGTGGTACAGGGGTATTTTTAGGTTTCAGGGCTGGGTTTTGGTTTGGAGGTACAGGGGTATTTTTAGGTTTTAGGGCTGGGTTTGGGTTTTGGGGTACAGGGGTATTTTTAGGTTTTAGGGCTGGGTTTGGGTTTTGGGGTACAGGGGTATTTTTAGGTTTCAGGGCTGGGTTTGGGTTTTGGGGTACAGGGGTATTTTTAGGTTTCAGGGCTGGTTTGGGGTTTTGGGGTACAGGGGTATTTTTAGGTTTCAGGCCTGGGTTTGGGTTTTGGGGTACAGGGGTATTTTTAGGTTTTAGGGCTGGGTTTGGGTTTTGGGGTACAGGGGTATTTTTAGGTTTCAGGGCTGGGTTTGGGTTTTGGGGTACAGGGGTATTTTTAGGTTTCAGGGCTGGGTTTGGGTTTTGGGGCACAGGGGTATTTTTAGGTTTCAGGGCTGGTTTGGGTTTTGGGGTAAAGGGGTATTTTTAGGTTTCAGGGCTGGGTTTGGGTTTTGGGGTACAGGGGTATTTTTAGGTTTCAGGGCTGGGTTTGGGTTTTGGGGTACAGGGGTATTTTTAGGGTTTTTTAAATACCTAATCTATTTTTTAAAATATATAAATATATATATGTACAAAATAATTATTTTAATATAATATAATTAATTAAATTAATTTATTTTTAATTAATTACATTTTTAAATAAAATAATATACTTACCTATACTTACATTGTAATGCCATGCGTTGTAATAGCATCTGCTATGTAATGTCATGCGTTGTAAAGGCATGCGTTGTAAAGGATCCTGCGTTGTAAAAAATGCGTTGTAACGGTGTGCGTTGTAAAAGTTTGCGTTGTAACGTCATACATCCATGTAAGAAACACGTTCAATGAGATAGGATACCCGGAATTCTTTGATAGGCCAACTAGTATAGAGGTGGTATCAAGAGGCTCGCTCAAAAAGATGGCTCTTGAGCACTTAGCTAGTTCTAGGTGGAACGTTGAAAAAGGAAAAAATGCTATCCTCAGATATCAGCAAATTACCTCTCATGAGGGGCTACAAAAGTATCTTATTTCTGTGCCAAGCCCCTATGCTCGTATGCTGCTGACTCGCTTCAGGCTAGGCACCTTTTTTCGTTTGGTTACTTTTCCTCTTTGTAATAATTGGTCCATGGATTACTCTGTATGTTCCTGCGATGACATTTCTTATCAATCGAACATACATTGTGTGCTGTTCTGTCAATTTTACCAGGCACCACGAAGGGCGTTCTTATTACCTGTCCTCAGGTCATAGGGGATCCAAACCTGTATATTAGCCTTCGTTAAGTTGCAACACCTAGAAGAAGATAATGTTATCCATGCAGCAACCAGTTTTTTAAACCTTGTTATAAATTGCAAAACACAATGTGATGGTTTTTTAGCAATTATAAATTGTTCTTAATGTATAATACTTAACTGTGCTACTCTTGATATCAATTAGCTTTGACCTAGCTTTGTTTTATTCGATCGTGTATTTCGTAAAATGTGTTTTTTATATTATGTGCTTTTATGATTTTGATTTCTGAATCGAAAAAAAGCTTGTTTTGATTTGATTACCCTTTTGTAGGAAGTTTGATGTCCTCCCTTGAAGTTGGAACTACTGTTTTCTTCTTTAACCACAATTCCAAGAATGTCCTTTTCCCTCTGGCAAGTGTGCCCCGTCCCTATCGGGTGCTGTGTTGTGTTTGCGCTACTGTGCCTATACCTAATTTACCAAGCCCTTCTATTTTATATGATTTGAATTCGGGCTGAACCAAGCCCTCCTGCTTGGTGGACTTGTACGTTTGTACGTGGCTTAATTTACTCTTCTGTAGGAAGTTCGATGGCTTCCCCAGAAGTTGGGAACTACTGTTCTCCTTAACCACAATTCCAAGATATGTCCCTATCCTTCTGGCAAGTGTGCCCCTTCCTTATCGGGGTAACATGTTGTGTTTGCGCTAAAGAGGCCATGCTTAATTTATCAAACCCTTCTATTTTATTTTATTTTGAATTCGGGTTGAATCAAGCTCCCCTGCTTGGCGGGCTTGTACTTGGCTTATTCTACCTTTCTGTTGAAATGTTTGATGGCTTCCACGGAACTACTTTTCTCCTCCTTAACCACAGTTCCAAGAAATGTCCATCTGGACGTTTGTTATAGAGTAATGTTTTAACATTGCATCCTCTAAAACAGGCCGTGAAAGAAGAATCCCCTCACGATGGAATATTTCTGGCACTGAAAGTTATTCTCGAGGGAGCATTATGAATTTTACCTAAGGCGATAGTCCACCATTAGGACACTAAGGGGTCGATTCCGATTCGGGAAAAACCGCTCCGAATAGCCGTTCGGAGCGTTTTTCCCGTACGAATCGTACCTTGCAACGTCCCCCGTACGTACGACGAAGTACGATTCGTACCAGGAGCCGTACTCCGTACGAGTCGTACAAGACACCGTACGACTCTAATCTCCGTACGATTCTCCCTCGGAACCTGCTGTACGCAACATCTGTACGGTTCGCGGCTGGTTTTTACGACCCAGCAAGTACGATACGTGTCGAGTACGCACCGTACGACCCTTTTTCTACGGGAGCTGAAAACAGCTGTAAAAGCAGAGTTCGTGCCGAAACAGGTACGGAACGGCCCCCCCGGGTACGGTGCGTACCCCCCATGATCGCAGGGGTACGCACCGTACCCCTGCGATCATGTGGTGTACGAGCCGTACCCCCATTGTACGATCGGTGTACGATCGGTGTACGAGCCGTACCCCCATTGTACGATCGGTGTACAAGCCGTACCCCATGTACGATCGGTGTACGAGCCGTACCCCATATACGATCGGTGTACGAGCCGTACCCCATGTACAATCGGTGTATGAGCCGTACCCCCATCGTACATGGGGTACGGCTCGTACACCGATCGTACATGGGGTACGGCTCGTACACCCCATAATCGCAGGGGTACGTGCCGTACCCCTGCAATCATGGGGGGGTACGCGCTGTACGGGGTGTATGTAATTGTGCGCTTTTCCGTACGAATCGCCCTTACCTGACGTGGACCGTACGAATCGCGTCCTGATTCCCCGGTCCGGATCGTACTCGTCGGGTCGTACGGCGTGTGTACGAGTCGTACGGTTCACAGTCTCAGCCTTGCAATACGTACGGATCGCGACGATTCAGACGGATTCACGGAATGCGGATCGTACTACGCGACTCGGACGGACGGGTACGATTCGTACGGAAAGGGCTACGAATACGAATCGTACGGTGGATTTTTTTACCGGATCGGAATCGAGCCCTTTGTCTTCCCTGTTGTGCACTTGGACTCCCGGCTCTTTGCAGCACTGTCCACATGTATTTCGAGGCGCTAAGTTTTAAAACTTTCTCAGGCAAACATCTTTAGCTCTTTCTGGATTGCGAATACATTTTGGGGGAGGCTAATGCTTCTTGTGAGTAAACTAGAGAGCCTTGAGGCAACTGTTGAGAATGCCGGCCAGCTATTTTTTATTCTTTTTCACCTTAAGTAATAGTAGTCGAGCAAGCTCATGACTTGCGAGTTTCGTTTCGCGATACGGTGAGTTCGTGAATGTGAGGGCTTGGAGGATGAAGCTGCACAGTTTGAATGATAGGACCGCCAGCAAGGAAGCGAGTGCAGGGATGCAGGAACTTGGGGGCATATTATCAAGGAACGGCATTAAAATTGTCGCCGCTTCAACGGCAGGAAACTGCTGCTAATATGGCGATAATGGGCTTAATAATATGCCATAGAGAATTCCAATAGAAGCCCATGTTAACACCAGAACATGGTCTTCTATTGGAATTATCGAGGGCATATTATCAAGCCCATTATTACCACTTTAGCTGCATTTTCCTGCCGCTAAAGCGGCGATAATTTCATCGCCGTTCCTTGACAATATGCCCCTAAGTGTGTGTCTGGCCAAATCTCCTTTTCAAGATGTTCTATGTTTGTAACTACCAGGAGATATTGGAATACTGTGATCCTGTACCATGTGACATGCATACATCCACACGTATTTCACACTTCTAACACCACTTCTCCTGCCAAAGAGACTGAAGGGTACAACCTTCCAGCACCCAGGATAAAACCAGGGTCCAAGCGTAAAGGTACTGCTGGGCGCTAGACAGTGAGAGTGGGTGATTTCACATCTAAAGTGTCAGATTGTTGAACTAATTAAGCACTCTCCAAGGATGTCCCCGAACTCTGGCTGTAATCTCTTCCCCGTCTCCTAGTGCTCTAAAGATGTGCGTATTCCTGCATAATGAGGCTGAAAACAATGGGGCAGATTTACAAGCCCCTTGCGCCACTTCTGCGTAATTTTTAACATGGGAAAAGTGACGTAAGAGTGGGGCAAGGTGCTTATATATCTTCCCCAATATTCCTTGCAGGACAGAAAATTGTGTGCTAATAAAACATTATTTATTATGAGGCATCGATGCACAAGACAAAGTGGCAGTAGAACTTGTTCACAAGTTATATCTTCCTGTAATAAAGTGTTTCAGAAGTAAAAGTCCCGTACCCGGTACACTTCTCAGTTAAAAGCTTTAGTTTCATGCACTGCTTAAAACACAGCAGTGACCTTCCAGGGACCACCAGTAAAATGATCTTCATAGCACCCATTTGGTGTTGGCGTACCTTATGGCTGCTAAGCTATGCCACAGTGTTAGAGACATCACCCCACGCTTCCATCTCACAGCCACTAACAGCTATTATTACTTCAATGTTAGCAGCTGTTAGGTTTGGCGAAACTAAGCAAGTATCTACATGTGTGCCTGCAGCTAGGCTGCCTGGAAGAAAATAGATCACAGACAGTGAAATCATGTGCACATGACTAAGTGAATCATGTGCACATGTAAAGTCTCTTGTTGCACCTGGAGAAAGTAAATTAGAGAGAAGATTGGTGACAAGCTATTGATGGAGGCTATAATTCTGATCTATTTATTATGAAAAGCTATGACAAAGGCAGTATGCCTAACTTGTTTATTGTGAAATGTATATGTTGAAGTCAATATGCCTTTAAGAGAGGATTTTTAATACTGCGCTAATGATTGAAGGCATGTATTTTGTTACAAAGGGTGTCGTGTATTGGCATAGTGTGCTACGGTATTGCTGTAGATTGCACCCTGTGACAAATCCTAAGGGCAGAATATTTGCATTTTGAGAACCCCTCTTATGCCAGTTTAGGAAGGTTGATTACTGTTTTGCCAACTTTAATTGTATGTATATTTGTAACTTTATACCTGAGGGCTGACTTGTGAGAACGCTTATGCAGAATTCAGTAGGCCCCACCGCAGCAGAAATTCAGAATCAGCGCAGCATCATCTCAACACAGCACCAACTCAGCATCGCTCAGCACCACCTAAGCACCAGCTCAGCACCGCCTGAGCACCAGCACAGCATCACCTCTGCACCAGTGCACCACCACCTCTGCCTTACTCAGCGCCACCTTACTCTGCCCACTGAATTTTGCATCTGTTGATTCTCCCCTAGTGTCCGTCCTCTGCTCGTGTTGTAATTATGGTACTATTTCTCAAACTCCACCCTCTGTTCTTTATGCCCCTTCCCTCCCCATAAAATAAATATATATAACACACAAACATTAGAACAGGCAGGAAAAAGTTGCCAGCATTGCAAGGACAAAACAAGCATTAGAAATGCAATCGGGCTCGGATTTATTTGAGTTTGAGCTAATGGCATTGTAAATGCCAATGTATTGTTGCTATGTGTTATGGAGTGTGTTCATGTGATGTGTACTGCCAGTGATCTCCTTGTGAGTGTGAGAATATTGCACCGTTACTGCCTGTGATGTCCTTCTTGTGAGTGTCAGAAGCTTGCACCTCTGCTGCCTGTGGTCTCCTTGTGAGTGTAAGAAGCTTGCACTGCTGCTGCCTGTGATGTCGTTCTTGTGAGTGGGAGAAGATTGCACCTCAGCTGCCTGTGGTCTCCTTGTGAGTGTAAGAAGCTTGCACAGCTGCTGCCTGTGATGTCCTACTCACTACTCTACTCACTACTCTACTCACTACTCTACTCACTACTCTGCACTACTCTACTCACTACTCTACTCACTACTCACTACTCTGCACTCACTACTCTACTCACTACTCACTACTCTGCACTCACTACTCTACTCACTACTCACTACTCTACTCACTACTCACTGCTCTACTCACTACTCTACTCGCTACTCTACTCGCTACTCACTACTCTACTCACTACTCTACTCACTACTCACTACTCTACTCTACTCACTACTCTACTCACTACTCTACTCACTACTCTGCACTCACTACTCACTACTCTACTCAGTACTCTGCACTCACTACTCACTACTCTACTCACTACTCTGCACTCACTACTCACTACTCTGCACTCACTACTCACTACTCTACTCACTACTCTACTCACTACTCTACTCACTACTCTGCACTCACTACTCTGCACTCACTACTCTGCACTCACTACTCACTACTCTACTCAGTACTCTACTCACTACTCTGCACTCACTACTCTACTCACTACTCACTACTCTACTCACTACTCACTACTCACTACTCCACTCACTACTTACTACTCTACTGACTACTCTGCACTCACTACTCACTACTCTACTCACTACTCTACTCACTACTCTGCACTCACTACTCTGCACTCACTACTCTGCACTCACTACTCACTACTCTGCACTCACTACTCACTACTCTGCACTCACTACTCACTACTCTGCACTCACTACTCACTACTCTACTCACTACTCTGCACTCACTACTCTACTCACTACTCTGCAATCACTACTCTGCACTCACTACTCTGCACTCACTACTCTGCACTCACTACTCACTACTCTGCACTCACTACTCTGCACTCACTACTCACTACTCTACTCACTACTCTACTCACTACTCTACTCACTACTCTGCACTCACTACTCACTACTCTACTCAGTACTCTGCACTCACTACTCACTACTCTACTCACTACTCTGCACTCACTACTCACTACTCTGCACTCACTACTCACTACTCTACTCACTACTCTACTCACTACTCTACTCACTACTCTGCACTCACTACTCTGCACTCACTACTCTGCACTCACTACTCACTACTCTACTCACTACTCTACTCACTACTCTGCACTCACTACTCTACTCACTACTCACTACTCTACTCACTACTCACTACTCTACTCACTACTCACTACTCACTACTCCACTCACTACTTACTACTCTACTGACTACTCTGCACTCACTACTCACTACTCTACTCACTACTCTACTCACTACTCTGCACTCACTACTCTGCACTCACTACTCTGCACTCACTACACTACTCACTACTCTGCACTCACTACTCACTACTCTGCACTCACTACTCACTACTCTACTCACTACTCTGCACTCACTACTCTACTCAGTACTCTACTCACTACTCTGCAATCACTACTCTGCACTCACTACTCTGCACTCACTACTCTGCACTCACTACTCACTACTCTGCACTCACTACTCTGCACTCACTACTCACTACTCTACTCACTACTCTACTCACTACTCTACTCACTACTCTGCACTCACTACTCACTACTCTACTCACTACTCTACTCACTACTCTACACACTACTCTACTCACTACTGACTACTTACTACTCACTACTCACTAATATGCACTCACAACTCTACTCACTACTCTACTCACTACTCTACTCTACTCACTACTCACTACTCTGCACTCACTACTCTGCACTCACTACTCTACTCACTACTCACTACTCTACTCACTTCTTACTCACTACTCTACTCACTACTCATTCACTACTCACTACTCACTACTCACCTCACTACTCTGCACTCACTACTTTACTCACTACTCTACTCACCTCACTACTCTACTCACTACTCTACTCACTACTCTACTCACTACTCTACTCACTACTCAGCACTTCTCTACACTACTCTGCACTACTCTACTCACTACTCTACTCACTACTCACTACTCTGCACTCACTACTCACCTCACTACTCTACTCACTACTCACTACTCTACTCACTACTCACTACTCTACTCACTACTCACTACTCTACTTACTACTCTACTCACTACTCTACTCACTACTCTACTCACTACTCTGCACTCACTACTCTCACTACTCACTACTCTACTCACTACTCTACTCACTACTCTACTCACTACTCACTACTCTACTCACTACTCTACTCACTACTCTACTCACTACTCACTAATCTACTCACTACTCACTACTCTACTCACTACTCACTACTCTACTTACTACTCTACTCACTACTCACTACTCTACTCACTACTCACTACACTACTCACTACTCACTACTCTACTCACTACATTACTCACTACTCTACTCACTACTCTACTCACTACTCTGCACTCACTACTCTCACTACTCACTACTCTACTCACTACTCTACTCACTACTCTGCACTCACCACTCTCTCTACTCACTACTCTACTCACTACTCTACTCACTACTGACTACTTACTACTCACTACTCTGCACTCACTACTCACTAATCTGCACTCACTACACTACTCACTACTCACTACTCTACTCACTACTCTACTCACTACTCTACTCACTACTCTGCACTCACTACTCTCACTACTCTACTCACTACTCTACTCACTACTCTACTCACTACTCTACTCACTACTCTACTCACTACTCTGCACTCACTACTCACTACTCTACTCACTACTCTACTCACTACTCTGCACTCACTACTCACTACTCTACTCACTACTCTACTCACTACTCTACTCACTACTCTGCACTCACTACTCTGCACTCACTACTCACTAATCTGCACTCACTACACTACTCACTACTCTACTCACTACTCTACTCACTACTCACTACTCACTACTCTACTCACTACTCACTACTCACTACTCACTACTCTACTCACTACTCTACTCACTACTCTACTCACTACTCACTACTCTACTCTCTACTCACTACTCTACTCACTACTCACTACTCTACTCACTACTCACTACTCACTACTCACTACTCTACTCACTACTCTGCACTCACTACTCACTACTCTACTCACTACTCACTACTCTACTCACTACTCACTACTCACTACTCTGCACTCACTACTCTACTCACTACTCTACTCACTACTCTACTCACTACTCTACTCACTACTCTGCACTCACTACTCACTACTCTACTCACTACTCACTACTCACTACTCTACTCACTACTCACTACTCTACTCACTACTCTGCACTCACTACTCACTACTCTACTCACTACTCACTACTCACTACTCTACTCACTACTCTGCACTCACTACTCTACTCACTACTCACTACTCTACTCACTACTCACTACTCACTACTCACTACTCACTACTCCACTCACTACTTACTACTCTACTCACTACTCTGCACTCACTACTCACTACTTACTACTCTGCACTCACTACTCACTACTCTACTCTAGTCACTACTCTGCACTCACTACTCACTAATCTGCACTCACTACTCTACTCACTACTCTACTCACTACTCTGCACTCACTACTCTGCACTCACTACTCTGCACTCACTACTCTACTCACTACTTTACTCACTAATCTGGTGGTGTTAGTGCTGGTAGTACTGATGGTGGTAGTACGGGTAGTAGTGGTGGTGGTTGTGGTACTGCTAGTACTGGTAATGGTAGTACTGGTAGTGGTAGTACTGGTAGTGGTAGTACTGGTGGTGGTGGTACTGGTAGTACTGGTGGTGGTGGTAGTACTGGTGGCTGTAGTAGTGGCGGTACTGGTGGCTGTAGTAGTGGTAGTATTGATGGTGGTAGTACTGGTATTACTGGTGGTAGTGGTAGTACTGGTGGTGGTGGTAGTGGTAGTACTGGTGGCTGTAGTAGTGGTAGTACTGGTGGCTGTAGTAGTGGTAGTACTGGTGGTGGTGGAAATGGTAGTACTGATGGTGGTAGTACTGAAAGTACTGGTGGTGGTGGTGGTACTGGTAGTGGTAGTACTGGTGGTACTGGTAGTGGTAGTACTGGTGGTGGTGTTACTGGTAGTACTGGTGGTGGTGGTGGTACTGGTAGTAGTGGTAGTACTGGAGGTGGTGTTACTGGTAGTGGTAGTACTGTTGGTGGTAGTACTGATAGTGGTGGTACTGGTAGTGGTGGTACTGGTGGTGGTGGTACTGGTGGTGGTGGTACAGGTAGTGGTAGTACTGGTGGTGGTGGTACTGGTAGTGGTAGTGCTAGTGGTGGTGGTACTGCTGCCCGTAGTACTGGTAGTGGTAGTACTGGTGGTGGTGATACTGGTGGTGGTAGTACTGGTGGTGGTAGTGGTACTGGTATTGGTAGTACTGGTAGTGGTAGTACTGGTGGTCGTGGTACTTGTGGGACACCCCCGCGCCGCACGGCCACCAGCTGCTGCGTGTGCCCCAGTGCCTGCCCTCTGCCTCAGCGCCGGCCTCGCTGGCGCCTGGAGCGCTCCCCTTTGGTTTTCGCCGGTTTTTTTGACCGAAATTTGTGCTTGTTTATTTTGTTTGCCGTATGCTCGTTTGTTATCTGTTTTTGCATCCGTTTTGGCCTGCATTGTTGCCTGTATTTTTAGTACCGTTTTTTCTTCGTGTTTTGCACTCCTTTGGTGCATCTGTGCCTGTCTCCTTCCTGTTTGCTCGCCGCCCTCCGCTCTCCCTCCCCGCTCCCGCTTCCCGCCACCGCCATTAGCCCCGCCCCTTTCTCTTCTGTTCCCTCCCCGCTCCCGCCTCCCAGCTGCTCCGCCCACCCGCGCACTTGGCCTTTAAATGGCGACCGTGCGACGCAGGTGAGTGTGACCCACTTGTGGGACACCCCCGCGCCGCACGGCCACCAGCTGCTGCGTGTGCCCCAGTGCCTGCCCTCTGCCTCAGCGCCGGCCTCGCTGGCGCCTGGAGCGCTCCCCTTTGGTTTTCGCCGGTTTTTTTGACCGAAATTTGTGCTTGTTTATTTTGTTTGCCGTATGCTCGTTTGTTATCTGTTTTTGCATCCGTTTTGGCCTGCATTGTTGCCTGTATTTTTAGTACCGTTTTTTCTTCGTGTTTTGCACTCCTTTGGTGCATCTGTTCCTGTCTCCTTCCTGTTTGCTCGCCGCCCTCCGCTCTCCCTCCCCGCTCCCGCTTCCCGCCCCCGCCATTAGCCCCGCCCCTTTCTCTTCTGTTCCCTCCCAGCTGCTCCGCCCACCCGCGCACTTCGCCTTTAAATGGCGACCGTGCGAACGCGCAGCGGTCACACGCAGCGGTCACACGCAGCGGGCGCGCCGATTGTGCGCCGAAGGCGCGCCAAAGGTAAGCCCGTCTGCGCCCGTCCGCGACCGGATCGCGACCAGCGCCAGGACCCCTGGCCCCCGAAGACCCCGACCGACCCGCCTGACGTACACCGCCGCCACCCTCATCGCACTCAACACCGGCCGACTCGAATGCCATCAAGCCACTCCACGACGTACCCACGGACCTTTCAGCTGCCACGCCTGCAAGTTCTCCTGCATCCGGACCAGCCTCGCACCAGCACCCGCCAAGCTGAACACCAGCAGCACCCACCTCAAGTGCATCCTGCTCAACACCCGCTCCGTCCACAGACACGCCATCGAACTCTGGAACCTTCTAGACGCCACAGCCCCTGACGTTGCCTTCCTCACGGAGACCTGGATGAACGCCTCTTCAGCTCCCGACATCGCCATCGCTATCCCAGAGGGCTACAAGATCGTCCGGAGGGACCGCAACGCCAACCAGATGGGAGGAGGCATCGCCATCATCCACAGGAACACCATCCGTCTCACGACCAGCACCGACAACACCCTGACCAGCGCCGAACACCTGCATTTCCAGATCCACACCAACCCAAACACCACCCTCAGAGGCACCCTGATCTACCGACCCCCTGGACCACGCACACAATTCAGCGAGGACATCGCCGACTTCGTCAGCCCGCATGCCCTCCCCTCCGCTGACTACATCCTCCTGGGAGACCTCAACTTCCATCTAGAGAACAACAACGACCGCAACACCAGCACCCTGCTCGACAACCTCGCCAACCTGGGACTCAAGCAACTGGTGTCCACCCCCACCCACCTCGCCGGACACACACTCGACGCAGTCTTCTCTTCCAGCACAGACATCGACTTCAGCCACGCCACAGAGCTTCAATGGACGGACCACAGCTGCGTCCACTTCACCTTCAAGAGAACGACGACCCACCACCACCAGCAACAGGCCGCCCGCAGAAGCTGGAACAAGATCACACTAGACCAGCTCGCCACCTCCCTGAGCCAGCACCCTCCTGCCAGCTCAGCGAACCCCAGCCAGGCCGCCGACAACCTCACGAAGTGGATCAGCAACTGCGCGGACGAACTCGCCCCACTGAGGACCCCGCCCAGCAGACCCGGCAGCAAGAAGGCTCCATGGTTCACCGATGAACTCAAGAGCTCCAAGAAGAACTGCCGTGCCCTCGAGAGAGTCTGGAGAAAGGAACCGACACCGGACAACAGGACCTCCTTCAAACTTGCCACCCGGAAACACCACCAGCTGATCCGCGCCGCCAAGAAAACAGCATTCAAGGACCGGTTGGACAACAACGCACACAACTGCAAGGAACTCTTCAACATCGTGAAAGAGCTTTCCAACCCCAGCGCAGGAAACAACGACATCACCCCATCGCAAGACCTCTGCAACTCCCTCGCTTCATACTTCCACAACAAGATCGCGGACATACACAACAGCTTCTACAACCAACCAACGCACACCATGACCGAACAACCACCCCCCACCACCACCCTCCACGCCTGGACCCCGATCAGCATCGAAGACACCGTCCGCACGATGAACTCCATCCACTCCGGATCACCGACCGACCCCTGCCCTCACCACGTCTTCAACAAGGCCGACGCTGTCATCGCACCCCACCTGCGAGACATCATCAACACATCCTTCGACACCGCCACCTTCCCTGAGAGCTGGAAACACGCCGAACTCAGCGCTCTACTCAAGAAACCAACAGCGGACCCCACCGACCTCAAGAACTACCGCCCCATCTCGCTCCTCCCGTTTCCAGCCAAAGTCATCGAGAAGACCGTCAACAAGCAGATGGCCGCCTTCCTCGAGACGAACGGATCCCTCGACCCCTCACAGTCTGGCTTCCGAGCCAACCACAGCACCGAGACCGCCCTCATCGCCGCCACCGATGACATCCGAGCCCTGATGGACAATGGAGAAACAGCGGCCCTCATCCTCCTGGACCTCTCCGCGGCATTCGACACGGTCTGCCACCGCACCCTAGTACGGCGCCTCGGCAACATCGGAATCCAGGACAAGGCGCTGGAATGGATCATCTCCTTCCTCGACGGAAGAACACAGAGAGTCCGCCTACCACCGTACAAGTCAGAGGCCTCCGAAATCATCTGCGGCGTCCCTCAAGGATCATCTCTGAGCCCCACCCTCTTCAACGTCTACATGAGCCCCCTCGCGGCCATCGTACGCAAACACAACCTCAGCATAATCTCCTACGCCGACGACACCCAGCTGATTCTCTCCCTGACCAACGACCCCACCGCCGCCAGAGCCAACCTGCACGAAGGGATGAAAGAGGTAGCCGAGTGGATGACGACCAGCCGCCTGAAACTGAACTCGGACAAGACGGAGGTCCTCATCCTGGGCCCCTCACCCTCCGCCTGGGACGACTCCTGGTGGCCTCCCGCCCTGGGCACCGCACCCAAACCGACAGACCACGCACGCAACCTGGGCTTCATCCTGGACTCCTCCCTCTCCTTGACCAGGCAAGTCAACAACGTCTCCTCGGCGTGCTTCAACATCCTACGCATGCTACGAAAGATCTTCTGGTGGATCCCCACCGAGACCAGGAAGACCGTCACCCAGGCCCTCGTCACCAGCCGACTGGACTACGGCAACGCCCTCTACGCCGGTACCACCGCCAAGCTCCAGAAGAGACTCCAGCGGATCCAGAACGCCTCAGCCAGACTCATCCTCGACATCCCACGAACCAGCTGTAGGAAGGTACATCCTGACTATGGTTGCCCCCAACTTTTTGCCCTGTGTTTTAGCTGGTTTTGGACATAGTCGACCTGGGACCCTGCCAATCAGGACCCCAGGCCTACTGCTCTCTCTTTAAAATGGATTCCATGTACCCTAGGTACATTTCCAATTGGTACTGGGCCACCTTATCAGACCCCGTAACGCAGGGCATAGGTGTACCCAGGGCCGCCAGGGGCTGCAGCATGTATTATGCCACCCCTGGCTGGCCTCCTAAATTTGACACAACTGGCTGCATGACAGCTGGGGCGAAGTCGTGTAATCACCCTTTGCTTTAGGTATAGTAGCTCTATATCTAACCATACAATGGACACCCGAGTTCCTATCAGTCACTCCTATGGCAGGCCTTGACAATCCTGAAGGCAGAGTGCATGGGCTCGTGTGAAACTGTGTTCTGGCCCGAGCCGAGCCGGTTGCAGCTTGCGGAGAAAAGACCCAATGGCTGTTCCATGATAACGCGTACCACATCGGTAACTTCGGTGTCGCGTTATCAAGACATGTCGAGTAAGGTGTCATACGAATCGGGGTGCTGCCCTCTCACCAATTCTGGCGATGAGGTTAGCATTCCACCCTTCTAGAGGGACACGACATGTACGTAACTGTGAACCCCGGTTAAAGTTAACGAAAGCCTCAGCTCCACAAAATGGATGCTGCCACCACAGACACGAGTCTGACCTCCTGCTGCTGGGAGTCCTTCCAGCGAGGAGCGCTTGGACAAAGGGTTTCCTGTCGAGGGCGGTGTTCGCACCGTCCCAGACAGGGTTTGTGTATTCTGGGTAGGTAGGGCTTTTGCGAGAAGGTGACTGCGGAGTGGCACCCCGGTGCTCACTACGCATCTGCCGGTTAGAACCAGTTCCAGGGGCGACAGCCCTGGCCTGGGGAAAGTCCGGCAGGGGAGAGGGGTGTAACTACCCCCCTTCCTGGTCCCACCCTTAGGGCAGGACCTAGTCATGTTCCCACCCCTTTCTTTAGAATAAAGGCCGGAGCGGGGACCCTTCCAAATTAGATCATCTTTGAATCAAGAATACTTTCTACGAAAGGACTTCAAGACTCTTCTCAAGATTTCTCCCTTGTGACTAAGGAGTAGTCACCCTGCATCAGCGGGCACCATCTAAGAACTCTGCGGTTTGCTGTAAGTCCTTCCTCAAGGAATCCGATGGCCCAGCTCGACGAGAACCGGCTTCCCTGGCACCTCTGACCTCTACCCACGTCATCAGCTCAGCTGTGATCTGTGGGTGCGACGAGACCTCGAGGGACCGGCCATCATCAGAACCTGCACGCTCTTATCCAGCACGACCATCGAGATAACTCTCTGGTGAGTGCTCTGGGGTCCGAGAAGCCCCGACCCTGAGCCGCTCCAGCACCGAAGTGCAGTCTCCCAGCATCTCCACGATCTGCGTGGGGCCCTTCTGCTCGCTGCTCAGCACGTTGTCTGGTCACTAGCCGCTGGCTTGTGCCCTTCTTTGACGACATCCGAGAATCATCACTGCTGGTCTGGTTGCTCCAGACTGGCCCTTGCTTCCATCTTTGCGAGAAGCACCCCGGACCCTCCTGGTCCACTCAAGACGCCATCTTAGGCCCACCACGTGGCCCTGAGACCTGCCAAGGCTTGTTGCCCCATCCTGGGCCCAGCGACGCCGACAGCATCATCCTTCGTGGGACAGCTCGCACCTCCACCGTGGTCGCCGACAACGCCTCCTGGTCCGTGAGACTGCAGAGCCTAGCGTCGCCCACTCACCTGGTCGAGGTGACGGCCAACCGGTGCCTTCCTGGTACCCTCTAACTACTGGCTAGTAGTACGAACTTGGTCCCCTCTGCTTTCAGGTTTCATCAATCCCCGATCCAGGCTTGGATCTCTACGAACTATCCTTCACTGGTCACCGGCCAGCAACTCCTTTTCTTCCGGCTCCTGGCTCGTCAGCGAAGACCCCGACGCCTGTAAGACTTGTGCAGCCGCAGCCCTCGTGGCTAGGTAACTCGGCATTTCGGTGCCTGCATAGCCTCCTTACTCTAGGGTCCCGAGTCCCTCGCTTCCGACTTGCCTTAACCTTTCCGTGTCCTCGGACACTTGTTTTAACTGTGCACTTGAAGTATTTGCTAAAGAGATTTGGTTTGTGCTTAGTACCCTGTCCTCATAAAGAGTACAGGGCTGTTGTGATTCTTAATAAATATACTGTTTATTTTCATAACACTTGTGTGGTGTCCTTTCACTGGGTGTTCAAGGGGTACATGTGTGGTAAACAGCTGGCTTAACGCGCCCTCTCGAGTCTTTAGCCTTAGACTGCTCGTATCCACGCTACTAGGATAGCTGGTCTATAGGTTGACTTACAACCAAACACCATAAGGGTCGTTGGAACGATACATAGCGGTCGCTAGAATAGCGAACGTTGCATATCGGGCCAACTTCTCACATTGGTGAGCAGCGGTTGGGATTTGAGCTTGCTGTTGTTTTACCACACGTATCCTAAGAATATTTTGTTGAAAGATCGCACAAGTACTGTTAGTACATATAACTAAAGCTTAGAATACTCTGAGTTCTACTGAACCAGCTGTTGTAGCTCCTCAAGGCTTAGCACACCTTGGCTACAACTCTTAGCAAGGGAAAAGTAGGTAAACAAATAGTGTAGGTAGGTGCATCACTTACACCACACTAGAAACAGTATGTCGGACAAAGGTGGAAACTCCGGGTCTCCCCTTGTGTCAGTTGACCCTCCACAGGTCATCCCGTCAAGATATACTGCGCTTAACTTCCATGAGTTACGACAAGTATGTACCTCTAGGAAAATTAAGCAAGGGGCTAACCCCACCACGTCCTTTCTGATTGGTCTCCTAGAGACTTATGATGCCAGAAAGGCTGAGAAGCTTCTTAGCCCTTCTAATCCAGAAGGAGACATGCCTCCCCTCGAGGGAACCCGGGACGATCCTGACCTCATTCACCTCGCAACTGAGAACGAAGATGGGGAGGAGGATGAGGATGAGGATCTCTCTGGGGATGAGGCAGATAAGGGACAGGTAGAAGTCGTCAGACTAACACGGTCCAACTTAAGCAAACACGATAGTGGTACTGGGGGACCCCCGGCGCTACTGTCAGGTGCGCTTAACATTGGGAATAGACGAGTTAGGTCTCTATCAAGAGGCTCTAACAGATCCTTTCGAACCAATGGCTCTCACAACTCTTCTCAAAGAGGGATGACGTCCCCTCAGAGGAGAGTGTACGAAGCTAAGGAAAGGGCAGCTAATCTGCGGATCGAGAGGGAAGAACTTGCCCTGGCCAAAGAGAAGCTTGCCTTTGCTAGAGAGCAACAGTTAAGTGGGGTAGTCCCCACTGGTGGCAGCAATGTACCTAGTAATAGGGAAAAGAGTTTCGATACGAAACACCTTGGTAAGATAGTGCCCCCCTTTAAGCAAGGGGATGACATCCACAAATGGATTACTGCTTTGGAGAGGGCCTGCACTGTGCAGGGTGTTCCCCAGAGTCAGTGGGCAGCTATCTTGTGGTTCTCCTTTGAAGGAAAAGGAAGAGACAAGCTCCTCACCACAAGGGTGGAGGATGCTAACAATTACCAAGTCTTGAAAAATACACTCGTTGAAGGGTTCGGCCTAACCACTGAGCAGTACAGGGTGCTGTTCAGGGATACCCCGAAAACGCAGTCTCAAGATTGGTCTGATTTTGTCGATTGTGCCACTAAGGCTTTTGAAGGCTGGCTACTGGGTAGTAAGGTTACTGATTTTAAAGGATTGTATAATCTGATTATGAGGGAGCAAATCTTAAATAATTGTCAGAACCAGCTATTACATCAGCACCTGGTAGACTCTGAGTTGACCTCTCCACAGGAATTGGGTAAGAGGGCAGACAAATGGGTCAGAACCAGGGTTAGGCCTAAAAACCAGGGTGGTGACCAGAAAAAGGAATCGACCAAGCCTCAAGAGAAGGGTGGGGATAAATCCACAGAGAAGACTTCCCAAGGGCCCCAAAACTCCAACAAGGGTGGTGGGTCCCAGAACACTCCTTCCGAACAGAAGAAACCTTATTGCCATACCTGTAAACAGGTGGGCCATTACAAAAGTGATGCCAAGTGCCCTAAAAATAGCAATAAGGAAAACATACCCCCAAGTAATACTCCTAGACCTCCTGTTACCACTAGTGGTAATCCCCCAGGTGGTGGGAGTGCCCCCAAGAATGTGGTGGGCATTACTTTGGGAAATCAGGAGGACTATGGCCTAGCCAGGTTCCCTGACCACACTCTTGTCTGTGAGACTGGCATGGGGTTTGCCAACTTCACTACTGGACCCCACATTTTGGGCAAGTATAGACAAGAAGTTTTAGTGAATGGTCAGAAAGTTGAGGCATTCAGAGACACCGGGGCCAGCCTCACCATGGTGAGTGACCATCTGGTCCCCTCTGCTCAACTAACCCCTGGTTTTACTTATCAGGTGACGGACATTCATGGAATGAAGAGAAGGCATCCCATGGCAGTAGTCAAGCTCAGTTGGGGTAATGTCACCGGGCCTATGAGAGTGGCAGTGACAGATAACCTACCTGTAGATTGCTTACTGGGGAATGACCTGGAACTCTCAGCATGGGCTGAGGTGGAGCAAGAAGCTCATTCCAGAATGATAGGCCTATCCAGACAGGTTAGTGGGGCAGTAATAGCTACAGCCCCAGTCCAAGCACCATTCCTCCCTGAAAAGGTTGGAAGAGCAGTGGTAGCCACTGCCCAGGCTCAGACAGACTTTCCAGAGCAAGATAGGAGGGCTGTGACAGTCACAGCCCAAACACAGACTGAGTGCCCTCCTGAAAAGGTTGGCAAGGCTGAAATGGTCTCAGCCTCTACTCAAACCGATAGTGAGGTTGTGAAGCCTGAAACAATGGATCACTCCACTCAAACAGAGAGCATTGAGGAGGAAGAAGAGTCTTCCCCTTCCCAGACACTAGGTGAGAGCCAGCCTCCTCCGGGAACTGACTCTACCCCTGTTGAAGGAACTGCCCCAGAGGTAGTCAGGCCTAGCCTGGCAGAGCCCCTGATGGCAGTGGACCCTTCCCAGGTGGGACCCAGTCTGGAGCAGGTAACCTGCACCTCTCTACCCTGCCTCAGTCAGCCCAGGGCTGAAGAGGACAGGGAGGCCAGTGGTGGACCCAAAAGGGCCCCCTGTCCAAAAGACCCCCTTAATCAACAGATTAGGATCACTGAAGCTGGTAAACCTAGCCAAGTGAAAATAGAACAGACTCCTGAGGGATCCCCCTTAAAAGTAGTTAGGGAACTCCCACAGCTGGACACTGTTGGGCACAGCCAAACATGGGGCCTAAAAACCCCAGACCTGACCTGTCCCTCCAGTAAGCCAAACAGAGGGACTCAGCCTCCAGCTTTAGGTAGCCAGAGGCTGACCCTGAGAGCTCAGTGCATCTCAGCTAAAGAAAGGAAGGCACGCATGATGGATGGTGATTGGAGGAAGTTGAGCCCAAAGGTAGAGGAGCCTCACTTCAGTACTCCATCCCAGCATCAGCCTTCTTCTTTCCCAAGACACACCAGAGACAGAGATTCCCTATGGTGGAGACCCTCAGATACCCTTAGGGTGAGGGGTTGCCTAGTGGACCATGACACAGGGGGAAACCAAGCCAGAGCTGGTCCTTCCTTATATGGCCACTTAGGTGATAGAGGCTTACCTGGACAAGGATAGCCGTATCTCCTTTCGTTTGGGGGGGGGTTTGTGTAGGAAGGTACATCCTGACTATGGTTGCCCCCAACTTTTTGCCCTGTGTTTTAGCTGGTCCCAGACAGGGTTTGTGTATTCTGGGTAGGTAGGGCTTTTGCGAGAAGGTGACTGCGGAGTGGCACCCCGGTGCTCACTACGCATCTGCCGGTTAGAACCAGTTCCAGGGGCGACAGCCCTGGCCTGGGGAAAGTCCGGCAGGGGAGAGGGGTGTAACTACCCCCCTTCCTGGTCCCACCCTTAGGGCAGGACCTAGTCATGTTCCCACCCCTTTCTTTAGAATAAAGGCCGGAGCGGGGACCCTTCCAAATTAGATCATCTTTGAATCAAGAATACTTTCTACGAAAGGACTTCAAGACTCTTCTCAAGATTTCTCCCTTGTGACTAAGGAGTAGTCACCCTGCATCAGCGGGCACCATCTAAGAACTCTGCGGTTTGCTGTAAGTCCTTCCTCAAGGAATCCGACGGCCCAGCTCGACGAGAACCGGCTTCCCTGGCACCTCTGACCTCTACCCACGTCATCAGCTCAGCTGTGATCTGTGGGTGCGACGAGACCTCGAGGGACCGGCCATCATCAGAACCTGCACGCTCTTATCCAGCACGACCATCGAGATAACTCTCTGGTGAGTGCTCTGGGGTCCGAGAAGCCCCGACCCTGAGCCGCTCCAGCACCGAAGTGCAGTCTCCCAGCATCTCCACGATCTGCGTGGGGCCCTTCTGCTCGCTGCTCAGCACGTTGTCTGGTCACTAGCCGCTGGCTTGTGCCCTTCTTTGACGACATCCGAGAATCATCACTGCTGGTCTGGTTGCTCCAGACTGGCCCTTGCTTCCATCTTTGCGAGAAGCACCCCGGACCCTCCTGGTCCACTCAAGACGCCATCTTAGGCCCACCACGTGGCCCTGAGACCTGCCAAGGCTTGTTGCCCCATCCTGGGCCCAGCGACGCCGACAGCATCATCCTTCGTGGGACAGCTCGCACCTCCACCGTGGTCGCCGACAACGCCTCCTGGTCCGTGAGACTGCAGAGCCTAGCGTCGCCCACTCACCTGGTCGAGGTGACGGCCAACCGGTGCCTTCCTGGTACCCTCTAACTACTGGCTAGTAGTACGAACTTGGTCCCCTCTGCTTTCAGGTTTCATCAATCCCCGATCCAGGCTTGGATCTCTACGAACTATCCTTCACTGGTCACCGGCCAGCAACTCCTTTTCTTCCGGCTCCTGGCTCGTCAGCGAAGACCCCGACGCCTGTAAGACTTGTGCAGCCGCAGCCCTCGTGGCTAGGTAACTCGGCATTTCGGTGCCTGCATAGCCTCCTTACTCTAGGGTCCCGAGTCCCTCGCTTCCGACTTGCCTTAACCTTTCCGTGTCCTCGGACACTTGTTTTAACTGTGCACTTGAAGTATTTGCTAAAGAGATTTGGTTTGTGCTTAGTACCCTGTCCTCATAAAGAGTACAGGGCTGTTGTGATTCTTAATAAATATACTGTTTATTTTCATAACACTTGTGTGGTGTCCTTTCACTGGGTGTTCAAGGGGTACATGTGTGGTAAACAGCTGGCTTAACGCGCCCTCTCGAGTCTTTAGCCTTAGACTGCTCGTATCCACGCTACTAGGATAGCTGGTCTATAGGTTGACTTACAACCAAACACCATAAGGGTCGTTGGAACGATACATAGCGGTCGCTAGAATAGCGAACGTTGCATATCGGGCCAACTTCTCACACCAGCCACATCTCCGGACATCTGAGAGACCTTCACTGGCTCCCCGTCAACAAAAGAATCACCTTCCGCCTCCTCACCCACGCACACAAAGCCCTACACGACCAAGGCCCGAGCTACCTCAACAGCCGAGTCAACTTCTACGCTCCCAAACGCCACCTCCGATCAGCCAACCACGCCCTCGCCGCCGTCCCCCGCATCCGAAGAGCGACTACAGGAGGAAGGTCCTTCTCCTACCTGGCCGCCAAGACCTGGAACTCCCTCCCTCCCGACCTGCGCCTGACCCAAGACCACCTCTCCTTCAGGAAGAAGCTGAAGACCTGGCTGTTCGAGCAGTAGCGCCCCCCCCCCCCCCCCCCCAGCGCCTTGAGACCCTACGGGTATGTAGCGCGCTTTATAAGTGTCATTGATTGATTGATTGATACTGTTAGTACTGGTGGTGGTGGTAGTTGTAGTACTGGTGGCTGTAGTACTGGTAGTACTGGGGGTGTTGGTGGTACTGGTAGTTGTAGTACTGGTGGTGGTGGTACTGGTGCTGGTGGTGGTACTGGTAGTGGTAGTACTGGTGGTGGTGTTACTGGTAGTACTGGTGGTGGTACTGGTAGTAGTGGTAGTACTGGAGCTGGTGTTACTGGTAGTGGTAGTATTGTTGGTGGTAGTACTGGTAGTGGTGGTACTGGTAGTGGTGGTACTGGTGGTGGTGGTACTGGTGGTGGTGGTACTGGTAGTGGTAGTACTGGTGGTGGTACCGGTAGTGGTAGTGCTAGTGGTGGTGGTACTGCTGCCCGTAGTACTGGTGGTGGTGATACTGGTGGTGATAGTACTGGTGGTGATAGTACTGGTGGTGGTAGTGGTACTGGTATTGGTAGTACTGGTAGTGGTAGTACTGGTGGTCGTGGTACTGTTAGTACTGCTGGTGGTGGTAGTTGTAGTACTGGTGGCTGTAGTACTGGTAGTACTGGGGGTGTTGGTGGTACTGGTAGTGGTAGTACTGGTGGTGGTGGTAGTGGTAGTACTGGTGGCTGTAGTAGTGGTAGTACTGGTGGCTGTAGTAGTGGTAGTACTGGTGGTGGTGGAAATGGTAGTACTGATGGTGGTAGTACTGGAAGTACTGGTGGTGGTGGTGGTACTGGTAGTGGTAGTACTGGTGGTGGTGTTACTGGTAGTACTGGTGGTGGTGGTGGTACTGGTAGTAGTGGTAGTACTGGAGGTGGTGTTACTGGTAGTGGTAGTACTGTTGGTGGTAGTACTGGTAGTGGTGGTACTGGTAGTGGTGGTACTGGTGGTGGTGGTACTGGTGGTGGTGGTGGTAGTACTTGTGGTGGTACCGGTAGTGGTAGTGCTAGTGGTGGTGGTACTGCTGCCCGTAGTACTGGTAGTGGTAGTACTGGTGGTGGTGATACTGGTGGTGGTAGTACTGGTGGTGGTAGAGGTACTGGTATTGGTAGTACTGGTAGTGGTAGTACTGGTGGTCATGGTACTGTTAGTACTGGTGGTGGTGGTAGTTGTAGTACTGGTGGCTGTAGTACTGGTAGTAGTGGGGGTGTTGGTGGTACTGGTAGTGGTAGTACTGGTGGTGGTAGTACTGGTGCTGGTGGTGGTACTGGTAGTGGTAGTACTGGTGGTGGTGTTACTGGTAGTACTGGTGGTGCTAGTGGTAGTACTGGAGGTGGTGTTACTGGTAGTGGTAGTACTGTTGGTGGTAGTACTGGTAGTGGTGGTAGTGGTAGTGGTGGTACTGGTGGTGGTGGTACTGGTGGTGGTGGTACTGGTGGTGGTGGTACTGGTGGTGGTACCGGTAGTGGTAGTGCTAGTGGTGGTGGTACTGCTGCCCGTAGTACTGGTAGTGGTAGTACTGGTGGTGGTGATACTGGTGGTGGTAGTACTGGTGGTGGTAGTGGTACTGGTATTCGTAGTACTGGTAGTGGTAGTACTGGTGGTCGTGGTACTGTTAGTACTGCTGGTGGTGGTAGTTGTAGTACTGGTGGCTGTAGTACTGGTAGTACTGGGGGTGTTGGTGGTACTGGTAGTGGTAGTACTGGTGGTGGTGGTGGTACTGGTGCTGGTGGTGGTACTGGTAGTGGTAGTACTGGTGGTGGTACCGGTAGTGGTAGTGCTAGTGGTGGTGGTGGTACTGCTGCCCGTAGTACTGGTAGTGGTAGTACTGGTGGTGGTGGTACTGGTGATGGTGGTACTGGTGGTGGTAGTACTGGTGGTGGTAGTGGTACTGGTATTGGTAGTACTGGTAGTGGTAGTACTGGTGGTCGTGGTACTGTTAGTACTGGTGGTGGTGGTAGTTGTAGTACTGGTGGCTGTAGTACTGGTAGTACTGGGGGTGGTGGTAATACTGGTGGTGGTGGTAATGGTAATGGTAGTACTGGTAGTGGTAGTACTGGTGGTGGTGGTACTGGTAGTACTGGTGGTGGTGTTAGTGGTAGTACTGGTGGTCGTGGTACTGTTAGTACTGGTGGTGGTGGTAGTGGTAGTACTGGTGGCTGTAGTACTGGTAGTACTGCTGGTCGTGGTGCATGTATCAATGAGTCTAATTTTTCCTAATGAAATAGCCATTGGCATTACGTGAGACACACAACACATTTGTGAATTCCCATTGTAACCGTGGGAAGGCTGTTTTCCATGATTATTGCATATTCACGTTTTTTCCACAAACTTTACAATAATGATGACTGCATGTTAACTCTGCGAGTCAGGCTCGACAGCACACGAAGGTCACTTTTAACCCTCATCATTTATTCAACCAGTAGTCTGCATGTCAGCACTTATTAAAATTCGGAAAACAAAGCTTACAGAACCAGAATCCAAATGTTTTATAATAAAACGCCTTTAAACCCCGTTTTTTAAACCACAGACAAAAATAGTGCAGCGCAGCGTGCGAGGAAAAGAAGGAAATGACGCCCTTTGGAAATGAGAGTATTCAGGAAACACAAGAACTACAGTGTGGACGAGCATGTATGAGTCATCTTCTGTGAGCCTCGCCTGCTGCCTCTCGTCATTTTACATTGAACGCGCTCACCGCTGTGAAAGCGCACGCATCATCTGGATTGCATTACACGGGCACTCTGACAGCTCCTAATTATGATTAATCCCTCTGCTGTGCTCGTTCACGAACAGAATATGCCATGAAACTAACATCAATGACGGACGAAAAGTAAATATAGCCTATCACGTCAAGGCTACTAAATAGACAGCACAGCGAAGACGAATCACTAGGCACATGCCATAAAACACTAAGGAATGTAAGGAATGTGTCTGGCCAGAGCCTTAGATATCCTTTTTTTTTTCTTTAACATTAGGATCTCGAAGCTCCGCCCCCTTCGTGGGCGTAGGCCGAGCCCTAAAAACTAGAAGACATTTTTATGTTATTTCTTTTTTTAATAGGGTTGTTCAGTTGTACATAATGTTTTCTTGGTTATATACAAGGTAACAACAATGATTATAACTATTAATTTTAACATTTCAACATGCTGCACAGCAGCCAGAATGCTCTACAACATAGCTTAAAGATATTGACAAAACCATTAGCTCTGTCTAAACACTTATAAGAAAGATCCTAAAGGTGAGACATATTGGCTATGCCAATGCTTGTTTTCTTCTGGGAAGGATAATTCCAATGGCTGTCCCAATAGAATCTACACTTTCTTTAACGTTGTCGAGAAAACCATCATTCTATAAGGCACAAAAGTTCCCATTAGACTATTTGAAAGCAGTGGCGGTTGGTGCCTTTTAAAAGTGGTGAGGCAGAAAGCTTTGAGTTGAATATTAAGCGCGAGCGAGCTCAATTTAAATCACCACTCTCTTTGCACTTGCACAGATACATCACACTCCCTGCATTCACATAGGCGCACTACTCACCGTGCACTCATAGACCCATTACTCACCCTTCCCTGACAGATCACTCACCCTGGACTCACACAGGCACACTGCTCAACCTGCACTCACACAGATATCACTCACCCTTCTCTGCCCTGCACTCAAAGATGCACACTGTTTCGCTCTCCCCACACTCACAAAAGTAGACTGCTCACCCTGCACTCAATAGGGCACACCACTCAACTAGTGTAGTCACACCACTCAACCCTCACTCATGAAGGCATACATCTCCTCCAGTGTACTCATACAGCCACACACTCACTCTGCGCTCACCATTCACTTTTGGATGTGACAGATACACACCCAATAACAGAGACTGGTCTCTTACCTTACCTTACCGGATACCGCGCTGCCTCCGCTCCTGGCTGGGTTTCGTGTTTTCTTGCTGCTTTCCAGTTCTACTGCCTCTGGCAGGACAGGAAGTAGGCATCCACCCTCCCCTCCACTAAGACCTTCACAACGCTGCAATGGCAGCGTTGTCATTGGTGCGGACGGTGCCCAGCCGGTCGCCTGTAAGGAGGCCATTTTCTCTATGTAGGCTGCTTGCAGCCTACATAGAGAAAATTTAGAGGGTGCATGACTGGTTTGGTCAGCCCCAGAGGGCCGACCATCAGTCACGGCCCACAGCATTGAGCAAGCCGCTCCTCCCCCACCTCTCCATCAGGCATACCATTCTGCTTTCTCAGAACGCGAGAAGCAGTAACATAAAATGGTATTTAAAATAAAATATGTTTCTGCTTCTCGCACTGCGAGAAAGCAGTGGGGCGACACTCCTCCGACCTAATGGAGGAGCCAGCCCTTGCTTGAAAGCTTACCTAACTCATTCAAAGTGACCCCATCAGTGAGCTTGAAATAAGTTCCAACCTGAAACACCTTTGGAGCCTTGGCACCTCTAACATGATCTGCACCAAAAATTGAAATTTCACTACTGCTTGTTGCATAACCTACTTTACCCTGCGGTCCAGAGTGGGAGAAAACATTGCAGCTGTCTGATCCTTTTAGGCTGTAACATATTAGTTCTCTCTTCATAGTCAGGGCCGGACTGGCCATAGCGGGCACCAGGCAATCCCCCCACGGGTGGGGGCCGGTTTTGGGCCCCTGGGAGCCGTTTTTGTTACAGGGCCATATTTGCAACATAGCTTCAAAATCGGCTATGTAGCAAAATTGGCCCAAAGAGCTCGGCGGCACCTCCAACCCCCCCCCCCTCCCTCCCCGAGTGGGGGGCCGGCAGAGCTCTTTGCCAGGGCCGGTTGTGGTTCCCAGTCCGGCCCTGTTCGTAGTCCATCAGACATCTGACTACAGATAACCATGCCTGTGTTGGAAATGTGGAGTGTGACACCATCACTAGAGTTTGTTTTAGTTCTCCTTGAAACTACAAAGCCAACCTGTTGGACAGGCCACATGAAGGGCCGCTCCCCCTCTACCCGACCAGGCCCGAGCCCGGTCCCTCAAGTGTCACAACACCACCACGCCACGTTTTCCGTCCCCTCCGGGACCCTTGCCTCTGGACACATCGCCCTCGTGGGCCCGATCCATTACTGGCCCACGCGCCCGGCCTGGGCGCCATCTTGGACACTCCACCACGAGGCCGCATGGCCCCCGATCGACCTCAACCCTGGGCCTGGCCAGGCCTCAGACATCCCGGCACCACCATCCACCCAGGAGGTGAGCGGACTACTTGGCAGGTCAATGGGAGAAAGAGGTGTCGATGGCTCTCCCCCACCAGGTGCCGCTCGCCCACAACCTCCCCGGGCGCTGGCTCCACCCCCCTGCTGGGTGTCTGGACTCCCTCATCCCGGACCTCCCGACCTCCAAGTGCGAGGGTCCGGACATCAAAGGGCACCAGCCCTATAACTGGGGCAGCTCCAGAGCAGGAAGGCAGTGGTATCCTGGAGTCGAGAGACGCAGAGAAGAACTCATCCTTGACGGGCTACTGGCGCTGCCGTAGCTCTGCCTTGCGAACCATCGTCCTGCCTGCTGGCGCTGCCGCAACCTTCGTAAACCTTCATCGTCGTCGGGACCTGCTGGCGTGGCCGCGGACCGTTTGTAACTACCATCTTCATCGGGACCTGCTGGCTCCGCCGCGGACCGTCGCTTCCTTCATCCATCTCGGGACCTGCTGGCTCCGCCGCGGCCCGATCATCTAGAACGCCGAGCTCGAGGATCGAGAGCTATTTCACCTATTGGTAACAAGACTGTCCCGCTACCCTTTTCCCAGACCAGAGACCAGAATCGAGGGGACCCCTGAGTCCAGACCTCCTTGTACCATCCTACCGTACTTAAAGAATTGCTTATAAAGTATCGTTGAACCTTACCCTTGTGTGGTGTACGTCTGTGGGGGGGAAGTTACTTGTCTGTACGATCGCTGGAGACGGCTCTCCCTGGAGACCTCTCCCCTTATCCTCGGCCGACCCTCCCGGTCCGTCTAACATTGGTGGCCAGCGGCGCGATCCGAATCACCGCATAATCGTACAGAAAGTAGCTCACCCCACGACGAAATCACGATGACAACCAAAGAAAGCGGATCCACCGAGAAATTTCAGATGGAGAAATTGGACGAGTACAACCATCGGGAATTAAAACAATTCTGCATCGAACTAGGTATCGCTACCACCGGTCTAAGTACCAAGGACGATTTCAAGCATGCCCTAGAGTCCTGGGCAGAAACCGGGGCCGTCGGAACCACCGACCAAAACATCGCAGCAGTAGAAAAAAACACCACGGCCCCCGAAGAGCGAAGAACGGGTCTCTCGCAAGACGAGATCCAGGAACGAGAAAAAACCCGACTACATGAACTAGAAATGGCCCGGCTCAAAATGGATGTTGAACTTAAGTTGGCCGAACAGAAACTGAGCTTAGAGCACCTGCGTCTCCGAGAAGAAAGAGAGGAAAAACAGAGACAAAGGGAGCTCGAGGAAAAGAGACTGACATATGAACACGAGCGTAAATTAGCTGAGATAGACCTACGCAAACAGAACAAAGAATTAGGGGTGCCCGAGCAACCCCGCACCCAAGGAGCAACAGAGAAAAAGGTACACATCCCCAAGGATGTCGTTCGAGAATACTTCCGTGAGGACGACATCCAGCAATGGTTCAAGGCCTACGAAATCGCTATGACCGCCCACCGGATCGATCGGAGCGACTGGGGAGCCGGTCTATGGGGGAGATTCCTCAACGAGGGCCGCGATGCCCTGCTACAGCTCCCGGACCATCAGATGACCTCCTATGACCACATGAAAGCTGCCCTCCTCACCCGCTACGGGCTCACACCCGAGATGTACCGTCAGAGGTTCCGAGACTGCACCCGCATCCCGGGCACAACTTGGGTGGACTACGTGAACTATTTTAGCCGAGCCTTCGAGGGCTGGATCAAAGGAAGCAATGTCACAACTTACGAACAACTCTTCAATCTCATGGTGTGGGAGCACCTATCGAACAATTGCTTCATTGAGCTCCGCCAGCACCTCCTCGACAGCAAATTGACTGATCCACGGCAGCTCGCAGCCGAGGCTGACCGGTGGGAAATCACCAGAGTAGGCCGACATGGATCCTATGAACAGAACCGGAACAACAACGGTCAGCACCGTCCCCGAGGAGGAGGAGGGGGCCAAGGACGAGGAAGAGACAACGCTCCGGTCGCCCCCGCTACCAGCACCACCCCCCCGGCCAACCGGGGCAGCACCCCGGCGCGACCGGGATATCGAGCCAATGTCACGTGTCATCGATGCCAACGAGTCGGCCACTATGCAAACGACCCAAATTGCCCACAGTACCAGAGCCCAAGACCCCGCCAAGTAGCCGCTGCTGCTCTAGGGGAAGAACAGATCTCAGAGGAGCAAGAAGAATATGAGCAAGAGCATCAGGAATGGGAGCCAGCCGCCATGACTCTAGCATGCTTAGGGGGGAAAGACATGGTCCCGCGGGTCCCCCTACCCGCCAACACCCAGAAGTACAGCCAATGGGTGAGCATCAATGGACGCCAGGCCGAAGCCCTTCGTGACACCGGGGCCAGTGTAACAGCCGTCCGCTGTCACCTGGTGACCCCAGAACAGTACCTACCAAACATTCTCTGCCCTGTCCGTTCAGCCGATAACTCAGAAAGCTTGTGTCGAATGGCCTGCGTCCCTTTCGAATGGGGAGGGGTCTCCGGCATGTTGAAAGTGACTGTCCGGGATGATGCCCCCGTAGACTGCCTCCTGGGAAATGACCTTGAAAGCTCACCGTGGGCAGCCGTAGAACGAAGAGAACACCTGGGGATGTTAGGCGTTCCGGACTGGGCGTGTGTCACCACCCGGTCCATGGCCGCCCGCGCCAACGCCCGACCCGAGGAACCCGAATGGCCGGCGCCCCCTCCTCCGGTCGCCCCAGTCGAAGATACCGACCGTGCCGTCCCCCCAGAACCAGCTCAACCTCCGGACCTCGCTGGCCTCGACCAGTGGCATCAAGAAGGGGGGCCCACACAGGAGCAGTTTCGCCAAGAGCAGAAGACCTGTCCCTCCCTCGAGGGACTCCGCCAACAAGCCCTCGCCCAGAGCGCAGGGGATACCTCCGGAACACATTGGATCTACTGGGACAATGATCTGCTATACAGTGAACAAAGGATCGCGGAGTTGGGGGCCAGCCGAGTGCTAGTGGTGCCCCTCCGTTTTAGAGACTTCTTGCTAAACCTGGCCCACGATGTCCCCCTGGCTGGACACCTGGGTCAAGATAAAACCTACAGCCGCTTAGTGACCCACTTCTTCTGGCCCAAAATGAGGAATGATGTACTCCAGCATTGCCGATCTTGCCCCACGTGCCAAGCCAGTGGAAAGAGCGGCCGCAAACTGAAAGCCCCCCTGCAACCATTTCCCGTGGTCACCACCCCGTTCGAGAGGGTCGGGATAGACATTGTGGGGCCCCTGGACCCCCGTACAAGACAAGGACATCGGTTCATCCTAGTGCTGGTGGACCACGCCACCCGCTACCCCGAGGCTGTTCCCCTGCGAACTGTGACAGCCCCGGTAGTCGGCCGGGCCCTGATGGTGATCTTCTCCCGTGTGGGCTTCCCCCGGGAGGTCGTCAGCGACAGAGGCACGAACTTTATTTCCAAATATATGAAGTCCCTCTGGCAACAGTGTGGGGTCACCTACCGCTTCACGACCCCCTATCACCCTCAAGGAAACGGACTCGTTGAGCTGTTCAACCGCACGCTAAAAGGGATGATTGGGGGGTTGGAAGAGCCCCTCCGTCGCCAGTGGGATGTGTTGCTGCCGTGCCTCCTCTTCGCATACCGGGAGGTCCCCCAGAAGTCCCTCGGCTTCAGCCCGTTTGAATTATTGTATGGACATCCCGTACGGGGGCCTCTCAGTCTAGTCAAGGAAGGCTGGGAGATGCCCCCTCTAAAGAACCCTCCAGATGTCTTCAAATACCTCCTAACCCTCCGCAACCAGACCCGCCGGTTCAGAGAACTGGCAAAAGCAAACTTGGAGGCCAGTCAAGATGACATGAAAAAGTGGTATGACCAGAATGCCTCCTCCATCGAATTTGAACCCGGACAACAGGTATGGGTGATGTCCCCCACCGAACCCTGCGCCCTGCAGGACAAGTGGACGGGGCCCTTCAAAGTAGTCGAGCGCAAGGGCCCTGTCACCTATCTCATCGACATGGAATCTTCGCGGAACCCCCTCCGGGTCCTCCACGCTAATAGACTGAAACCCCACTTTGTGCGTTCAGAACTCAGCCTCCTGATGGCCACAGACAACGGAGCCGAGGAAGACTCCGAACCCCTCCCTGACCTCCTACGGACTCGGGAGAAAGATGGCTCCGTGGATGGGGTCCGACTCTCGGAGGCCCTCACCCTAGAACAACGCCAAGAATGTCGAGACCTTCTGCTGCAGTTCGCCAGCCTGTTCTCCCTCACCCCAGGTGTCACTTCCTGGTGTGTACACGACGTGGACACAGGGGACAGCCCCCCTATCCGCCACCGGGCCTACCGCGTGCCAGATCGGGTACGGGCCTGCATCCAGGAAGAAGTAACCAAAATGCTCACGCTCGGGGTCATCGAGCCCTCGGACAGCCCCTGGGCCAGCCCAGTAGTACTGGTCCCCAAAGCAGCCGCTCCCGGTGCCACTCCGGAACTCCGGTTCTGCGTCGACTACCGGGGCTTGAATGCGGTCACCAGAACGGACGCACACCCCATCCCCCGGGCAGACGAGCTAATCGACCGCATGGGAGCTGCCCGCTACCTCAGTATTTTCGACCTGACGGCGGGCTACTGGCAGATCGGCCTCACATCCCGGGCCCAAGAACGATCTGCATTCTCCACTCCTGATGGCCATTATCATTTCAAGGTCATGCCCTTCGGCATGAAGAATGCCCCAGCAACATTTCAGCGACTCGTCAATCAGGTCTTGGCCGGGCTCGAAGGATTCAGCGCCGCCTACCTAGACGACATCGCTGTGTACAGCCACCATTGGTCCGACCACCTTCACCACCTCCGAGCA